>NC_060124.1:89280064-90480064 GCF_021461395.2 Schistocerca americana | reverse complement strand
AAAGAAAAACAGTGAACAAATGAAGAGACTCTGGGAGGAAAAGAAGGAAAAGTGTGCTAACTAAGTTCAAACAGCTCTGTGGTTGGCCACAACGAGTAAAAAATTTTAAAATAACACAGGCACAATTTCCAAATCACAATCCAGTACGGACGACGTAAGAATTCTTGCTAATATCACTTCACGCGCTTCAGATTCCACGCTAAACTGTTGGTCCGCTTTCCCCAGTAGGATAAATCAGCCACCCAATCCGTATAAGTGGGGTTCAGTTGAAAGACTTGCGCCAGGCCGTTTCACACTGAATTGCTATTATACAACCACTTAACAGCCTTTTAGTTCTCTGTTGGATTAGAATGATTTTCTTTGATTATCTTCTCTATACAGGGCGTTCAAAAAAAGTGTCGAATGCTTTGGGAGGTGATAGTACGCATCGAGACAAAAAAAAAAGTGCAGTAAACATGGGTCGAGTAATGCATACTTTCTGCGATAAACACGTGTTTACAGCAAGTTCAACGAGGCGTCCATTCATGAAAGTACACCTTTCTGCCCTCCAGCGTAAGGAATGACGCAACCTCTGAAGTATAGCAGGTTGTTGTTGTGCCTGGTGGCACACATTGAAGACGCGACCCTGTAGTGTCCGCAAATGGCTGATTGGCGTGGCGTAGACCATTACTTCAAGTGCCCCCATAATCAAAAGTCTAGGGGACTGAGGAACGAGCAGGCCAAGGTGTGAAGCGCTCTGACGAATCCAGCGGACCTGAATGTCCAGATGTTCGCACACATGGTGACGAAAGTGTGCTATTGCGCCATCATGCATGAACCACATATGTATTCGTTGCTGTAATGGCACAGCCTGCAGCTACATAGGCAGTAAATTTGTGAGAGCGTCCAGTAATGCGCGCCAGTAAACTTTTGCGGCAGCACGTATGGCCCCATTAATCTATCGTCAAGTGCGCCTGCCCATACGTTGATTGATAATCGGTGTTGATGCCCTCCTTCTGAGTTGCTTGGGGATTTGCATCTCATCATACAAGCTGATTATGGAAATTCACAACACCATTTCTTGTGAACCGTGCCTCATCGGTAAATAAAATCTTGTATGTGACCAGTGGATCTGCGACAGACGTCTGCAACAGCCATTGACAGAACAGGAGTCTGCCGTGATGATCCTGTAGCGTTAGGATCTGAACGCTCTGTAGATGATATGAGAACAGCAATTGCTCATGAAGTACCCTCCAAACAAGAGTGTGAGAGACGCCTTCTGCTGCTGCTGATTGTCCCAGGGATTTCCTCCAACGAACGTAGCTCACGCTCCTCGATGTCATACGTGCTCTCTGCGCAGGAGCCCTCCACAGTCAGTCTTCCGAGGTGCAAGGCTATCTGTGTCCCTCAGACGCTGGAAAGTCTGCCGAACAGCTTATCAGAGTCCACCCTGCGCTGTGAATATTTTTCAGCGTCGAGGGCGCGGGCTCGCAGGCTGTGACCATTTCTTAAAGTTTTGAACATGGCTGCTTGGTTCAGTGGCCGTATATAAATTAAAATTGAAACAAATGAGCCCTCGGTCACAAGTTTTTAGTCTTATTAAGCAGGTTTCAACGCTTCTAAGAGTGGCTTCATCAGAATTTAGACGTTTAAAGTGGTCAATAACATTATTGCAAATTTGTGGGCTGCACAGGTATGAGCAGCCTTTAGAGGCTCGCATTCACACATTCCTTTTAAATATTTTGTGACTAAAGCCCTTCTGGCCTGAGCCGGCCGGTGAGGCCGTGCGGTTCTAGGCGCTTCAGTCTGGAACCGCGTGACCGCTACGGTCGCAGGTTCGAATCCTGCCTCGGGCATGGATGTGTGTGATGTCCTTAGGTTGGTTAGGTTTAATTAGTTCTGAGTTCTAGGCGACTGATGACCTCAGAAGTTAAGTCGCATAGTGCTCAGAGCCATTTAAACCATTTAAACCTTCTGGCCTGTTATTTATTTTATACGTGACATGTAAGGACTGTCTCCGTCTTGTATCGCTAGTCAGTACTTTTTTATATAAATTTTTTTTTCTTCCCACAAATTTGTAATTATGTTATACACCACTTTAAACATCTAAATTCTGATGAAGGCACTCTTAGAACTGTTGAAACCTGGTTGATAAGACTAAAAAATTGTGACCGAGGTTTCATTTGTTTCAATTTTAACCATTTTTTAAACATTAGCAGGATATCAATCCGCCATTTCACTTGTCGAGTGGTAGGCTTCCATTGCTAACAAGTGATGGAAGAGAGAAAATGTAAATGTACTATCTCATTTGTACGTACAAACAGCGCAATAACAGCAAACACATAAGTGAATCCGCCTTTGGAAGAAGGTAAAACGCCATACACAGGGTTGACAGAACTCTACAATAAGGCACACAAACACAACGAAAACTCACGTAGCGTACAACAATACTCGAACCACACAACTGATTGCAGACTGCCTAATGGCAAATAGAGTACTGTGAGTAAGACATCATAATACCCTGCTAATACATTTGACGGAACATCAATGCAACGACTTAGCTAATATCCGCAACCAAGAAAGTACGCGTTTCTGGACCCACGTGTATTGGATTTATTTTTCTTATTTCTATGAGTACTACCACCTCTCAATGCCCGCCCGGCTAGCCGTGCGACCTTAAGCTTATTTCACATCTACCTGCCAGCCGGCAGCCGGCATCGTCTAGCCGGTTGTGAGGGTGTGGCGCTTACGGGACGTTTCACGCCTGGCCGACAGACGACGTGGACGCTGAACGACGGCCGACAGCCGGGCCGAGGCTGTGGGATGGCGGCGGCCCCCACTGTGTCGGCCCGATGTCGGTGTCGTGCGGAAATACCGGCGCAGGTGGTGGGCCGTGCAGAACAGTAGAGCGCTACACATATACCCGACAACTATCGTGTGCCGGCCAGTTGTTTTTTGCTTTTTTGGTGGTTCAATCTCTTCTGGACATTTCTAATCAAGGTGGAAATTGATACCGAAATCCTTATGACATTAGTTCAGGAATGACCAGTTTTGTGGGACAAGACTTTAGGTACTTGTCCATAAGGGCAGAACACAAACACGGAGTGCATGAATCGAAGTTTGCAAAGAACTGAACGAAGGCTTTGAATGGATGTGTGACAAAGACAGAGACGACTATGGTAAGTACAAATCTTTATTTTTTACGTTAAATACAAAAAAAATTACATCAGTGACACATTAAATTTTAGATAATTGTAATTTCACAGATCCCTCCAGTGTCATAAAATAATCCGTCATCATTTTTCGTACATTATTGGGAGAAATTCACCCACATACACATTCACTTATTGTTATACTTTCTCAAGTCCAGCTATGGACAGAGTATCTTCGGTATTGTGCAAAACAACACACGCCTTGACAATGTCAAGAGAAAAATCGGGTTTTAAATTTATAACTCTGTGGAAAATCCTCCATTTATTAGTCAGTATTCCAAATGAACATTCTACCTACCTCTGGGCTCTTGACAGGGGATAATTCAACTCTCTTTTAGCAACTGTTAATTGGTGCCCAGAGTATGGTCGTAGAAGTTGTTGATGCAGTCTAAACGCTTCATCACCAACAAAAAAATGAGATACCTTTGGACTTACTGTAGTCTGAAGGCACCTGTCTTCAGGAATTAACAGTTATTTCCATCAGTGATTTCCACAAAGAACATTCTTTAACTATAGTAGAGCTACTCTCTTTAGCATAATTGCCGATATCTACGTTGATAAATCTATACTAGAGTCAGCCACAGCCGCCAACACTATAGATGAATATCCTTTGTAACTGTAGTACAATGAGTTAAATGGATCATGAATGGACGATACGAATGTACTTTCCATCTAAAGCTTCAACACAGTGAGGAAACTTTGCTCTTTGCTCAAATTTTCCAGCAATGTTTACAAAGTCGTTTTGGTGGGTAGAGGTATACATTCATATCGCAGAGACCAAATAGCTTGGCACACGCATTTGACTACTTTACTGATTGTGAAAATATTTAACCAATGTTTTAATTTTTTAAGGTCATAGCAAAACTATACATCCTTAAGGATAATAATTTTTTTAAAATTTCAGCTATTGTTTTCTTTCCCACTCACATGACTGTAATTGGAATTTGGAAATTGCCGACCGGAGTGGCCGAGCGGTTGTAGGCGCTACAGTCTGGAACCGCGCGACCGCTACGGTCGCAGGTTCGAGTCCTGGCTCGGGCGTGGATGTGTGTGATGTCCTTAGGTTAGTTAGATTTAAGTAGTTCTAAGTTCTAGGGGACTGATGACCTCAGAAATTAAGTCCCATAGTGCTCAGAGCCATTTTTTAATTTGGAAATTTGTGGTAAGGTCTTATGGGACCAAACTGCTGAGGTCATCGGTCCCCAAGCCTACACACTACTTAATCTAACTTAAACTAACTTACGCTATGGACAACACACACCGATGCCCGAAGGAGGACTCGAACCTCCGACGGGAGGAGCACGGACCGTGTCAAGGCGCCCAAGACCGCGCGGTTACCCCGCGCGGCTGACTCTAATTGCCAACATTTGTATGGGCTGGATACATTCTCCGAAGGATGTATTAACGCGTTGAATGGAACTCTTCATTCGTGCATGTGTAAAAGTTCGTAAACTCATCCGAAAATAGTTAAAAAACTTATTTTCATCTCCCCTTAATTTCTCAAAAAGAACAAAGACTGCACCCACTTCGTCTCTTCTCATACTGAGTGGATGGACCCAATGCACTCTTCTTCTTCTACTGTTTATCAAACGTCTGTACAAGAGATACCACGCTAATAGCTGGTCGTGCTCCATTTATGTCGAGGTCAACTGAATATGCACGAGACGCGAAAGGACGGCACGGCATGCCATGCGGCTGCCGGCTATGTGTGAAGAGGCGGTAGGTCCCGTGTCGGCCCGGCAAAAATACAGGCTTGTCGGCTGCCGGGTTGATGTGAAATAAGCCTAACGCACTGCTTCCCGAGCGGGAAGGTGTGCCGGTCCCCGGCACGAACCCGCCCGGTGGATTAGTGTCGAGGTCCGGTGTGCCGGCCAGCCTGTGGATGGTTTTTAAGGTGGTTTTCCACCTGTCTCGGCGAATGCGGGCTGGTTCCCCCTATTCCGCCTCAGTTGCACTATGTCGGCGATTGCTGCGCAAACACTGTCTCCACGTAGGCGTACACCATAATTACTCTACCACGCACACGTTGGGGTTACACTCGTCTGGAATGAGACGTTCCCGTGGGGTCCACTGGGGGCCGAACCTCACAATAACCCTGCGTTCGGTAGAGGGCAGCGGTGGGGTGAGTGGACTACTGTAGCCTGTTGTGGGGTTGTGGACCAGCGTGGGCTATGACGGCGACGAGGCCTCTCCGTCGTTTCTAGATCCCCAGTTCAATACATACATACAGACATATATACCATCTCTCAAAGTATTAGACACTTTTTTCAACACTCTATATATTGACATTATAATGACTTACTGAAATTTAGTTTATTTGAGTTAGAAGATTAGGGGCCAGTTTCAGATATGTACGGCGCTAGCGTTAACCCTCCAGTGGCGCACTAACTGACCGCGAGTTACGGCTCCGTGCGCTCGGACTGTTGGCTCATGAGGCGAAGCGGTGACGCAATCGCGAGTAACGTCCAGTTCTCCACGAACGGCCGAGCCCAGTGCAGTCCGGCTGGCGCGGAATTTGGCTCGCTGTTCGCTTCTGCGAACGCCATCTGCCACTGAACGGCTACACTTACCGCCAAGTGCCCTGCAATCGCTGCCTCGGTTTATGCGATTAGAGGCTTTCTCGGCGTATTTCAGCTACGAAATCTTCACGGGTTATCAGCCGAGTGGCGTCGTCTTCTAGTCGCAACGCGTCAATGGAATGCGTATCCACCATCTTCAGGCGAAGTCGCCACTCGGGTGATAACCCGTGAAGATTTCATAGTTGCCTCGATTGTTATACATTAGAAAGTAAAGCTGCACAATTACCCAGCCACATCCCGATAAGATGTCAAAGTGCTGCAAATTTTGGCAACTTGCTTTAAACGTACAGAAATGTAAAACTGTGCGCTTCCCAAACTGCAGAAAAGTAGCACCCTTTAACGACAATATCAGTGAGACCGTGCTGGTAGCCGCGCGGTCTGAGGCGCCCTGCCACGGTTCGCGTGGCTCCCCTCCTATCAGGTTAGATTGAATAGTGTGTAAACCTAGGGACCGATGACCTCAGCGGTTTGGTCGCATAGGAACTTACCACAAATTTCCAATATCAGTGCGTCACATTCAGCTACTCATACTAATAGGCTACCTGGGTGGGATGACTTGTGCGGGTATAAAATGCAGTGTTAACAAAGACCCTATTGCAGGTAAGGCATATGTTAGGCTTCAGTTCACTAGTTTCATGCGGGATGGATTCCCATAGTCGTTCACACTTTCATTTTTTTTTTATTTCTTGCGATTGCAGTTTGGAGTATTACTTATCAACAAACAGAACGTTGAATTTGAGGTTTCTCCCTGAAGATGGGCGTTCAGTGTCGATAAAAATACATAGTCCTGTAATTCGTCCAGTACTCTATAATCACTCAATACATTGGATAACTGTAATCGAATGATAAGAAGTTTTAATAATAAAGTTGGTGGTCTAATTGCTTACCTTCAACCACAGTATTAATTACTATTATGACAAGTATTTAATTATCTAGTGTCACAGTACATGTTTTGACAAAAAGAGTTTTAATCATAATGTTGGTGGTCTAATTGTTTAGCTTCAGCCACAATATTAATTAGTATCATGACCAGTGTTTTATTATCTAGTGGCATTGCACATATTCCGACAAAAAGAGTTTGACTGCATTATTAATTATTTCTGAAGACGGATTCAACTGTAAAATGTGCCAAAGAAAACTTTTAGTTCATTGGCTTTTGGTGCGCAGTTTACCAAATATGTGTTCTTCCACCTTGCCGGACGGGATAATTGGCGGAGCTTTACGTAAGCTCGCGGGAAATAATGTGGAGGAATGTTTTGAGCAGTGGAAGGAACAACTGTAGAGTGCGTGGACTCAAACACAGATACAGCTCGTGCCAATTCTAACTTCGGTAAATCGAGTTTCTCGATCAATCAAACAAGTTGTGAAGTCCCTTGAAAAAATGTCGGTGGTCGAATAAATCACGTGTTCTGATACGCTGGATAAAGTGAATGGATTGTCATGACAGATAGTACCGAAAACAGTTTATACCCCAATTCGAAGTTAGTGGCTGGTGAACACTAGGTAATTCTAATTGTTTTGCGAATTGTTCAGATAGTTTCTTCGTCATGCAACTTTTTGCGACACTCGTTTTTTGTCCCAATAGTGCGTAACTTACCACAGTACATAAATCAGTTGCAAAAAGACATCAAAGAAGTTCAAGTTTTTTATGTTTGCAGAAGAAAAGAGGGTTAATGAGGCCATGTAATGTGTAGTGAAAACAAAAGTTTGAAGAAAAAAAGGTCAGATTTTTGTGAAATTATTTGTCAAAAAATAAGAAATAAAATACATTCGAGAATCACTTAACACACCCGTGAATGATGTTCGAAATCATGTACAGCAAATGAGACGCAGGTTGATAAGGCACATTTCCCTTCCCGGTGTTTGAAGGATTTTCTAGTGAAACATTTTTGAGACTGGAAAGTTGTTGGAACATTTTTACATCTTTGAGTGTAGATGACAGAAATATGTCAGGGCAGATACAACAGACTGCACGGTCAACATAACCCACCAGGCAAATATCCTCTAGCACTCTTTAAAATTATAGCACTGAAGAATTAAACATTAAACTTTAAAATCTCAACTGGCTCCTCATTTGCTGCACATGATTTGGAGCATTAATCAAAGGAGCATTAATAGTTTATCTAATCCATTTTATTTCCTACTTTTACACAAATAATTTCACAAAACATACGACTGTCTTTTAGACTTTTTTTATTTGCAGATTTTGTGCGGAAAGCGTGATCTTTTCGACCCCTCATTTAGTTTTCTACTGTCTTCTGTTCTCGAAATGTCCTCAGTTTCGTTCTTGATTCGAATAAAACTATTTTAACAGTTAATTATCACACCAATGCAACTTATTAGTTGCGAAACTGCTAGACCTTGAAGAGATGAATTTTTTGACAGTTATAAAGCTACCCGCTCTTGAAATACACTCCTGGAAATTGAAATAAGAACACCGTGAATTCATTGTCCCAGGAAGGGGAAACTTTATTGACACATTCGTCGGGTCAGATACATCACATGATCACACTGACAGAACCACAGGCACATAGACACAGGCAACAGAGCATGCACAATGTCGGCACTAGTACAGTGTATATCCACCTTTCGCAGCAATGCAGGCTGCTATTCTCCCATGGAGACGATCGTAGAGATGCTGGATGTAGTCCTGTGGAACGCCTTGCCATGCCATTTCCACCTGGCGCCTCAGTTGGACCAGCGTTCGTGCTGGACGTGCAGACCGCGTGAGACGACGCTTCATCCAGTCCCAAACATGCTCAATGGGGGACAGATCCGGAGATCTTGCTGGCCAGGGTAGTTGACTTACACCTTCTAGAGCACGTTGGGTGGCACGGTATACATGCGGACGTGCATTGTCCTGTTGGAACAGCAAGTTCCCTTGCCGGTCTAGGAATGGTAGAACGATGGGTTCGATGACGGTTTGGATGTACCGTGCACTATTCAGTGTCCCCTCGACGATCACCAGTGGTGTACGGCCAGTGTAGGAGATCGCTCCCCACGCCATGATGCCGGGTGTTGGCCCTGTGTGCCTCGGTTGTATGCAGTCCTGATTGTGGCGCTCACCTGCACGGCGCCAAACACGCATACGACCATCATTGGCACCAAGGCAGAAGCGACTCTCATCGCTGAAGACGACACGTCTCCATTCGTCCCTCCATTCACACCTGTCGCGACACCACTGGAGGTGGGCTGCACGATGTTGGGGCGTGAGCGGAAGACGGCCTAACGGTGTGCGGGACCGTAGCCCAGCTTCATGGAGACGGTTGAGAATAGTCCTCGCCGATACCCCAGGAGCTACAGTGTCCCTAATGTGCTGGGAAGTGGCGGTGCGGTCCCCTACGGCACTGCGTAGGATCCTACGGTCTTGGCGTGCATCCGTGCGTCGCTGCGGTCCAGTCCCAGGTCGACGGGAACATGCACCTTCCGCCGACCACTGGCGACAACATCGATGTACTGTGGAGACCTCACGCCCCACGTGTTGAGCAATTCGGCGGTACGTCCACCCGGCCTCCCGCATGCCCACTATACGCCCTCGCTCAAAGTCCGTCAACTGCACATAAGGTTCACGTCCACGCTGTCGCGGCATGCTACCAGTGTTAAAGACTGCGATGGAGCTCCGTATGCCATGGCAAACTGGCTGACACTGACGGCGGCGGTGCACAAATGCTGCGCAGCTAGCGCCATTCGACGGCCAACACCGCGGTTCCTGGTGTGTCCGCTGTGCCGTGCGTGTGATCATTGCTTGTACAGCCCTCTCGCAGTGTTCGGAGCAAGTATGGTGGGTCTGACACACCGGTGTCAATGTGTTCTTTTTTCCATTTCCAGGAGTGTATTTCAAATGTTCCTCAAATCACTAAGAAAGATTTTCGTAATCACCCTGATTACTTTCAAGCAATTAAGTATGTTTTTGTAAAACTAGACCTCACTTTGGTCACTTTGATACCCCATTTGTCAAGTACCCACTCTTTGTTTGGCTACGAAAATTCGGACAAAATCCCATTGCGTGATTCATAGCAGGTCTTGTTTTCGCTCAGCTCAAACATTTGACCAAAGAAGGACGTAGCGAAAACTTTCGGGATTCTTTCATCCACACTATCAGCAATCCTGTAACCGATCGATCTGACTGCTGTCGCTCATATGGAGCGAGAAAGTGGAAGTGCCACGCTGAATGTTAGTTGAAATGGCTTAGTCAATGTAGAGGACAAAAAATACCAGTCTAAGGTTATGTGCTTAAAAAAGCTAACTCACTTGCTGTTAGTCTCGGCACTGAAAGGTTCGCTCAGGCGAGCGGTGGCACACTAACTATAAAGACATAATTTGGTTCTTAAGATGATTTGCGGAGAAACTGCGGGCGTTGATGACACAGCTTGTTGAGCATGGAGAATAGAATGAAACAGATGTTTTCTTTTGTATTCCATGAAATTTGTGTATGACTTTAATTTCAAATGTTAAAGTAAATGAAAAATAACTAAAAGGTAAATTTGAAGGCGTGGCGCAAGCCGTTGACCGGCTTATTAACCTGACTGCAGCTAAAGTGCAGCTTTTCTTCGCCACTGCAATAGGAAGGGGAGGGTGGCGGGCCCATAGCCCCGATCGCCTTTTAGCCCCGGACAAGATACCCGGTACCCATTTGATAGCAGGCTGAGTGGAACTGCGGCCATCATGCAGCAAATGGAGCGAGGAAGAATCCCGCCATATTCGGTATTGAAACCGGGACCTCCAGGGCCGGTGTCTAGCGCTCTACTCGCTAGACCACCGTAGCCTCGAAAAGTAATTAAAGAATTTAAAAATCATCATTCTTTTAATTATTGTTTTAGTTATTACTTTTTGGCCGGCCGGAGTGGCCGAGCGGTTCTGGGCGCTACAGTCTGGAACCGCGCGACCGCTACGGTCGCAGGTTCTAATCCTGCCTCGGGCATGGATGTGTGTGATGTCCTTAGGTTAGCTAGGTTTAAGTAGTTCTAAGTTCTAGGGGACTGATGACCATAGCAGTTAAGTCCCATAGTGCTCAGAGCCTTTTGAACCAAGCCATTACTTTTTGCTTCCTTTTATAAAGGAAGGCAAATGTTATTGAAAGTACAGTAGCGGTTTTGAACATACTCTTATTTCGACGGTTTTTCTGATTCCACTTTGGTCATTCAAGTTTCCGTTAAGTCGAACTCTGAACTATTTGAATTTTTTGTTAGGTCCCCAGTTCGAGATATCGAGACTGGGCTATAGGTCCTAGTTTGAAGATGATCATCAATAACTGAACATATTTGGTAATTAGTAAAATCTGTAGCATCAATCTCGATTTGTTTCTTGTACGTCATAAGACTAAGAGGTGTGTCATAAAATTTTAATTAACTCTTCGAACAAACTGAATTAAATGATTAGTTTTTTGTTTTCTGGCAGGCACATTAGAACAAACTTGCTTCCTTCTGCACAAGAGTCTTCTATTCTTCTCTGTAACTGCGCTGGCTCCAAAACTACTTGAAAGAAGTTAGTTCTACTAAGAGTCTATAGCAATATTGTGGTCGACACCAATGGTGTCTCTTGGTTTAAAGCATTCGCTGACAGTCTCGGGTCTCACATATAGTTCGAACTAAAGGAAAGCCGATTGCTACCTATAGCAGTAGTTCCTAAACTGTTAAATGGTCGTAGTGCAGTAATCACACAACACAATCCAGTAGTTCAAAAGAGTTTGCATGTGGCAAAAATTTAACGTATCAGTTCATCATATCGCTGTCCTCATATGACTTTTAAGATATTCGAAACAATTAAAATAGTGCACAGACATAATCAGTGAGTCCGTCAACACGCTCTGCTAACCAGTCATTGGTGACAGAAGTCAATAATCACTCTGTTCCTCTAGTAAGATCTCTCTCGGAATTAATTAGTAATTATTGTCATAGAAGTCATGAATTAAACTCACGAAAACGAACTGTATGCAGTATATACAAATATTTCAGAATGTTAGCTGTCAGACTACAGCACGTTGTTCACGACAAGAGACGTAGGTGTTGCTCGTTTTACTCTCAACCGCAGACTGCCTGATCTCAGATGTGCTACATCTGTATATAGTTTCGCCTATGAACAGTATGTTTTACACTACTCACTATTGACGGCAACCATCTTAAATAAAATATTTTATGACCCTCAAAATATTGAACTTTCTAATTAGTGTGTTAATTAACAAATGCTGCACGTCAAACGAAACATAAAAAATATATCAACGAAATTATAATTCCAAAGTTCAGAATCTAACAGTAGTTTGTAACTGAAGTTAGCAATGGTCTAGTGCTTTGATGTTGATTAATTCGAAAGATAATTAGTTTCAGACAATTTTAGATACCTTATGGAAAAGCGCGAGAGATATACTTTCAAATGACATGCGTCAATATGCTGAAATATGTTTCCTACTGCTCACTAAATATGTAAGGTCGTACTGCGTTAACCTTTTCAGTTAACAATATTTCGTAATTACGAAGTTTCTGAGTTAATTAATCAGATCATTGCAACAATATTAGCTAGTAGTACATAAAGAGCAGTTAAATTTAATGGGATTAAGATTATTTATGAGTCTGAAATTACTATGCACTCACTGGTTACTAGGTAAACTATCATATTGTCATTATAATAGTTTAGGAAAAAATTTAGAAAATCTTGGGAGGCCGAAAAACGTAGCAGATGACACTGGATACTCAACTTGCTTCGTCTCAACATGTGTGCAGTCCTGGTGCACATTGAATACCTTGCGCCAAAGTGTCGTAGCACCGCGCTAGGAGCGCTGAAACGAAATTGTTCAGCCCGCTGAGAACGTATGAGCGTCGTGAGGTGATTAGTTTTCTGCATTTGAAGGAGAGTAACACTGCAACAATCCATGGTGAACTGGTGGAAGTGCATGGCAACAATGCGCCCTCAAACGACGCAGAGGTCATGCGGCACCGAAAATTCCATGCTCTGAATGCTGAAGAACAAAGTCGATGACCATCGGTATATTGATAATTTTTACTTATGGACCGTCTGACAGCAACTGAATAAAACACAATTTTAGTGCCATACGCGTTTCGCCTTTATTTTCTGCAAGGCATCATCAGTGGCCTGGAATATGTACATATGTTAGCTATTTTATTTACATTTTTGTCGCTTACCTATAGGTTATAAACAGTTCTGGTGGTTGCTATTTCCTATTAAGTAGTAATGTTTTGAACTGTACTTACAGGTTGCGTGGACAATTTCTTACGTATTACGCTCCTGTTGCATTTTTGGTGTTGTTCTTCTTCTTACGAACGCCAATTTGCGGTTTTTTCCACATTCCACTGCACTATGCACTGAACGCTTGTTTTAATGCAATGTTTTGGTTTCTGTTGCCGACTGTCAAATGTTTTTGCCAAAGATCGAAACTTATGAGTGTAATTATTGAAGTATCTCTGGTCTGTTCGTGTATGCATTTGTGTGCGCGTGTGTGTGTGTGTTTTGGTGTGATATTAATTTTATTTTATTTTACTTCATTTTATTTTATTTTATTTTATTTTATTTGTGTGTGTGTGTGTGTGTGGGTGGGTGGGTCCAGATGGTGTGGGGAAGAGTTTTCTTGTTTTACGTTATCATTTCCTTTATTAAGTGTAGTAGGGAGCCTGTGCTGATGTGTGTTTGTTCATTTATCACATGTTTGTTTTCTGCTATGGTTTTCTGGATGTGGAAGTTTTCTTGTGTTTGTATAAGATGTTTGTCATGGTTGCTTATTCTCATTATTTTCATTTCTTGTTCCATGTTTGTAGGATGATGGTTGTAGTGTTTTAAATGCTCTGAAAATGTGGAATGGTTTGTTTCATACTTCCAACATCTGATATGTTCTTTGTATCTTGTTTCAAAATTCCTGCATGTCATGCCTATGTATACTGCATCACAACTTTGACATTCAAGTTTATATATTCCTGATTGTTGGAATTTGTCCCTCTTGGTAGCTGGCTGGCTTAGGTGTGATTGAAGGGTTTGCCCAGGCTTATATGCTATTTTGAAGCCCTGTCTCTTTAGGATGTTTGCAACTCTGTGTGTTAGTTTATGTGTGTAGGTCATGGTGTACCATCTGGTTCTTTTCTGTGTGGTGTTGTCATTGTGTGTGTTTGTTGAGTGTGTTTGTAAGTTTTCAGCTTGTGAGTTCTTTTGTATTCTGGAAATGTTGTGTTTGTTTTTTATTTGTGTTTTTATTTTTTGATTGAGCCTGTGTACCACATGTGTGTCATACCCGCTGTTCCTAGCTATTTGTATGATTGTACTCATTTCTTGTTCATAGTTTCTCTTGCTGAGTGGGATTCTGTTTAATCTATGCAACATGTGTCTTAGTGCTGCAAGTTTCTGGCTATGGGGGTGGTTGGATGTGGAATGTATTATTGTGTCTGTGGCTGTTGGTTTTCTAAAGATGTTAAATGTATGTTTGCCATTTTCTTTTTTAATTGTAATGTCAAGAAAATTTAATTGATTTTCTTTTTCTTTTTCAAGTGTGAATTTTATGTTCTGATGAGCTTTGTTTATTTCTGAGTGGAGTTCATCTATTTTTTCACTTGGCTCATCTACCAGACAAATAATGTCATCCACGTATCTGTACCAATATATGATTTTGAAACTTTCATTTGTGGTTATCTTTTCAAATATCTGATTTTCTAGGTGACTGGTGAAAATATTTGCTAGTGTTCCTGATATTGAGGATCCAATGGGCAGTCCATCAGTTTGTAGATAATATTCTTTCTCAGACTGAAAGTAGTTTTGTTCAGTTGTCAGTCTGAGCATATTTGTTATTTCTTTTATTGCGTCTGTGGTGAGGTTGCAACAGAAACCAAAACATTGCATTAAAACAAGCGTTCAGTGCATAGTGCTGTGGAATGTGGAAAAAACCGCAAATTGGCGTTCGTAAGAAGAAGAACAACACCAAAAATGCAACAGGAGCGTAATACGTAAGAAATTGTCCACGCAACCTGTAAGTACAGTTCAAAACATTACTACTTAATAGGAAATAGCAACCACCAGAACTGTTTATAACCTATAGGCACAGTGACAAAAATGTAAATAAAATAGCTAACATATGTACATATTCCAGGCCACTGATGATGCCTTGCAGAAAATAAAGGCGAAACGCGTATGGCACTAAAATTGTGTTTTATTCAGTTGCTGTAGACGGTCCATAAGTAAATATTAACAATATACCGTAATATTACACGCAACTGAGGAAGACAGGACTACAAAAGTCGATGACCATCCTCTGTGTGGAACTGTGAATCAGAAGAGATGTGAGGATCCTGGTGTTCGAAAATCACCGCATCGTAGTCGAAACGAAACTAAGACTGGACAAACTGTCGTGGGTTACTTTTACCATCTCTGGCTTTCACAAATGATCGCGCCTATTCAAAAAGTCTGCCGAAGCGAGGCAGCTGCGGACATGCTACAGCTTCATCAGGAGAATCCAGATGATTTATTCAGCTCCCTGATCGGAATGAAAGAGTGCTGGGTGTATTACTCTGACCCCGAGACAAAGGAGCAGAGAGAGCATCGGAAACATATGGATTCGCCACCGCTGGAAAGGGCAAAGACCCCACCATCATTGGGCAAGCTGATGCTTAGTACGTTTTGAGGTTGTCATGGTATGGCGCCAACAGGTTAGTGGCAGACCGTGAGGTTTATGACACTGCCCCATCTCTTTCAGCGCAGGCCAGTCACACATGCTGCTTTTTTGGGCTATCAAATACGGCCTCACCACCCTATATTCGCCTACCATGGCACCCAGTCACTTCTTCTTTTTCCTGGGATCAGAAAACCATTGCGTGGCAGACATTTGCAGAATGAGGAGTTGGGACTATTTCTTAATCAGCCAAAATGTAGACTTCTACAACAAGTTCTCCGCCAGGTGATCCATTGTTCATGAAATGTGTCACATTCGAGAGTGAATGTGCAGAGGAAGACTAACAGCATCACCAAGTTTTGATTTTTCCTAGGAGATGATTACAGCTTAATGTCTATCCATGGGCATCCTCAGAAATTTATCCATGGGTGGAAGTGGGTGACGGGGAGAGACTAAAATTGTCCTTTTGGTTATAAATGAGTTTCTCACTTTCGTGATTTGGTATACCATAAGGCCTACATTTTATGGGTGACACAGAGAAGTCCACATATCCCAGATACCTCTGTAATGAATATAATGAATAAGAACTCTATTCCAAGAGGGAGTGCGGAGGGTGGGGGGGGGGGGCGGGGGGGGGGGGCGCAAGTGCCCTCTTGCACCCACCCCCACCCCCGCCTTTTCTCCTTACTGATGCCAATGTGTCCGTTGTAAACTGCTCGTCCCCTACCTTCGAGCTGATCCGTTGTGATGAAACTTCTCACTACGTAAAGGCTGTTCGAGGTACAGAAGAAAAAAGAAACGGTTAATCACTAATACAATGCAAGAAATATTTGTTTGTAGTACAGTGTGTGGCAAAAAAACTGTCTGTTTTAATTGGTTTCTAAAAGTGAAATGGTATTATTGGCAACACTGAAAGTTTGTTGTATGTTTCAGGTAGGTGCGCCATTTGCCGAGGTGGGATGCTGCAGTGGGCCTGAACGTGCTATGGCTGTTAAGCCTTTTACAAAAGCGGTGCCAGTGTTGCTGCTATACGGGACTACCGTCGTCAATTCACCCTTAGACGGAACGATCCTGTACCATCGGCACAAGCTATTGGGGAACGTCTCACAGCAGACAAGTATAACCCCAAATGTTTGTGTGGTAGATTAATTATGGAGTACACGTATGTGGAGACAGTGTTTGCACAGCAATCGGCGACATAGTGTAACTGAGGCGGAATAAGGGAAACCAGCCCGCATTCGCCAAGGCAAATGTAAAACCGCCTTGAAAAACATCCCAGGCAGGCCTGCAAACCGGACCTCGACACTAATCAGCCGGGTGGATTCGTGCCGGGGACCGGCATGCATTCCCGCTTGGGAAGCAGCGCGTTAGCAGCGCGGGTGGGCTATCGGAATGTCAGTGTGGTGCGCTGTTTCTTCAGTGGACATAATAAGCCTTTGTTTTTTGAGGATGAATATGGACGAGCAACCACAATCACATGTCAGCGGTAAGCTGCCATGGTTGATGCATTCCGTGCATATCAACTTGAATAGTTTCCTGCAAATGAGTATTCGTTTCAGCGTGTGGTGCTACGTCTCATGGTGCTCAAATTTCAGTGACATGTGCAGTGTGTTTAGTAACCAGATGACTTCAAGGAATGGGGACATCTTATCGGTCTGGCATTGCTTTCTTTGGGGGTTCCGGAAACAGCGTTTATGCTAGACGTGCACACGTAATTGCGGAACTGAAAGACACCATTGGTGAAGAAATCAGAAACATTCCGATACAAATGCTAGAACGAAAGTACCGAGAAAGATTTAAACTGCAGATTGTCAACGTACCAATGGTGGCCATCTACAAAACATAACTTTCAAAACTAGAACAGTGCACGAAATGGCAATACCTAATGGATTCGCTGTTGTGACTGAAACTGTTTCACAACATAACCCCTGGCCAGTTTCGCTATATGAGGGGCATTTGAAAAGTCCGTGCAAAAATAAAAACTACTTACGTGTTTGGGGTAAACTTCTTTTTATTTTTCGACATAGTCTCCTTTTAGACTTATACACTTCATCCAACGCTGTTCTAATTTGTTGATCCCCTCCGAATAATAGGAATTGTCCAAGTCTGCAAAATAGCTATTAGTTGCTGCAATCACCTCCTCGTTTGAATAAAATCATTGTCCCGCCGGCCATTTCTTCAAATTGGGGAACAAATAGTAGCCCCTGGGAGCCAAGTCTGGAGAATAGGGGGGATGTGAAACGTGTTTGAATCCTATTTCCATTAATTTTGCGAACCACAACTGCTGAGGTGTGTGCTGGTGCATTGTCGTGATGGAAAAGGCCTTTTTTGCGGTCCAATCGCCGGCATTTTTTTTGCAGCTCGGTTTTCAAACGGTCCAATAACGATGAATAATATACACCTGTAATAGTTTTACACTTTTCCAGATAGTCGATGAGGATTATCCCTTGCAAATCCAAAAAGACAGTCGCCATAAGCTTTCCGGCCGAAGGAGTGGTCTTCGCCTTTTTTGGTGCAGATTCTCCCTTGGTAACCCATTGTTTAGATTGTTCTTTGGTCTCAGGAGTATAGTAATGTATCCATGTTTCATCCACAGTGACGAAACGACGCTTAAAGTTCTGCAGATTCTTCCTGAACCTCTGCAAACCACACTTGCAACACTTCACACGATTCCGTTTTTGGTCAAGGGTGAGCAATCGTGCAACCCATCTTGCGGATAGCTTTCTCATGTCCAAATGTTTATGCAAAATATTATGTACCCGCTCATTCGAGATGACCACAGCACTAGCAATCTCATGCACCTTAACTCTTCTGTCATCCATCTCCATATCATAGATTTTATCAATGATTTCTGGAGTTGTAGCCTCCACAGGGCGTCCAGAACGTTCATCATCACTCGGGCCCATATGGCCACTCCGAAATTTTTGAAACTAATTATGAACTGTTCTAATCGAAGGTGCAGAGTCAAGCTTCTCTTTAGTCTCCTGACGCGTTTTGCCTTTCATAGAGTAATGTTTAATCGCCACACGAAATTCTTTTTCGTCCATTTTTTGACAATCACTCGACTTCCTTGATTCGCCCGAATGCCAAACACAAAGAAGTAGACCTATATGGCTAAAACTTGGTGTGCCTTCTTTCCAAAGATGCTACTAACTAAACATGACCTCGATGCGCGCCGGTGGTGCCATCTCTCGGACCTTGCACGGACTTTTCAAACACCCCTTGTATGTCGCTATATGCAAATCGACCTGTTTTTCTGCCAGGCCCTGTAGGAAGAAAGCAGTTTACTTTCTGATAGACCTTGTAATCTACTTTATAGTGTTCGGTATCTCAGTCGTTAAAAACTGAACCCTTATAGGATCAGTGTGTCTGTGGTTCTATTAAAATACCTTTTCTCAGGGACGGTTAGAGGTATCAAGTTGAAATTTATGTCACATACTAAGTTGTACGGTCCCTTGGCGGTGTGAAAAATTTATGCGTCTAAGTGAATGCAATCAGAACATACGGCCATTTATGTCACATACTTGGATACTCATAAACTCACTCATCAGAACCTATACGGGGTGACCATTAATAAAACCGACAAACTGCAGGGACGGATTCCTGACTGGAAATAGGGGAAAAAATGTCCTATGAACATGTGTCCGGAAATGGACGGCGTGCGTGCAACGACAGAAAATCGTCCCGCAATAGAGAGCTGATCGCATCCACGTCACAACAGGATTTCAAAGTCCTCCTGGGGACTGTAAGTGATATGGATAGCAGCGGTTGTCATTTTGGATAGACACAATCGTACTTTTGCTTACACCATGTTGGTAGGCCACTTGGATGGAGCATGTACTAGGGTTGGTCTCAATATCCTGTATAACCATGCCCTCCAAATCTGGTGTACTCACAGTCCGCTGCCTCCCTACACGTTCGTCTGTCTGAAAAGACACATGATCACACAAACGCCGAAAAAAGGCTTGAAATGTTGTGGAATGTGGTTGGTGCCTGCGAGGGTACTCGTTTTGGTATAGCTGTGCTACCCCTCCACTTTTTCCATCTGCTTGCCCGTACGCAAACGCCATCTCGGCTTGTTCCTGACGTGAATACTGGACCATTCTGCTGCTTACAGTACACTGTGTCAATCACAATGCCTGCAACACACAGGGAACACACGGCACGTGGTCAGAGGAACTGCCATTCGTCAGCGCCATCTAACGTGGCAAAGACGCATTTCTGGACACATGTTCTTAGGGCTTTTTCTCCTCGATTTACAGTCAGGAATCCGTCCCTACACTTGGTCGGTTTTATTAATGTGCACCCTGTAGAATGTAGATGAACTATCTAGATACAACAATGAAGTTTGTATGGGACCGTTAGGGTGCGGGTCCTTCTCGTGCTTGTGCTTTTTTTGCATGTACACACTCATGTTACCTCGGAATACCCCCTGATGCTATCTTTTGCCCAACATAAGTGGAGAAAACAGCAGACGTGTTGTTTGTTATGTGCAGCATACCTGCGCGCAGGCGGTCTGAATGTGCTGGTGGTGGACTGGGGCTACCTGGCGCCGTCTCCTTGCTACCTGGCCGCCGTGCTCAACACGCTGCACGCCGGACGCTGCCTCGCCGCCATGCTGCAGCGGCTCCAGGTGCGTCACCACACACTCTCCCTGGGGTACAGGGGGTTAAGAGACTATGGAAACACAAAAAAAACACATAATGTTACCATTCCTGGGTTGGGTTGTTTGGGGGAAGAGACCGAACAGCGAGGTAATCGGTCTCATTGGATTAGGGAAGGATGGGGGAGGAAATCAGCCGTGCACTTTCAAGGGAACCATCCCGGCATTTGCCCAGAGCGATTTAGGGAAATCACAGAAAACCTAAATCAGGATGGTCGGACACGGGACTGAACCGTCGTTCTCCCGAATGGGAGTCCAGTGTGCTAACCAATGCGCCACCTCGCTCGGTACCATTCCTGGTAGGTGTAGGAAAGCCTGTGGCACTGAAAACAGCTTCTAGTCGTTTCAGAATGGGTAAATAGAGGTCCTGAATGACTTTCGAGGGAATCTAAGTCTTCCTGCAAGATACTGGCAAGCTCAGGTAACGATTATGGAGGTGGATACTTTCTCTCCAAAGTAGACCACCAAGACTCAGTAATGGTGAATGTAAAAGTTAGGAGAGATGCAAAATCCAAATTCGTGCTCATAAAATCAGTCCTGGACCATGCAGCTGTGTGAAGAGGGGCCGTGCCGTCTCGGGACACAGCATCACCACTGGGGAACGAACACTGTAACTTGGGAACACCATGGAACACCATGAAATGGCTGCCCAAATCATTACCGAATCCCTGTCATGTTTCACTCTTGGGTTAGAATCGTAGCCAGAAGTTTGAGAGAGTGTGTAACAAGATTTATCCCACCAAATGACTTCGTTCCATTCTCCATAGTCCAGGTTTTATTGCCGCAGCACCAAGTTTTCCTAATATGGACGCTTGCATCACAGATGAGTGGTTTTGGAATTCCAACTCACTTTGCAGTTCCCTACTTATGGAGCTCCCTCAGTGTTGTGGTGCTGACAGCGTTCGTGAGTGCAACATTCGGTTCTACAGTGACTTTTGCACTGTCGTCCTGTATGTTTCCTCAGACTCCTCTTCAGTCACCAGCAGTCACAATCACTGCCCCCCCCCCCCAAACCCAAAAAAAACCGACACACACACACACACACACACACACACACACACACATACACATTCGTCCGTGTTGCGTCTTATCAGACGATGTTTCTCCAGCTACACTGTACGTGGTGTAGATCTCTAAGACGGTACCTTTTGAAACCCCAAACACTTCAGATACCTTGGTTACGGAAGCACCAACCATAAGAATTCACTTACCTCCGACATAATGCACTTACAACTACACAGAACACTGTTCTGAAAAAAATGGCTCTGAGCACTATGCGACTTAACTTCTGAGGTCATCAGTCGCCTAGAACTTAGAACTAATTAAACGTAACCAACCTAAGGACATCACATACATCCATGCCCGAGGCAGGATTCGAACCTGCGACCGTAGCGGTCGCTCGGCTCCAGACTGTAGCGCCTACAACCGCACGGCCACTCCGGCCGGCACACTGTTCTGACCACGAATGAACTTGTACTGTATTGAGGACATCGCACAGGTGCCGTTCGTGGTCAAATACAACAGCGCCACCTGTATGCTTGGCTAAAATCTGCATTTATGTTCAGTCATGCACTTGCCGTGGTCTTTCCATATTTTTGTCCTACCCCTGTACCGTCTCTGTACTACTGTCTCGTGGTGCGAAATTTATTCATGATATCGACACGAAAAGAATTGTCCTACCCGTTCTGCTTCCCTATCACAAGATAAAAGGAGTCTTACCTGCGGATCATCTGTCCCTTGGCCACGGCAGCATTGGAGTTCGTCGCTACAGCAAGTGTTTCCGTTAGAAAAAGTTGGATAATGAGGAACACTGGGAACGCCTCAAACTCGTAACAGACAAGGGGTAAATCAGTGGCTCTGTACTATTAAATGGCTAAATGGTGCACGGTCCCAGCTAAAACTTGCCTATTTAACAGCTACGAGGGGCATTAGCAGTCTGATTTTCAATATTTCATATAACTGACAGAACTTAGAATTTAAAGTTCTCAGGACACAAAAGAATTAAAGGCATTAGCTTCCAGTGGCCATTGACTTATATCAGTGAGACAAGTTCAAAATATGCAGACATTATCTAAAGGTTTCCTCACTCGGAATACTTCCATGGAATGACATGAAGATGTAATTAAACTTTGTTTATTTGAACAAGTAATCTTCGAACACAAAACAGGCTACTGTTTCTGATGCAGTACAACAAAATAAAATAAACGTTTCCCAGAAATCCTTCTAAGTAATGTGAGGGAAAAGTTCACCACAAACAACTGTTCCTCAACGAAACGAAGATAGACTCTTGAGAGCGTATATTACGTTCTATTGACCATTGAAAAGCGTATCTTTAAAACAGAATACGTATTCAAAGTTCTATCTCACGAGGAGCACCACTTTTCCATGGCACAGAACAGCGAAGCTCAGACCACAGGTCGCGGGACTCACCTGTCAGGGAGGTGTCGGCGACGTCCTATCCGAGCCAGTGTCCATCAGTAGCTGTCTGCCAAAGAGGAACTGTCTATAGCCACTGACGCTGAGGCTCCATTGGCGAGCTTTCCTTGCTCGACATGTTGAGTAGTGTAAGCATAAAAATGCTGTCCCAGTTGTTACAAAGGGGAAGAAAAGAAAAATCATCTATACGAATTGTCCTTGGGTGATGTGGTGATGATATCCTGTGTCTTCTGCGAGAGAATTATTCTCACAGCATGTCAGGAGAACGTGTGGTTCGTCTGTGGTGCGGCTAGCGGCCCAATTCAGGGAGGAACCAGTTGATGGATTGTCGCGCTTTCTCATAGAAGGACCTCGCGGTGATCCTGAACCTGTGCTGCAGGAGCGGGGTGCCTGTGTCCTCGTGCAGGAGGAGAGTGGATTATTCCCTCGGAAGACGTAGAGCGGTCTTCAGAGCTCGGTCCTGGATCCTTTACAGCATTGTGATGAACGAATCTGCGGCCTTTCCCCACACCACAGCTGTGTATTCCAACACCAGTCGGACCGGTGTTACTTGCAGACTGGCTCCATCCGGCTCCGCTCGGGCGGAAATACACTCACGGCGGAAGGTTTTCCTATTGGCTGCCAAAGTTGCGGCGGATGCAGCAAGAGGTGCACGTCTGGAGCGACCCCTGTTGTTATCTTCTGCGCCTTCTGGCTGGTTACCGGGGTGCCCTCTACGGTTTGAGCCAGATACCGCGGAAACTAGCCTGAACGTGGGGTTGAGCTGACGATAACCCGGTAAGTGAAGATGCGTTGTGGGTTGGCGGCGTCGGTGATGCAGAGAGACACGCCAGATTACAGTATCTAGTATCCAGTATCCGCATTTACCACTGAGTGAATCTGCATCATTGTACGACACATCGTTCGGGAGATGTTATGTTTTGTACATGGGAGTTCGATTCTTTAAACAATCGGGAGTCATGTTTTACCGGTATGAATACATATACAGGGTGCTCACATCAACCGCTGGCAATGAAGACAACATTCTAGCACAAACAGTGTGTTGTAGACCAGCGTAGAGAATTGGCGCAAAACCACTGCCAACTGCCTTCTGACGATGGTATTGGAAAGCTTATACAATGCCACGACAAATGTCTAACTCGGAGCGGCGACTACATATACGTATGTATAACTGGAAGTTGTAGCTAGTCGACTGAAATAAAACTGCACTTGGCGGCCGAACTTCCCCGAATGGGGCCTCCCGGCCAGCGATGCCATGCGCTCACTTCCATTTTACCGGGACTGGCCAAAAATGTGGAAATAAAGCCAGAAACGCATGCGTGAAAGTAAATGGAGATGCTAGCCAAGCCAGCACGTTGCATTATTTTATTTGACCACGGAAGGCGCCTGTTCATTATCATGAATACATTGCAGCGTCAGTCGTTCCGTTTTGTTGCGAGTGCATCACTATGTCAGAGCTAAGTGGTTTCGGTCATGGGCAAATTGTTGGTGCTAATATGGCGGGTGCTCCCGTAACCAAGGTACCCGAAGTGTGTGATGTTTCAAGAGATACCATATCGAAGATTTATACCACATACAGGGAAAGCGGAAGAACACCATCCGCTAAGTCACAAAGCGGACGAAAGTATGTGCGTTGAGTGATCGTGACAAACGGTCATTGAAGAGGATTGTGACGTAAAATAACAGGAAGATAGCTGCGAGAGTCGCAGCAAGACCTTATGCCACACTCGCGAACCATGTCAGCAGCAAAGCAACACGAAGGGAGCTCCGTAAGCAGGGAACTGCGGGGTGAGCTGGAATTCCACAAACCGCACATTAGTGATAGAAATATCTGTAAGAGGAAAACGTGCTGCCAGAGCTGTAAAACCTGGACTGTGCGGTAACGGAAGAAAGTACACTACTGGCCATTAAAATTGCAACACGATGAAGATGTGCTACAGACGCGAAATTTAACCGACAGGAAGAAGATGCTGTGATATGCAAATGATTAGCTTTTCAGGGCATTCACACAAGGTTGGCGTCGGTGGCGACACCTACAACGAGCTGACATGAGGAAAGTTTACAACCTATTTCTCGCACACAAACAGCAGTTGGCCGGCGTTGACTGGTGAAACGTTGTGATACCTCGTGTAAGGAGGAGAAATGCGTACCATCACGTTTCCGACTTTGATAAAGGCCGGATTGTAGCATATCGCGATTGCGGTTTATCGATCGCGACATTGCTGCTCGCGTTGGTCGACATCCAATGACTGTTAGCAGAATATGGAATCGGTGGTTTCAGGAGGGTAATACGGAACGCCTTGCTGGATCCCAACGGCCTCGTATCACTAGCAGTCGAGATGACAGGCATCTTATCCGCAAGACTGTAACGGATCGTGCAGCCACGTCTCGATCCCTGAGTCAACAGATGGGGACGTTTGCAAGACGACAACCATCTGCACGAACAGTTCGACGACGTTTGCAGCAGCATGGACTATCAGCTCGGAGACCGTGGCTGTGGTTACCCTTGACGCTGCATCACAGACAGGAGCACCTGCGATTGTGTACTCGACGGCGAACCTGCGTGCACGAATGGCAAAACGTCATTTTTTCGGATGAATCCAGGTTCTGTTTACAGCATCATGATGGTCACATCCGTGTTTTGCGACATCGCGGTGAACGCAAATTGGAAGCGTGTATTCGTCATCGTCATACTGGCGTATCACCCGGCGTGATGGTGTGGGGTGCCATTGGTTACTCGTCTCGGTCACCTCTTGTTCGCATTGACGGCACTTTGAACAGTGGACGTTACATTTCAGATGTGTTAGGGCCCGTGGCTCTACCCTTCATTGGATCCCTGCGAAACCCTACATTTCAGCAGGATAATGCACGACCGCATGTTGCAGGTCCTGTACGGGCCTTTCTGGATACAGAAAATGTTCGATTGCTGCCCTGGTCAGCACATTATCCAGATCTCTCACCAATTGAAAACGTCTGGTCAATGGTGGCTGAACAACTCGTTCGTCATAATACGTCAGTCACTACTCTTGATGAACTGCGGTATCGTGTTGAAGCTGCATGGGCAGCTGTACCTGTACACGCCATCCAGGCTCTGTTTGACTCAATGCCCAGGCGTATCAAGGCCGTTATTAAGGCCAGAGTTGGCTGTTCTGAGTACTGATTTCTCAGGATCTATGCACCAAATTGCGTGAAAATGTAATCACATGTCAGTTCTAGTATAATATATTTGTCCAATGAGTACCCGTTTACCATCTGCATTTCTTCTTGGTGTAGCAATTTTAATGGCCAGTAGTCTATTTTGACTGGATGACTCTTATGTCACACTGTATCGAACTTCTGACCGAGATTACGTCCCAAGAATGAAGTATGACGGAAGTTCGGTGACGATTTGGGCAGGTATATCATCGTATTCCATGGGCTCCATAGTTAGTCTGGAAAGTCATTTTACTCCCAATGATTGTGTGCCCGTTTTGGTGATCATATGCGCCCCATGGTGCAATATTCATTTCCCAATGTTCCAAGACGACGGGGTCCCTACTCACACAAGGGATTTCAGATCGATTCCGTATTCCTGGATTTCCGGAAGGCTTTTGACACTGTACCACACAAGCGGCTCGTAGTGAAATTGCGTGCAAATGGAATATCGTCTCAGTTATGTGATTGGATTTGCGATTTCCTGTCAGAGAGGTCACAGTTCGTAGTAATTGACGGAAAGTCATCGAGTAATTTCTGGCGTTCCTCAAGGTAGTGTTATAGGCCCTTTGCTGCTCGTTATCTATATTAACGATTTTGGAGACAATCTGAGCAGCCGTCTTCGGTTGTTTGCAGATGACGCTATCGTTTATCGACTAATAAAGTCATCAGAAGATCAAAACAAACTGCAAAACGAATTAGAAAACATATCTGAATGGTGCGAAAAGTGGCAGTTGACCCTAAATATCGAAAAGTGTGAGGTCATCCACATGAGTGCTAAAAGGAGCTCGTTAAACTTCGGTTACACGATAAATCAGTCTAATCTAAAAGCCGTAAATTCAACTAAATACCTAGGTATTACAATTACGAACAACTCAAATTGGAAGGAACACACAGAAAATGTTACGGGGAAGGCTAACTAAAGGCTGCGTTTTATTTGCAGGACACTTAGAAAGTGTAACAGACCTGCTAAGGAGTCTGCCTACACTACGCTTGTACGTCCTCTTTTAGAATACTGCTGTGCGGTGTGGGATCCTTACCAAATAAGATTGACGGAGTAAATGGAGAAAGTTCAAAGAAAGGCAGCACGTTTTGTATTATTGCGAAATATGGGAGAGAGTGTCACTGAAATGATACAGAATTTGGGCTGGAAATCATTAAAAGAAAGGCGTTTTTCGCTGCGACGGAATCTTCTCACGAAATTCCAATCACCAGCTTTCTCCTCCGAATGCGAAAATATTTTGTTGACACCGAGCTACATAGGGCGGAACGATCACCAAGATAAAATAAGGGAAATCAGAGCTCGTTCGGAAAGATATAGGTGTTCATTCTTTCCGCGCGCTATACGAGATTGGAATAACAGAGAATTGTGTAGGTGGTTGAATGACCCCTCTGCCAGGCACTTAAATGTGATTTGCAGAGTATCCATGTAGATTTAGGTAGATGTAGGTGTAGCTCGCATCGTCCCGGACTGGTTTTGTGAGCACGAGGCCACCAGTCACAGATCTCAGTATTACTGAGCCTTTGTAGTTTGCTTTGAGGAAAGGGGTGCGTGGTCGCAATCCACCTCCATCACAGTCACTAGTACATGTCTATTTTGCAGGGAGTGTGGTTTAATGTTCCCTTGGAAACCATATAGAACTTGTATTTATCCATTCCGAGACCAGTGGAAGCTGCTTTGAATGTCAAAAGCTTTTTTTTCTTATTTTACATCGTACTAGGCGCGGTAATGTGTTGTGTTTTTTGCCGGCCGCGGTGGTCGAGCGGTTCTAGGGGCTTCAGTCCGTAACCATGCGGCTGCTACGGTCGCAGGTTCAAATCCTGCTTCGGGCATGGATGTGTGTGATGTCCTTAGGTTAGTCAGGTTTAAGTAGTTCTAAGTCTAGGGCACTGATGGCCTCAGATGTTAAGTCCCATAGGGCTCAGAGCCTTTTGTTGTGTTTTTGGTGTTTCCATGTTTTTGTCCAACCCCTGTATCATTATCTACAGACAGAGCCTCCTACAATGCAGTTGATGCTTTATGAGTAGCGTCCCTGTGAACACAGGGATAATCATTGCTGGCCTCACCCTGTTGTCTCCTTGTCACAGAGAAACTGTCCAATACTGCTGTGCACGATGACGTCACAGGTCATGCTACATGGTAGCTGCAGTTGATACGGGTCCTGACCATGATGCTTAACTCCAACCCCCGTACGCCATCCGCTGCAACACTTGCGTCATAGCACGATACTAACACAAAGTCTGTATTCTACAAAAGATACGAAGGCTTCTTATAACTAGAACTTAAATTGAGTGCCGGACGACTTACAGACAATTAGTGTTTGACTTAACGATTAACAGCGAATCTTCGACATAAATAAACTGACAGAGAAAGAGTATGTGTAGTAGAAGAGGTGAGATGAGAGATATCGTACTGCGAAAAGAATTTGACAGAGCATTAAGTCTACGGAGAAGACGACATTCCCTCAGAATTATTGAGATCTTTGAGAGAAATAGCCATGACGAAACTGTTCCACTTGGTATGCCAGATATATGAGACAGGCGAAGTACCCTAAGCTTCAGGAACAATATAATAATTTCTATTGCAAAGAACGCAGCAGCCGAGAGATGTGAATATTACTGAACTATCAATTTCATAAGTCAGGGTTACAAAATACTGGCACGAATTTCAGTGCTTAACGTCAATTTTGATGGTTAACCACATGTTTTGTAAGCAGTGTGGAGCTGCATCTGCTCTTTGTTTCTTTAGACTCTGCACTTGTAACATTTTGAATCGTAAGTTTTCTCTGTAACTAACGCTGTTGTGCCACTTGTATTATCTGTGGCGCATGCGCTGCTCAGCCCACTCTATATCTACATCTGTACTATGCAAACCACCGTGAAGTGCATGGCTAAAAGGATACGACACACCGTACCAGTTATTAGGGTTTTTTCCCGTTCCATTAACGTATGGAGCGCGGGAAAAATGATTGTTTAAATGCCTCCGTATGTGTCGTAAGAGTCTAATCTTATCCTCACAATCCTTACGATAGCAATGTGTAAGGAGTTGTGGTATATTCCTAGAGTCATCATTTAAAGCCTGTTCTTGAAACTTTGTAATTAGTCTTTCTCGGGATAGTTTATATTTTCGCATTTTAGCGTACCAACAGGCACTTATGATCACTCGGAAGTCAGTCATCTGCTCAACATGAAGATGGCTGTAAGGCTCATAGCCAACATATCGGAAGAAAAAATGTTGCTGCTCCGGATGCGAGATCGAAAAATGATAGAAAGTTGATTCTGTATATACGGCTTCATTTTGCATGTTCTTCCCAGTGAGATTTGTATCGTGGATGATGTTCCGATGATCTGAAGACCTCCCTCAGAGAAGGTTGTATATCACAACTGCATAAAAATTATTGTTGTTTCCCTTTGGTATTGTTTTTTTACATGTTTCATTATTTATGATCAAGTAATACAGTATGTATCGTAGACCAGCAACATTTATTTAGCATATTTTATAATATTTAGAAAGTTATGTTAATTTTTACGTAGCCTTCCGTGTAAGAACGTTGCATATATTATAAAAGTACATTTTCAAATAACTGTGTTAATTTAAAAAATAATTTTCTTTTACAATGTCGAAAATAGTAGAAAGTATAAACAGAATATATTATCTGACACACTGAAATAATACTGCGTATTTAATTCACTCCAAAACCAGAAAAAGCTAGTTCTATATAGTAAGATAAAAAATGACAAAGAAAACATTAAATGGCGGAAAAATAAACTGAACTGTTCCGAGGTAAGCTAATAAAATATTCTTTATACAGGGTGAGCAGGAAGAAAGTAGATAACATTAAATGGTTGTTAAGATATAATATTGGTGGATCAATATTGGAAATAGCGCAAACGTGCAGAACATTAAATAGGATAATGATTTTTCATGCCGCGTAGTGACGACGGTGGCCAGGAGAGGTGAAAGAAGAGGTTCATAACTTTTTGAGCAGCATGGCGGCGAGCTGGTATGACATGGGCATACAGAAACTGCCGCAGCGTCTACAAAAATGCATCGACAGAAATGGTTATTATGTGGAAAAATAGCTAAATGTTCTAGCTGTAAACTGATGTAAACCATTGTAGAAATAAACAGGTCTATGTACTTATAAAAAAAAAGGAGACCTTACTTTTGGGATTACCCTCGTACTTCCCGCCCACTTGTACAACAAATGGCTGCCCCAACATAGGGGCACCAACCATTTTCCTTAATCGAATTCACTTATCTCCTACATAACGCCCTCACAATTACACAGAACATTGTTCCGACCAGCACTGACACTTGCAACATATAGGATTGCACAGGTACAGGGATGTTAACCTGAGGTTGATTTTCTCTTTTGTTTTATAGCAGGGAGCGACATACCGAAAGTTCTGTGACACTCTGCTTAAGACGCAGGAGCATAGCATTTGGATCATATGTATTTATAATCAGTCATGTAACTAGTAGTATTCAAGTTTGGGTCAGACTTCATAAGTATTTCAAGAACATTGACAGCAGTAAAATCATTCTGGCTCATTTCCTTTGTAATGGAAGGTGTACTTAAACAAGCTTCCGCTATTGCATACTTCCATTCAAAGGTAATCATGACATTCATTACTCTTCTTTTTTTCCCAGTTAATGCAACAGTGGGGTCCCTAGGCATAAAGCTATGCCCCAAAACAATAAATTTAGCTCCTACTGTTCTAAAATATCCTGTCAAAAACAAGTTAGTTAGACAAAAGTATCATTTCCCAGGTTTTTTTTTTCATTATAATGATATACAACTTTCTTACATGTGCCAATTTCAATGTAGTTTTTTCAGGCACATCTTCAACAGTCGCAGAAACATAAAATTCTACACCATTGCTCTTACTTTTCTTGACACTCGGCTTCCAGTTTGATCGATGTGTTTCCCTTTCTATGATTTTATTAAAGGATACAATATACTTTGCAATGAAACTTACATCAGACACGTCCGCTATTTTCATTGCTATAAACGTTCTTCCAGGATGGTCAACTTTCAAATTACAAATAGGTCAACTTGTAAACAGAAAAAGAGACATCCGTTGGTATTCTAGCATGTCTCATGTGCTGTACCACTTCATTACAGTGAGCCACCAAAATGTGATATACACACATCAAAAAAAGTTTTGCATCCCCTCGTTTCCGAGAGTTCCGGAACCTGTATAGAAAATTGGAATAGAGATCACTATAAACACCATTTCCGCCCTTTTTATTGCTCATGAAAACCACACATTGCATGTTGTACCAACATACAGCGAGACCTTCAGAGGTGGTGGTCCAGATTTCTGTAGACACCAGTACCTCTAATACCCAGTAGCACGTCCTCATGCATTGATGTATGACTGTATTCGTCGTGACATATTATCCACAAGTTCATTAAGTCACTGTTCATCCTGATTGTCCCACTCCTCAACAGCTATTCGGCATAGATCGGTCAGAGTGGTTGGTGGGTCACATCGTCCACAAACAGCCCTTTTTAATCTATCCCAGGCATTTTCGATAGGGTTCATGTCTGGAGAACATGCTGGCCACTCTAGTCGTGCGATATCGTTATCCTGAAGGAAGTCATCCACAAGATGTGCACGATGAGGGTGTGAATTGTCATCCATGAAGACGAATGCCTCGCCAATATACTGCCGATATGGTTACACTATCAGTCGGAGGACGGCACTCACGTATCGTACAGCCGTTACGGCGCCTTCCATGACCACCAGCGGCGTACGTCGGCCCCACATAGAGCCACCCCAACACAGCAGGGAAACCCCACCTTGCTACACTCGCTGAATAGTGTGTTTAAGGCGTTCAGCCTGACCAGGTTGCCTCCAAACACGTCTCCGACGATTGTCTGGTTGAAGTCATATGCTACACTCGTCGGTGGAGAGAACGTGATGCCAATCCTGAGCGGCTCGTTCGGCATGTTGTTGGGCCCATCTGTACGGCGCTGCATGGTGTCGTGGTTGCAAAGATGGACCTCGCCATGTACGTCGAGAGTGAAGTTGCGCATCATGCAGCAACTGTGGCTGCACGAAAAGCATTATTCAACATGGTGGCGTTGCTATCAGGGTTCCTCCGAGCCATAATTCGTAGGTAGCAGTCATCCACTGCAGTAGTAGCCCTTGGGCTGCCTGAGCGAGGCATGTCATCGACAGTTCCTGTCTCTCTGTATCTCCTGCATGTTCGAACAACATCGCTTTGGTTCACTCCAAGAGGCCTGGACACTTCCCTTGTTGAGAGACCTTCCTGGCACAAAGTTACAATGCGGACGCGATAGAACCGCGGTAATGACCGTCAAGGCATGGTTGAACTACAGACAACACGAGCCGTGTACCTTCTCCCTGGTGGAATGGCTGGAACTGATCGGCTGTCGGACCCCCTCCGCGTAATAGGCGCCGCTTATGCATGATTGTTTACGTCTCTGGGCAGGTTTAGTGACATCTCTGAACACTCAGAGGGACTGTGTCTGTGGTACAATATCTACAGTCAACGTCTATCTTCAGGAGTTCTGGGAACCGGGGTGATACAAAACTTTTGTTAATGAGTGGTCATCGTTTACCGAGGTGCAGCAGTTGCTTGGGTTTCGGACCCAGCCGCGCACTCCCAGGTCTAACCTAGCCTCGTGCGGTTGCAGCGTATCCACGGCGGCGGCGCCCCCCTGGACGTGCACCTGGTGGGCCATAGCCTGGGGGCGCACATCTCCGCCTTCGCCAGCAACCACCTGCTGGACGCCACGGGCTCCAGGGTCCGCAGGATCACAGGTCAGTGGGCGGCCTCTTGGGCGCGTGCGTCTACACTGTGTTTCCACGGACCGAAATGTGCATTTTGTCTGTGGTGGACGGGTAGTTACTAAGTTAGCAATAGAATAATTTTACCATCATTATTGTTTCATCCTCATTGCCCATTATCTCTCTTAATCAAGGCTACGGGTGAGAATTACTGCGATATGGTTGGTGATCCTTGACTTTAATTTTGCAGGTGCATTCTTTGATCAAACAAGGTGTTTTTGAAAATACACTGCACAACACAATTAAAGGATCACCTTTTCCAAACATTGCAGTTGTCTCCCACTGCGATGCATCAGTTTGAAATTTGGCTCAAAGATGACCGCAACGTGTGTAACACCCCTTAGAAAAATTAAGAATGACAGTGCTGGTAAACCTCTTACATTATTTGATTTTCAAACAGCTGAGCAAAACTGAACGTACTCAGACATTTATCTCTTTACTTATTCTGATCAACAGTAAACTGACACACAATATTATTATTATTATTATTATTTTTTTTTTTTAGCGCAACGCCTTCTGACTTAATAATTAATTCCTACAAAAGAATGGCCCTGACTAACAATAACCTATACCTTTCATGTATCACTTACCTCACAAAAATCTTTGTTACTCAAACTACTGCAATACAGCGTGCGCCAATTCTACCAGCTAAATAAAAGATTCTAACTACTGATAGGCATAGTTAGCAAATGAAAGATTTTGATGGTGAACAAACAATGTTTTTACCTTAATAGTGTTCAAAAGGCATTATATATATATATATATATATATATATATATATATATATATATATATATATAGGGTGAGTCACCTAACGTTACCGCTGGATATATTTCGTAAACCACATCAAATACTGACGAACCGATTCCACAGCCCGAACGTGAGGAGAGGGGCTAGTGTAATTGTTTAATACAAACCATACAAAAATGCACGGAAGTATGTTTTTTAACACAAACCTACGTTTTTTAAATGGAACCACGTTAGTTTTGTTAGCACATCTGAACATATAAACAAATACGTAATCAGTGCCATTTGTTGCATTGTAAAATGTTTATTACATCCGGAGATATTGTAACCTAAAGTTGACGCTTGAGTGCCACTCCTCCGCTGCAACATACATCGCGTTTCTACAGAATGATCTGCCAACGTTGCTCGAAAATGTCCCACCGGAAACGCGTCGACGTATGTGGTATCAGCATGATGGTGCACCTGCACATTCAGAAATTAACACCAGGCTGACCCTTGACAGGATGTTCGACGGGCGTTTCATAGGACGTGGAGGACGCATAAATTGGCCAGCCCGTTCTCCTGATCTTACACCTCTCGACTTCTTTCTGTGGGATACGTTAAAGGAGAATGTGTACCGTAATGTGCCTACAACCCCAGAGGATATGAAACAACGTATTGTGGCAGCCTGCGGCGACATTACACCAGATGTACTGCGGCGTGTACGACATTCATTACGCCAGAGATTGCAGTTGTGTGCAGCAAATGATGGCCACCAAATTGAAAATCTATTGGCGTGACATGTCGGGACACACTCTATTCCACTCCGTAATTGAAAACGGAAACCACATGTGTACGTGTACCTCACCCCTCATGGTAATGTACATGTGCGTCAGTGAAAAAGACCAATAAAAATGTGTTAGCATGTGGACGTAATGTGCTGTTCCAGTCTCTTCTGTACCTAAGGTCCATCACCGTTCCCTTTGGATCCCTACGTAATTCGGTGCTCCCCGATACACACGATCGAACAGCGGAGGAGTGGTACTCAAGCGTCAACTTTAGGTTACAATATCTCCGGATGTAATTAACATTTTACAATGCAACAAACGGCAATGATTACGTATTTGTTTATATGTTCAGATGTGCTAACAAAACTAACGGGGTTCCATTTTAAAAAACGTAGGTTTGTGTTAAAAAACATACTTCCGTGCATTTTTGTATGGTTTGTATTAAACAATTACAATAGCCCCTCTCCTCACGTTCGGTCTGTGGAATCGGTTCGTCAGTATTTGATGTGGTTTACGAAATATATCCAGCGGTAACGTTAAGTGACTCACCTTGTATATAAAATCTGTTCATGACATTCAGTCTTACAAATTTCCTTTTACTGACAGGCACACGTCCAGATCGTCCGCTCTCAAAACTCTGCCATCTCACTCCCCACATCCACCACTGCTGGGGGCTCACCTCCAACTGCACAACGCTACACGCTGTTCATATCCAACTTCCCAACTGTACAATAGCGAATATTCCAACAATGCAAACCAGCCACAGATTTCACACAGCACAGTCAGTGATTTCCATACAGAGCGCTACGTGGCGTTACCAACATAAAAACCTAAACAGCCTACTTACACGTGTAATGGTGCAAAAGCGTTGTACCTTGTGACATCACCCTCGGGCTCAGTGACACTTCTACAAGCAAGGTGTCGACACATGCGAAAAAAGGGCCAGAGGTTCATGTGACATGTAAAGTGGGCTAAAGATGTCCCATTGGCAGCTGTGGTGTGATTACGGAGGAGTGTACGAAAATGAATCATGCGTGACCTCAATGACACTTCCTCCCCTTCCCCCGAACATCTATAGAGAAATTTAAAACTGTGCCTTTGCAGAAAAAACCTTCCAAAGTAGTACTAAGCGCCTGCAGAAAGGCAACTGGCACTCGAGTTTTATCTAGTGGTTGCCTACATGCAGGGGTGTAGCAGTACTTCGAACGTTTTCTCCGTAAAGGCGTGTTTTGGAATTCTCAATAAATGGGAGCGGCTGCCACCGAGGTTATTACCGGACTGGGGTCTTACAGGACCCAATTTTTGCCGTTTCATTCACGCGTGTATTAATGTCGCAGACCTCCGTGATCACATCATAGGAGGGCGAGAAATAGGAGCACTGAAAAAGCATAAGTCCCCTTTGCTGCTTCGGATCATGTTCAAATTTCGTCGACTGGTTTTGAATGGTACCTTGTGGTTACACCCCGTACACCAGAGCAAGAAGGAGTGAGGTCGCATTCAGTGGGGTTGCTAGTCCACAATGTCTTTAGAGAAGGTTTGAAGCGTCAGGCGATATCAGCACTGCCAACGATTCCCAACAACGTCTTCCTGTGGCGTTATCACACTGCAAACTTGTTTTTCTATCGACAGATGTGTGGGAATCAGCACAAAAGGATGATTTCATTGACCCCTTTACGCTACCCGCTGAGGCCTTTTCCTGTCGATTCCGAGCGGCGATGTGTGTTTTCTTCGGCCACTGCTCGTAAGAAAACTGCTTGATTTCTACGCTGGGCGGCGCGGTTCTGACCTCCATCGCAGAGCCGTCATATGAGGGGGCGAAAGGTGGGTTAGAGGTATTGTGACGACCCTCCCTTCGTGTGACACTTCCACGGCGGCATTGGCCAGATTTATGATTGAATTTGGTGCCAATGGGGCAGCATTAGCCCGCTTTACATGTCATATGAACTTCTGGCCTCTGGCCTTTTTTTCGCATCATTACAGAAGCAGGTTCATACATCTCGCAGGGAGACAGTTATTTAAATTTGTAGTTCCCTCTTCTTGTCGAAAACGCATTAACCTCATGCTGGCACACGCAGAGCTCATGTTATCTTCACTAACAAATCCCTTCACTTCTCTCCATTGTTTATCTTCACACGAAGACAGCTTTCTTCAAAATCTATTTTACATTTCATTTCAGTTAACCAATCAATATTAGCCGAGCGGTCTAAGGCGCTTCAGTCATAGACTGTGCGGCTGGTCCCGGCGGAGGTTCGAGTCCTCCCTCGGGCATGAGTGTGTGTGTTTGTCCATAGGATAATTTAGGTTAAGTAGTGTGTAAGCTTAGGGACTGATGACCTTAGCAGTTAAGTCCCACAAGATTTCACACACATTTGAACATTTGAACCAATCGATACCGAGAATTCGGCCAATATTAAGAGAGCCAAAATCAGTACGGTCTGCTTGTACTCATCTTCCTGACTTTTGAGCTTTAGTAGTGCCTGATGTTTGATGTGTTTGCTACGATTACCTACAGCAATGACAATAAGTACACCATCATCAACAAATGCTGCGAAGGCAACCAGATTGTCGGTAGGTATCCACCGGCATGTGCTACCTGATATGTTCCAAAACGCCGCGCATAAAAACGGGATTCTCGGGTTCTACTGGTGATGGAAAGGTAGGTCCAAGTGTTCTGGATAGTCCTTGGGCTAGGGACCATTTGTATACCCAATATAAGGATGATCTTAGTGTCATTATCCTACAGTACAGCGTCAAAGTTTGAATATTAGATACCTCCTCTAGCTTCGGCAAACAGAGCAGATCGGTTGGTTCTTTTTGAATTTGATCTCGTCTACGGTGCACCATGAAGTGCTTATGGAGGCATCATTTAGTTCATGAGCGGTTTATGAGAAAGGTGAAAAACGCGTTTTTCACCACTTTTTCGCTGTCAGGAGCGGATATCTAAATATCTAACCGAAGCAAATTGCTCAAAATTTAGTGGTATATTCATTAGCCGTTTGTCTAGAAGTGCCATGTTACCGTTTACAAAAATATTTATCCGCTATGGGGAAACAGCCGAACACATGGTTTTTGGGTACCAGCCCGATCCACGGATTCCAAGACAGCTATGCACAGCAAATGGCTAGAACTTTTACAATACATTCCTAAAATCCCGATCTCGGACGAACCTGAAAATTTTCTTGATATATTTATCCGTTTCTGAGGTACAGATGTTCAAAGTTACCCTACTTGTACACGTAAAATGCACACGAAATATACGGTGTGGGACGAAAACGCTTCTTATGAAGTGACGTAGTGTCTCTCTTATCATCAGAAGGATTCTGGTTGGTTGGTTGGTTTTGGGGAAAGAGACCAAACAGCGAGGTCATCGGTCTCATCGGATTAGGGAAGGACAGGGAAGGAAGTCGGCCGTGCCCTTTCAGAGGAACCATCCCGGCATTTGCCTGGAGCGATTTAGGGAAATCACGGAAAACCTAAATCAGGATGGCCGGACGCGGGATTGAACCGTCGTCCTCCCGAATGCGAGTCCAGTGTGCTAACCACTGCGCCACCTCGCTCGGTAAGGCTTCTGGGAACCTCATATTATAGTACTGAAGCACATGCAAAACTTTTGCATAAAATCCGGTAAGAGGTGTAAAATTGTGCACCTTTGTGCTATCCCAATTTCATATAAGCAAACTATCAAAATTTTACTGACCCATAAAATTCTTTTCACATGTGACACGCTGTAGCGGGGAAAAGAAGGGAACCAGCGGAAAAATGCTCTTTCGGAGCATAGAAAAGGCTAATAGGCTCTTGTTAATACTCTGACTGAAGAGTCGGGTACCAGCTTCCCCATTCTACCTTGATCAGAATCATCGAAAATTTTCTTAAAAATTTTAGCATGCGAACACATTCACACTTTTCGTGCTGAGATAGAAGAAGACAGTGGTAGTTGGAAAGAGCTGGAGACATAAGTAGTGGAAGATAGGAGCCAGCCGCGCGGTCTCAGGCGCTTTGTCACGGTCCGTGCGGCTCCTCCCGTCGGAGGTTCAAGTCCTCCCTCGGGCATGAGTGTGTGTGTTGTCCTTAGCGTAAGTTAGTTTAAGTTAGATTAAGTAGTGTGTAGGCTTAGGGCCTGATGACAGTTGTTTGGTCCCATAAGACCTTACCACAAATTTCCAATTTTCCAAAAATAGGAGACAGTGGTTGTAGTATAGAAAGAGCAAAGACCACGATGGCTGTGTGTGTGAGAAAGAGCGGGGCACAGTGGCAGCGGTACATAGTTGACAGTGACAAAACAGTGCTAGGGAAAGAGTGAAGGAGATAGTGCCAATGAGAGAAGAATAAAAAGAGATAGTGGAAGTGGTTCAGAGCCAGTAATAGTGAGAGATGGAGTCTACGACAATGACAATGGGAAAGAGAGAGATGGTGACAGTGAAAAGAGTTAGCAGCAGTGGGAAGGAATGAATGAGATGGTAACAGTAAGAGAGAGCAAGAGGGAGACAGTGACAGCGAAGGAAGGAGGATTGGGTTTAACGTCCCGTCAACATCGAGGTGATGAAATATTGTGTCAAGGATGGAGAAGGAAATTGGCTGGCGATTCAGGGAAATTTTCGGAATCTTTTAAAAGAGGAGCATATTAGCCTTTTTCATGCTATTATAGCATAGCCTCCGGAAAAAAAAGAGTATAAATTAAATTATCGATACACAACAATGGAAGCGCTATATGCGCTCTCAGAATAGTAATGTGTAGTATCTTTGTCATTTGGTACAGAAGGGATGAACGTTTTTTCTTTCATTGCCTTCTTGGTTCTGATGTTCTAGCTGACGGACGATTACTGTTCACGGTCCGTAACTAAGACAATTATCTGTAATAATATTAGTAATACTTTGAATATATACATATATAAATAATCATTCAAAATTGTGTTTTTGTCAGTAGCAAGTGCCTTACCTGCCCATGATTTAGCTACGTAATAATTGGATGTTGCCCGGGCCATTTCGTATAGGCTCATTGTCGTAGCGACGCCATTAACAATAAAAATGATATATGCCGTTTTAATAGTCATTTATTACTAAAAGTATTAAAAAATAATCTCAATAAACACTAAACGGCATCTTGTAATATTTTCCAATTGCACATAGGCACCTATCCTGTAGCATCAAGCCTCACAGAAAAAAATAATTAGGCATTGTGTTTAATTGGCTTATCGCGTAATATTAAAGAAGGATTTTTTCTTAATCCACCGTGAGTAAGATGGATGTCTTCACGTTGGAATACGTATGGTATTTCTGGCGATAGCGCCCTGAGAAAATTTAGCCGTGGCTTTTAACAAACATAAAAGAATATTTTTAACAAAACGCTTCATTCAGTTATCAGAATGTTCTCTTTCATTCAAAAAAAAAAAGTTACGCGATACTATACAGAAGCATTTATATGCTGTTTCAGTCATGAAACTAAATTTTACGATCCACTAAGGCATTCATAATTATTCCGCTTATTTCCACTTCTACAAAAACCATTAAGATTTCTTTATCATTGCCTTCTTCATCTCTGTGTAGGTCTTCCTTCACATCTGTGATAAGTTCGCATTTAATGGCTTTTATTGTGACATCTGACGCGTTTCCCATAACATCAGTGTAGCAGCGGACCGTTGCCGAAACTTTATTTAGCTTACCGTCACTCTCCCGGATTACGATCACGGCAACTAGCGAGTTTCGGCGATAAATTCGGCGCTCCGTCTCCTGCATACGCCGATTGATTTGGTTGATGATTTGGATTAAATCCGCTCAGTGGGTCATATTCGTCCCTTAGTTGCCTGCTGTCGTCTCATCGACCTATCTACTTGGTCGTCCATAATCCTGAAATTCTCCTCGTGGTGGGCCAGTATAGCGGTTTTGGTGATCGTCTTTATTTCTCTCTTGTTGTTCTCATTCTGCTACCAGGACTTCAGTACAATCGACCACCAAACACACTTGTTCCGTATTCAAATGCGGGCTGAGTGCCAACTCTTTACATACGAGTGGTAACTTCTGTGTTAAAATTGATACTAATTCTTTCTTTTTAACCGGTTCGCCGAGGTGTGCATTGTCATATCAATTTTCTGTGTATACTCTCGCATAGTACCGTGATGGCTTGCCTAGTTCTGGGGTGTAAGAATTTTTTATTTCATGTCACCGTTTTTCCGAAACCCAAAATTTATTTAAGAACGTTGTTTCCATTTCTTTGTAAGTGAAATCATTGTCTGATACACTAATACCCCTGATATGTGCTTCACCTTTCATGTGGATGATAAACGTATCTTTCTTAGTTTGTTCGGGTTAATGTTTCGGAAATGGATGTTTGAACTGTTTTATGAAAGCTGGAGGTTGATACCATGTATGGAAACATGTTGTTGGAAATTTAGGTCACTCATCCAAATGTCTACAATTACTTTCAGCACGTCAACTATGTTACGACAGATTATCGTAACGCTGTATTAATCGCTTCCCGTACAAAATCTTTACTCACTTCCTTCGATCCTTCCTGGCATTCCAAGACTTTCCTGCGGAGTTTTTGTACTTTGCTGCCCAACTCACTGCACTGCGTCTGAATCCCGACCATTAGTTTTATAATAGTCTCTTTGTTGCTGCGACAAGCACTTTTTTCGCCCGCAATTTCGTCATCGTGGACAAGAATTTTAACATGAGCCTCGTTATCCAACATTTTCGTTTGTTCACAGTGTTCGTCAATCTGTGTCTTAAAATCTTGTATTTCAGTTTTGAGTCCCTCACATTTGATCTGAAATTCATTTCAGAGTTCATCATTCTTTTGATTAAATGTGTTACTGTGCTCCGTTCACAGTCTACCTATTATATTTCATAATTTAGTATAACCCACCCGCATTTCCCTTTTAATTTCCTGTCGAGTGTCTTAGATTTCTTGAGGGGAGTATTAATTTCTTAACGAGAGTTTTTAACTTCTAGCATAATCAGTAGCATTAAATGATTGCTTAGAATGTTCGTTACTGTTTTCTGGCTAGCTGCTTGGGTCAAACTGTGCGTTGTTGAATCTAAATTGCAGGTGCTGCTATCTTCAGTTACACAGTTCGCGGTATTAACAAACTCAGAATTCTGTTCTGTATTCATTCAAATGTCCAAGTGTCCTTCACTAAATATATCGCTACGTTTTTGTTCTTTATTAACCACTGCGACGGTTTGCACCAGTCACCATTCGTTACAACTTAGATCCACAGTATATGTAATATAAAAGCTCGTTCGTAAATAAAAAATTATTAACATAATCCACACTTTCCCTCCTTTCCTATTCACTCCTAAACAACGCTGCATCCAGTTCTCCACGAGGCACCACTATTGCAAGTAGCTGTTATAATGAAACTTTCTGGCAGATTAAAACTGAGTGCCGGACCGAGACTCGAACTCGGGATCTCTGCCTTTCGCGGGCAAGTGCTCGACGATCAATATTTTTAACTCATTTTGTTCGTTCTATTTCTTCGGGGCGAACGTCTCATGACGCTTGTCAGCTTCATCGTTCATCCATGAATTTAGTTTTTTATTACAGAGGGCAGCTAAACCTCTGACCGAACATGCTGAGCTACCGTGCCGGCTTAGCAATCTAAGTACGACTCACGACCCGTCCTCACAGCTTTACTTCCGCCATTACCTCGTCTCCTACCTTCCAAACTTCACAGGAGAGTTTCTGTGAAGTCTGAAAGCTAGGAGACGAGGTACTGGCGGAAGTAAAGCTGTGAGGACGGGTCGTGAGTCACGCTTGGATTGCTCAGATGGTAGAGCACTTGGCCGCGAAAGGCAAAGGTCCCAAGTTCGAGTCTCGGCCCGGCACATAGTTTTAACCTGCAAGGAAGTTTCACATCGGCGCACACTCCGCTGCAGAGTGAAAATCTCATTCTGGAAACATCCCCCAGGCTGTGGCAAAACCACGTCTCCGCAATATCCTTTCTTCCGGGAGTGCTAGTTCTGCAAGTTTCGCAAGAGAGTTTCTGTGAAGTTTGGAAGGTAGGAGATGAGGTAGGGGCGGTAGTAAAGCTGTGAGGACGGGTCGTGAGTCGTGCTTGGATTGCTCAGACGGTAGAGCACTTACCCGCGAAAGGCAAAGGTCCCAAGTTCGAGTCTCGGTCCGGCACACAGTTTTAACCTGACAGGAAGTTTCATATTAGCGCACACTCCGCTGCAAAGTGAAAATCTCATTCTGGAGCTGTTATACTCACCGTTTTGCTACGTTGACTTCTCGGACTCATCCGAAGATTGCGTTGATTTTAGGGTGCTGGAGCAGGTGTCGCCATGTCGAAACTACGTTGCCTCCTGAACATCTGTTATCAACTATTGTGACCTATACAGGATTTTTATGAATTAGTTATACAAAAGTAACCTTTAACTGTGAAAAGGGTAAATAACTTACAGAAATGTTTGATACAGTACTGAATGCAGTATATCTTCAGGTTTTATCTACAAGTGTTCCATGTGGCTACCTTTTGTAACACGACAACTGTCCCATCTGTAATCAGTTCCCTGCCAGATTCTATGAAGCAAGTCTTGATGTATGGTGACAACTTCTTGTGTAATCCGTTTTCGCTGCTCGTCGACTTTTTCCGGAAGCTGAGGAACAAACACTATCTTTAAGGTACCACCATACACTGAAGTCCACTGTGGTTAAATCAGATGAACAAGGTCGCCAGGATATTGTTCAACAACGTCCAGTTCAGCTCGGCGCATTCCTTCGGAGATACGCGACAACTTAACGATGATAATGTGGTGGCGTGCCATTTTGCTAGTAAATACATGCTGCGCCCATATCCTTTTGTAACTGAGGCGTTAGATAATGCTCAAGCATGTCCAGGTGCAATATATCAGTTACAGTTGACTCGGAAAAAGAGAAATGATCGAAAATCTCGTTACAGCTTACAGCGCAAGGAAAATTTACCTTAGGTGAGTCTCGTACATGTTCGATTATGTGACGTGGTTTGTGCTCACCGCATATCCGAACACTATGCCCATTCACTTTACCGAAGGCATGGAAGGTTGCTTTTTCACTGAACACAATTTTATTAAGAAAATCATCTTCGGTCTGAATTTTTTTAAACCTTTGTACACAAAACTCAGCTTGTTTTTCATTGTCGCTTTCCCTTAAAGACTACAACAGTTCCAATTTGTAGGATTTGAATGAGAGACGTTCCGTAATACGTGTTACACTGTAACACTAAGCTGGCAGGTCTCGTTGATTTGCGCGGGCTCTGATTGTAAGACTGGCGAACTTGTTCAATTGCTGCGTCAGAGACTTCTGGCCGACTCTGACCTGGCATCCTATGTGATACACAGCCAGTTTCGATGAAACGGTTGTACCAAATGATAACAGTTTATCTTGAAGTGGTCCTGAATTCTTTGTGAACTTTAGCAGCAGATCTGGATTCATGAAACCATAAACAGCTCTGCGCACGCTCTGCATTGTTACACGCTGAAGAGCCAAAGAAACTGGCACACCTGCCTAATAACGCGTAGGGCCCCACGAGCACGCAGAAGTGCCTTGACACGACATGGCATGGACTCGACTAATGTCTGAAGTAGTGCTGGAGGGAACTGACACCATGAATCCTGCAGGGCTGTCCATAAATCCGTAAGAGTACGAGAGGGTGGTGATCTCTTCTGAACAGCACGTTGCAAGGCATCCCAGATCTGCTCAATAATGTTCATGTCTGGGGAGTTTGGTGGCCAGCAGAAGTGTTTAAACTCAGAAGAGAATGCACAACGGATGTAAATGGATGCAGGTGATCAGATAGGATGCTAGCGTACGAGTCACCTGTCAGAGTCGTATCTAGACATACCAGGGCTCCCATATTACTCCAACTGCACACACTCCAAACTATTACAGAGCCTCTACCAACTTCAACAGTCCCCTGCTGACATGCAGGGTCCATGGATTGTCTCCATACCCCCACACGTCCATCCGCTCGATACAATTTGAAATGAGACTCGTCCGACCAGGTAACATGTAGGTCCTCAACAGTCCAATGTCGACGTTGACGGGCCCGGGCGAGACGTAAAGCTTTGTGTCGTGCAATCATCAAGGGTGCACGAGTGGTCCTTCGGCTTCGAAAGCCCATATCGATGATGTTTCGTTGAATGGTTCGCACGCTGACACTTGTTGATGGCCCAGCAATAAAATCTGCAGCAATTTGCCGAAGGGTTGCACTTCTGGGATGTTGAACGATTAAGTCTCTTCAATTGTACGGTATATTGATAATTTTTACTTATGGACCGTCTGACAGCAACAATAAGTAAAAATTATCAACATACCGTAATATTACACGCAACTGAGGAAGACAGGACGACAAAAGTTGGAGATGTCTCTTCAATTGTCGTTGGTCCCGTTCTTGCAGGATCTTTTTCCCGTCGCAACGATGTTGGAAATTTGATATTTTACCGGTTACATGACATTCACGGTACACTCGTGAAATGGTCGTTTGGGAAAACCCTCACTTTCTGCTCCACCTCGGAGACGCTGTGTCCTATCGCTCGTGCGCCGACTGTAACACTAAGTTCAAACTCACTTAAATCTTGATAACCTACCATTGTAGCAGTTGTAGCAGCAGTAACCGATCTACCAATTGCCCAAGACACTTGTCTTTATAGGCGTTGCCGACCGCGGTGCCTTATTCTACCTTTTTACATATCTCTGCATCTGAATCCGCGCTCCTATACCAGTTTCTTTGGCGCTTCAGTGTAAGACTCTACGTAGTCTGTTTGAATAACTTATTCGCGCTGGCCACCTATCGGGAACGTCGGGAACTAACAGTGTTAGGTGGGAATAAAACTTGAAGATATACTGCATTCAGTGCTGTATCAAAAATTTCTGTCAGTTATTTACCGCCGCCGTGGTGGCCGAGAGGTTCTAGGCGCTACAGTCTGGAACCGCGCGACCGCTTCGGTCGCAGGTTCGAATCCTGCCTCGGGCATGGGTGTGTGTGATGTCCTTAGGTTAGTTAGTTCTAAGTTCTAGGGGACTGATGACCTCAGAAGTTAAGTCCCATAGTGCTCAGAGCCATTTGAACTTATTTACCCCTTTCGCAGTTGAAGGTTACTTTTGTGTAACCAATTTATAAGTGCCCCATATTTATGGCTAATGTGAATGAGGTTTCTTCCACTGCTAAATTATGTCAGTCACTGTTGAATTCAATTTAAACACTGTTTATTAATATCAATCAAGCCTCCATCGTATAAATATTTCAGGACACACATTCGTTGCTAATACTGTGTGCCACTAAATAAATGTACGCGAAAACTGTCTTTCTTCCGAGCCCGCTCGTGGTTCACTATAGTAAGAAGCGAACTACTGATTGCCACTAAGCATTTTTGGCGTCAGCGACTACATTAGATTCAGAAAAATTCTTGGCACTTCCAAGAATTGAACCTGAGTGTTCTTTCCAGCAGTCCGATACAGTTATCGGTTACTTGGTCATTAACATTTATTGGTTACTTTGTCATTAACAGTTCCTCCTTCCCCCACCCAGTTTTCCTAATCTACTCTTCATTTCCACCGTTTATTAGGAGTTGTCGACTATTGTCCTGTCGAGAAGTGTTTCCTTTGTCAAGTGAAATTAAAGTCTTCATCGTAATGGACCGTATTTAAAAATGATCTGCCGCCTTTTCCTGCAGGTCGTCTTCTTCACCCAGGAAGCGCTATACGAGGGTAATTAAGAAATATGAATCCTAATGAAAAGGAAAATAAAGATTGCACACAATAGTTACATTAAAAAAGTAATAAGTAAGTAAATGAGCTACGGAAGCTGGACATTCCTCCTTATCACTTGCTAAAACGTCCGAATAGTTTTTAATGAGATGACGATGAGTGAGACGTCTGTAGAAAAAACTTGGCGGGAACAAGAGGCAGAACAAGGCGTCCCCACACAGGCACCTGTAGGCAGTAAATCCATGCCTGGAGAGTGTTGAAGCTCACAATACGGCGACATCGGCAGGAGGATCTGGCGTGGTACGTGCGCGGAATGCTGGCTCCGGTTGGCGGCGCCGAATACTGATGGACGCTGGGGCCCGTTTGCTTTCCCCGCGGCTGGCGCGCCGTCCGATTTCGCCAGAAGTGCTTTGAGTCTGGCCGAAGCGAGGCGAAAACATCAAGTCTGAGTTCCAAGAGCTGCGACGCAGGGCTGTAACAGAGATGGGACAACCGCTGTATCGCCCCGGGGTTCCCTACATCTGTATCTACGTCTATACTCTGCAAACCACTGCCAAGTGCATGGCAGAGGGTACTACCATTGTACCAATTATTTGGGCTTCTTCCCGTATCATTCACGTATGGAGTGCGACAGTCGACTAATTATCGATACATCGATATTTTTTCGAAAGAAGTAACGAAATATACTGGTGATATTTTTTTCACCGATTTATCGATATTCCGACGTCGCATTCATGACGATATTTTTACTTTATACTGTACTTTTTAACAATTTTCGGTAAATATTTGATATCGTTCTCCTGAAATTGTGTTACTACTTTTTGAGCTTTCATCACGTCGAGTCTTACGCTTTGATTGTGTGAAGCTAGTATGCCTATAGCTGACACGAAGAAGTCCAATTGCACTGTGAAAAGGGGGGGGGGGGGGTGGCGGTTTGAATGGAATAACAAGATTTCCGATGTGAATAAATAGAAGACCCGTTGCGTTAAAAAACAACTTTTACGCAACTAGTTTAAGACTGGTCTTTGAGGCGGGCAGAGACCTGTGGGGGGAAATGCTGATGCAATAGGCGCTCGGCGCTACCAACAGAAACTGCAACGTTGCACTTCACCACGCAATTTTGACACGACTGCTAGTTCGCTGGCGTTTGCAGCAATAAAAAAAAAAAAAAAAAAAAAAAAAAAAAAAAACCAGAGAAGTCAACATGAAGTGTTCCAGACAAATTCGATATGTGACGAAACGAATGACGGACCCATCGGACACCTTGTATTGTGGCTCTTACATGCAGCTCTGCAAAGCGGTAATCGCCAAGCATGAATGTGCATTTATTTCCTATTAATTCTTGCTCTCAGGGGGATAAACAAGCTGCTAGCTTGTTGATATATAGAGTATCTAATAATAAATCAATACTTACATATACAGCTCTAAAACTGGCAGTATTTACAATGTGCAGCCGATATTTTTATCTGTGGTGTCACCGCCAGACACCACACTTGCTAGGTGGTCCATTTAGTACATGTCGGACCCGCGTGTCGCCACTGTGTGATCGCAGACCGAGCGCCACCACAAGGCAGGTCTCGAGATACGGACTAGCACTCGCCCCAGTTGTACGACGACTTTGCTAGCGACTACACTTACGAAGCCTTTCTCTCATTTGCCGAGAGACAGTTAGAATAGCCTTCAGCTAAGTCCATGGCTACGACCTAGCAAGGCGCCATTAGCCTTACATAGCAAGTGATAGTTTGATAGTTATAGTATGAAATGTCTCATCCGGAATGCTGTATTCACAACAAGGATAAATAAAAGTTAAGTATTCGAGGAGCTGCATACTTTTCTTATTAGCATTCAATACTTATCCTGTTCCAGAATTCACGCCCGTCTGCGTTAGATAGCTTCCATTTCGGCCTCCTCTATCTGCAAGGGTTGGCACATTTACCAACACATCATTATCGATATACTCACCGTCATTATACGATAGTTCTTCTCGATATATCACATGTCGATAATGATATTTACTTAAATATCTATATATCGTTCTCTCGATATTTTTAAAAACATCAACAGTTCTATAATAGAGCGCGTGAAGAATGATTGTTTGAATGTCTTTGTGAGTGAAATAATTATACACACGACCGCCATGTGCCGGCACGTGTGGCCGAGCGGTTCTAGGCGCTTCAGTCTGGAACCGCGCGACCACTACGGTCGCAGGTTCGAATCCTGCCTCGGGCATGGATGTGTGTGGTGTCCTTAGGTTAGTTAGGTTTAAGTAGTTCCAAGTTCTAGGGGACTGATGACCTCAGATGTTAAGTCCCATAGTGCTCAGAGCCATTTTTGAACGACCCCTATGTGAGCGATATGTAAGGCGTCATAATACATTTCTAGAGTCATCATTTAATGCCGGTTCTTGAAACTTCGTTAATAGACTTTCTCCGAATAGTTTACGTCTGTCTTCAAGAGCCTTCCAGCTCATTTCCTTCAGTAGCTCTGTGTCACTCCCCCAAGGATCAAACAGACCTGTGACGATTCGTGCTGCTCTTCTCTGTATACATTCGATACCCTTTGTTAGTCCTGAAAGGTACTGGTCCCCCGCACTTGAGCAGTATTCTAGAACCGGTTGCATGAGTGATTTGTAAGCAATCTGCTTTGTACACTGATTGCACTTTCCCAGCATTCTACCAGTAAACCTGCGACCGAGCCTATGTGATCACTCCATTTCATATCCCTACAATGTGTTACGTCCAGGTATTTGTATGAGCTGGCCGATGCCAACAGTGACTCATTGATATTATAGTCATAGGATCCTATTTTTTCTGTTTTGTGAAGTGCACAGATTTACATTTCTGGACGTTTAAAGCAAGTTACTAATCTATGCAACACTTTGAAATCTTATCAAGATCTGACTGAATATTTATGCAGCTTCTTTCAGACAGCGCTTCATATTGGATAACTGTATACCTGAAAAAAGGCTGATGTTACTGTTAATATTGTCTGCAATGTCATTAACGTATAACATCAACAGCAAGAGTCCCGACACACTTTCCTGGCGCACACACGAAGTTCTTTCTACATCTGACGAAGACTCTACATCCAGGGCAATAGGCTGTGTCCTCCCTACCAAGAAGCCCTCAGTCCAGTCACAATTTCACTTCATACTCTATATAATTGTACTTTTGATAATAAGCGAAGATGTGGTACTGAATCAGATGCTTTTTGGAAATCAAGAAAAACCTCATCTACCTGACTGCCTGGATCCAATTCTTTCAGTGTGTCATGTGAGAAACATACGAGCTGAGTTTCACATGATCGATGTTTAGGGATCCATTCTGTTTGCCACTGATGATGTCATTCTGTTCACGATACCTCATTATGCTTGAGCTCAGAATAAGCTCTAAGATTCCATCGGGCTCTCGAGCTTTGTTCAGTTTTAACGCTTTCAGCTGTTTCTCAACTCCACTGACTCTAATGCTTCCCTCATTCATCTTTTTAGTGGCACGAGGATTAAATCTGGGCATTTCTCCTGTGTTTTCCTTTGTAAAGTAACATTTGAAAACGAAGCTAAGCATTTAAGCATTTCGGCTTTTGCTTTGCTACCCTCAATTCCAGTTACTGGCTCATTCGCTAGGGACAGGACACTAGCTTTGGTGCCTGTAACAGCCTTTACACACGACCAGAATTTCTTTGGAGTTTGTGAAAGATCGGTTGAAGACACTCTGCTGCGGTAGTCATTAAAGGCATCGCGTATTGCTCTCTTGAGAGCCTAACGCGTTTCATTCCGTATCTGTAGCCCTACGCATTGTTTGACACTTATTATGCAGTAATCTCTGTTTCTTTAGAAGTTTCTTTATAGTGACTGTATACCATACAATGAAAATTCCCTCCTATTATGAGCTGTTCTACTGGGTAAATATCTACCCAGTGCATGATCAACCGCGAGGTTAAGGGGACACTGGCGCCAGGAACAAAGAAACTAAAAAGCCACGAAACAGTAATAATTATTGAAATAAAAGTAAATTTTTAATATAACATGTTTTCAAAACTCTCTTAGCCTAAAAAGCAGAAAATAAGTACTTAAAAAACGTTAATATAAAACGTTGTTTAATCGGACTGAAAAGTATGAAATAATTTCTCCCAACTCCATAGGGATGAAGATAGTCCCGAAACTTTGTGTTCGTTGATTTTTAATAGCTATGAAAATTCTTGTAAGACTTAAAACGAGAGATGAACGTAATTACAGGCCTATATCGTTGTCGTCAGTCTGTTGTAGAGTTACAGAACATGTTTTATGGTGAAGAATTATGATGTTTTTGGTCAACGAAAATCTCGACTATAAAAACAACGTGGATTCCGCAGTCAGAGATCATGCCAAACTTAGCGCGCACTGTTCCTCCGTGAGATCCAGACCGCTGTACACAACGGCGGTCTAGTTGATGCCGTGTCCTTTGACCTCAGGAACGCATTTGCACCATCCTGCACTGACGATTAGCGAAAAAAAAACAAGCTTATGGAGTAGCGGACCAGATTCGCTACTTGATTCAAGACTTCGTTGATGACAGAACTCAACACGTCGTTCTTAACGCATCAAAATAGACAGCTATAAAGGTAATTTCCGGAGTCCTGTCCACCCCCGTTAGCTGAGTTGTCAGCGCGGCGAAATGCCACGCCAAGAGGCACAGGTTCGATTCCCAGCTGGAGCAGGAGATTTTCTCCGCTCAGGGACTGGGTGTTGTATTGTCCTCATCATGTCATCCCCATCTCCAACGCGCAAGTCGCCCAATGTGGCGTCGAATTCAATAAGTACTTGCCCTCGGCGGCCGAATTTCCCCGAATGGGGGACCCCCAGCCCATAATGCCGTACCCTCATTTTTATTTCCGGCATACCCCAAGGAACTGTGATAGGACCGTTACTGTCTACAATGTATATAAATGATCTTTAAGACTGTTCGCAGATGATGCGGCTGTATATAAGAAAGTAGCAACGCCAAAGAACGGTATCGATTTGCAGGATGACCTGCAGAGGATTGATGAATAGTGAAGGCTCTGGAAGTTCACCCTGAACGTAAATAAATGTAACATATCCGAGCCAACACAGGAAAAGACATCCACTACTGTACAACTACACTAATGATGACAAATTCCTACAAATAGCATCTACCGTGAAATATTTAGGAGTAAATATCCAGAGCGATCTTAACTGGAATGATCACAGAAAACAGATGGTAGGAAAAGCAGATGCCAGACTGAGTTTCATAGCGCGTTCTTAAGGAAATGTAATTCATTCACGAAAGAAGTGTCTTAGAAAGCCCTTGTTTACCGATTCTTGAGTATTGTTCATCAGTCAGTATCCTTACCAGGTAGGGCTAGTAGAAGAGATAGAGGAGATACAACGAAGAGCGACGCGTTTCGTCACAGGTTCCTTTAGTCAGAATGAGAGGTGCTGAACAAACTCCAGCTGCAGGCGTTTGAAGAGAGGCGTTCTACATCACGGAGACGTTTACTATTGAAGTGTCGTGAGAGTACTTTCCGGGAAGAGTCGGACATTTAATGAAATATATATATATATATATATATATATATATATATATATATATATATATATATATTATGTAAAAATGAAAAAGAATGATAGTGGATTTGAAAATGGAGAAGAAATGTTGCTTTAAATATTTTTGTTCTTCGCTCTTTCAGTACGAACTTTGTTGTAGAATCCCTTATTTACGTGTGGTAATAAAAATTCATTTAGACAGAATTAAGCACATTTAAAATTACGTGAACCTTAGCAACCCTCTCATGCTGATAAATTCATACTAACTGATTAAGAACATTTAGTTGAAAATTATATAAATTAAATTTGTTACGTACTTCGGCCTTGGCACACGTTTTCTAAATGCAGTTGTTTTTTAAATATTTACTGAATTCTTTACCGGCGTTAGCTATGGAACACAAGACTGTCTCTGTTAGCATAAAATGGTTAAATATTGCCAAGCCGACCTGAACGTATAATTATCATTGACAAAACACACTTCACTATACGTTTAAGTTATTTGCTTTAGAAATTGAAAGAACCAACAGATTAACAACTTCAACGTTAATTATCCGCCTATGAATGCACAAATGTAAAACCAGTAATAAATTCCGTCAGCCTCAGGATCGCTGTAAAAGAAAAATATTTCGTAATTCACTGCTAATTTTATCTGCTCCCGATTTACGGGTCTGGTTAATTTTTTTTTTTGCGGAACAATTTTTTAAATGTGCCGCCGCTGCAAATCGTTCGGTCGCGGCACAGCCCAGCAACACCAACGATAATCGCTAAAAATGCTGAAAATTCTTTAAAGAAATGTTATAGATGACATGGGCAAGCTGATTTACATTAGTAATACACAATTTTGATAAATTATAATGTATTTAGACCACAACAATAATTAAACTTACATTACTTTGTAATTTCTCCTCTAATGGCGGCTAAAGATAGATACAGACAAAAGAAGTCTACTCATTCATAAAATGCTACGTCACAGGTTCCTCTCTCTCTCAGCTCTCGAGGAAGACGACAAAGAATGCACATTATGTATTCCTATTTATACTATTGCTGATTGTTAATGTCTCTTTGTAATCTTACAACATTATTTTCCTCCGTGGCTGTATTTTACATTTTTTTTATCGCAGATATTAACATATTTCGTAATTACGTTATGAGTATAGAAATATTACAATCATAAATACATCGAGAATATTATTACAGAAAATATTACAATAATAACGAATGTCCTTTATACAAAATTAAATAATATTTTTTTTTGTTAAACAATTACAGTACATACGAATTGCTTCATAGTGGCGTACATAGTACAATTAAATGTCATTTCATTTTATTAATAGTGTGTGTGCTGCCTGGGAACGTTACAGACAACATATTAGTGTCTCCCTCATACATCTCACGAATTGACCACGACGAGAGAATTCGAGGAATTAGAGTTAATACACAGGCTTACAGATAATCATTCTTCCTACACGTCATTCGCGAGTGCAGCAGGGAAGGGGCTATCAGTTAGTGGCAACGTAAGTACCTTCCGCGACGCACCGTTAGATAGTTTGCGGAATACGATGTAGGTGTAGGTATTGATGAGAAACATGGGGCTCATGCAACAGATAATACTGACGAGGTGAACTATTGCATGTTTTCTGCATTTTTCGTTCTAAATCTTACAAGCATTTTCACAGCTATTAAAAATTCACAAACACACATTTTCAGGACTATCTGCATAGGGTCAGTAATCTCTATGGAGTTGGGAGACATTATTTTATACTTTTCAATCTGTTTTAACAACGTTTTCTATTAACATTGCTTAATTATTTTCTGCTTTTTAGTCTTTTGTGTGTGAAATTCTTCAATTGACTTCAAACATTTTGATGAGATTATAACACAGACATGTGGTAAGTCCAGGTTTATTTCAGTTTCTCTCCACCTGACTCAGCCAGTATATCGCTTTCTCCTACGTATATCTCGCGAAAAGACCGCGAAGGTAAAAATTAGAATGATTCGAGCTCACACAGAGGCTCACCAGCAATCTTTTTTAGCGAGAAACATTCGCGACTGGAACAGGAAAAGGGGGCAACAGCAGTGGTACACAAAGTACCCTCCGCCACACACCAGACAAGAAAGGAGTTAGTATTACATTATTATCCAGTTCCAAGCTATATTGAAAGTTCAGAATGAGATTTTCACTCTGCAGCGGAGTGAGCGCTGATTATATCGAAAGTTTCAAGTCCTTAGCTCATAAAGAAGTTAGTCTGAAAGCAATTGCAATATTTGTGCCAAGTAGACAGAAAAACAAAGTATCCTTCACCACAGACCAAACACGAAAGCGAATTAATACTACATTGTCATCCACTTTTGAGTATGCTGAAAGTTCCAGGTCTGTAGTTCAAGGAAAGACTGTTTACTATCAATTCCAAAATTTATACTGAGGAGACAGACAGATAGGAAAACGAACTAATGAAAACGAGTTAGTTAGTAAAATCACCCAGCCAAATGACGTCTCTCCCTGCATTAAAATAATCAAAACTGATTTTGCAAAGCATTCTGGCATAAATGGGTATCACTTAGTCAGTTTAGCAAGCAGACAACAATGAATATGGAAGTTAATAGGAATATAAAAAAAGGGAGGAAGGTTTATCTGTTTAGCAAGAGTAATAGAAGGCAGATTTCAGACTACCTAACAGATCAAAACGAAAATTTCTGTTCCGACACTGACAATGTTGAGTGTTTATGGAAAAAGTTCAAGCCAATCGTAAAATGCGTTTTAGACAGGTACGTGCCGAGTAAAACTGTGAGGGACGGGAAAAACCCACCGTGGTACAACAACAAAGTTAGGAAACTACTGCGAAAGCAAAGGGAGCTCCACTCCAAGTTTAAACGCAGCCAAAACCTCTCAGACAAACAGAAGCTAAACGATGTCAAAGTTAGCGTAAGGAGGGCTATGCGTGAAGCGTTCATTGAATTCGAAAGTAAAATTCTATGTACCGACTTGACAGAAAATCCTAGGAAGTTCTGGTCTTACGTTAAATCAGTAAGTGGCTCGAAACAGCATATCCAGACACTACGGGATGATGATGGCATTGAAACAGAGGATGACACGCGTAAAGCTGAAATACTAAACACCTTTTTCCAAAGCTGTTTCACAGAGGAAGACCGCACTGCAGTTCCTTCTCTAAATCCTCGCACAAACGAAAAAATGGCTGACATCGAAATAAGTGTCCAAGGAATAGAAAAGCAACTGGAATCACTCAATAGAGGAAAGTCCACTGGACCTGACGGGATACCAATTCGATTCTACACAGAGTACGCGAAAGAACTTGCCCCCCTTCTAACAGCCGTGTACCGCAAGTCTCTAGAGGAACGGAGGGTTCCAAATGATTGGAAAAGAGCACAGATAGTCCCAGTCTTCAAGAAGGGTCGTCGAGCAGATGCGCAAAACTATAGACCTATATCTCTTACGTCGATCTCTTGTAGAATTTTAGAACATGTTTTTTGCTCGCGTATCATGTCATTTCTGGAAACCCAGAATCTACTATGTAGGAATCAACATGGATTCCGGAAACAGCGATCGTGTGAGACCCAACTCGCCTTATTTGTTCATGAGACCCAGAAAATATTAGATACAGGCTCCCAGGTAGATGCTATTTTTCTTGACTTCCGGAAGGCGTTCGATACAGTTCCGCACTGTCGCTTGATAAACAAAGTAAGAGCCTACGGAATATCAGACCAGCTGTGTGGCTGGATTGAAGAGTTTTTAGCAAACAGAACACAGCATGTTGTTATCAATGGAGAGACGTCTACAGACGTTAAAGTAACCTCTGGCGTGCCACAGGGGAGTGTTATGGGACCATTGCTTTTCACAATATATATAAATGACCTAGTAGATAGTGTCGGAAGTTCCATGCGGCTTTTCGCGGATGATGCTGTAGTATACAGAGAAGTTGCTGCATTAGAAAATTGTAGCGAAATGCAGGAAGATCTGCAGCGGATAGGCACTTGGTGCAGGGAGTGGCAACTGACCCTTAACATAGACAAATGTAATGTATTGCGAATACATAGAAAGAAGGATCCTTTATTGTATGATTATATGATAGCGGAACAAACACTGGTAGCAGTTACTTCTGTAAAATATCTGGGAGTATGCGTACGGAACGATTTGAAGTGGAATGATCATATAAAACTAATTGTTGGTAAGGCGGGTACCAGGTTGAGATTCATTGGGAGAGTGCTTAGAAAATGTAGTCCATCAACAAAGGAGGTGGCTTACAAAACACTCGTTCGACCTATACTTGAGTATTGCTCATCAGTGTGGGATCCGTACCAGGTCGGGTTGACGGAGGAGATAGAGAAGATCCAAAGAAGAGCGGCGCGTTTCGTCACTGGGTTATTTGGTAACCGTGATAGCGTTACGGAGATGTTTAATAAACTCAAGTGGCAGACTCTGCAAGAGAGGCGCTCTGCATCGCGGTGTAGCTTGCTCGCCAGGTTTCGAGAGGGTGCGTTTCTGGATGAGGTATCGAATATATTGCTTCCCCCTACTTATACTTCCCGAGGAGATCACGAATGTAAAATTAGAGAGATTAGAGCGCGCACGGAGGCTTTCAGACAGTCGTTCTTCCCGCGAACCATACGCGACTGGAACAGGAAAGGGAGGTAATGACAGTGGCACGTAAAGTGCCCTCCGCCACACACCGTTGGGTGGCTTGCGGAGTATCAATGTAGATGTAGATGTAGATGTAGTTCGGAGAGTCTATGTTCTCGTACACGAAACCAGACGTAAGAAGCGGAGTTAAAGATAACAGAAATTTTATATGTAATTGAATTTGAAATGGTTTAAATTTACTGATGCATTCAATGAAGACAGCCTTTGCTCACGGTATTGAAAGCTGGTAGCGACCGAAAACAAATGAATATCAGTCAGATTTCTATCGCAGCAGCTACTCCCGTCAGCCACTGATGCACCGGAGTTCTCGGAGTGAATGATTGTGCCAGATCAAGGAAGTACAGAACAGCGCAAGAGGACGTCAACGAACGATACTCATTGCCACAAACTAATTCTCACCGAGATGAATCACAGCATTAAGCAATGCTATTCTGGAGTTAAACCTGTTTGCGCGCAGTGCTGGCAGCGAGAAGACTCAGTATATTACCAACTCGACCTCCAGAGACCTCTTGATTCTCATTACTAGGGAGACAAGAAGCCAAGAAAATGTGGGCTCACTGTACTGGGACTGAGGATACGAACTGAGGCGACAATAGGACGATAAAGCTGACCACCCTTATTTAACTACACGTAGGCAGGAACAACAATTTTAAATCACATTTCATTCCGTTTATAAGAAGCCATGAATTAAAAGGCAAATTAATGTTCTAACAAAAATGCAGCTTAATATCTAAAATTCGTCTACAATGTGTTGGAAATTTTGGTAATTTCCAAGAATGAGTGCCTATCGAAGTCGCGGGGTCCAAACGATACACATCGAACGTGCGATCGTAAATCGATCATGCAGCTCTGGTGGCGGGCGTTATGAGTATGTTTGCGGTGCTCACTACAGCAATGACAAAAAAATGGTTCAAATGGCTCTGAGCACTATGGGACTTAACTGCTGTGGTCATCAGTCCCCTAGAACTTAGAACTACTTAAACCTACCTAACCTAAGGACATCACACACATCCATGCCCGAGGCAGGATTCGAACCTGCGACCGAAGCGGTCGCGCGGTTCCAGACTATAGCGCCTAGAACCTCTCGGCCACCCCGGCCGGCCAATGACAAAAGAAGAGCGTTGCAAATATACTTGTAATTGCAAAGGAGACGACTAACATTACTCGTCGTCGGTGTTGTCGTCCTGTTAAAGTCCACTACGGTGGTCTGGATGGAGAAAAATGCGTCAATGGCTCTGAGCACTATGGGACTTAACTTCTAAGGTCATCAGACCCCTAGAACTTAGAACTAATTAAACCTAACTAACCTAAGGATATCACACACATCTATGCCCGAGGCAGGATTCGAACCTGCGACCGTAGCAGTCGCGCGGTTCCTAGACTGTAGCGCCTAGAACCGCTCGGCTACCCCAGCCGGCTGTCTGGATGGATAATTTGGAAGAGTCGAACCATGCATTGTTCCTGATACTCGTTCGTTTTCGGCACTATCCGCAATGAAATTGTATTTCAGCATGAAACTGATCTTACGAAGTTTTACACACTTTGTACCCCCCCAGTCTATACAGTCCCTTCTATCCTCGTCCGGTAGTCTCCATATTTGAGACAAAAAATCAAACAATTTTTTACGCTGGATAAACATGGAATTGAATTTTTCCATGTGAGAGAATCCACCGAAGAAACATCAAGAGCACCACACATCCCACTCACTAAGGACATAAATCGTCTGGGTTTCCGTAACAACTCACAAATAATTAGCGGAGGAATGTAATTTAGAGCATCTACGGGAACAAAAGGAAACAGATAAAAATGACGATCACAAATAACTGATCGCAACGCCCGCCACCGGAGTCGCATGATCGATTTACGATTGCACTTTCGATATGTATCGTTTGGACCCAGTGACGTCGATGGGCAATCATTCTTGGAAAATACTTTTGATGAACTGTGCAGGGAAAACATTATGGTGATACACTCGATTTGTCAGATATTATCTATATGGACGAATAATGGGAGTTCTTGCCACGGAAACCTCGTAGGAGAGTGTGCTGATTATAGTATTCCGCTTTCCCGGTAGCTACAAGATTTATAAAATTCGTCCTTTTACCACACATACTGCCCCAGACTTAACAGTGATAAATAATGTGGATGACTGGTTTCCAAAATCAGATAATTATGAATATAACTGCAGTGTCTAAGATATTCATAAAACATACATACCTGTAAGGATTTACGTCATGCGTCCACAGTAAGGTTTGGGCGGCACGGATTGGCAGAACGCAGATGTCTGTTGATGTCTTACCTTCTGTCTGCGTATCGTATTTTTCCTGCGTTTCACGGTTTTAGTAAGATTCTGTTGAACAAGGACAGAACCATTCGTGTTGCCCGCCAGTCGACTTCACTCAAACAGATGCTAAGCAACGGCGTACGTCGCTGTAGGAACCCTTCTGTAGGAACTCTTCCGTTTAGCGCGTTGTCTGTCTGCAAGTGTATCCAACCTCAAACTTTCTATGAAATTTGTAAAGCTGTAGCGATGGCTAAATGTACCAGTCACGAATCTTGCCGCTCTTCTTCGGACCTTTTCAATCTCTTCACTTAGACCCAACTGGTAAGGGTCCCATACAGACGATCAATAATGTAAAACTGGACGAACTAAAGTATTGTAAGCAATTTTATTTGTTGAAAGACTGCATCACTTCAGGATTCTACCAATAAACCGCAATCTAGAGTTCCCCTTACCAGTTACTTGCGTAATTTGATCGTTCCATTTGAGATCATTTTGAATAGTCACACCCAGATACTTGACGGGCGTTACCGCTTCCAAAGACTGGGAATTTATTTTGTACTCCTACATTAATGGGGATTTTCGCCTTGTTATACGCAGTAGGTAACACTAATATTGAGAGATAACTGCCAGTCATTACACCACGCATTTATTTTCCGCAAATCCTCGTTGATTTGTTCACAACTTTCGTGTCATACTACTTTCCTGTAGACTACAGCATCATCGGCAAACAGGCTTATGCCGCTGTCAATACTATCAACCAGATCGTTTATGTAAATCGTAAGAAGCAGCGGACCTATTACGCTGTGCTGGGGCACACCTGAAGTTACTCTTGTTTCTGTTGAAGTCACCCAATTCAGGACGACATACTGCTCTCTGTCTGTTAGAAAACTTTCTATCCAACCGCATATGCCATCGGATAGACCGTAAGCGTGCACTTTTTGGTGCAAGTGACAGTGCGGAGCTGAGTCGAACGCCTTTCGAAAGTCGAGAAATATGGCATCAACCTGGGAGCCGGTGTCTAGAGCCTGTTGTATATCATGCACAAAGAGGGCCAGCTGTGTCTCGCATGACGGCTGTTTCCTAGAACTGCAGATGAGCTTCTCAGAGTCGAGAAAGGTCATTATGTCTGAACACAAAACATGTTTCATGTTTCTACAACAAATCGATGTCAGTGAAACTGGCCGGTATTTATGTGCATCCGATTTTCTACCCTTTCTATAGATTGCTATGACCTGGGCCTTTTTCCATTCCAGTGGAACTTTCCGCTGTTCCAATGATATCTGATAGACGATGGATAAGAATGGTGCTATATTTTTAGCATACTCAATATATAATCTTACGGGGATACCGTCTGGGCCAGATGCCTTCCTGGCGTCTAGGGATCTTAACTGTTTTACCATCCCAGACACACTAAACATTATGTCATCCATCCTTGCGTTTGTTCGATAATTGAAAGGGGGAATGGTGCTACATTCCTCTACCGTAAACGAGTTTTTCAAAGCTAGGTTCAGAATTTCGGCCTTCTGTTTATCATCATCCGTTACAATACCCGTACTGTCAGCAAGAGAAGGTATCGAATTATTTGTAGCGTTCATAGATTTTACGAACGACCAAAATTTTTTTGGGTTATTTTTGGAAACTGCCGATAAAATATTGCTTTCCTAAGAATAAGAAATCAATTGCCACAATGCCCACTGTAGACTGTTGGCGAAGGACGAGCATATGGATTAGTTTTGCAGAGACGTGAGTGACTCGAAGAGTTTTTAAGTAACAGAAGCCAATACGTTGTCCTCGACGGCGAGTACTCATCGGAGACAAAGGTATCGTCAGGTGTTCCCCATAGAAGTGTCATAGGACTGATTTTATTCTCTCTATACATAAATGAACTGACTGACAGGATGAGCAGCAATTTACGCATGTTTGCTGATACGCTGTGGTGTACGGGAAGGTGACTGTGGGAGGATACAATGTGAAGTAGACAGTGGTCTCGATGAATGGGAGCTTACTCTACACCTAATGTAAGTTAATGCGGATGAGCAGGAAAAACAATCCTGTAACATTTGAATACAACATCAGCAGACTGTTGCGTGATCCACCCACTTCGAATAAATATCTAAGCGTAACGTAGCAAACCTACGTTTCTAGTGTTTGTAGACTTAGAGAAAGCTTTTGACAATGTTGACTGGAATGCTCTCTTTCAAATTCTGAAAGTGGCAGCGTAAAATACAGGGAACGAAAGGCTATTTACAATTTTTACAGAAACCAGATGGCAGTTATAAGAGTCGAGGCGCATGAAAGGGTAGCAATGGTTGGGAAGGGAGCGAGACAGGGTTGTGGTCTATCTCCGATGTTATTCAATCTGTATATTAAGCAAGCAGCAAAGGAAACAAATGAAAAATTGGGAGTAGGAATTGAAGTCCATGGAGAAGAAGTTAAAACTTTGAGGTTCGCCGATGACATAGTAATTCTGTCAGAGACAGCAAACGACTTGGAAGAGCAGCTGAACGGAATGGACAGTGTCTTGAAAGGAGGATATAAGATGAACACCATCAAAAGTGAAACGAGGATAATGGAATGTAGTCGAATTAAATCGGGTGATGCTGAGGGTATTAGATTAGGAAATGAGACGCTTAAAGTAGTAAATGAGTTTTGCTATTTGGGGGGCAAAATAACTGATGATGGTCGAAGTAGAGAGGATGTAAAATGTAGACTGGCAATGGCAAGGAAAGCGTTTCTGAAGAAGAGAAATTTGTTAACATCGAGCATAGATTTAAGCGTCAGGAAGTCGTTTCTAAAAGTATTTGTATGGAGTGTAGCCATGTTCGGAAGTGAAACGTGGACGATAAATAGTTTGGACAAGAAGAGAATAGAAGCTTTCGAAATGTGGTGCTACAGAAGAATGCTGAAGATTAGATGGGTAGATCACATAACTAATGAGGAGGTATTGAATAGAATTGGGGAGAAGAGAAATTTGTGGCACACCTTAACAAGAAGAAGGGATCGGTTCTTAGGACGTGTTCTGAGGCATCAAGGGATCACCGATTTAGTAATCGAGGGTAGCGTGGAGGGTAATAATCATAAAGGGAGACCAGGAGACGAATACACTAAGCAGCCACAGAAGGATGTAGGTAGCAGTAGGTACTGGGAGATGAAGAAGCTTGCACAGGATAGAGTAGAATGGAGAGCTGCATCAAACCAGTCTCTGGACTGAAGACCACAACAATAATAACACAACGTAGCAAAGTGATATGATATGAATTGAAATGAGCAAGTCAGTTTGATAATAGGAAACGTGAATGTACGACGTCGTTTTGTTGGGAGAATTTTTGGAATTTACAGCTCACCCTGCGACCCGTTCTTGATTACTATTCGAGAGATGGGGATCCCCACCAGGTAGGATTAAAGGCAGACATCGAAGCGACTGAGTGTCGTGCTGCTAGATTTCTTACCGGTAGGTTCGATCAGCACATAAGTATTATGGAGATGCTTCGAGAACTCCAGTGGGGATCTCTGAAGGGAAGACAACGCTCTTTTCACAAGGTACTACTGCGGAAATTTAGAGGACCGATATTAGAGGTCGACTGTTGGCAACGTACATTTCGCGTAAAGACTACGAAGATTAGATGCGAGATATTAGGGGGCGTACGGATGATTTTAGAAAGTTGTTTTTCCCTCGCTCTGTTTGCGAGTGGGACAGGGAAGGACATGGCTAATAGTGGTACAAAATTCCCTCCGTTTTGCATCGTACGGTGGCTTGAGGGATACGTATGCAGATCTAGATGTAAAGAACAGAGTGCAGCAGTAGGTCTTAAAAACATAATTATGTCTTACATGCCAGGTGACAGTCATTGAACTATACGAAAAAACGGAAATTAGTTACAAATCACGGCGTACACACACTTCATTCAATATGTAAACGTCACAACAGATATTCGGATGTAGGTTATGACATTTTCCATATGCCTGCCTGTGCGCAGACGAATAGCGAAATTCTGCACGACCCGCTGAAGTGTAGGAACATCGATTCTATCGATGACCTCTTGAATGGCTGTCTTCTGCTAATCAATGGTTTTGGGGTAATTGCTGTACACCTTCGTCTGTAATATGGCCCCACAAAAAGAAGTCGCATGACTTCAGATTCAGAGAGTATGGCGGCCAATCGAGGCGCATGCCAGTGGCCTCTGGGTACCGCAGCTCCAGAATGCGGTCCCCAAAGCGCTCCTCCGGGACATCAGACAGTCTCCTGCTTCGATGGGGTCGAGCTCCGTCTTGCATGAACCACATCTTGTCGAAATCAGGGTCACGTTGGATAATGGGGATGAAATCATCTTCCAAAACCTTCACGTACCGTTCGGTAGTCACTGTGCCATCGAGGAATATGGCACCGATTATTCCGTGACTGGACTTCGCACATCACACGGTCACCCGTTGAGGCTGAAGAGACATCTCGATGGCGAAATGCGGATTCTCAGTCACCAAATGCGCCAGTTTTGCTTATTGACGAACACATCCAAATAAAAGTGGGCTTCGTCGCTAAACCAAACCATACAATACATGCTAATTCCCAACGTGCTCCGCTCCCAACCATGCAGTTTGAACGTCATAACGCAAACCTTTCAGAAATTGTGACGATTTTATTTCGTATAGTTCAATAATTGTCACCCTGTACATTCACTATAAACAGAATGAATACAGCACCTTGCAGTGTGTGAGTATGAATGTCACAGCCGCATTGTTTTTCACAGCGTGATGCGAGCTTGAGAAAACGTGGCAAGAATTCCTGCAAGTGGGACAGTCAAACAGAGCACGAAGAACTGCCGGGTATTGGTGTCCGGTGGCCAAGTGTAGGTGCCGGTGGAACAACGCCGCGAGTACGATCACGGTATTTATTACAATGACGTGTATCATTACTGTTACTGTGCTGGGTAGCTGTGCGTTCTAAGGCGCCTTTCGCGCGTCTCTCCCCCCTCCCCCCCCCCATCCCTTCCCCTGCGGAGGTTCGAGTCCTCCCTCAGGGCCGTAGCTCGTGGTCGTATGGTAGCGTTCTCGCTTCCCACGCCCGGGTTCCCGGGTTCGATTCCCGGCGGGGTCAGGGATTTTCTCTGCCTCGTGATGCCTGGGTGTTGTGTGATGTCCTTAGGTTAGTTAGGTTTAAGTAGTTCTAAGTTCTAGGGGACTGATGACCATAGCTGTTAAGTCCCATAGTGCTCAGAGCCATAGTGCTCAGAGCCTCCCTCAGACATGGATGGGTGGGTGTGATGTCCGTAGAGTAAGTTAGTTTAAGTTAGATTAAGTAGTGTGTAAGCCTAGGGACAGATGACCTCAGCAGTATGGACCTGTAGAGCTTACCACCATATTACGGTTACAGACTGACAAATGATATGACAGAATCGTCAGTATCCGACTCAGATCCCATACTACTTTCCGTCGAGAACTGTTCTGGTACTGCAAATTAGTTAGATCACGATGGAAGGATAAGGAGGGTAGAATCAAATACACTATGTAATTAAAAGTATCCGGACACCCCAAAAACATACGTTTTTCATATTAGGTGCATTGTACTGCCATCTACTGCCAGGTACTCCATATCAGCGACCTCAATATTCATCAAACATCGTGAGAGAGTAGAATGGGGCGCTCTGCAGAACTCACGGACTTCGAACGTGGTCAGGTGATTGGGTGTCACTTGTGCCATAAGTCTGTACGCGAGATGTCCACATTCCTAAACATCCATAGGTCCACTGTTTCCGATGTGATAGTGAAGTGGAAGCGGGAAGGGACACGTACAGCACAAAAGGGTACAGGCCGACCTCGTCTGTTGACAGACGGAGTCCGCCGACAGTTGAAGTGAGTCGTAATGTGTGATAGGCAGACATCTATCCAGACCATCACACAGGAATTCCAAACTGCATCAGGATCCACTGCAAGTACTATGACAGTTAGGCGGGAAGTGAGAAAACTTGGATTTCATGGTCGATCGGCTACTCATAAGCCCCACATCACGCCGGTAAACACCAAACGACACCTCTCTTGGTGTAAGGAGCGTTAACATTGGACGACTGAACAGTGTAAAAACGTTGTGTGAAGTGAAGAATCATGTGGCGATCCGATGGCAGGGTGCTGGTATGGCGAATGCTCGGTGACGTCATCTGCCAGCGTGTATAGTGCCAACAGTAAAATTCGGAGGCGGTGGTGTTGTGCTGTGGTCGTGTTTTTCATGGAGGGGGCTTGCACCCCTTGTTGTTTAGCGTGGCACTTTCACAGCACTGACCTAAATATTTTAAGCACCTTCTTGCTTCCCACTGTTGAAGAGCAATTCGGGGATGACGATTGCATCTTTCAACACGATCGAGCACCTGTTCATAATGCACGGGCTGTGGGGGATTGGTTACACGACAATAACGTCCCTGTAATGGACTGGCGTGCACAGAGTCCTTACTGAATCCTATAGAACACCTCTGGGATGTTTTGGAACGCTGTCTTCGTGCCAGGCGTCACCGACGGACATCGATACCTCGCCTCAGTGCAGCAATCCGTGAAGAATGGGCTGCCATTCCCCAAGAAACCTTCCAGCAACTGATTGAACGTATGCCTGCGAGAGTGGAAGCTGTCATCAAGGCTAAGGGTGGACCAATACCATTCTGAATTCCAGCATTACCGATGGAGGGATCCACGAACTTGTAAGTCATTTTCAGCCATGTGTCCGTATACTTTTGACCACATAATGTATAACTGTATTGGATTGTGCTGGGGAATGTACTGATCTCTTTAAATAAGCCTGCACTAACTGTAAAACTTTCACTTGAGAATCAAGTTTGTCTGTTCGTCTCAATTTCTTCTTCACTGTAATCTAGAATGGTAAAAAAAAATTCATCAAGATATCTATTCTGGGGCGGTCGTCTTACATTATTTTTAATTACACTGATTATTTCCTGTTTTAATGGACCTGGAGTACGCGTAAAGTATCTTTTTCTCGACTATTTTGGGGACATTGGAACAGGTCCAGCCAAAGGTGGAGTTGAAACATTTGGCGACGGTGCAGTTACGTCAACTACTGAACTGATTGCGTACTGCTTCCTGTTGGCCTCCAAACATTTTCTACACTGCAGCGAACAAAAGTAATGGAACATTCAACATAAACGTTTAATTTATCTCAATAAATTACTCTGTTGATTGAAAACATGACTGGAGATATTGGGTGCCGCAGCTCCATCTTCATACTTCCGTTTTTATGCTCGGGATATCATATGTCATAAAAATATGGATATTTCTGGAGTTTCAGAACGAGCTCAGTGTCGAAGTACTCCATTTTGCGTGTCATAAAACAGCGCTGTGATTAGGAACGAGCGACAGACTGAACGCTGCGAGCAAAACTGCTTGTGTGGTCACTCAGGCAACTGGAATTCCAGCAGAAAAATTGGTCGTAGTGCATTCTGCTGTGTGCGACCTCGGAAACGCGCCGCGCCGGTACAGCAAAAAAATAGTTCAAATGGCTCAGAGCAACATGGGACGTAACATCTTAGTTCATCAGTCCCCTAGAACTTAGAACTACTTAAACCTTACTAACCTAAGGATATCACACACATCCATGCCCGAGGCAGGATTCGAACCTGCGACCGTAGCGGTCGCGAGGTTCCAGACTGAAGCGCCTAGAACCGCTCGGCCACACCAGCTGGCACCTGTACAGCAGCTGCCCTAACTCCGGCGGTGTGTGGCCGTCCTCACGCAGAAGCTGCATTTCTATATTTCTGTCGCATTCTTTCCAGCTCGTGTCCCACTGGAAAAAAAGGGCCGTAGTCTTAGGAACGGCGCTCTCAGAAATAAAGATGAAAGATTAGGTTTTAGCGTCCCGTCGACAACGAGGTCGTTAGAGACGGAGCACAAGGCCGGGTAGTGGATGGATTGGTAAGGAAATCTGCAGTATCCTTTCGAAAAGAATCGTCCTGTCATTTGCCTCAAGTATTAGATCGGAGCTAAATGGATTCGAAAGTGCACAAAATTTTGGTGCTCGTATTTATTTTTATTTATTTATTTATTTATTTACGTGTCAAGTTCCGTAGGGCCAAATTGAGGAGCAAATCTCCAAGGTCATGGAACGTGTCAGTACATGAACTTACAACATAAAAGTAATAACAGATAAATATAAATGTTCATGAACCTGAAAGAAAATCAGTCCATAAGTTTAAGCAAACGTTATCAGCAATACAATGAGAATCAGCTTAATTTTTCAAGGAACTCCTCGACAGAATAGAAGGAGTGACTAATGAGGAAACTCTTCAGTTTCGATTTGAAAGCGCGTGGATTACTGCTAAGATTTTTGAATTCGAGTGGCAGCTTATTGAAAATGGATGCAGCAGTATACCGCACACCTTTTTGCGCAAGAGTTAAGGAAGTCCGATCCAAATGGAGGTTTGATTTCTGCCGAGTATTAACCGAGTGAAAGCTGCTCATTGTTGGGAATAAACTACACTCCTGGAAATTGAAATAAGAACACCGTGAATTCATTGTCCCAGGAAGGGGAAACTTTATTGACACATTCCTGGGGTCAGATACATCACATGATCACACTGACAGAACCACAGGCACATAGACACAGGCAACAGAGCATGCACAATGTCGGCACTTTTACAGTGTATATCCACCTTTCGCAGCAATGCAGGCTATTCTCCCATGGAGACGATCGTAGAGATGCTAGATGTAGTCCTGTGGAACGGCTTGCCATGCCATTTCCACCTGGCGCCTCAGTTGGACCAGCGTTCGTGCTGGACGTGCAGACCGCGTGAGACGACGCTTCATCCAGTCCCAAACATGCTCAATGGGGGACAGATCCGGAGATCTTGCTGGCCAGGGTAGTTGACTTACACCTTCTAGAGCACGTTGGGTGGCATGGGATACATGCGGACGTGCATTGTCCTGTTGGAACAGCAAGTTCCCTTGCCGGTCTAGGAATGGTAGAACGATGGGTTCGATGACGGTTTGGATGTACCGTGCACTATTCAGTGTCCCCTCGACGATCACCAGTGGTGTACGGCCAGTGTAGGAGATCGCTCCCCACACCATGATGCCGGGTGTTGGCCCTGTGTGCCTCGGTCGTATGCAGTCCTGATTGTGGCGCTCACCTGCACGGCGCCAAGCACGCATACGACCATCATTGGCACCAAGGCAGAAGCGACTCTCATCGCTGAAGGCGACACGTCTCCATTCGTCCCTCCATTCACGCCTGTCGCGACACCACTGGAGGCGGGCTGCACGATGTTGGGGCGTGAGCGGAAGACGGCCTAACGGTGTGCGGGACCGTAGCCCAGCTTCATGGAGAAGGTTGCGAATGGTCCTCGCCGATACCCCAGGAGCAACAGTGTCCCTAATTTGCTGGGAAGTGGCGGTGCGGTCCCCTACGGCACTGCGTAGGATCCTACGGTCTTGGCGTGCATCCGTGCGTCGCTGCGGTCCGGTCCCAGGTCGACGGGCACGTGCACCTTCCGCCGACCACTGGCGACAACATCGATGTACTGTGGAGACCTCACGCCCCACGTGTTGAGCAATTCGGCGGTACGTCCACCCGGCCTCCCGCATGCCCACTATACGCCCTCGCTCAAAGTCCGTCAACTGCACATACGGTTCACGCCCACGCTTTCGCGGCATGCTACCAGTGTTAAAGACTGCGATGGAGCTCCGTATGCCACGGCAAACTGGCTGACACTGACGGCGGCGGTGCACAAATGCTGCGCAGCTAGCGCCATTCGACGGCCAACACCGCGGTTCCTGGTGTGTCCGCTGTGCCGTGCGTGTGATCATTGCTTGTACAGCCCTCTCGCAGTGTCCGGAGCAAGTATGGTGGGTCTCACCCACCGGTGTCAATGTGTTCTTTTTTCAATTTCCAGGAGTGTAATATTGGGAACAAGAAAAGACAATAAGAAATATACATATTGAGAGGCCAATGTCAAAATACCCAGACTCGTGAACAGAGGTCGACAAGAGGTTCGTGAACTCACACCACTTATTGCCCGAACCGCCCGCTTCTGAGCCAAAAATATCCTTCTAGAATGGGAAGAGTTACCCCAAAACATAATACCATACGACATAAGTGAATGAAAATAAGCAAAGTAGACTAATTTACGTGTCGAAGTATCACTCACTTTCGATACCGTTCGAATAGTGAAAATGGCAGTATTAAGTCTTTGAACAAGATCCTGAACGTGGGCTTTCCACGACAGCTTGCTATCTATCTGAACACCTAGGAATTTGAACTGTTTAGTTTCACTAATCATGTGCCTGTTCTGTGAGATTAAAACGTCAGGTTTTGTTGAATTGTGTGTTAAAACTGTAAAAACCGAGTCTTACTGTGATTTAACGTTAGTTTATTTTCTACAAGCCATGAACTGAGGTCATGTACTGCACTACTTGAAACCGAGTCAATGTTGCACACAACATCCTTTACTACCAAGCTAGTGTCATCAGCAAACAGAAATATTTTAGAGTTACCCATAATACTAGAGGGCATATCATTTGTATAAATAATGAACAGAAGCGGCACCAACACTGATCCCCGGGGCACCCCCCACTTGACAGTACCCCACTCAGATCCCACGTCACAGCCGTTATCAACATTGTGAATAATGACCTTTTACTGCCTGTTGCTAAAGTAAGAGGTGAACCAATTGTGAGCTACTCCCCTTATTCCGTAATGGTCCAACTTCTGGAGCAATATTGTGAGATCAACAGAGTAAAATGCCTTTGTTAAATCAAAAATACGCGAAGCGTTCGAAACTTTTTGTTTAGCCCATCCAGTACCTCACAGAGAAAAGAGAATATAGCATTTTCAGTTGTCAAACGACTTCTAAAGCCGAACTGTACATTTGATAGCAAATCGTGTGATATAAAATGATCAATTAACTTTACATACACAGCCTTTTCGATAACTTTTGCAAATACTGATGGCATAGAAATAGGTCTAAAATTATCTACATTATCCCCTTCTCCCTTTTTATAAAGCGGCTTTACTACTGAGTACTTTAATCGCTCAGGAAACTGACCATTCCTAAAGGAAAAATTACAAATATGACTAAATACAGGGCTAACATGTGCAGCACAGTGCTTTAATATTCTACTAGACACTCCATCATAACCATGAGAGTCCTTAGTCTTCAGTGATTTAATTATTGACTCAATCTCCCTCTTGTCTGTATCACAGAGGAGTATTTCAGACGTCAATCTCGGAAAGGCATTTGCTAAGAAATTTTTATGATTTCCTGTAGAAACTAAATTTTTATTTAATTCTCCAGCAATGCTCAGAAATGCTCGTATGGCGAGTGTTTCCATAAGCAACGTAACCAAAGTGTTTGGTGTTTCAAGAGGAACACTACCGACAATTTATGTCGCATACAGGAAAAGCTGAAAGACATCATCCACTAAGTTCGAACGGAGACGACAGTGTGAGTTGAGTAATCGTGACAGATGGTCACTGAAGAGGACTTTGACGAAAAATAAGAGGACGACAGCTGCAAAAGTCACTTCAGAGCTAAATGTCGCACACGTGGACCCTGTCGGCAAAAAAACAACACGAAGGGAGCACCATAAGCAGGTAATTGTAGGGTGAGCTGGCATACGAAAACACTTATCAGTGACTCAAACGCCTGTAGCAGGAAAAACGTTATGTCAAAGCCATAAACCGTGGGATATGGTGAAAAGGAAGAAACTCATTTGGACAGTTGAGTCTCGTTTCACGCTGTTCCTTCTTCTGGTCGTCATTACGCCTCAAGTGCGAAACATGGCCGGGGTTCGGTGATGATTTGAGCAGCCATATCGTGGTATTCCATGGACCTCATGTTTACTCTGCAAAATCGTATTACTACCAAGGATTATGTGACAACTTTGACTGATCAGGTCTATTCCGTGGTACAATATTTGTTTCCCAATGACGACAAGGGCCCCTGTTCACGCAGCTCGTAACGTCCAGGACTGGTTTTGCGAGTACAAGAATGAATTGTCGCATATTCCCTGGCCACCACACTCACCAGATCGAAATATTATTGAGCCTTTATGAACTACTTAGCATACAAGACAGTGTGGTGCTGTCCACCTCCATCACCGTTACGTGAATTCGACACTATTTTTCAGGTTGAATATATAAGATTCACTTGAAAACTATAGTGGACCTGTAGTTATCCATTCCGAGACTACTGGATGCTGTTTTGAATGCCAATGGGTTCCATACACCGTATTGTGCATGGTAATGTGTTCTGTTTTTCGTGTTTCCATACTTTTGTCCACCCTCTGTACATTTACTTGAGATTTTTCCTGCCTTGTACTTTTCTTGCAACCGGTCCTATGTGATAACCTCAGGTCGCTCAGGACAGCGTTTAGGTATTTTACAGTACCTCACGAAATAAGCATCAAACGAAAAACTACAAAGAACGAAACTCGTCTAGCTTGAAGGGGGAAACCAGATGGCGCTATGGTTGGCCCGCTAGATGGCGCTGCCATAGGTCAAACGGATATCAACTGGGTTTTTTAAATAGGAACCTCAATTTTTTATTACATATTCGTGTAATACGTAAAGAAATATGAATGTTTTAGTTGGACAGATATTGTTGTATTCTCCAACAGTTTATTGAACGTAACTTCTTCTACAATACAATAGCTGGCTGTACAATAGATGTAGACGTCCGTCGATCTAGCCGGAGATGTGGTTTCTCTCGGTCGGCTGGTACTTCGATCGGCGGTGCAGTACAGCGGCTTCGGTGATATCTTCTCGGAGACTCTGCTATAGCGGTTGCCATTAGCAGCGGACGAAGACTGGTCTGCCTTCGATCGGCCGGGCGTATATAGTGAGCTGGAGCCAATAGAAACCCGGCGTAGGAATCCGTGGCCGGATATGTCGCGGCGACCTCTGCAAGGAAAGGTCCCTATAAATCGACTGGAATCTTCGGCGTGTTTACCTGATGTCTTCGCCTGTTTGGCTGTTGGTTTGTTTCCCTCATAGCGTGGCTGTTATGCGGTGCTGCCTGCCATTTAGGGGAACCTGATGGCAGACAGTACACACCTCCCTTCCCGGGGGGGGGGGGGGGGGAGGGGGAGGAGGGTGACATCGTCCTGCTCGGCCTTGGCGGCCTAGTGGAGGAGGCGGCGAAAACTCGCCCCTGCAGAGTAGGGAGCGGCATGGCGGGCCAGACGGGCGGAGCTGCGTCGCGGAAGAGGCGGGGAAGCCGGCTGCGACAGCGCCAGGGGCATAGGTTCATCGACGTCCGCGGGATGCTGCCCGGAAAGTGGACCGTGCGGGCATCGCTGACTAGGCTGCGACATCGGCGGCGGCGGTGCCAAGGGCATGGGAGCATCGTAAACGTTAGCGGGTGGCGCAGCCGGTCTGGCCGGCGGAGGAGCCGGTGGAGCTTGCAGCCGCTGTGGAGACGACGGCTGTTGCCGCTGGACAGGGTCTGGCGCCCCCGCACGCCGACCATCGGTGGAAGGGAGCACATCCGGGCGGCCGGAAGAAGGCGGCGGAGCGGCTTGCTAAAAAGAAGAGGTGGTCGGAAAACCCTAATACTGGCGCCGGAGTTGGTTGCGGTGCCGGCGGACCACTGTGTCGGCGATGCGGACGTCAAAGAGCTGACAGCCTCGCGGCCAGATGATCATCCCCTGAATCCATCTGGCTCTCGGGCCGAAATCTCGCGCCCAGATAAGGGATCCTGGAACAAAGGGAGCCTGTGCAGTTGGAACCTGTTGTTTGGGTCTGGGCCGGATGAGGTGCAAAAGGGCATGATGTTGCCGGCCACGCAAAAGTTTCGCCAGACTACGGGAGCCGATGGGCGTTGACCGATAGGAACTGAGGAACAATGTCAGCGACTTGTCCAAAGTGTGGGCGGAGGCATATTTTGTCATTTGGGCCTTAAATGTCCGGACGAGGTGTTCGGCCTCGCCGTTCGTTTGCAGGTGAAAGGGCAGATTGAGGACGTGTTGGATGCCGTTGGCAGAACAAAATGTCGCGAATTCCTGGCTCCGGAATTGAGGGCCATTATCGGTAACAATTGTTAGCGGCAACCCTTCGAAGGAAAAAACTTTCTGGAGAGCAGCGAGGGTCGCTTCCGAAGTGGTGCTGGTACAATGGATAATGAACAGAAAATGTGAAAAGGCATTGGTGATGAGAAGCCATTGGTAGCAGAGGAAGGGGCTGGCGAAGTACAAATGAATGCAATCCCAGTTACCCGCCGGCTTAGGCCAAGAGAGGAAGGTTTGAGGATGCCGGGACAGCTGTTTGGCGCACGTGGAGCAATTCTGAAGCATGTGAGTGACGTCCCTGGTAAGCCCAAACTAAAAGACGTGACGCCAGGCCAACACCTTGGTGGGAGCAATTCCCAAATGGCCTTGATGTAAGAGACGCAAGACTTCGCTCCATACATGCTGGGGAATGACCACACACGGAGTGGACATAGAGGCTACCCACAATAGGACACCATCCACCGCCGACAGCTGATGGCGGATAGAAAAAAAGAACCAAAGGTGCTGCTGGTCGCGGGTAAGGGCACAGCTGGGCCACTGGCGCTGAACATAGGAGCGGACACGGCGCAACAATAGGTCACTCGTGGTCGCAATGGCTACCGTGGAGGCCATGATGGGAAACCCGTGCAGGGTGTCGTGGATTGCTTCATCAACTTGGAACACGAGGATGTCTGAAGAGTCAAACGCAGGGTCAGGACCAAGAGGAAGGCGGGAAAGAGCATCTGCATTGGCATGTTGGGAGGTGGACTTAAAATGCAAGGTGTAACGGAATTGCAAGAGGAACAGGGCCCATTGTTGAAGCCTCTGAGACATCTTCGTAGGAAGCCGGGCCTCCAGGGAAAACAGGGAGAGGAGGGGCTTGTGGTCAGTGACGATATGAAAGTCCCATCCATATAAAAAAGGCGTGAGTTTGGTACAGGCGAATACGATAGCCAATGCCTCCTTATCGATCTGAGAGTACTTCAGCTGGGTGGCAGTTAGGGCCTTGGATAGAAAAGCCACCAGACGTTCTGTCCCATCCGGAAGCTTGTGGGAGAGGACAGCCCCGACCCTGTAATCAGAGGCATCCGTGGCCAGGAGCAACGGCAGAGACGGGTCATATGGCATCAGGCAGGAGGCCGATTGCAACTGGTGTTTGAGGGTGGAAAAGGCCGTCTGACAAGACGGGGACCAACTGAAGCGGACATTTTTGTGGCATAAGTGATATAAGGGGGCCACCAACTGAGTGGCCAACGGAAGGAAGTTCCGGTAATACGATATTTTTCCAAGGAAGGATTTCAGCTGATGGATGTCCCGTGGGGGAGGCAGGCGGTGTATGGCGCCCACATAGGAAAATGATGGAGAGATGCCTTTATGTGAAATAAGATGTGCTATATAGGAAATAGAAAGTTGAAAGAAGGAACACTTCTCCTTATTGCATTTTAGCCCAGTCTGGTGGAAGCGAAGAAACAGCTGACGCAAGTTGGTAAGATGGACTGCAGCAGTAGGGCCTGTAACAACAATGTCGTCGAGATAATTAATGCCACCGGGAATGTCCTACAGAAGTTGTTCCAAGAAGTGTTGGAAAATGGCTGGGGCGCTAGCCAGGCCAAACATGAGGAGTGTGACTTGGAACAGACTGGCCTGTGTATTTAGAATGGTGAGGGCTTGAGAAGCTTCATCCAAAGGAACCTGGAGGTACGCCTCAGCGAGATCAGTTTTGGTAAAGTAACGACCACCAGCCAATTTACGGAAGAGATCATCAGGCCAAGGGAGCGGAAAGTCGTCCACCTGGAACTGGGGGTTGAGGGTCGCCAAAAAGTCCCCACAGAGATGGAGACGCCTGCCTGGCTTCTGCACGATGACGAGAGGCGTGGCCCAGGGGCTGAACTGAACAGGCCGTAACACCCCTTCCTGTTCAGACGGTCCAATTCATCGTGCAGCGGCTGCTGGAGAGCGACGGGAACCTGCCTCGCCCGGAAGTATCGAGGGGGGGTTAACGGCTGGAGGTGGACGGTCGCTGCAATCCCCTTGGCGTACCTGATGCCGGGGGAGAAGAGATCCTGGAATTCGGTGTAGAGAGAGTCAACTTCGGGAAACGGCACCTGTGGAGAAACCAGATGTACATGATCGTCGATTGTGAACCCGAACATTTGGAAAGCATCCAACCCAAACAGATCGGTAGCATCGGAACTGTTGACTACTAGAAAAGAAATCGTACGACTGACAGATTTGTAAGAAACCACCGTCGTGAACTGCCCCAACAAAGCGATTTCCTGTCTGTTGTACGTAAGGAGGCGACGAGGAGACGGTTGTAGGCTTGGCGCTCCTAAAACGGTGTAGGTAGTGTAATTGAGCAGGGATACCGCAGCCCCTGTATCGACCTGCATTCGAACTGGCTTACCCAATATGGTGACATCAATATACAGTTTGGGGGACGCCGAAGACACAACTTGGTTTATGTCCATGGACGCCTCGGCGTCGGAGCGCGTGGAGATCGGCGCCGTGGCAGAGCGACAGACAGATGCAAGGTGCCCGTCCCGACCGCAACGGCGACACGTCGCCCAGCGGTCAGGACAATACTCGCGTTCATGCCGGGAGTAGCATCCCGGACAAGATGGAAGGCGCAGGTGTTCCCTGCGGCGGCGTTGCTGGACCGGCGGCGGCTGCTAGTTGTCTCCCTGGAACGACCGTCTTTTTTTCTTTTCCATACACCGAGAAGATGCCGGGGTGTTGCACTGGGCAGTGCGGCGTGAAGGTGCGTATATGGTCGCGACGTCCTCCTGGACGTCGGTAGTCTCTTCTCGGATGGGTGCGACGTCGGCCACGTTTCCAATCTGCGGTCAGCTGCAGTGGAACCTTCAAACTTGAATGCAAGTTCTATGATTTGATCTAGCGACGGGTCCACCAACTTTAAGGCGTCGTGGCAGAAAGCCGAGTCTGGGGCTGCTTGGATCAGGTGATCCTGGACCATGTCATCTGCATAAGATTCCCGGGATATGCGGGTGATAAAGTTGCACTTCAGAGCGAGACCTGGGAGCTCAGCAGCCCATTGTCAGTACGTCTGATCGGGTTTCTTTCGACTCTGGTGAAATTCCACTCTTGCTGCGGCGATCGTAGGAGGTGACACACTCACATATGGCGGTGAAGGTAAGACTGTCAGGATCACGTGGCTGGAGTTTCACCAGGAGACATTCCAAGAAAGAAAATAGGCTCTCTAATCATTTTTCTGGGATACCTGATGAGTCCGGAAATGTTGACGAATCCTCTTTTCGTATGTTTCCCAATCTTCAGCGTCTTCATCGAATGCTGGGAACGCTGGTGGTGTCGGCGGACGGTGAAGACTTTGAGTTTCGGCAATCAGTTGCTGCTGCAGTATCGCGAACTGTTGAAAAAGTTGATTCAGTACCTGCTGCACTGATAGATTCTGCTGTTGCATCTGTGGTTGTGCTTGTTGTTGTTGTGGTTCCATCTTCTTTGGGTTGTCGAATCCTTACTCGTCGCCACTGTTGTATTCTCCAACAGTTTATTGAACGTAACTTCTTCTACAATACAATAGCTGGATGTACAATAGATGTAGGTGTCCGTCGATCTAGCTGGAGATGTGGTTCCTCTCGGTCGGCTGGTACTTCGATCGCGCGGTGTAGTACAGCGGCTTCGGTGATACTTCTCGGAGACTGCTATAGCGGTTGCCATTAGCAGAGGACGAAGACTAGTCTGCCTTCGACCGGCCGGGCCTATATAGTGAGCTGGAGCCAATAGAAACCTGGAGTAGGAATCCGTGGCCGGATATGTCGCGGCGACCTCTGCAAGGAAAGGTTCCTATAAATCGACTGGAATCTTCGGCGTGTTTACCTGATGTCTTCGCCTGTTTGGCTGATGGTTTGTTTCCCTCATAGCGTGGCTGTTATGCAGTGCTGACTGCCATGTAGGGGAACCCTATGGCAGACAGTACAGATATCAACTGTTTTTTTTTAAATAGGAACCTCAATTTTTTATTACTTATTCGTGTAGTACGTAAAGAAATATGAATGTTTTAGTTGGACCACTTTTTTTCGCTTTGTGATAGATGGCGCTGTAATAGTCACAAACTTCGTGGTATCACGTAACATTCCGCCAGTGCGGACGGTATACATTACCCGTGTTAAAAGGGACCATTTACCAATTGCGGAAAAGGCCAATATCGTGTTGATGTATGGCTATTGTGATCAAAATGCCCAACGGGCGTGTGCTATGTATGATCTTCGGTATCTTGGACGACATCATCCAAGTGTCCGGACCGTTCGTCGGATAGTTATGTTATTTAAGGAAACAGGAAGTGTTCAGCCACATGTGAAACGTCAACCACGATCTGCAGCAAATGATGATGCACAAGTAGGTGTTTTAGCTGCTGTCGCGCTTAATCCGCACGTCAGTAGCAGACAAATTGCGCGAGAATCGGGAATCTCAAAAACGTCGGTGTTGAGAATGCTACATCAACATCGATTGCACCCGTACCATATTTCCATGCACCAGGAATTGCATGGCGACGACTTTGAACGTCGTGTACAGTTCTGCCACTGGACACAAGAGAAATTATGGGACAATGACAGATTTTTTGCACGGTTCTATTTAGCGACGAAGCCTCATTCACCTACAGCGGTAACGTAAACCGGCATAAAATGCACTCTTCACTTAAAACTTCCGGGCTGATAGGCCGTGGTCGAAGTATAAAACTCTCCCCTGACGTTTCGTCTCCGAATGCGGGAGACATCCTCGGAGGTAAAGCGGCGAACTGCGAAGAGAACTCGAGGAATCGCTGATTATATAGGCACTGCAGAGGGCGCCACTGTCGATCACGTGGCGTCGGCTATGAGATTGTCTCTGGTAATGCAAACATTCTCGATTGAAAGTAATCGATCGTCACGCTTGCGGTGCAACGCTGACATCCAAATTTTATCCAGTTTAACACCTTCGTCTTTCCTGTTAAAATTATTACGATGTTTATCAATCTCGATAGCATCTCTATACAAGCGTGCATAATAATGCGAGGTTTTTGGTATGACGCTCGTCTCGCTGAACTTTATTTCATGATCACCTTCCTGGTAAACATGTGCCGCTACGGCCGATTTATCCGTGTGACCCAGGCGGCAATTCCTCTTATGTTCAACAAGACGGGTGTTCACACTTCTCTTTATGGTACCGATGTCCACAACTGCAAGGAATTTTATATACCCCCGGTGTAGCCAAAGGGTGTCGTGCATCTTTTGCCGACCTTAAAAATGCTTTTATTTTTCTGGTGGGTCTGAAAATAGTTTCCACCCCATACTTGCCTAAAACTTTCCCAATGCGGTCTGTGACCTTACTAATGAACGGAAGAAAAACTTTGCCCTTGGACGACTGTTGTTCGTCGTTACTCCTGATTCTCTGCCTAGAGCGAAGTGCTCGATCTATATCCTTGCTAGAAAAGCCATTCTTCACGAAAGTTGACCGTAGATGTTCAATCTCATCTTTTAAATAAACAGGTTCACAAAGTTTGTACGCCCCGTCCACCAAAGTTTTCATTACACCTCTTTTTTGTCTAGGGTGGTGGTTTGATTCTTTGTGTAGATAACGATCAGTATGTGTGGGCTTTCTATGCACCTTATGGCCCAACGTTCCGTCCCGTCGTTTAATCACAGACACATCCAGGAAGTTCAATTACACATCCCTTTCCGTCTCCATAGTGAATTGGATTTTCGGATTAATGCTGTTTAAATGTGTCAGGAAGGCATCCAACTCCTCTGCTCCGTGTGTCCATACTACGAACGTGTCATCGACATAGCGATACCATCTGGCTGGTCTCTTACTGGCAGTCTGCAACGCCCGTTGTTCAAAAGTCTCCATAAATAGGTTAGCCACGGCAGGACTGAGAGGACTGCCTATAGCTACCCCGTCAAGCTGTTCATAAAAGTTATTATTGTATTGAAAATAGGTTGTGGTGAGGCAGTGTCGGAATAATGCCACAATATCTGTGTCACCAGAAGGTCTAATATGTTATCGACACGAGTCGGTTCTCTGTTTAACTGCTCAAGGTAGTTTTCAGATAAAGCACTTAAAAAAATTTCACTGGATTCTTTGTCCCTGCCACCCGTTATGAACGTTTGAGTCTCCCAGCCTATATCCGACAAATTAAAATCTCCACCCAGAACTATAACACGGTGGGGAAATCTACTCGAAATATTTTCCAAATTATCCTTCAGGTGCTCAGCCACATCAGCTGCTGAGCCAGGGGGCCTATAGAGGCATCCAATTACCATGTCTGAGCCTGCTTTAACCGTGACCTTCACCCAAATCATTTCACATTTCGGATCTCCGTCAATTTCCTTCGATAATATTGCACTTCTTATCGCTATAAACACGCCTCCCCCTTCACTTTCCAGCCTGTCTCTGCAGTATACATTCCAATCTGAGTTTAGGATTTCATTACTGTTTACGTCTGGTTTCAGCCAACTTTCTGTCCCTAGTACTATATGGGCATTGTGACCGTTTATTAATGAGAGCAGTTCTAGGATCTTTCTATAGACGCTCCTGCAGTTTACTATTAGCACATTAATATTGTTATTCCCTGTTGCATTTTGCCTACTCCTACCTTGCCGCGTCTCAGGAGGCGTCTGTCGGGCCTAGGGAGAGAATTCTCTAACCTAAAAAACTCCCATGTGCACTCCACACGTACTCCGCTACCCTTGTAGCCGCTTCCGGCGTGTAGTGCACGCCTGACCTATTCAGGGGGACCCTACATTTCTCCACCCGATAGCAGAGGTCGAGAAATTTGCACCCCAGATCTCCGCAGAATCGTCTGAGCCTCTGGTTTAAGCCTTCCACTCGGCTCCAAACCAGAGGACCGCGATCGATTCTGGGAACGATACTACAAATAGTTAGCTCTGATTCCAACCCCGCGAGCGAGGCTTTCCGCCTTCACCAATTCCGCCAACCGCCTGTACGAACTGAGGATGACCTCTGAACCCAGACGGCAGGAGTCATTGGCGCCGACATGAGCAACAATTTGCAGTCGGGTGCACCCAGTGCTCTCTATCGCCGGCAGGGCCTCCTCCACATCTCGGATGAGACCTCCCGGCAAGCAGACAGAGTGAACACTGGCCTTCTTCCCTGACCTTTCCGCTATTTCCCTAAGGGGCTCCATCACCCGCCTAACGTTGGAGCTCCCAATTCTGGTGATCAGGAAGCTTACACCTCTGCCTCCCCACCCCTTGCTGAACAAATACTGGGGTGAAAATTTGTTCCTCCACGAGGACTTGAACTGGCTGCTTCGAAGTTGAGTTCCGCAGCACGGATGTGCGCTGCCGACTTCGGCTACATTTTTTTTGGAACACATTTATTACACTTTTTACTATTTGCACACATATATCATATTTTTTAACTAGGGCACAAAAAGAAGTAGAAATTCGGGCCATTTTATGTATTACACAAAATACAAATGAACATATTCTTATTGCAGAAGGATCTTCAGCTGAATAGTGTAAATATTTTTTCATAAAGTGAAACACTTTCATCGATAATACCAAAAGGCATTTGTATTCAAATGCCTTGCAGCATTTCCACCTGTGCACTAACATGCACCCTTGCTGACGGGGTCCGTCATTCACCACGGTATTTTCTTTTAACACAACACACACACAATTTTTTCTCTTTGCCATTAACATTGTAACAGTATAAAAACATATAATACAGTTCTCATAAAAAAACTATAGGGCGAGTCCGGAGGAAAAGTACACTACTGGCCATTAAACTTGCTACACCAAGAAGAAATGCAGATGATAAACGGATATTCATTGGACAAATATATTATACTAGAACTGACATGTGATTACATTTTCACGCAATTTGGGTGCAGGATCTATGATCCTGAGGAATCAGTACCCAGAACACCCACCTCTGGCCGTAATAACGACCTTGATACGCCTGGGCATTGAGTCAAACAGAGCTTAGATGGCGTGTACAGGTACAGCTGCCCATGCAGCTTCAGCACGATACCACAGTTCATCAAGAGTAGTGACTGGCGTATTGTGACGAGCCAGTTGCTTGGCCACCATTCACCAGAAGTTTTCAATTGGTGAGAGATCTGGAGAATGTGCTGGCCAGGGTAGCAGTCGTACATTTTCTGTATCCAGAAAGGCCTATACAGGACCTCCAACATGTGGTCTTGCGTTATCCTGCTGAAATGTAGGTTTTCGCAGGGATCGAATGAAGGGTAGAGCCACGGGTCGTAACACATCTGAAATGTAACGTCCACTGTTCAAAGTGCCGTCAATGCGAACAAGAGGTGACCGAGACGTGTAACCAATGGCACCTCGTCCCATGTCGCCGGGTGATACGCCAGTATGGCGATGAAGAATACACGCTTCCGATGTGCGTTTACCGCGATGTCGCCAAACGCGGGTGCGACCATCAAGATGCTGTAAACAGAACCTGGATTCATCCGAAAAAATGATGTTTTGCCATTCGTGCACCCACTACACCATCGCAGGCGCTCCTGTCTGTGATGCAGCCATGGTCTCCGAACTGATGGTCCATGCTGCTGCAAAACGTCGTCGAACTGTTCGTGCAGATGGTTGTTGTCTTGCAAAAGTCCCCATCTGTTGACTCAGGGATCGAGACGTGGCTGCACAATCCGTTACAGCCATGCGGATAAGATGCCTGTCATCTCGACTGCTAGTGATACGAGGCCGTGGGATCAAGCACGGCGTTCCGTCTTACCCTCCTGAACCCACCGATTCCATATTCTGCTTACATTCGTTGGATCTCGACCAACGCGAGCAGCAATGTCGCGATACGATAAACCGCAGTCGCGATAGGCTACAATCCGAACTTTATCAAAGTCGGAAACGTGATGATGGTACGCATTTCTCCTCCTTACACGAGGCATCACAACAACGTTTCACCAGCTAACGCCGGTCAACTGCTGTTTGTGTATGAGAAATCGGTTTGAAACTTTCCTCATGTCAGCACGTTGTAGGTGTCGCCACCGGCGCCAACCTTGTGTGAATGCTCCGAAAAGCTAATCATTTGCATATCACAGCATCTTCTTCCTGTCGGTTAAATTTAGCGTCTGTAGCACCTCAACTTCGCGATGTAGCAATTTTAATGGCCAGTAGTGTACAAGCTTTGAGGGGTGATATTGTTGGTGATACTGAACAAAAAACTTAAAATGAACATATGCCCTTTTATTTACCGTAGCCACATACAGCTGTTCGAAAATCACAGGCGTCAGTCGCATGTCCTACACCAGAACTCACACGCGAATACAACCGAAGCGACATTAGACCACTTAGTGCTGCCTTCACTAATCATTTCAATGCACTCGTCACAAAGGAGGAGTTTCTTGTTCGTATTTTACAAGCGTGTGTTCAAGTAAAGGATCGTACGATGAGCTCGAATCAGCAACACAGCAACTGTTTACAAGAGTTGCAAAATGCAGTGCAGGTATCGGTGGACGTTTTGAACATATTTTGTGAGAAAATGCATATAATTAAACACATCATTAGTTCACAGTCTTTCATTTACAATCATCTGCATTTGTTCTTCTTCTAATAATTTCCGGGTATGCAGCCGGATCCCGTCGACATTCTGCCACGATATTTCGGCCCAGAGACGTCCGGCCATCATCAGGTGAGTACACAACTACTGAAGAGCCCAGGGGCTCTTGCATTTGTTCTGTTACCCATTGTTTTCATTAGTTATCTCGGAAGCTGGTACGTACAAGTCACATGTGCAAATCACGTTTTGTTTTCAAAATCACTATTGCTATCACCCCTCTAAACATGTACCTTTCCACCTGACTCACACTGTAGATGGTAGCAGTTTAGCGAATAACGTTTCTCCTGAGTCTTTTGACCAATTGGCACTACATGGAATGGCGTCTAGCCTTTCGTTTTAAATCCTGCTCTTGATTACAATGTCTGTACCCGTCTACTGAAACTGTTTGCCGGCAGCTGTGACCGAGCGGTTCTAGGCGCTTCAGTCCGGAACCGCGCTGCTGCTATGGTCGCAGGTTCGAATCCTGCCTCGGGCATGGATGTGTGTGATGTCCTTAGGTTAGTTAGGTTTAAGTAGTTCTAAGTCGAGGGGACTGATGACCTCAGATGTTAAGTCACATAGCGCTTAGAGCCATTTGAACCATTTGAACCTGAAACTGTTTACTAGCAGTGGCTTAGGGCAGCTTTTCCCAACTTGTTCTCTGAAGTACGAGGCCGTGCTGAAAAGTAATGCGAATTTTTTATGTGAAAACACTCACAGCTTATTAAATAAAACAAACGTTATTAACATTTTACATTTTTGTTCTTTAAGTCTACAGAATTACACTCCTGGAAATTGAAATAAGAACACCGTAAATTCATTGTCCCAGGAAGAGGAAACTTTATTGACACATTCCTGGGGTCAGATACATCACATGATCACACTGACAGAACCACAGGCACATAGACACAGGCAACAGAGCATGCACAATGTCGGCACTAGTACAGTGTATATCCACCTTTCGCAGCAATGCAGGCTGCTATTCTCCCATGGAGACGATCGTAGAGATGCTGGATGTAGTCCTGTGGAACGGCTTGCCATGCCATTTCCACCTGGCGCCTCAGTTGGACCAGCATTCGTGCTGGACGTGCAGACCGCGTGAGACGACGCTTCATCCAGTCCCAAACATGCTCAATGGGGGACATATCCGGAGATCTTGCTGGCCAGGGTAGTTGACTTACACCTTCTAGAGCACGTTGGGTGGCACGGGATACATGCGGACGTGCATTGTTCTGTTGGAACAGCAAGTTCCCTTGCCGGTCTAGGAATGGTAGAACGATGGGTTCGATGACGGTTTGGATGTACCGTGCACTATTCAGTGTCCCCTCGACGATCACCAGTGGTGTACAGCCAGTGTAGGAGATCGCTCCCCACACCATGATGCCGGGTGTTGGCCCTGTGTGCCTCGGTCGTATGCAGTCCTGATTGTGGCGCTCACCTGTACGGCGCCAAACACGCATACGACCATCATTGGCACCAAGGCAGAAGCGACTCTCATCGCTGAAGACGACACGTCTCCATTCGTCCCTCCATTCACGCCTGTCGCGACACCACTGGAGGCGGGCTGCACGATGTTGGGGCGTGAGCGGAAGACGGCCTAACGGTGTGCGGGACCATAGCCCAGCTTCATGGAGACGGTTGCGAATGGTCCTCGCCGATACCCCAGGAGCAACAATGTCCCTAATTTGCTGGGAAGTGGCGGTGCGGTCCCCTACGGCACTGCGTAGGATCCTACGGTCTTGGCGTGCATCCGTGCGTCGCTGCGGTCCGGCCAAAGGTCGACGGGCACGTGCACCTTCCGCCGACCACTGGCGACAACATCGATGTACTGTGGAGACCTTACGCCCCACGTGTTGAGCAATTCGGCGGTACGTCCACCCGGCCTCCCGCATGCCCACTATACGCCCTCGCTCAAAGTCCGTCAACTGCACATACGGTTCACGTCCACGCTGTCGCGGCATGCTACCAGTGTTAAAGATTGCGATGGAGCTCCGTATGCCACGGCAAACTGGCTGACACTGACGGCGGCGGTGCACAAATGCTGCGCAGCTAGCGCCATTCGACGGCCAACACCGCGGTTCCTGGTGTATCCGCTGTGCCGTGCGTGTGATCATTGCTTGTACAGCCCTCTCGCAGTGTCCGGAGCAAGTATGGTGGGTCTGAGACACCGGTGTCAATGTGTTCTTTTTTCCATTTCCAGGAGTGTATTTCTCAACATTGTCACCCTGGCGGCGATCATATTTCTCCCAACGGGAGATCAGTTTGCTGATACCGTCACTGGTTGATTGGTTGATTTGGGGGACGGACCAAACAGCGAGGTCATCGGTCCCATCGGATTGGGGAAGGAAGTCGATTGTGCCCTTTCAAAGGAACCATCCCGGCATTTACCTGAAGCGATTTGGGGAAATCACGGAAAACGTAAATCAAGATGGCCGCACGCGGGTTTGAAACGTCGTCCTCCCGAATGCGAGTGTAGAGTGCTAACCACACCGTCCCTGTAGAGTGTTTGACTGTATTGATGGAGCAGCAGCTTCACCTCTGCTTGGACCGTTGTATCACTATCAAAGTGATATCCTGGAAGGTATTCTCTAAGTTTTGGAAACATTAAAATCGGACAGGGTTAAGTCAGGATGGTATGAAGGATGATCGACGAGAGTGAACCCAAGGCGTCGGGTCGTTACAAATGCCACAGTGTCCTTGTGTGGCCTAGCATCGTCACGACGAAGGTGAGGGGGCTTCTTGTGTAGACGAACTCCTCAAATTCGAAACTCGATTACAGCACGCTGTTTCTCATGTATCGACATAGTTACATTAAACATCGCCTTTTTACACTCTACAATTCTGAGCCTTCTAAAGACAGAGTGCTGCCAATATGTAGACATGAAAAATAAAGATGCATATTGTTGATAACGCTTGTTTTATCAAAAAGGTTTACGAGTTTTCACATTAAAAATTCAGTGGCGTTACTTTTCAGCACGCCCTCGTGTTTGTAATCATCGTGAAATGCTTTAAGTCCAGTCCTTTGGAATCCTGAACAGTTCTTCCAGACAGACATTTCTGTAAGTCCATCCAATCTGAGTATACTGTTGTGGCGTAACAAGACAGCTACGCCACACTGAAGTAGCCGAAAGGCACGCGTTATTTCAAGGAGGCTAGATAGAGGTCTGAAACAGGATACTTATTAATGTTATAAAGAAAAGTATGTAGCTACTAGAACACTTAACTTTTTATATAGTCCTATGGTATACAGCATTCTTGGTGATACAAGTGAGACTCTATCTTGAGGTACATGCAATGTTACAAATGGCGCCTTGCTAGGTCGTAGCCATGGACTTAGCTGAAGGCTATTCTAACTGTCTGCTCGGCTAAAGAGCAATGCATGCTAACTATCTGCTCGGCTAATGAGCGTTGCTTTGTTCGTGTAGTCGCTAGCAATGTCGTCCGTACAACTGGGGCGAGTGCTATTCCGTATCTCGAGACCTGCCTTGTGGTGGCGCTCGGTCTGCGATCACACAGTGGCGACACGCGGGTCCGACATGTACTAAATGGACCGCGGCCGATTTAAGCTACCACCTAGCAAGTGTGGTGTCTGGCGGTGACACCACATATACCATTCCTTGCAATGGAACCGATAAGTGTTTGCTTAACAATATCTTCAGTCTCAATGCGGTGCAGGATCCATTTAAGTACACGCAGATTTCCACCAAAATCAAGATACAGGACTTTGTCCCACTGTTTCTGCTAGCTGGCAGGAAGTACCTTCGGTAATGTAGAACCTTGAAGTGCAACCTATGGAGGCGGGTATTTGTTCCATATGTGTAGTGTTGTCATATATCTGTGGTTTGATTTTTTTCTTTTCTCTTTGTAAGTTAAAGTTCAGGAGACCTTGTGTTTTATTTGCGACTGTGTTGTTTCCATCTTCAAGATATGTAATTTTTCTCCGTGTCTTCAAGAGTGGTTGAAAAGTCGCCGATGGATACATGAACAATATTGATTAAAATATGTAACCCTAATTAGCTCGCATGTTAACTACGATGGGGGTTCAATAAGTAATGCAAAACAACCTTTTTATCTGAAAGCATGTTGACTTCATTCAGGATCCGAATTCACCATATTATTCCCACTCTTTTGGCTACAAAGCCCTATTTTTCAACACAATCTCCGTTTAACGCGACGGCCTTGCGCCACGTTACTGGGAGAGCCTGTATGCCCGCATGGTACCTGAGATATTGTATTTCCACACCGCCACAGCTCGTCACATAAAACACTGATTTGAGTAATGAAAGAGGCCAAGAGCCATTTATTTGCCAATGTGTAATTTTTAACTACACATTGTAATCACGTATTTTGACGATTTACAAGGAGAAATGAATCCAGCGCCACTGACGCGCTTGAGAAACTATAGACTAATTCAACGCGCATGTAAAAACATCGACGTTAAAGACAGACTCTGAAGACGGTTGAAAATTACAAAAAAACAAGCGAGCAACCCATCGTCCACTGCCGGACAATATCACTCTCTTTTTATCTGCTGTATAATACGGACGCACCATTACATAGACGTCATTATAAGATTTGTAATTTCTTTTAATCTATTGATAAATACTGTTATTTTGTTGCGTGTGAGACTAGTATGTGTGAAAAACACAGAGTGGTTAATGAATGGACATTTCTACGTGATTTCTAAACTTTTCAAACCGCTCAAGCTCTGTCATTGTTATTGACGTAAGTGTTAACATGTTAAATGTACGTCCAAGTTCGTAATTACGGTATCAAATTCTCTAAATTTGTGTTTGCTTAATCACTTACTTTCTATCTGCCAAGTTTTTTTTACAGAGCCAACTGTGTCCGACGTGTCATTGTGCGAACAGAACAGTCGAGGCCGACGTTAACATACTACTTTATCCCCCCCCCCCTTGTAATATTCGTCAATCTCAGTTTTAAACTGGCCCTTAGGTACATTTTCAGTGCGAGTGACGTCCGGGAATTTCTTAGCAAACTTCTCTATTCGCATATCGCTCGCACAAAGCCTTACTGTTCCACAATGGTACGCGTCACTTTCTAGACGGGAAAGGGAGCCACGCAAATATACGAGGGCAGTTCAATCAGTAATGCAACACTTTTTTTTCTGAAACAGGGGTTGTTTTATTCAGCATTGAAATACACCAGGTTATTCCCCAGTCTTTTAGCTACACAACACTATTTTTCAACGTAATCTCCATTCAATGCTATGGCCTTACGCCACCTTGAAATGAGGGCCTGTATGCCTGCAAGGTACCATTCCACTGGTCGATGTCGGAGCCAACGTCGTACTGCATCAATAACTTCTTCATCATCCGCGTAGTGCCTCCCACGGATTGCGTCCTTCATTGGGCCAAACAAATGGAAATCCGACGGTGCGAGATCGGGGCTGTAGGGTGCATGAGGAAGAACAGTCCACTGAAGTTTTGTGAGCTCCTCTCGGGTGCGAAGACTTGTGTGAGGTCTTGCGTTGTCATGAAGAAGGAGAAGTTCGTTCAGATTTTTGTGCCTATGAACACGCTGAAGTCGTTTCTTCAATTTCTGAAGAGTAGCACAATACACTTCAGAGTTGATCGTTTGACCATGGGGAAGGACGTCGAACAGAATAACCCCTTCAGCGTCCCAGAAGACTGTAACCATGACTTTACCGGCTGAGGGTATGGCTTTAAACTTTTTCTTGGTAGGGGAGTGGGTGTGGCGCCACTCCATTGATTGCCGTTTTGTTTCAGGTTCGAAATGATGAACCCATGTTTCATCGCCTGTAACAATCTTTGACAAGAAATTGTCACCCTCAGCCACATGACGAGCAAGCAATTCCGCACAGATGGTTCTCCTTTGCTCTTTATGGTGTTCGGTTAGACAACGAGGGACCCAGCGGGAACAAACCTTTGAATATCCCAACTGGTGAACAATTGTGACAGCACTACCAACAGAGATGTCAAGTTGAGCACTGAGTTGTTTGATGGTGATCTGTCGATCATCTCGAACGAGTGTGTTCGCACGCTCTGCCATTGCAGGAGTCACAGCTGTGTACGGCCGGCCCGCACGCGGGAGATCAGACAGTCTTGCTTGACCTTGCAGCGATGATGACACACGCTTTGCCCAACGACTCACCGTGCTTTTGTCCACTGCCAGATCACCGTAGACATTCTGCAAGCGCCTATGAATATCTGAGATGCCCTGGTTTTCCGCCAAAAGAAACTCGATCACTGTTGTTTGCAACGCACATCCGTTACAGACGCCATTTTAACAGCTCCGTACAGCGCTGCCACCTGTCGGAAGTCAATGAAACTATACGAGACGAAGCGGGAGTGTTTGAAAATATTCCACAAGAAATTTCCGGTTTTTTCAACCAAAATTGGCCGAGAAAAAAAATGTGTTGCATTACTTATTGAACTGCCCTCGTAGGTTGCTTCCCCTTCTCAATCTGATGCTTAAATAATAATAATATTTCCTTACATCAGATACCGCTCTACTGGTCAACATCGAAGCCAATTTCTGGCTGTACCAGTAACCTATCCATTACAATGACATTTTCACTCTACAGCGTAGAGTGCGCTGATATGAAACTTCCTGGCAGATTAAAACTGTGTGCCGGAACGAGACTTGAACTCGGGACCTTTGCCTTTCGCGGGTAAGTGCTCTACCAACCGAGCTACCCAAGCACGACTCACGCCCCGTCCTCACAGCTTTACTTCTGCCAGTACCTCGTCTCCTACCTTCCAAACTTTACAGAAGCTCTCCTGCGAACCTTGCAGAACTAGCACTCCTGAAAGAAAGGATATTGCGGAGACATGGCTTAGCCACAGCCTGGGGGATGTTTCTAGAATGAAATTTTCACTCTACAGCGGAGTGTGCGCTGATATGAAACTTCCTGGCAGATTAAAACTGTGTGCCGGGCCGAGACTCGAACTCGGGACCTTTGCCTTTCGCGGGCAAGTGCTCTACCAACTGAGCTACCCAAGCACGATTCACGCCCCGTCCTCACAGCTTTACTTCTGCCAGGAGAGCTTCTGTAAAGTTTGGAAGGTAGGAGACGAGGTACTGGCTGAAGTAAAGCTGTGAGGACGTGGCGTGAGTCGTGCTTGGGTAGCTCAGTTGGTAGAGCACTTACCCGCGAAAGGCAAAGGTTCCGAGTTCGAGTCTCGGTCCGGCACACAGTTTTAATCTGCCAGAAAGTTTCAACCTATCCATTGTTCACGTAATGCTTCCCACGGAATACATCCTTCAATATGTCAAACGTGGATGAGGAAGAACAGTCCAACGAAGCTTCGTGAGCTTCTCTCCATGCGTTGTCATGGAGAAGGAGTTCTTTTGCATTTTTGTGGAAACAAACATGCTGAAGTCGTTTCTTCAATTTCCTGAGGGTAGCACAGTACACTTCAGAGTTAATCGTAGCCGCAAGAGGAAGGGCATCAAAGAGAAGAGGCATTTCAGAGTCCCACCGTCGCCATGACTTCATCGGTTGAGGGTGCGTCTTCTTTTCGGAGGAGAGGTGGTGTGGTGTCAGTCCGTGGATTGCCGTTTTGCTTCCTGTTTGGAGTAACGAACTCATGTTTCGTCATCTGTGACGATTTTTGACAAACAATTGTCACAATCAGCTTCGTAACACGCAAACAGTTCCGGACAGATGGTCCTTCGTTGCTCTTTATGGGCTTCTGTTAGGCAACGATAAACCGAGCGACTACACACATTTCAGTACACCAACTGGTGGACCAGGTTGTCAGCATTACCGCCAGAGACGTCCAGTTGTGCAGACAGGTGTTTGACTGTGATTCCTCGATCACCTCGAGCGAGAATGTCCACACGTTCTGCCAGGAGAGACAGCTGTGTGCAGCCTTCTGGCATGAGGGATTTCGGACAGGTTCGCGCGACCTTGTTTCGATTATGACAGACGCGTCGCCCAATGGCTCACCGTGCTTTCGTTCTCTACCAGATCTCCGTAGACATTTTGCAAGCTCCTATGAATATCTGCAACGCTCTGGTTTTCCATCAAAGTAGCTCAATGACAGCTCTCTGCTTGGAATGCACCTCTGTTACAGACGCCATTTTACAGTCTGCGTACAACGGTGCCGCCTGTCTGAACTTCATGAAACTATAGGGGACGAAGAGGGAATATTTCAAGGTGTAACACCATTATCGATTATGAGTAGTTAATATAATGTAATTAAGTATATGTAACTATGTAGTGTTTATTCTGTATGAGTTAAGATCTTTGAATTGTTGGAGGTAAATGGAACTTTATGATGTATAATTTGTTTAACTTTACAATGTGCTTAAATAATGAAACTTTATTAAATATGTATGTTTGTAAGAGCAAAATTGTATGTAAAGAACTAGTTGATACTTAGGGAGTTGTTTTGTAAGGAAAGAAAAGGTGTAGGGAAACCCCTCCATTATGGAAGGGGCTTGGCGCGCAAGAAAAGGTGTAAGTGGCGGTCTGCTGATTCCAACTGTAAAATGGTGCTCTCGCATTTGGAATTGGTCTAAAAATGATTAAGTCACCGCCAAGAAGAAATGAAATAGAGCATTAAACCGCCAGAGAAGAGACCAGATAGCTGCCGCGTGCTTGCCACCACTATTGCGCCACTGCTTTAACAACTGTGGAGAACAGATATGTATACCAGTATGAACCAGTGTGCTTGTGTGTGTTTGTTGCAATAATAATTCAAGTGCTGCAAAATTTCTGTTTGATCATTGAAATTGTCCACTTCATGACACCAAGTAGGGTCCTATCCTAAAAGTGCTAAAGACCGAGTATCCTATTTTTGAAGAACTAATAATATGTTTTTAATTTAAATGTATCTAAGTTTTAGTGCTAAAGTTCACAAATGTGGTTAGTTAAAATCACTTGCTCCACAAGTGGTGTTATGAGGCACTTAATTTTGATCCTGTTTAAAATTTAACTTGAACCTGAACTTGTTTCCAAAGCTTAATAAGAATATTGCTAGTGTAAATTCTTTTAAAGTATTGAGAGCTAAATAATCTTAAGTGGGGTTGTAGTTCAGTATTTATGTGATGCAAGTTGTTTCATAAATGTGAACGGAGTTACTTAAAAAGGAAGGGACAATTTAAGGGATGAGAGGCACCCACTTGCCTTTCTCATACTGTGGCATCAAGCAGTCAGGCCTGCAAGATGAGTGGTTTGCCAAGCGAGTGGAATCTTCCTTAATTTATCGAGCAACATGAATTCTCGTATCTTACTATTTAGTTACAAATTATCCTCCTGTATGAATAATACGCAACGGAAACACGCATCTGACTATCAGTGATTTATAGAACTCTGACTGTACACTACGCACTGGCAATACCACATTTACCTTTTTTCTTTGATTTAACGGCTTTTATATAAATTCGGGACATTACGATAACATACAATTTAATGAAAAAGGCCACCAATCTCTTTCTTTTCACTATTTGATTTATTCCTAAACACACAAATTCTACAACCTACAACAAAATCACATGAGAAATTCCGCCCAGTGGGCATGGCTTTACGTTAGTGAATCTCTATACTATGGTCTCGTAATCTATTTACCGCAACAGTGCACTCCCTGGATCGGATGGTGGATCTTTTATTATACCTCACACTTCGCCTCTCACAATAATCCTCACGAAACTTTCCTCCAAATCGAGCGATACAGAAGGAACAGGCATACCCACAAATCTTTCGAAACTACCTTGCTACTCCCATGCAAAACACACATACCCAAATTACAAGACATACACAACACAACAATATGAAATATTACACAAAGAATGGTTACAACTTCACCACTTTCCGCTTTCCCACTTCAATCAATATTTATCCCAGTTTCACACGACACTGTCCCACTTTGTAATTTCTACTTTCCTACTGTGAACTCTGGAGATAAACGCACGTCTTCCTGTGCAATGCAAGCCAAGTGGCGTTGCTGGAAAAACGGCCGACTCACCTTGATTCTCTCTCAGAGTTTAAATTTAGCGTCACACGGAATGATATTTCTTAAATACTTCAACTTATGATACACACGCTATTTCTTAAATATTTCAGCTTATTGTACACACGCTATTAATTCTTAAATATTTCAGCTTAAGCTCACGGAAGTATCTCAACTTATAACTACACGTGGGCTCATTGTGACCGTTAGTTTACTACAATCCCCTTAAAATTACCTGCCTCACTTTGTAATTTTCCCCACAAAAGGTCCTGTGAAAGAGAAATTATTAATTCTAACTACTCTTAAATATTCCACATCCATACCATGCCTCCACTCTTTCATTACGGAGCACAACAAAAAAACAGGTCTTTACAGCAGAAGGTTCAGCGGCAGAGTAGCTGAAACATGGCCGTATTCCGATTCTCTCGCACCTCTCTCGAAGTGGGAGAAGCACCTTGCTACCTTATTGGTCAGCCACATTTCAGACGCTCAAAGCTCTGGTAACTTCCATCTCTTTGGTCTCACCAAAGGTAGCCAAAGGATCGACGCAAAGATGATCATATATTCCGATCCACTATCTGTGGTTAGCAGACGACCATACATTCATTCCTTTCACAGATCTCACCATACTGGATGTAGGGATTTATTTTGAGGGAGTGCACATGTGATCAATTAAATAAATAAATTGTCATTCTTTCCCACACTGGTATCCGGCTTCGCTGTATTAATTGAAATTGAGTTACTTTTACACAAAAAATGTGTTGTTCTGACAAGAATTTCGTACCTATTTTCAATGTTGGGAGGTACTGTACCCTTTCAGGGATCCCATTTTAGCCTTTACTAGAAGGAGAAAAGTCAATTTGAATCTGGTTTTGCTAACGAAATCTGAAACATTAGTACATTGGAGTGAATATGAAATGTGTTATTTCAGCGTCATATTATTGCATTTGTGATATATATATATATATATATATATATATATATATATATATATATATATATATATATATATGTGTGTGTGTGTGTGTGTGTGTGTGTGTGTGTGTGTGTTAGTTACATCTGAACTCTTGTCAGGTGCTTTGTAGTCCCGTGTTGTGTTTGGGAACATTTTTTGTGCTGATTTAGTTAAAGGTTAAGGTGATGACTGTAGTTAACAGGGGTAAAGTCTCTTTTACTTTTCTGTGACTGCTAACCTATGCTGTTGATAACTACAGCTACCCACTGTATAATTCGTCTGGTCATTATAGGTGTTCATTGCACTTTACAAAGAAAGAATTAATGAAAGTTCCTTTTGCAATAGTATATATATAAATCCATTGAGAATAATGTTTGCACATTATTACGCCTAATTAGGCTGGCGACCGTTTCTTGTTTCATTTAGTAAATTTTATCTTCTTTCATCATTTTCTAAACTATAGTCTTTTTGCCGCGTGGTCTGAGGTGCCTTGTCACGGTCCGCACAGGTCCTCCCGTTGGAGGCTCGAGTCCTCCCTCGGACATAGGTGTGTGTCTGGTCCATAGCGTCAGTTAGCTTACGTAGTGCGTAAGCTTGGGGACCGATGACATGAGCAGTTTGGTCCCGAAGCTCTGGCCACAAATTAAATTAATTAATTATAGTCTTTCTGATTTCTACTAATTGCCACCATTACGAAATTCACGTTCGATTCCCTCTGTCGGTTAGGTTAATGCATGGTCAAACTTTTCAAAATTCCTCCCAGAGGGTAACACTTACCGCATGTTAAGGTCATATTTGGCATTTGACATTCCGCGGTTGCATTATACTCGACCTTCCTGTGACAGTGCTAGAAGTTCGGTTAATAGGAAACAGCTAACGCGGTGAGCCAGTAGCGTTATAAACGCCACTCTTAATTTGAGATCCAATAAATGTTACGTAGAAAATTGGGGTCCGTACTAACCTCCACACGCCGCCCCCCCCTCCTTCGTAATATTATTGTTATCCATTGTCATACACTCTTGTAATTCTTAGTAATTTTAGTGTCATATGTCATAGTGACCAGTGTTTACTTAATAAACTGACGTAATGGGACCATTACAGCAAAAGTTGAGACTCGGATAAGCCTCCACCGTTTTTCATTCGGTATTTGCTAACGCAACATGCAACTGAGGTGATGTGTATGCGTGACCTTGACGGGGGTCGCTTCGTACGCTGTGCAGGGCTGGACCCGGCGCTGCCGTTCTTCGCGACGCTCAAGTCCTCCTGGAAGCTGGACCCCAGCGACGCCGACTTCGTGGACGCCATCCACACGAACGCCGGCGTCTTCGGCAAGATCGAGCCGTCGGGTCACGCAGACTTCTACGTCAACGGCGGCACACATCAGCCCGCATGCCGAGAAGCGCGCAGTGAGTCAGTCCCTCCTCTCTCTTCTAGCCACGCTTGCATTGTACCTGCAGCCTCTCTCGAGTTCATCCGCTCTGCAGTAACGTATAACACGTCACATATTTTTCTTGTAAAGCTGTTGCTACACCTGCTACACCACATTACCCCTTTTGGCTACAACAAAACTTGATCAGCCATTGGCCGTAGCTGAACAAGGGTCTTAACAGAGGGAGAATGCACATGTCGTAAAACTTCGGAGCAAGTAGCTCATATGTGTCTCTTTCGATTTTATTCGTATTTTATTTCATGGTTTAAATCACAAGAGAGAAAAAAATAGACATTTCGTCAAGTTAATCAATTGTTTAACGCACCAACAATAGTCGTTCCGTAATAAAGCCTCAAAGCCCACATCCCCTCATACTTCCTTAATGTGTATTTTGTCCTTGCTTAGTTGCTCACGAGAATGCAACAGAACGATCAGTTTAAAAAGTTCATTGTGACCATTTTAATTCTCTCTTAGCACTTTAGCCGAGCACGATAGTTGATGCTTCTGAAAAAATTGTGCGCGTGCAGTTCAGCTCCGTGCCGTAGATTTTTCGTGAAAACGTCGGGATACAATCGTAACAAGTGTTTCGTATGAATACATAATTTAACTATGAATCTTTAAACACTATAAGTACCGTGTGTATCATTTTTGACCCACGATGGTTTTACTCCATAATCATCGCAGGACCAAACGCTCCCGCGGCTTTTCATCATGTATGGGGTTGTACAACTCACCAAAATTTCATCCCCCTAGCTCACCTAGAAGTATGAAAAATTTACCTGTTATGCCAGTAGTACCATGTGGGTCATTTTTTACCCATACGCCTTTTAACGCAATTTGATATCAGTAACACCGGTCTTCAGACACTAAATAGTTTCCGGGCGTGCCTAGACGTTATTCACGAGATGTTAAGAGTATATTATGATACTTTGAGCCACAAAGAACGTGGAAAACGAAGTATTTGGGGGTCGGATGATACTTTGTATCAGCGCGGCTCTCCGTTTTCTATGGACTGGCGACGTGCAGACCTACGGAGTGACAATGGAATGCTACAGAATAACATATTATACAGTGGCGAATCCCCCGCCCCTTCTACACTGCTGTCTGGAACGCTGCTAACAGTTCTCTTACACGACAACAAATGTCAGGCGCGTTGACTTGCGGGACGTCACGACTGACTTCTTCACCTCCGTGAAACTGGCAGATCACCTGAAACAAAAAGGAACAAGTTTCGTTGGCGCTCTTCGGAGCTCACTCAAGGAGGTTCTTCCTGCAGCGTGAAGAGGAGACGACACATTCCATGCAACACACAAGTCAGGCGACAATCTTCTCTGAACATACCAATGGAAAAAGAAACAAAATATACGTATCCTGAGTAACATGCATGCTGGATGTAAGATGAATGAGAATAATGAGAAGAAACTTTCAGAAACTGTGAAGTTTTGTAGTGAAACTAAGGATGGAATCGACATATACTGTCTGATCAAAAGCATTCGGACACCCCCAAAAACATACGTTTTTCAAATTAGATACATTGTGCTGCCACCTACTGCCACATACTTCATATCAGCGACCTCAGTAGTCATTAGACATCGTGAGAGAGCAGAATGGAGCGCTCCGCGAAACTCACGGACTTCGAATGTGGTCAGGTGATCGGGTGTCACTTGTGTCGTACCCATCTGCACGCGAGATTTCCACACTCCTAAACGTCCCCAGGTCCTCTATTTCCGATGTCATAGTGATGTGGAAACGCAAAGGGACACGTACAGCACAAAATCGTACAGGCCGTCCTCGTCTGTTGACTGACAGAGACCGCTGACAGTTGAAGAGGTCGTAATGTGTAATAGGCAGACATCTATCAGACCATCACACAGGAATTCCAAACTGCATCCGGATTCACTGCAAGTACTAGGACAGTTACGTGGGAGGTGAGAAAACTTGGATATTATGGTCAAGCGGCTGCCCATAAGCCACACGACACACCGGTAAATACCTAACGACGCCTCTCTTGGTGTAAGGAGCGTAAACATTGGACGATTGAACAGAGGAAAAACGTTGTGTGGAGTGACGAATCACAGTATACAATGTGGCGATCCAATGACAGGGTGTGGGTATGGCGAATGCCCAGTGAACGTCATCTGCCAGCGTGTGTAGTTCCAACAGTAAAATTCGGAGGCGGTGGTGTTATGGTGTGGTCGTGGTGATGATATTCCTTGCGAGGTGGTAAAGCTGTTCGACTGTAGTGGATTTAAAGCAGCATGTTATGACTCTGCATGTGTGACTGAGAGCTATGCTCACCTGTCTGGCATGTTTTGAAATGTACCAAAAAGGATTTACATGCCCTGCCACAGAATGGCATAGTGCCATTGCAGAGGGTCGTAGAGTTTCAGCCCCACTTTGATCCGGCCAGTTTCTGTAAAAGAATGTTCCTTGTGGAAACCTCTGCCTTGCAGTTCATACGATGCTTCTTGAAAGTAAGAACTGTATCTAGTGTCACTTGTAGGTGTTTTGGGACCTCACAGTGTTCAATTTCAACACCTGACCATACTATCTTTAGTTTGCGACTAGCTTCCCTGTTTCTAAAATAAAAAGCCCACATTGCGCCTTTGTGGGATTTGGCTGAAGTTGGTTTGTGTTGTATTTGGAAAGTTGTTAAGGGCATTCGTGGGGGCCTTCTCCACTGATTCAAAATCTGTGGTCTGCGTGGCTAGAGCGAGGTCATTGGTATAAAAGAAGTTACTGCTGTTGGGTGCTAAGGGTTAGTCATTTATGTAGACATCGGACAGAATTGTAGCCGGCACACTTCCTGCTGGAGACCGACTTTCTGCATTCTCCATCGGCTGCGGTGATCTTAGAAATCGACGAAGAATCTGCGACTCTTCAAAGGAGTGGTGATGAGCCCAGTTAGGCTAAAATCCTCGGTCAGGTTGTAGACCTTGGCTAGAAATAACTGGTGAGTGACAATATCATACACTGCTGATAAGTCGACAAATATCACTCCTGTCACCTTACGAGCTTCAGATCCGTCATCTGTAAACATTTAGCTGCTGTCCGCCATAGCTTTTGCCACGTCAAAATACAGACTGATGAAGTATAAGTAAGAGGTCAATTATAGGAGATAGACGAGTTAAAATCGACCTTAGCAGCAATTTGTAAAGTTGGCATAGTAGCGCAACTGGTCTAAAATACTTTGTATTATTCCGATTATTTCAGCAAAGCAATTACTCAGCTCATCCACCAAGCCTCTAGGATTTGACTTCTGCTCATGCAGTCAAATGAGAGGATGGTTATCACTGTTAGCATTCAACCGCGATTCTTATACATGTATTTTAACAACGCGTTTCAAGAGAAAATGCTCTCATCATCAGGTTGTAAAGTCTATGTAATGAAATTAAACGGACTAAAAAGACATAATACCATCACAAATAGTTGGGAACTCCATAGAGTAAAACAGAATTAAAAGTATATTGGACTGTGGGTCCTCGTCTTACATTGAAGTTGTTGACACAAGTCGATGGCCGTCCCATAGCTACCAAGTATGCTGTCGCACTGTGCCGGCTCGGGAGCTGTTGTGGACTGACGTGCCTAGGTGTTGTGGCGTGGTTACAGCCGTGTGCTTGATGGTAACGCTATGCCATTGGGCGCCTTATTTCCTTATTGCATTGGTCTGCCATCGTTAGCCTCTCGCAACTCCGTCAGTGACATGCTGCAAGTTTAAAGTCGCATACCTACCCTAAAATAATTCTAAAAACCCACTAAAAGTCTCATTTCTTTAAAATTATCTTGTGCATTGAGAATATTGCTTTGTTTCTTGATTTACTAGAGGAATTCGAGATAGCTATCCATTCTCTCTGCACATCTCCCTCCCCCTCTTTGAGCCAATCTCCCCATTTTCCCACTCTCCTCTCAATTCGTCCTTTCCCCTTTCTGTGTCCTTTTACTCTTACTTTTTCTGTCTCTCTATTTCTCCTTCCCTCTCTTTCTGTCCATCTTCTCGTCCCTCTCTCTCAGTCCACCTCATTGTGATGTATACATTACAGATAGGTATTACTTGTCAGTTTCTTAATAGCTAAAGCATTAATTCTTTCTTCAGATAAGAGTTTTTGACTCTTGCATTATGTGCCAGCCTTTCTTTTTCTAATATTGTTTTCTGAATTCGCTGTTACTTCCAAACCTGTTCGAGTTATTGAACGACATTTTGACTAAAGCATTCTTGATGAGAGGTTATTTGCTGAATTGTTTTGTTAAGTGATTCGTATCTGCAAAATTTTAAGTCTCGTAAGTAATTCTGGATTGCTCTTAAATTCATAATTTTTTGAGCTGTGAGTTAATGTAAGTGGGCTTTCGCATGCTGAAATGAGTTAATGTTAATTGTAATAAAAGTTTCAATAAATGTAAAATTTATGACCAAAGCTCAATCAATTGTTCCACCTTCTTAATCCTGATAGCCCAGTACTATGCAGTACTCTAACTATGCTCTGCTACCAAAGTGATGTGATTCAGACTAGATGTGCACGGCCCAGAGCAGCTTTCTGTGTGCTGTTACATCAATGCTTAGTACGAAGTATGAAATAAAAACAGCGGTAGAGCGTAGATTGAGGTTTAGAGCTGTTAATTTTTTTAAACACAAGTTGTAGATGAATGAAGTGGTGGTGCTGCAAGCTGTTATCCCCAGTATGCGGTGTATGTTGCAGATGAGCCAGTGTGCTCGCACCTCATGTCGGCGGTGTACTTCGCAGAGTCGGTGGAGAGCGATCCGGGCTTTTGGGGTTTGCCGTGCCCATCCTACTGGCAGCACACTCTGGGCTGGTGCCCGGATGGTGAGCAGGCACGCAAGCAGGCTGTCCTCATGGGCGAGCACTGCCCCACAGGGTGCGTCTCCAAACACTGCCTACTTGTTCTTCTTCTTTACACGATATACGCACATCAACAGAAGTTTTGCTTCACCCCTTTATTTCAAAATCTGTGGCACAGGAAACAAAAATTGGCTGTGAGGCATCCTTATGTATTCATCTGCAGTGTGTTTAGATCACAAAATAATAAAAAAATTAAAAAAAAACAAATATTTGTCTAATGACAAAATCGTTTGCTTCCCATGTAGGGGGCTTCCTGAGCAATGTCAATACATTGTGGAACTCTCCTTACTCAGATGAAGTTTGAATCCATCATTGTATACCTTTCAATGAGATCATCAAGCCAGCCCTGGACCAAATTGTCCCACTCTTCAATGGTGATGCTGTGTAAGTTGCACAGAGTACGTGGCCATTGTTGACGTCAAAGAATAGCTCGTTTCAATCACGCAGATGTTCGATTGGGTACATGTTCAGGGAACATGCAGCTCACTCCAATCTGGTGATCCTAGCATGTGTAAGGAACATGTTCATGAGTTCATGAGAACAGTACGGTGAGCAAGAAGATCATCCACCAAGATGAAATTGTCACCAAAATGTTGGTGATAGGGTCCCACTATTGATTGCAGAATCTCATCTCTGTACCATAGAGCTGAGAGATTGCGCTCAACAACCAAGAGAGCTGTAAGCTGGCCCCATGTAATGTCACTTCACATCACCACTCCACCAACCACCAACTTGATGCATGTAAAGGACAGTGTTGGAGGTGTGCAATATTATGGGGTTGACTCCAAACACGTTGTATGGTAATGTCAGGGTATAAACAGGTCTGAGTTCCGTACATAAACAAAACACTACGTCAGTCCTAGAGTGTCCATTCTGTGTGATTTCATTTCCATGTGTAATGAAGCCCGTGGTGTTGCAGCGTACAACGTGGTGCTCAAAAAAGGTTCAAATGGCTCCAAGCACTATGAGACTTAACATCTGAGGTCATCAGTCCCCTAGTCTTAGAACTACTTAAACTTGACTTACCCAAGGACATCACACACATCCATGCCCGAGGCAGGATTCGAACCTGCGACCGTAGCAGCAGCGCGGTTCCCGACTGAAGCGCCTATAATCACTCAGCCACAGCAGCTGCTCAATGTGGTGCTCATTGTGGTCATCGGAAATGGAGATTCACATTAGGATTAGTTTAGGAAATCTTCTCTCGTCTCTACTGTTAATATAATCTTTGCACCTCTTCCTGTTTGCTACTATTGTTGTTCTAATTATAATACAATTTCCTTCTTCTGGTATTTCATGCTAATTTATCCAGACCAACCTAAGTATTCTATAACCTCCTTAGAAATCTTATTTCCGCTGTTTGGATATTGTTGTAGTCTCTCTGGCCCCATATGTTGCAACTGCCACCGCCATTATCCCATAAATGTTTATTCTTTAATCACTCCTTGTCATGTTATTCTGTCATTTGATCATATATGTACTCGAAGCATATACCTTCATTTCTATTTGTACATTCTTACTTATACCAACCTCTAGTTAACAGAAGTGTTCACTATTAGTATTACAGATAACTGTCTTTGCTTGAATATTTAAATTGGAGAGCTATTGCTTCCAATTCGTAGATTTCATAAATGATATATATAGAGTCTTTGCAGTCTGTTCTAATTTGTAGAAGGGTCACAGAAGTTCGTCATCTGTTTTTTTGTTGTCTGTTTGTGTAATAGTAATATTGGCAGCATATTATAAAGACTGTTTACAACTGTATCTTCAGCTATTTTTATTCCTGAGTCTACTTCTTTCTTTCATTCTTTTTCGGTGTGGTCTATGTATATATTAAACAGAGTGGCGGATATACTGTAGGTTTGTCATACTCCATATGTTTTTTGTAAATTAATATTGTTACTGTAGTAACCAAGTAACACACGAAACCGATACCAGTAATACAAATATGGCTTTATTCATAAACCTTTGAATAATAATGGAAATAAGCATCTTGTGACTCCACGTGAAACAAGGTAAAAGAATCGAACAGAAGGTACAACATACGTGATACACACACAAACTGATGTAATCAGTACAGACTAAAAGAACATAATGACTGTGAGTCAGCACTGCTCCACATATATAAGGGCACAAGTCACTGTCAGACAGCACAGTGGAGACCACGCCATGTGCATGCTTCCTACGAGTAGCCTCTAGTGGTTGGAAGTGGCTGGCCCATGCTGATACAGCTGGTGGTTGATTAGAGTACACATGTGGGATAACACTGCACTCAGTGCACTCACACACACTCATAGCATGATACAGTACACCACTCCCTCATGCAAAAGGGTTCCCAGGCGACAGAGGAGATGCCAGCGGCCTGACAAGAGTAACATCTATTGGATCCGGAGTGCTGGCAGCCGGTGCCAACCGGAGAGGAGGGTGCCATAACCATCTCTGCTTTGTCATCAGCATGCAGGTCCTAGTGTGGAGGAGGTGGGGCTGGACCCACCAGCGATGATTGCTGAGGTGATGATGGCAAGGGGGCCAGTGGAGGCAATCCAACTGGAACAGCAGGTTGCACCAATGGACGAGAGACCAGAGACAGACCAGCAACTGGTGCTTGTGGAACCCCTGGCCACTACACATGAAGGAGGCAGCCAGTGGAATGGGAGTGCCTCCTCAAGGCGGAGGCTGGCAGGACAGGCTACGGCAACCGGGCCACACTTGCAAACCAGTAGCTTCCGGCAGTGAGCAAGGGCGCAACCGATCAAAGTGGCATGCCACCAGCACATTGGCCATACAGACATCACAAAAACGGCATCCCCATCAACCATGTAGGCCAGGACCAAACCCTCGTGCCCACAGTGGCGATCCCAGTGCAAAGGGATCAGACAAAACCGACTGTGGCAGGTTCAGTGCAGGATGCAGAATGTGGAAGAGTGTGCATAGCTGTGAAGCAACTCAGCCAGGCTGTGTGCGATAGATGCTCAGAAAATGGACAAGGGCGTCATCCAGTGAAGAATCCCCAACAACCTGTTTTTCATTTGGGTCTTGAACATATGCCCTGTTCATTCCACCTCACCGTTCGATTGAGGTTGATGAAATGATGGAGCAGTAACATGACAAATGTCATGATGGAAACAAAATAACTGAAAAATGTGAGAAACGAACTGGGGTCCATTGTCGGAAACTAAGGTACAAGGCAACCCCTGAACAGAAAAAAAAAAAAAAACCAACTGCCTACAAATTGTGACTTCAGTCGATGTTGTAGCACACCAGAGAATGTAAGGAAACTGGGAAAATATATCCACAACCAAGAACCAATAGCAATTCAAGAAGGACCCGCAAAGTCTACATTAATGCGTTCTATTGGCTGGTGTGGAGCGGCCAGGAAGACAGATGCCCTGGAAGCTGCCTGTTGTCGAACACACTGCTCACAAGCTGCGACAATTTTGTCATCTAACTTCGACCAAAAATTATGTCTTCTAGCTAACAGTTTAGTGCCTGTGAAAAACTCCCCAATTCTCCTGGTGGAGAACCTTGCGCCATAACAGGCGGGAATGACTACTCTGGGAGAGAGATCTTCTGCGGACAGCAGCAAAACATCATAAAAACAGAGAGGCGATGCCATGAGGAAAAATACTTACACAGGGGGTCCGAAGCCTGTCACGATGGCTTATCTGGTCAGAGCAGTTGAACAAACTGAACCAGCTGGTGGAGAACTGGATTGGCGACAACGGTGGTTGCCATGTACGAGCTCGTAACTGAGAAATGCTTGACCAATGCCTGTGTTTCAGTACCAAGATGGAATCTAGACAGTTCTTCAGTATCAAAGTCAGGATTAGAACAAACAGTGAGGTGGGACAAGGTGTCCACATTGGTACATTCAGATGCAGTTGGAAAATGGATTTCGTAATTGTAGCGGGAAATCGTTGCAGGTGGTGTGCTGCTTTGTCAGGCAAGGAAATGTGAGAGTCAAACAAGGAAACCAAGGACTTGTGGTCAGTAACTTTAAGCCATAAAAAAACACGAAATTTCTGGAGAGTATAGACTAAGGCAAGAGACTCTCTTTGCACTCAAGGGTAATGTTGCTGGGCCAGAGTGAGAGATATGGAGGCAAAAGCAGCAGGTCATTCAGAACTGTTGGTGTGTTAGGACCACGCCAAGGCTGTACTGTGTCAGTCGCCAAAATTATGTGCTGGTCTGGAGACAACGTAGCTAAACAAGGGGTTGAGTATTTCAACATTCGAAAAGCGTGTTTGCAATACAGGCTCCAGCAAAATGGTACAGTCTTGCGTAACGAGATCTGCAACGGGTAGACCAATGTGACCACCCCTGGCAGGAATTTATGGTAGTAGCCTACCTTCCTTAGGAAGGCCTGAAGCTCCTTCATGGACGAGGAGTGAGGCATTGATGTAAAAGCGGAGATGTGGTCTTGCAAAGGACAAATTCCACCCTGCGAGACCTCAAAACCCAAATAAACAACAGAACGCTGAAAAGACATGTTTCATGAGGTTACACCATAAGCCTGTGGACTGTAAGAGAGAAAAAAAAGTTCACATATCTTTCTAGTGATCGACCATGGAGGAACCTGTGATAACAGTATCATCGAGATAATTAATGCAACCTACGACAGGCATAGTAAATTGCTCTAAAATTGTTGGAAAATAGCAGGGGTGGTAGCCACACCAAAAGGAAGGCACAAATATAGTTAGAGACCAAAAGGAGTACCCAAACCAGAAGTAGCTGTCTCTTCGTCCACAGGAACCTTCAGATACCCTTCAGACAAAACAATTTTAAAAAAGTACTGGCCACCCGATATTTGTGGCAACAGTTCCTCCTGGTAGAGGAGAGAATACATATACACAATCAACTGTGCATTGACAGTAGTACAGAGGTTGCCACAGAGGAGAAGTTTTCCTGACGGTTTCCGACCTACAACCAGCGGAGATGACATTCACTAGCCATAACACATTGCACCACCCGTAAAGATTAAAGTCTGTCCAATTCTGCAAGATGAAAATGCTGAGCCATGGATTTCAAAGAAATATGAGCAGAAAAATTTGTAGCACACCCTTTACCTTTTGACAAGTCTGAAAACTCACACAGTGTTTCCAATTGAGAATACAGTAACTGATCGACACAACATGAACAGCATTGCTGATACGAAATCCAAATGCCTGAAATGCGTTCGTCCCGACAAGTTCTCAATACTGGCATCAGCAACTACCACAGTGTAATGTAACGAACCACGGACTTGTAAATGGCAGATGCCATAAATTGTCCCAACAGCACAATGTACTGTTTGTTATAACTGACCAGCTTCCACAACCAGTGTCAACAGCCGGGAGGCTATAAGTTTGAGAATTCAATAACTTCTCTGTAGCACCTTTGTCAACCTGTAGCCGTGGCACTCAGCGAAAAACACTTAACTCCATAAACAACTTGGGAGAAGTTATGAGCACTCAAGTCATACAGTTTACGTCCATGACCATATCCTGAGCAACCTTGAGCGAACGACATTTGGAGGCGATGTGGCCTTTCTACTGGCAAGCATTACGAGTGGCCAAGTGCTTAGAGTATGCCAAATGTTCATGCTGAACAAGACAGAAAGGAAAAGATGGAAACAAAAAATGCTGTGGTGATCGCAGCTGCTTGGGCAGACCTTGGTCTGCTTGGCGCTAGGTGCGTATGTTTACTGCCACTGTCACCTCCTTGTGTCGTCCTAGTGGGCACCTCGGCCACCTCGGCCCACACTTTAGGTTTGATCACCCATCCCAAGAAATTTCAAAAGATTGTTCTATTTGCAAAACTTCCAAGAGTGGTGCTTTCAAAGAGTGAAGCCTTCTGGCACAGCTTCATGGGTTAGCCGCGCGGTCTGACGCATCTTGTCACCGTCCACGCGGCTCTCCCCATTGGAGGTTCGAGTCCTCCCTTGGGCATGGGTGTGTGTGTTATCCTTAGCATAAGTTATTTTAAGTTAGATTAAGTAGTGGGTTAGCTTAGGGACCGATGACCTCAGCAGTTTGATCCTATAAGACCTTACCACAAATTTCCAAATTTCCTTCTGGAGCTAAAGAGATAATTGTGTCACGCACCATAAAGTCTGCATAAGAGTCATTATGGGCATCAACAGTGAACTGACACTTATGGCTAAAGCTGGGAAGTTTGGCTGCCCAGGCCCTGTATGACTGGTTTGGTTTCTTGTGGCATCAATACAACTCAACTCGTGCCGTATGACATGCATTTGTTTACAATGGTATTTAGACAATAAACTGCACATATGAGCAAAAGTACGAGCTGCAGGTTCTCGTAATGGCACAAGTTGACACAGTAAGTGATACATCTCAGATGGAATCCATGAGAGCAAACAAGACTTTGCACAAATTTGAGTCTGTCACATTGAAAGCCAAAAAATGCTGAGGTTTGTGACCTTCCAGTACTTGGGTGAATCATCATATGGAGGAAAAGTGGGTAGATAGACTGGTGGAGTGGTGCCCTGTCTGTTAATGGAAACTGACAAAGTGATCACTGCCGAAGTAAGCTGTTCAATCGTGGCCGGTAGCGCGGCATCCATAATGAGTAAACCTGATGAAACAACACTTAAAGACTGCACACAAAGAAACCATTCCAAACTCATTGCCAGTTGTTTATTTGTAACCAAATAATACATGAAACCAATCCAAGTACCATTAATATGGCTTTATTCATAAGCCTCTGAACAATAACGGAAATAAGCCTCTCGTGACTCCACATATAAGCGATACACAGAACAGCTGATGTCAGCTGTACAAACTAAAAGAACATAGTGGGAGTGAGTCAGCACTGCTCCTTGCATATATAGCTGCAAGTCACCAGTAGGCGGTGTGCCAGAGACTCTGCCATGTGCAAGCTTCTTACAGGTGGTCGCGAGTGGCTGGCCCACACTGATACAGTTGGTCTTTGATTTAAGTACACAGGTATGGCAACACTACACTCGATGCTCTCACACTCACACGTGCTGGTAGTGGGATACAGCAGTTACTTCTTCCTGAGTTAAGAATGTGTACACATGTCTATAGGCTGAATTGCTTTTTATTTTTAACTCGAATGGGATATGCAGGATATCCTTTTCCATACATTATGTCTCATAATCTAGTTCTCTTCAGCTTATCAAAAGCATTTTGTAAATTCTTTATCTGCAATATGTGTTTAGAAATTGTAACCTTGACATTTTCTATGATAGAGTTTACAGTGAAATGTTATCTATAGTGGATCAGTTTTATTGAACCCATCTTCCTGACGTCATCCATCTAAAATAAACCAAGAAATTGGGAATTCCAAACATTTCAAAAAAATTCAAAACAAATCTTATTGGTCATTCATTCTAATAAAATTTTTATAATATCTAGATTAAATGATTGGAAATTTCTGCTAGATAATGGCAAGTACAGTGTTTTTTTTGTAATGCTGTGCAGTGTTACTCGTGGGTTTCTAGTTCCTACTCCTCACTCAGTGTATCCCTTTCGATACAAACAATTGCAGTGCAGTAATAAGTTCCACCAGAGTGTTGACAATGTACAGCTAATAACTTTAAGCATGGCTCGTTATTATTAATAGGGGGAGGCCATACACTGTTGCTCTATAGTACAACAACATACTTAATTATATTTATATCAAAGTCTTATACTACCAATGGGACATTAGCAAATAAGTTAATAAAAGGTGTACTGAGGATGGCTCTGTTGTTTGAAATCACCTAGGATAGTAAAATAAAACAGATTTATTTTAACTCTGATATAAATCTCATTTATTCTTCAGAAAAATACAATGTATGCAAGTGGTGGCCACATACAAATAATTCATTGAATAACTGTTCAGTGTAAAATTTTGAGTTGTGTTGTAAATACACAGCATTTACACTCAGCAGCATGCACTAAATAATAAAGTACATCAGCGCAATAAACTCTCAAAAACCAGATCTATCCCTCAACATTCACTAGCATGAGTTTTATCATCCCCAGCGAATCTAAATTTTATAGTCATTAATGTTAATCCAACAAAATCAGTTCAAGTTCATCACAATATAAATCTGTTAAACCACAAATCTTTACTAGTTCACAATGACACACAATAGCAACTGAAGTTGCTGAAGTGAGATCTCATCACTAACTTGCCCAGACTGAAATCGGAGTCCAGAGATTCATAAGTTATCACAAGCTTATTCTAAGTCCTCTACACAAAAGTAACATTCGAGGCCTACACACTGCCCATAACTTTAGTGATTCCAGACAAAAATACCTCACCAAAACTCCATGCACAAGATGACTGATGAAAGTCCACAAGCTTTGCCTTGCATGGTTACTTAAAGGTTCAGTCAGATGACCTCTCCTTGACTCAGTGCAAATGCTTTCATCCTGACCACCATTCATAATTTTCACAATAATTTTGTAATACTTATCATAAAACATATAGAAATTTTTGTGGTTGTTTTACAACCTCTTAGTAAACTCGCTTATGTGTTACTTCAACAATTTTAAACAAATCTCAGACGTACTGCCGCATCCAACCCTCAAGTCAAAATGCTAACTTGAACTATTGCATAAATCACAAATATAATTAAATGTACATTATCAAAAGTAGTGGAATATTGCATACAGCTCCAAATCAGTCAACATCTGTCTTTGAATAATATTCTTAGTGACTCTCAGTATGGCTTCAGGTCCGGCCTGTCAATGGCAAAAGCAGTTCAAGATGTTGTTTCATATATATTGTCATCATTCGAATCAGGATTATCAGTTAATTCGACTCTTGTGGACCTCAGCAAGGCATTTGACTCTGCCAGTCACAGGATACTACTAGAAAAACTGCACTGCTGTGGTATTAGAGACTCAGAACTATCTCTGATCAGATCCTATCTGAGCGACAGAAAACAAATTGTGCATATGAGGTCAAATGTCTTGGATATCATGCAGGGTGTACCACAAGGCTCTGTGTTTGGACCTTTACTTTTTATAATATATGTAAATGACTTGCCCAACACCATGTTACGTAAATCTACACTCTATGCAGATGATACAACTTTTGTTACAGCAGGGAAAGATTTAGGAAAATTAAACGAGAAAAGTGAGGCTCACCTCAGAGCAGCCATCAAGTGGTTCCAACTCAATGACTTGCATATAAATCATGATAAAACTGTAAATATTCTCTTTAGGTTGTGTGTTAAGAGCGATAAGATTGATTGTGTCTCAGCTAAACTACTTGGGATCCATCTTGACCCAAAATTAACGTGGAAGAGTCATAACGATTATATTTGTACTAAGTTAGCATGTGTGACATATTTGTTAGGTAAACTAAGGTCATGTGTCAGTGGTAAGCTATTACTCAATGCATACTATGCCTTTTTCCACACCCATTTAACATATGCCACTTTGTTGTGGGGAAACTCACCCAGAGCAAATCAAGTTTTCATTTGGCAAAAGAAGGCAGTCAGATGCATCCATGGAGTCAGAAATAATGTCTTGTAGACTATATTTCAAAAATCTAAAAATACTAACAGTTCAGTTGCACCCCTCCTTATACTAAGTTGTCTGATACACACAAAAGAAAACCAACAAAGTCACAAACTACGACAATCTATCCATCACCATGACACACGTATAAAACAGCAAATTGACATCCCAGTTGCTAGACTAAAGAAAACTCAAGATAGTTGCAGGTACATGGGAGTAAAACTATTTAACATGTTGCCAATAGAGGCACATAATGTGTCACTGAATGAGTTTAAAAGTGTCACAAAGAAATGGCTTAGAGAAAAAGCTTTTTATACAATAGAAGAGTTTATAATGTGCACTAAAGATGATCTTAAGTACCGGTACTAATATAGTTTCACTTAGATTAAACTTATACATGTAAATATAATGCAAATACCTTTTGCAGCATCAAGGACAAATTTTTGTATCTTATTAGACAATAATGATCTGCAATATATTAGAACATTTCTGTCAGTTATGTAAACTGTATATGTACACAAATGACGACATCAATTGCATTTTTAGTGCCTAAAGATGGATAATAAAATAAATAAATAAAAGTTATTGGGATATTAAACAAGGAAACTAATGCTGATAAGATCATTTGTGCCTCTGCGGAGGATTCCATAGTTATGGCACTATTTACATAAACAAACTAAATTGTTTATGACATTTTTGTATATTTGTTTAGTTGGAAAAGTAATCTGTTCATTATATTGCTGACATTATTCTATTTCATCTAGTGTATCATAAGTGTCACTTTTGTAATGGTTTCAGTTGTTACAATTTATTACAGACAATAATTGTTATAATATTAATAATTTTTAATTATTAAAGCTTCAGGCATGGATTTATGTTCAGTGAGCTCCTCCCATTATCATGGTCCCAAAGCTGCCATTGTCTTTTCTCTAGCATGTTCATAACGTATTTTACATATTTTATTGATGAAATTCCAAGTCACTGTTCCATCCATTTTAGCTCATCCTGTGACCATGTCAACCGAACAGATTGCTCTTTCAGCCTGGGAAAACCCTGATAACCGCTGTCCCATGTGACTTGCTAGGCACCTTTACTAGCACTCACAGTCCATCTGACAGCTGGCCGCCCCAACAGACATTCACGCTGTCCCACAGCCAACCTGTTAGATTCAGTCTGCCCTTCAGCAGCCGAACCAGCTGCTTGTAACATTACAGCTGACATTGCAGTTAACAGTTTATAATATACTGTAAACTGGGCTCATTATTTACATATTTAGGAAGCTAAATAAGTATTAATCTACAAATAGCAGTTATTTAATGCAACTGAGGAAGTAACAGCTTTTTTGAATGTAACAGCTATGTTTCTAGTTTTGTTGATTATTTAGGTGGTATAAGCATGAAAAATATCAAGCAATAAAGATAGTTAAGGTAGGTAAAGTTCCGCATTCTAGCCCTAAATGATCCAGTTGCGGCCAACCATCCACTGTCTCATCCTCTACCATTCGTGTCACGGGATGTACTGTGGAGAGACATGTGGATAGCACACCATTCTCCCAGTCTTTGTCAGGTTTCTTGACCTTGGAAGCTCTACTGTTCATTCAAGTAAGTCCTCAGTTGGCTTCACAAGGCTGACTGCACCCCGTTCCAGTCCTCCCACCAAGGAAAAATCCCTGGTAATACGGTAATACTAGGAATTGAACACAGGTTCTCTGCATGACAGTCATCTACTTTGAACACTCAGCTACCGAGACTGACAGTAAGCAGTATAATGATAGATTATTGTTAATATGGTATACAGATTAGATTTCAACAATTTTTTTGTCTTTTATAATGTGTAACTGGACTTGTCCACATCCCTGAAGGTTCTCCTTCTTGAAAGGAAGTATGGAAGACAGTGTATAAATGGATGAATGTGTTGTGTGCAGGACCCGAGGGGTATTCATTGTGGAGACAGCGGAAACACCACCTTTCGCATTGGGAAACCAGCCGGCAACAACTACGACAACAGTGGCACCAGAGACAGCAGCTGACACTGACTACATAGCACAATCCTAGCACTGTGACACCATCCTGCATTTGAGAACTTAATCTGATAAGACATTGTGTTCCACCAGCAGATATGCTATATTGGTCTTCTTGTGACAGTGAGATGTGGCAAGCTAACAGAAACAGAAGTAGCATCAACATAGCCAATAGAGGGAAAGCACTTTTCTCTTTTACCATGTTGTAAAGGTTTATTTCTTCTAATGTCTCATAATTTCCATCCTCACCTCTCAAATCCTTACTTCTTCTTTTTAGTTTTCTACTATCTGTGTTCCCCCTACACATAAAATGCAGCAAAAAAGGATTGTCAGGACTAACAATACACAATAGCCAAATGAAACAACCTTACACTGATTATTTATAATTTGTAAATACATGATCTTCTTTTTCATCCCCAGTGTTTGTCCCTCAATGTACAGAAGTCTGCCTTTTTTGCTCTCTAGCTCCAGTTGGCATAATCTTGAGCTTTGTCTTGGTGGAGACTCACTGGAGGATATCTAGCCAACATTGTCTTAGTATTCCCATAGGTCATTTACCATTGACTTTCAATGAAAACCAAAGATTTACTATTGTTTCTTGATCTACTTGAAGAATGTGTCCATATCGCCATTGACATCTTTCTCCCATCTTCTCAACAGGGTGCATTCGGTACTGACTGTGAATTTAATCTTTGGTCACACAATCATGAAGTGTCAATACACAGTCACCAGTCATTTTTGATAGATCTGTCATGTAATTCATTATGGTATTTAAAATGCATTTAAAGATGCAATATTTTATTCACCTGTAATTCCTTTATCTCTTTAGGTTATCAGTCTTCTGTGTCCTGCCACAATCTCTTCTTCTGTGCCAGTCTCTTAATCTCAGCACCTGAACCGAACATCCTCAATTACACATTGTATGTATTCCAGTCTCTGTCTTCCAGTAAACAATTTTTCCTCTATAGCGCCCTCTGGAATCATTCACATTATACTCTGATATCTTAACACATGCCCTGTCATCCTGATCTTAGTGTTTTCCATACACTCCTCTCTTTATCACTTCTGTGGAGAATCTCCTCATTTCTTATCCTAACAGTCTACTCCATTTTCAGCATCCTTTCGTAACATCATGTACCAAATGATTGGATTCTTTTCTTTCCCAATTTTATTACAGCCAACAATTCATTTCTATGCTTTATAATACCTCTGAGTGACACTCTCAGAAATTTCTTTCTCAAGTTAACACCTAGGTTTCATACTAACAGACTTATTTTATGGATAATGCTCTTTTTTTCTTGTGTTCATTTGCTACTTAAATCCTCATTCTATTATTCATCATGTTTCCAAGGAAGCAAAGTTTCTTTACTTTGTCTACAGTGAGACATGTTCCATGTTGATTTACTCTTTATTACTCTCTCTCTCTCTCTCTCTCTCTCTCTCTCTCTCTCTCTCTCTCTCACTCACTCACTCACTCACTAAGAATCTATATGCCTCAGTAGACACTTGCATTACCTCAATATAGTCTCCATTAAGCTGCACACATTTGCATCACTGATATAGGTTCTCTGTAGGCCCTCCTAGGGGTATGTTGCACCCACCACAGGTCAGCTGCTAGCTGTTCCCGGGCATTTGTGAAATGGTGTCCATTCTGAGGTATCTTTGTGGCCCCATTCTGGCCATTTCTTTTTAATTGCATAATGTGACCTCCAAAGGGTCTCATTGTGCATTCCAAAAGAAATGGCCTGGAAAATGGGTGAAGTGAATGCTCTTTCAGCACAATAACACTCATCCCCATATGACTGGAACAATCACAGCTGTCGTTGTTGACATGAGGTTCTAGGTGCTGCCACACTCTCCATATTCTCCTGACTTGTCCATTATGATTACCAACTATTCAATGCTACAAAGAAACTGCTGCATGGACATCATTTCACAGATGTTCAAAAGTGTGAGCAGCTGTCTGACGGTGGATGTGACAGACTCCAAAAACATGATTCAAAGATGTCCAACACATAAAGGTTTTTAATAAGCATAAAAATAGTGTAAATCAGTGTAGAATGCCCCTCAAACATGGTCCCAAATTTCAATATAGTTTGTCAGTGATTCAACATCTGCTGCTCCATCATACTTTCATCTTTTTGGTTTATTCTTGATCCTTGTTCTTCTTACTTTAACTGTTCATTCCATTAAACAGGCCTTGTAATTCTCCCTCACCTTAACAGAGAGTAAAAATATTGTCACAAAGTTTTATTATTGACATTCTTTCACCCTGAATTTTAATCTACTTCTGAATCCTTATTTTATTTCCTTCATTGCTTTTTTTTGTATATAGGTTATGCAGCTGTGAAGGAAGACTGTGTACCTGACTTATGCCCTTTTTAATCTCAATGCTTCTCTCTTTGTCCCATATTCATATGCCATAACTGATTACAAAAACACCTAAGGAAAATATGAAGCATGTTTTAGGATTCCACTGACAAGTTTTAAGTATGAAAGCCTCCACACACAAGCTCATGAACTAATGCTTCATGAGTTATGTACATAAGGTGACTGTAAAGTTCTGAGAATGAATAATGAGAATTGTGCGCTTATTATGTTTCATTAAAGACATATTCAGATAAAGTCACAACAGGTGTTCAAAATGTTTTCTCTGAAACTCATCACGTAATTGTTACTTTTGCTGCAATCCTCTATCGAGGGTAGCAGGATTCTGTTTCATGTCATCAAGTGCAGGGCTGATTTGTGAAATCAATCAGCTATGGTGACAATAGGAGTAATGTAAACTACTGTTTTGACAGCCACCAAAGAATTGAATCAAGATACAATAAATCAGGTGAAGATACTGGCCAGGTAACAGATCCTGCTTGACTTTCCCATTGTTCCTAAAGTTTACAGTTAGTTGTTCTCACACATCAGCAATAGAAAGAGAGATAGCTGTGCAAAGAAAGTGGTATTGTGACCAGCTGTTTTGTAATTGTGGTGTGCAGACTCTTGTAGTAAGGTTCTCCAGTTAAATAGGGCTGAAAGAAGAACACTACCAAAAATCTTTATGAAAATCTTTGTTAGTGATAACAAACAGTAATTTACACATAGGATCTCATTCTCCAACTTACAACCATTCTGTTAAAATAGCTGACTACTACAAATTATGCCTCTTCTGTGAATAATAGTATTGCTGGAAAGCCAACACCATTACCATTATTTTGATGAAAAAACAAATGCATGATTGCCACACCAGGTTTGTAGTTGGATCGTCCTAATGTGACACAATATAGGTTACACTCTTGAAGACCCTCTAAATAGTTATATGATCTATGCCCATAATGTTTTACAAAGTGATGAAGTGGCTAAGCGGTTTGACTGATATGAAACTTCCTGGCAGATTAAAAATGTGTGCCGGACCGAGACTTGAACTCAGGACCTTTGGCTTTCGCAGGCAAGTGCTCTACCATCGCAGGAGAGATTCTGTGAAGTTTGGAAAGTAGGATATGAGGTACTGGTGGAAGTAAAGCTGTGAGGATGGGGCATGAGTCATGTTTGGGTAGATCAGATTGTAGAGCACTTGCCCACAGAACGCAAAGGTCCTGAGTTTGAGTCTCGGTCCGGCATACAGTTTTAATCTGTCAGGAAGTTTCATGGGTCAAGTCACCATCCAGTCAGCCAGATTAAATTGTTTAAGGCAAATGTTGTGATGGTCCCTTTGAGAAATACACTGTTGATTTCCTCTCCTTTCAATGTCCTGTATAAGCTTTTGCTCCAACTCTGATAACATGAAGATGGCCAAGATGTTAAATTCTAATCTTCCTTTATCAGTGCACCAATTGCTTGTGCTACAGCATGCATACCAGTTGGAACTGCATTGCTAAAGCTAGCTATCAAAATCTAGTGTTATCACAGCATCTTTGCCACTGCCAAGATGCCTAGCGTGAAGACTATCAGTTTTGCAAAGGTGTTGAAAAGTATAACAGTTGCACTGCATTCAAGAAGCCAGTCGATGTACTTGCAACAAGAATATCTTCAATTACCTCTTATCTAATCATGATGCATTCCCATACCAGTGAGATAACAGTTCATAAAAAAATGGTTCAAATGGCTCTGAGCACTATGGGACTCAACTGCTGAGGTCATTAGTCCCCTAGAACTTAGAACTAGTTAAACCTAAGTAACCTAAGGACATCACAAACATCCATGCCCGAGGCAGGATTCGAACCTGCGACTGTAGCGGTCTTGCGGTTCCAGACTGCAGCACCTTTAACCGCACGGCCACTTCGGCCGGTTGACAGTTCATAATCTGAGTGAATACACAACCCCAAAACCAAACAACTGGTAAGGCACAGTTGAGGTTTAGAAGCAGAACAACTCACGAGAAGCTGGCTGTGATTAGTTTTGTGCCATTATCAAGGCACTACAATCATGCTCATGACTTATAGGAAAGAGGGTATGCTTGTTAATAAAAAAAAAATTGTACACTTATTAATAAAAAAATTGTACATGTGCTCTATTGTTTAATATAAGATACTGAAACTTTCATTACAAACTCCTACAATTTGTATTTAGCCTTAAATGGAAAGAATTTTATAAAATAATGTATGATGGAAAATTTCATAAAACAAGATTATCTCAGTTATTTAAATCTTCCTCGTCTGCCATGTATAGAACTGCTGGTACCAAAATTAAATTTAGACCAACCAACACTTCATTGATAAGGGTTAATGGAATTATACAGAGTTCACGCCTGTAATAAAAAACAAATTAATATTCATAAATGCAAGAGTGAAGTTATTATTTCTTGTAACTATCTCAATTTCAGATACATAAACAGGAGGTTGGATTAGCAGCAGAAATATCAAGCAGTATATAACTTCTAAAGCATATCTATGTACCACTGCACATGATCATCGATAATGGATAAATGATACCTAGCTTAACTTATGGTCACATATATTTAAAAGGCTATGTTGTACAATATTGTAACACTAATAAATGAAATTTGTGGTTCAAAATGTATTCTGTTCAATAAACTGAATAAGTAAGTTAGTTACCAGTATTTATTAAAAAGTAAAAAATAATTTACTTACATACTCACAATAAGAAAAATAGCTACTGAGGTCATAATAACCCTAGTCTTTAATATATATCACATGTTCATTACAAAATAATCCTATTCCCAGAATGTTCCTAGATATGACTGACCGCAAGAGGAACACCTCCAACCATATCATTTTAATTTTCCTAGTAGAATCTTATGATCTACACAACCTTAGAAAGATCACAGAAAATGACAGATGAATAATTTCTGTTGTTTAGAGTTACCATGACTTACTTTGTGGGATCATATATTTCTTCCTCAGTAAAGGAGCTTTAAATTAAGCAAAACTGAGCTGCTGCTAAAATATTATTGTCAGATAGGTGGTTCAATATTCTATTGTAAGCCACATTCTCAGTCATTTTTAGAACTCTCCAGTTGGTAGATGGGCCTATAATTGGGGGCACTTGTTTAACTCTATTTTTATAAATGAGTGTTACTATGAAATTATTTGTTATTCAAGAAATTCAACTTGTCACATTGACTGGTTATGTGGCCTAGTGATTACGTGATTAGACAGAATTGGTCTTTGGTGCTGGAGTATGCAGTGCCTGTCTAAGTATGTCTAATGAATATGCTTTTGATTATCCTTTATTGTCCTTGTACTTTCAAGTATTGTTAGGAAGAATTCATTGAATTTACTAACAAATGATTTGAATTCAGTACTATCTAGTTGACTGCTACTGCCGTCAGTGAGCTGAATATCATTTTACTGGCTGAGTTCATCTATTTTGTGCCTAAAAATGCTTCAAACAGCCTTTCATTTGATTTAGAAATTTAGATTTTTTTGTGCATAGTACATGGTTTTTGCCTTCTTTCTGAAACAGTAAAGAATTTTGCAATAGAGCTTGTAGTGCCCTTTATTTCTTAATTTCAGCTAGTCCTCTTCATTGACAAAGCTCTCTCTTCCTGGCAGCTGGCACAAGACTATTTGATCCCAGATTTTGGTAATTCTTTGTCTTAACTATTGCAGCAGTTGTTCTTGGTCTATTTTAAAAGAAAACTGGATTTGTAGAATGTAGGAACATTTTTCAGAAAGAAATGTCTTAGTTACTATGTGACCTTTGTAAACTTCCTACCGTTGGTCTGGCTGTCAATTCTCTCCAAATAGTATAACTGCATCAACATTTATGATTCAGTAAAATTGTACGTTTCTTTTCTCAGTTAAACCCAATTGGTGGAAGGTGCTGTATCACTGCTGTTTGATAATCATGGCCAGATAACCATTTGTTATCTGTTTCATAAAATACAACTGAATTTAGGAATAAATTAGAAAATGCTGTTGCACTATGTCCTTTGCTTGATGGAATTTACTGTAGAGATCAGTTGGTAATTCTAAGTGCCCTTCATCAGAACTATCTGAGATGCAGTCAGTACTGCAATCTCCACATGCTCTTATTTTTCAATTATTTGTACTCTTTAGTGTCATGTCTAATAGTGTGATGAAGTACAAAATATTTGTTATTGTACATAATCAGAACTGCTATCTTGAAAGTTTCGAAGTCTGTTATACTGAAGTACAGCACTCAAACAGCTGTTCACTGCAGTATTCACTGGGGTCTATGGCCTGGGACTTAACTCTACCTTTTGTGTATAGGACTTAAGCCATTCTCCCCTTTTTCATATGATGTCCCTAATAATGTCACAGTAACTTCTACACATTTAAGTGCATATTTTTCAATATCTGTGAATTCTAAATGATGTTCTTTTATGTGTAGGACATCTATAGAAACACCTCCAGATTTTTCAGTTCCTGTATTGATCAATTTCTTTTTTCATAAATAGCAAGCTCATGCTACCTAAATTGCTGTTTTTTGTTTCTCTCCTGATCATTGTAACTTTGCCTATACTTATTTGGCAGCTCTGTCTTTCAGAACAAATACCCTAAAATAGGCAGAGTGAACATATTGGAAGTCAAAGGGATCCACATCTTCTTTTGCATACTGTGTTAACCACTGTGAAGTGCATGACAGAGGGTATGCCTCCTTGTACCACATATTAGGGTTTTTCTCATTCCATTTGCATATGACACATGGGGAGAATGACTGCTTAGATGCATCTGTGCATCTGTTATAAGAGTAATCTAATCTCCACAGACCTTATGATAACAATATGAGGGCACATTATATTCCTAGATTATTCACTTATTTTGATAATTGAGTCTTTGCAAGCAGGCTTTCCAACCCATCTTTGACTGAAAGCAACAAATTCCTCAGTTTTGCTGGTGGCCAAAAAACACACTTGATGTTATGTGTCTTGAAGATTCTTTCTATTCTTGAAGATATGCCGCCATTTGCAATGTGTGGCTATGATCTTCAGTTACATCCCTGCTCTGAACTTGCTTAGAATGGAATGCATGGCGTTTCTACCTATCAGATTGGCCTTTTGTTGGAACACTGTTCTTAGATGTAGCTCACCAGGCAGACTATTGGTATCTGAGACCGAATGTGTTCTATGTACCAAAGAGTGTAAGACAATACCATGGCTCCTGGCAAGTTCATGTTTTTCAATATTTCTGTGCCTCTCTCCTGTGGAGCAAGCAGACATGTCGTGATTATGTTCCCTTTTTTGTATACATTCAATATCCCCTGTTAGACCTATTTGGTATGGGTCCCACACACTTCATCACTTTGTAGGCTGGTTCCATTTTCCCAGTACCTTACCAATGAACCAGTGTCTGCCAGTTAATTTACCTATGATTGAACCTATGTAATCATTCCGTTTCTTACCCCCATGAATTGTTACACTCACATATTCCCATTAGCTGACTGATTTCAATAGTGATACCATGATTTTACATATTTTGAAGTGCTCAGTTTAACATCTCTGAACATTTAAAGCAAGCTGCCAGTTTTTGTACCATTTTAAAACCTTATCATGATCTGACTGAATATCTGTGCAGGTTCTTTCAGATAGTACATTATTATAGATAACTGCATCACCTCTGAAATATACGAGGTCAGAATCACTGCTGTAAGACAAGACTGATGATAATCAAGCAGCAGCATCAAAATTTGTCTGGTGAGGAGCAGGCAATAAATGTGTGGGAAGATACTCATAATTGGAGGAAAATGGTGCATGTAGTTTCTCCTTGCCAGGAGCCATGGTATTGTCTTACACTCTTTGGTACATAGAACACATTTGGTCTCAGATACCAGTAGTCTGCCTGGTGAGCTACATCTAAGAACAGTGTTCCAACAAAAAGGCCAATCTGATAGGTATAAACGCCATGCATTCCATTCTTAGCATGTTCAGAGCAGGGATGTAACTGAAGATCATAGCCACACATTGCAAATGGCAGCATATCTTCAAGAGACATGACACCAAGTGTGTTTTTTGGCCACCAGCAAAACTGAGGAATTTGTTGCTTTCAGTCAAAGATGGGTTTGGACTTAGGAAATGTGGCATAGATAAGATCCATGCCAATGTGCAAAGCTTATATAGGGCAAACATATCAAACCATGTGAGAACATTGCCATCAGCAGTAGCGGAGCATTCTCTGGACATGGGGCATTACATGTTTTATGACGTGACTGAAGTTTTATCCTTAGCGTCATTGTTCTGGGACTGTGTTGTTAAGGAGGCTATACATATCTGTACAGCAGACAATCTTATCAACAGGGATGCAGGTTTCCAATTAAGTGCCACATGGAATTCAGCATTGGCTGCCATTAAATTAAAACAGGAGAAACAAGAACTTCTGATTCATGACTCAATGCAACACATTGCTGAGATTTAATTCATCTTTTAACCACAGAAGTGTCTGGCTGCACAGTCTTTGTCCGCAAAAGCCTTTCTGCAGCTCCTGGTTGGGGGTACTATGAGTGCCACTTTCCTCCAACTGTGAGCATCTGCCTGTATACGCATATTGCCTATTCCTGGTCTGATAAATTTTGATGCTGCTGCATGATTGTTATGAGTCATGTTTTGCAGCAATGTCAACAGCAACTACTTTTGCAGCAGTGACAACAGCAACCATCACCACCTGGAAATGTCAAACAGTTGTATCAATGAAATATTGTGGGATTTATACAATATGCCCACCCCAAGAAGTGTATTTGTGCTGTTAATATTTCCTGCCAGGTCATTAACGAGCAACATGAACAGCAAGGGTCCCAACACATTTCCACAAGGCACACCTGGAGTTGCTTCTGTGCCTCTTGATGACTATCCAAGATTACACGCTGCATTCACCCTACTAAAAAATTCTAAATTCAGTCATAAATTTCATATATTACCCCATATGATTACACTTTTGTTAATAAGCATTGATGTGGTGCTCAGTTAAATGCTTTTTGGAAGTCTAGAAAATCTGCATATAACTGATTCCCTTGAGTTGTGGCTTTGGGATATCATGTGAAAATCTGACAGTTGAGTATCACATGAGCTACATTTTCAGAATTCTTGCTGCTTGTTGTGGATGACCTAATTATGATGGAAATATCTCATTATGTTTGAGCTTAGAATATATTGTACAATGAATGGGATGTGAACTGTGAATTGTGGTTTATTTATCTCATAACATTCATAATTTAAATCATTTTATTCGTGTATGGTTAAAATGATTCTCCTCAAATAATTTTTGTCTACTGTGTAGGAAGATTATAATATCATAAATGTATATGGAGGGAACAGTTAGGATTTGCAGTTTCCAATAATGGGCGACAAGGCTCTGTTTGCTTTGCAGTACATATGTATTGGACAGTTTTCTTTTGCAGTTTCAGTATTTGAGATACACTAATTGAACTTCTCCAGAAAATTATTCCATATCTAATGACAGATTCACAATAACTATGATAAGCAGTTTTTCATGTACTCAAGTCAGTGGTGTTTGTTAGTGTGGTGACAACAAGTATGAATGGTATATCACTGCCATCACAAGTTCTTTGGCTCTGAACCTAATGGTCCACACCATCTTGCTTGTCCAGTTGGCTGTACGATTTGTTGTAATGTGGACATCTGTAATGAAATACACCGAGCCTTACAGAATGAGTGTGTTTCCTTGGGCTACAACCCAACTGAAATCTCACAGTGGTGACCATGAGTAAGAATTCGCACGCTGGCTTTGTTTATGCCATCGTTTGTTCTACTTGGCCACGTATCCTGCCGCACCATGGATATCAAAGCTTCTGCATCTACAATGGGACATTTCATTGCTTCAGTACCACCTGGATTCTACAATACATGTCCTGCAGTTTCATCACCTCAACACTTTCACTACTCAACAGTGCAACATGTGACTGCAGATTCAGGCTTTGCGCCTCCAGTGAGTGTGCATCGACACATGCATTTTGAAAATGATAATGAGGAGAGCAAAGTTCCTGCATTTAATCACACTGATGTGGATTCTTCATTCACACACAAACTATGTATTAGATGTCGGCTGCCTAGGCGACTGTTACAACAGTGCTGTGTGCAACCTCACCTTTGTTAGGACAGACCACATGTAGCGATCATGCTCCCTTGATGCCTAAGTGCTTTACTGCTTCATCAGTTTACAAAGTGGGCAACACCAAATATATATCATGAATATTTCCAGGCCAGTTTCCTCCCCTAGTGACCATTCAGCCCCTCAGTGCACTTTATGGGCCCCCACCTGATGTGAACACTGTGCCACGTAGTGATACTAACTGTGGTTTCCGCCGCTCGGAACATGCCCGGCTCGTCATGTCAACAGCCCAATGGGAACATTTTACTGTGCTGCTCCACGTACATCTGCTCTTCCACCCCACCCACCACCACAAGTAAACTTGCAGGAAGCTTCAGCTGCAGCCTTTCACCCACTCGCTTTTCACATGGTGCCGGCCATGCCTTCCATGTCAGACTTCCACGCCACAAACATTGCATCAGACAGCTCTACAGCATCGTTTCCTTGTGCTTCGGTGCCATTCTCATTTGCTCCAATGGACTGCTCAGTCATACCCAATGCAGTGCTGCCTGTGTCGACCACGCCGCTCCAGCATCCGTGTCATATGAGTGATATGAGGGACTCAGATGCAGATCTAGCTGTTCCTTTGTTGCCACCACCAGGCTGCTTACTGGCCCTGCCCTCCCCCCCCCCCCCCCCCCTCCCCTATCTGAGGACAATCCAGCAACATGGTTTGCACTGGTGGAGAACTTGTTTGAGCTGTACCACATCACTGATGACAATTCAAAATTCCTGTGCCTCATGACTCAACTGCACAGGCATGCAGATCTGATCTGTGACCTACTTCTGACACTGCCACTATCTTCAAAGTACAATTTCACAAAACAGACTATCATTGAGTGCCTCTCATGTCCCCCACAAGAGGTTATTCTGTGAATACTGTATGAGGAACATCTTGGTGACCGCACCTCGTACCAGTTTTGGCACTGTCTTTGCCTCCTGGTCAGCAAGCAGATGATGCCAGATGAAACCTTGTAGTCGGTGTAGTTATCAAAACTGCCTACAGATCTCCAGGTTCATCTCCTGCCCCACACTCTCTAATAAATTGGTTTGTGTCTGCGGATGGAGCACACACAACAGGCTGGCACTCCAGCACCAGTAGCTCACCCGGCTGCAGGCAGGGGCAGGCCGCACTCTGCCCCTCCAGACTGCTGTGCCACTTGGCACTCAGCAAGTGCACTTTCTGCCCACCGAGCCACTGCATATCATCGCTCCTGCGCCGACTACCATGGTATATGAACCAGAACACATAGAGGATGACTGGCCGCCTCCTCTCCTAACATACAGTCACTGTTGGTACCACACCATATTTGGCGATGACACAAAAATTTGCCGCAGCCCGTGGAAGTATCCAAAACGTCAATCGTCCAATAAGCGTCAACCCACACTACATTCCATCCATGCCTCTGTCCAATTGAACAGCTGCCTTTATGTCAAAGAGTATTCTTCAAGTTGCAGCTTCCTTGTGGACACCGGCATTGATGTTTCAGTCATACCTAAATTGATAGACACACGCCTTCTCACACACAAACATGCTCTCTTCTGCAAGTCATGAACTCATTTCCACTCCAGACCTGCAGCTCCGTCGAGCTTCAACTGCACCTCTCTAACTGACTCTCCCTCCCCTGGATCTTCCACGTGGTGGACATCGCAGAACCAATCCTGAGAATCGACTTCTATCCCCTGTCTTCAAATGTCTAACTTTCACATCCCATGTGACCATGCTCCACCACATGCTCTAGGTGTAAATACCATTATCTGTTTAGTCCATCAATGCACGGCTCTTGCAAGCAGGACTTGTGCAACTGTGAATCACGTCCTGAAAGAAAGTGCCAAGACACGAGCCCTCCTCAGTGAGAACGCTGTTTAGAAATATCGCATTGCACATGCCGAGGACAAGCTAGCCACTATCACTGCCCGCATCAATTCACACTGCTACGCAGCGTCGACACCTGAGCCTTCATCTGCTGCACCTGACCAACAGCACACAGGTTAACAACACCACACCTATCTCGTTTGCTTCAGTCTCAACCACACAGTGTTACTCCCACCTCCCCCACCCCATCATGTGTGTTCCATTCAATGTCTCTCTCTCCTGTTTCGCAAACTGACACTCGCATGCCTCGTGAAAATCCAGCCGTCCGGGCTCCGACCATGCCCCAACTGCCACGGGTGCACCCGCCTGCCCAGTGTGTTGATAAACATTCACACCCCCTCCCGTGCCTCCTCTCACAGCTTGCTCCATAGCTCCACACATGCCAGGAGTGTCGCCACCACCGAGCACGCCTCTCTCACACACTACAGACAATACACATCCTCTAAGCACACCACTCGTGCCTGCCTCACGCTCAGCATTAACAAACTGCCAACCACACCTGTGTAAACAAAACAAATACATGATGTTTTCAGTGCAATGCCCCTCTTGATCAGATAATTAAGCTGCTTCTTAGCCATACGCCACTAATAAATCAACTGACGCCACGTCCCACTCCTCGCAGTCATCGAACATTCAGTTTCCGCTGTTACAACGAAACTGTTCATTGCATCATCACATCCTAGAGCTCACCATTCGTCACAAGGCTCCCCACCTTAACCCACTCAAGGTACGCTCGGCTCACCAACTAATACAGGAACTTCTTGAGGCGGGAATTTTACAACCCTCTGACAGCAATTGGTTATCACCCATACGCCTCACCCCTAAACAGGATGGCTCTTTTGTATATGTGGCGATTACAGATGCTTCAACACTAGAACAATGATGGACAATTATGTGACACTGAACATTTCCAACTTCATTCACTTTCTCATGGGTGCTACAATTTCCAGCTTACTGGACTGCAGACGCGCATATCACCAAATACCAGTCACAGCCAAAGACATTCCGAAAACAGTGATTATCACCCCTATCAGGTTGTACGAGTTCCATTTCATGCCATTCAGGTTAAAAAACACTGCCTAGACATGGCAATGCTTTATTGGCTCTCTCTTGCTCTAGTTCAACTTCTGTTTCATATGTCTTGACAATATCCTGAACTTCAGCAAATCAGTGCAAGATCACAAATGCCACATCATGATAGTAAAGGACACTCTCTCATCAAACAGAGTCGAGATCAACACTGACAAACTACAACTGTGCCAACAATCTGTCCAGTTCTTGGGGTACACAGTCTCGGCTGCTGGTATACACCTGACTGAAACAAAGGTGCAATCAATCTTATCCATGCCACTCCCTACCGCATACAAAGAGCTATGTTGGTTTCTGGAAATTATAAACTACTACTGTCGCCATTTTCCTGCAGCAGCCAACATGTAGGCCACCCTCACTAATGCCATTGCTGGCAAACAAACTTCCAAGGATGGTACCAATGCATGCAGCCATCCAGGTCCTGAAAGACTCTCTTGCATGAGCCATCACCCTCACTCGTCCAATATCAAATGCTCAACTCTTCATCATGATGGATGCCAATGACTCCGTTGTAGGCATAGTCCTACAACAATGCCACGATGACGTGGTCATGCCACTTCAGTTATTTTTGAAGAAACTTTCACGAGCCCAACAAAAATACTTAGCCTTCAGCCACAAACTTTTAGCAGTTTGTGAGGCAGTGAAACACTTCTGCCCCAATGTTGAGGGCCGACCTTTCCGACTGGAAAGCACACCACCCATTTCACATGGTGCAATACAAACCTTCTGAACTGCATCTTCCATTATTCTCACAGCCTCTTGGAAAGATATACTTGAAGTCTGCAGTTTTTTGATACTGTCAGGAAGCTGGCTGAAGTGACTTGTGATGTATGAAACTGAACTGAGCACTTAAGAGCTGTTGAACACTAACTAGAGTTTACTTGCAGACACCATAGGATCAGAAGAGAAGTTCTTCATCACTGACTTCACAGATTCAAAGTACTTATGGTAGAAAATCACAGCTTCAGTCCATGTGGCCTACTTTATCTCGCTCCACAGGTAGAGGCATATCATGTAGCTGCTGCTTGTAGCATTGTACATGTTAAAAATATTCCAAGAATTCCAAGAAAACCTTCTTTTGATTTGATTTGATTGATTTGATTTATTTCGTGTTCCATAGGTCAACTGTGTTGAATACACAAGGACGTGGAACGAGTCAGTTTTTTACAAATACAGTCTGATAATCTTATAGCATATACAGAAATTTGAGTACATAATTATATAAAAACTTATACAGTAAATTCTTTGGGCAGCAATATAGAAAAAGAAAATACATATTTTCTAAGAATTATTAAAACACTACAGAAAACAGATACGGAGCACACACAGATACAGATCTCAGGTTAAATAAAATTCGTAGTGGCATTATGTCAACTTGTATTATATAATATTAAAATATTACAATTTATTTAGTTAAAAATTCATCTAGACTGTAAAAAGCTTTTTCTAGCAGAAATATTTTTAGTGCTTTCTTAAACTCGCTATTGTTATGAATCTTTGTCTTTATTTCGGGAGGAAGAGCATTGAAGAGTTTTGCTCCAGTGTAATGGACACCCTTTTGTGCCAAGCTCAAATTTCTGAGTTCACTGTGTATGTCATTCTTCCTCTGTGTGTTATGCTCATGATAATTACTATTTGGTTGAAATATATCTATATTTTTACAAACAAAACACATGAGAGAAAAAATATATTGGCATGTAGTTGTGTATATTTTAAGATTACGAAAACTATTTCTACAAGAGTCTCTTGGGCGCAATCTACATATAATTCTTAAAGCTCGCTTCTGTGCAATGAACACTTTCCTTGCTAATGGCTGGTTGCCCCAAAAAATAATTCCGTACTCAATGAGACAATGAAAATAGCCATAATAGGCCACTTTTGCAGTGTTAGGTTCAACACATGTAGTGACAACCCGTAAAGCATAGGTAGCAGAGCTAAGCCTCTTACAGAGATCAATAATATGTGAAGAGCAGTTCATTTTCTTGTCAATGTGCACTCCAAGAAATTTTGTTGTTTCCATTCTGACTATTGGCTGATTACCACATGTCACACTTATCTCTCTCTCTTTTTCTGCTTTTGTACAGAATTGAATAAAGCTGGTCTTACTGGAATTTAATGAGAGACCATTCACCTTGAACCAATTAACCATATCTGAGAGTATGTGATTACTGAGTTCCTCAAGATTGTTGACTGTTCTACTGCTCATAAAAATTGTGGTATCATCAGCAAATAATGTAAATTTACACGGCAGGCTTGTACATGATGGTAGATCATTTATAAAAATCAGGAATAATAGTGGCCCAAGAATTGAGCCCTGGGGCACTCCACATGTAATGGAACTCCATTCAGAATCTGAGGAAGTGTCACATACTCCACCCGAGCTATTCAACACAACTTTTTGTTTTCTGTCTTGGAGGTACGACTGTAGCCAATTGCCTGCAACACCACTTATTCCTACTAATTTTGCTTTTTGCAAGAGAATCTGGTGATCAACACAGTCAAACGCTTTGGATAAATCGCAGAAGACACCAAGTGCTAGCATTTTTTCATTAAGGGTTTCTAGAACTTCATTTGCAAGTGCGTAGACTGCGTCTTCTGTTGAACGGCCCTTTTGAAAGCCAAACTGGCTTTTGCTGAGAACTCCATTCTTCATGAGATGATCAGTAATTCTTACATGTATTAGCTTTTCTAGAATTTTGGAGAAAGCTGTCAGCAAAGAGATAGGTCGATAGTTAGTTAGTTCAGCTTTATCCTCCTTTTTGTACAGGGGCTTCACAATGGCATACTTAAGTCTAATGGGAACAACACCTTTCTGAAGGGAAGCATTGAAAATATGACAGAGAATGTCCCTTATCCACACACAAGAATATTTCAATAAATTACTAGATATATTATCAACCCCTGCAGAATTCGTACTTTTTAGAGACATGATGATTTTTTGAATTTCTTCTACAGTGACAGGATTAAGGTGCATTTCTGAAATTGTGTTAGAATATACAGCTTGACAAAGAGTTACAGCTTCATCAACATCGGGCTTGCAACCAATCTGTTGAGATACTGATAGGAAGTGTTTATTAAAAATCTCAGCCACCATTTTGGGGTTATCTATTAGGATACCTTCATATCTGATATTATTTATATCTTCTTTACTTGTTGCATCTCTTCCTGTTTCTTTTTTTACAATGCTCCAAATTGCTTTTATTTTATTATTAGAATTATCTATTTTCTTCTCATAATAAAGGGCTTTTGATTTCTGTATTAGTTTCTTCAAAATTTTACAGTATATTCTATAGTGTTCCCATTTTTCTACATCTTTACAGAATCTTATTGCAGCATAAGTTTCCCTTTTGGTTTTACATGACTGTTTTATACCTTTTGTAATCCAAGGCTTGCTTACAGAATTGGAAGCACTGTTTCTGACCCATTTCTTGGGAAATATTTCTTCAAAAAGAGCACAGAATTCATTTATAAAACAGTTAAATTTAGTATCAACATCATCATGGCTATATACTAAAGACCAATCCATTTGCTGCAACCTGTGGTTGAAAGTTCCTTTCGCCTTTTCATTAATTACTCTTATGACTTTCCATCGAGGAAATTCTTTTTTGAACAGATTAACGTCATAAATAGTGAGAATTTGTCCATCATGATCTGAAAGCCCACTTATAACCTGCCTGACAATATAATTCTGATGTCTATTTACATCTAAAAAAACGTTGTCTATCATAGTTTGGCACTCGGATGTAATTCTTGTTGGGAAATTTATTACTGAAGTCAGATTGAGTAAGTTCATCACAATCTCAAAGTCTATTTTATTCTTATTTTCTGTCAAAAAGTTTATATTAAAATCACCTAATACTACAATATCCTTCGCTTTTGAAAGTAACCATGACAGAAGGAGTTCCATTGAATGCAGAAAGTTTTTATGTCACCTGAAGGAGCCCTGTAGACAGCCAGCACTATTATTGGATAGAATTTAGTTGTTATTTCTGTGCCACATGCCTCAAATTGTTGTTCCACACAATATTTCTTAATATCTATAGCTTTGTATGCTACACTATCCTTAACATAAATTGCTACTCCACCTTTATCTTTACTTTCCCTACAGTAGTATGTTACTAAAGTATAACTTGCTATAGATGGCAAGGCACATTTATCAGTAACATGGTGCTCAGTTAAGCACAAAATCTGGGCATTATTTATACTGTCCTTTTCACTAATGTTAATAAGGAGTTGATCTATTTTGTTTAAGAGGCCCCTTATATTTTGATGAAAGAAAGAGATGCCTTCCTCTTGCTTTTTCATTCTAGTTGTTGCTGATATCAGTGTATTTACTTCTGGGAATTGATATCTAATTGTCCCTGCCACTCATTTCAATGCATGAGCTGCACATGTAATCTCCACTAAGATTGGATAAAATACCTAAAGTGATTTCCACACTTTCAACATGTATGAAGCTGCATCTGTGTACTCAATATGACCCTCTCTTCCTTTATGCCACATGACCATAGTACTTTAAGCCCATAATTACTGAATCTAGCAATTGTTGAACTATTTGTTACCTCTAAAGGTTTATGATAAATTAAATAGGGTGTAGATGCAGCCTCAGAGTCCAGCTTGCCCACAATAAGATTAGTGATGATATGGCCTGCAGTATCCATTGTCTCATCTGGGGATGTAGCTGATTTGCCAGTGTCAGCCCTGATTTTTTGTAGTATGTCAACATAGCAAAAATCCTGGTCATTCTTCCTGAGAGTGGACTTATTAGGAATGTTGTGATTGCAGCATTTCTGTAAGAAATGCTTGAATTCAGGTACCTGAAATTTGTTCCAGTGTATGTTCCCTGCAGCCAATGCAAAACACAGTTCTTTCAGAAATTCACTGTTAGATGCTCTAGGTGTCCTTATGATTGTGTAAGTTGAACATGTTTCTTGGACAAAATATGTTATTTAGTTGTAATATGTAGATGGCTTTGTAAATGTTGTTCAATTTGAGATTGCATCATCCATCCTATACATTTATTAGAAGTTTGGCAGGGGAATATTTTATGGTTAAAGCACTGTTGATAGAAATCCATGTTTTCAACTTTAACAACAGGAAAGACACAACCTGTGCCACAATTAACTTAAATACAACTGACTGTTACACATTGTGAAGTGTTTGCGAACAAGAAAGGAAAGTGTTCAAAATGAGACATTGTTGTCTTTATCGAAATTGTGTGATTTAGCATAGTGTATAATAGGACAGATAACAGTGTGTGAAACACAATAATAAAATTTAATTTTTTCCTGTCTTGTTATGTAACAATAATGTATGGGACTTATGGGAATGTATAATAATTCCACAATAATATTAACCTTTGTCAAATTATGTAACATAGTGTGAAATGTGTATTATACCTCAAAATACATAATTTAAAACTTTGAAATAAGGGTCAGTTTTGTGTAATTTGTGTAAATTTTCATTTTTCTCATAACTACATATGAGGGAATTTCATGAACTCTGTGCTCTAATAATGACTAGGATGACAATAGCTTTTACTGGGGAAAAAGGAGCTTCTTTAGTCATACACTTCTGTTATTCTACAGGAGTGAATAATTACACAAACATAATAAGCATATTTGTTTGATTATCACACACACATACATACACACACACACACACACACACACACACACACACACACACACACACATAAACAATAAAAACTTATTTCTGTGTCTGTTCACACTTACTCCAGTCTTAAAATCTACTAACAGAATTTTGTTGTGCCTGATTTCAGTCATTCAGAAGTCATACTAAAAAGATAGCAGAAAACATGTTCTCAAGTGTATGGCTGTTCTCAGTTTCCTCTTTAGTAGTGGTTCGCAGCTTGTTAAAAGGATTAATGTTAGACTACTGAACTTCTTTTTGTACTTTTAGACAAAAACAGAATAATCTACAATTTGAATTTTTAGCTTCTTATTTATTTATGTATTTATTTTTTAATTTGTGCAGAAGCTAATAAATTATCACTGGCTGCCTAACATTGTCATACATTTTTTTGTAGAAAAGTTGTTTTGTCATTAACTGCTCATCTCTAAAATGTACTGATAAGCAAGTACTGAATGGAAAATATGCTAGATGTGGTAAGTTTTATGCATACACAGAGGGAAACACCTCAATTTAATACTTAATGGATGTCAGAACTTTAATTCATTTGATAAAATATCAGTGTGAATATTTCACTTCAGTCTGTTATCCACATAGCATGAAAGACTTTAGATATGCTGAGCAGTGTGCAGTCTGAATAATCTATATGGAATTCTGTTACATAATTTGTATGAGAAACAAAGTAAAACAGTAACTGCAAACATGTTCTGTTTGCTTAACTCTTCATTTAACTGTGAGCAGAACTGTTGAGCTCAGACACTTTACCAGAATGTTTGAGCACCAGTAATCATTATAGCTATTTATAGCCCTTGTATTGCCTTTGACACATCGTTTAGGTATGTTACAAGCATCATGATTCCAATTGTGAAGCCTAGACTGATGTAACTTATGATTGTTTTAGATTTGTCTTATTCTTGGTCCAGTATCAGTTGAAGTGACTTATATCTTTTATTATTTAGAATTGATCATATCCAGCCACAATGGATACCATTAATAGACACTATAATGAACTTCTCTATTAATATTTTATGACCAGCACAATTAAAGTACCACAGTACTATTCAAGGTTACGGGAATATCCAGCAGGATTGTTTACTTTTTCACATTGCACCATTGAGGTCAAATATAAATTTCTCTATTGTGTATCTTTTACAGACTCAAAATTGTGAGGCAAATAGTACTTTATTATGTGTTGTAAATGTTTTCAAAATTGTTTTTAGAATATTGGCAGAGATAAAGCAGTCTGTATTTAGACCTATTTATTAAAAAAATACTCTCTAATTGTTTAATAGATGGTGAGCCTACCTCATATTTCAGGTGACCTTGACACATAGCAAAAGACGTAGACATGCCACAAAACTTTCACTAGTCAGGCTCTGCCAAATCGAATATGATTTCACCAATTTTAATGTATACAGAAATTTAGCAACATGAGTGAATATATTTTTAGCAGTCTAATGATTTTTGTTACTTTTTTATGCTTGTGCTTATTTTGACTTTCCTGTACTATGAAAAAATCTGTTGAGATTCATGAACGATAATTTCAAATGATTTTCATTTATTTCAATGTGAAAGAATGGGCCACTTTCACATATCATGGACCATCTATTTTAGATCCTGTTTCACTAACAAATTTCCTATCATACAGACTACATCCATTGCAGTTACTTAAGTGCATAATCAGATTGCTTATGTTACATTGATTTCTTCAAAATCCATTGAACTTTCTTTCATGCAGAAGAAATGTCTTCCTTTCATTACACAATACTCTCAGCATGCTTATTCATGAATAATATAAGCTTTATGCAACTTTCTTATCTGTTCACATATATTTCCACACTACTTAGTTTGTATTTTTGTGGTTTGTATTTGTAGAAAACATTCCTCGTTCAGCCTGCTACTGACCCTTGTAACATTCTCTTCAGTGGCAATGCTTAACCTTTTTATGGTTGCAGTGGGTGAGACATGGGAGACACTTTTGGGATGAGCAGGATTCAGGCCCCATCTGGTTGCTAACATCTAAGTCTGTCATTGTGTTTGTAAACCAATTAAGGCAAATACTGGGATGGTTCCTTTGCAAATGCCTTTGTGTTGTCTTCATCCAAACAGAGCTAGTATTCAATCTCAAATGACATAACTGTGCAAAAACTGTTCACAATATATCTTCTTTCATTCTTTCAACACATGCCACATTTAAGAGTACCCCTTTCTTATTTATTTATTTAGGTCCCATAAATCCGGTACAGCTAGACATTCACATGGATGTAGGACATGTCAGATTATTACAAATTATACAAAAGAAACACATAAAAAACTCTCTTGCAAGAGGAGATATAGGTACCGGTATAAGGCAAAATACACATTAATAGGTATAGACCAAATTACACTTAAAAAGTTAAAATGGATGTAGATCTTAATAATTACGTAAAAGACATAGTAATGTTAAGAATGATTCCAACTATCATAATGCATAAGAGTACATCAGACTTAAATCAATTGGAGTTAATACAATTGAAATATTCTTCAACTGAATAAAAGTAATTATCTATTACATAGTGTTTGCGCTGTTGTTTAACTTTTGGACGCTCATTGACAAGTGATTTCAGTGATAGTGGGGAGCACTGAATATCTTGCAGTTCATGTAATAGACTCATTTTTGTACAATACTAAGGCTTTTTAATTCATAATGGAGGTCCATCTTCCTCCTGGTATTGTGGGTATGGTATGAATCACTGGTTTTGTATAGTCGCTCATTTTTACCAATGAAACATAAGAGTAAGTAGATATATTGACATGCAGTTGTCAGTATCCCTAATTTTCTAGAAAGGTTCTACAAGTATGTCTAGGCTGGACTTTGCTTATTATCCTAATAACTCTCTTTTTGACGCTGAATATTCTTTTGGAAAGTGGCTAATTATCTCAGAAAACTATGCTATACAACAATAGTGCATGGAAGTAACTAAAATAAGCAGTTTTTGTGGTGTTTCGGTCACAGACAGTGAATACAGATAGTGAATGTTGCTGAGCTGAGTTTTTTGAGAAATTGTAAAATATGTTCAGGCCATTTTAGATTGCTGTCAATGTGTACACCCAGGAACTTGGATGACTCAACTTAAAGTAACTCATGACCATTACATTTAATACTTAATTGATCCTTCATTTTTTTACTTACTTGGAAATGAACAAATTGGGTCTTATTAACATTTAATGATAACTGATTATTACCAAACCAGTTAAGTACTTCATTAAAACAATATTGGTTTATTCCTCAAGACCATGGTTGGGAATTTTGTTGATGAGGACATTGGTGTCATTAGCAAAAGGGAAAATGAGTTTTAAAGCTAGTACACAAGGGAGGTCGTTGATATAGACGAGGAAGAGAAGGAGGCCAAGTACAGATCTCTGAGGAACACCACAGCCAATAGAGCCCCAGTTAGATGACACAGAGTGCCCCTCAGAGTTGTTCAACATGATCTTCTGCTTTCTTCCAGTTAGATAGTATTTAATCCACGAGCCAGCTAGTCCACTTATACCACAATATTCAGCCTCTGCTAAAATGATTTCATGGTTACCCCTATCATGGGCCTTAGAAAGGTCACAGAAGATAATTTATTATTAAAAGACTCTAAGATTTGGTGGCTGAAGGAGAAAATAGCTTGTTCTGTTGATACACCCTGTTGAAATCCAAACTAGCTACTGTTTAACACCTTATAATGAATGAGGTGGCCAATAAGTCTTATGTGAACAAATTTCTCAAGAATTTAGGTAAGGTTGTTAAAAGGGAGATAAGATGATGGTTGGTGATGTCAGTTTTGTCACTTTTTTAAAGAGATGTTTGACAATAACATACTTTAGTCTCTCAGGAACAATCCCATGCTGGACGGATTCATTGAATGTATGGCACAGTATTTTTCTTATTGGCTTATAGCATTCCTTCAGTAACCTTGAAGAGATACCATCAATGCCAAACAGAATTCTCAGTTTCATGTACTGTAATAGGAGACATTTAAATCTGCTTTGTTTTTTTGTTAGTAGCTTTTTGAAGGAATAATGTGGCTCCATTAACAGAACATGTTTTCAGTTTGGGCTGCTGATGCCAAAAATATTGATAATTATTTCACTTTCGTAATTCATAGTTAGTTGACTTGTAGATTGTATTTAGTTTTCTCTAATGGAGTGACTGACAACAACCCTTTAGTCAGAATACTCTTCAGCATACAATATAAATTGTAAGTATATAGCATCTTGTTCCAGACATTGATCTGCAACACAGTATGAAATGGTCAACGAATCCCTTCTCCAATCGTCTTCATACTCTCTATGCAATGAAAGAACTGCAGAACTCCATAGAAAATAACCTGTTTAACCTGTTCCAGTGCATACACCTTGTTTCTACCATATTGTCATCATAACTTCTGCTGATTTCTTCTTACTAGCAGTCAATATCTGCCACTTGATTAAGTTTTTTTTTTTTTATCTTTTGCTAGTTGATTAGTTGTTTATTAAACTACAGATTATTTTATGATTATTAAAAGAGAAAATGTAGTTATAACATCTTATACTACAAATCAAAAGTAGTCTTATGTGGAAAAGCCACATAAAACCAGTCATAGGAAATGCAGGTGCCTGGCTGAAATTTGTTAGAGGTATCCTTACAAAACTTTCACTCATCTTATTCTTGAGTATTGCACATCTGTGTGAAACTCTCACCAAACTGAATTGATAGAGTAGACAAAGATGATTCAAAGAAAAGAGGCAAATTTCATGACAGATAGTTTAATAAGCAAAAGAGTATCAAAGAGATGCTCATCCAACTGCAGCTGCTGATGTTCCAAGCTAGATGTCACACATTCCAAAGTAGTGGAACATTAAAACATCAAGAGTGTACAGCCCAAGAGAACTCGCGTCCGGCCATCCTGATTTAGGTTTTCCGTGATTTCCCTAAATCACTCCAGGCAAATGCCGGGATGGTTCCTCTGAAAGGGCACGGCCGATTTCCTTCCCTAACCCGATGAGACCAATGACCACGCTGTCTGGTCTCCTTCCCCAAACCAACCAACCAAACAACCCAAGAGAACTTAAGGTACATACTCCTTTGTCGCACATAAATCTTCCAAAATGATCATGATAGTAAAATCATAGAAAGCTGGGCTCACGTAGAAGCTTACTGGCAGTTGTCCTTCAAATGTACCATTTTCAAATGGGAAAAAACGGCAGTGGAACACAACCAAAAAATATAAGGTGTTTTGTAAAATACAAATGTAGATGTAAATTTAACTACTTCATATATACTACAAAGTTCAGTCAGATTAATGTGACCACGTGCCAAATGCCAAAATAACAACCTTTTGCAGTGTGAATTTGCAGGAAGAGAGTCAGTGAGGTTCTGGAAGGTACCAACAGAAATGTGGAGCCATGCTGATTCCAGTGCCATGGCCCTAGGCTTCTCAGTGGAAGATCCACGGCACGAACAGCATGATCGAAGTGGTCCCACAGATTATCAGTTGAGTTTAAATCTCTGGACTTTGATGGCCAGAGAGTATGGTAAACTCATCGTGGTGCTCTTCAAACCATGCACGTATACTGCGAGCTGTGACACATTATATTGTCCTGCTGGTAAATGCCATCGTGTCAAGGAAAAATCAAACTACATGTGCTAGTGAACACAGTATCCAAGGATAGATACATATTTGTGTTGATCCATTGTGCCTGCCAGAATGACAAGATCACTCAGGGAAGCCACAAAACATTTCCCAGACCACAATGCTCCCACCTCTGGCATGGACCCTGTCAACAGTTGTTGCTGGCTGTACAGGCTATCAGCCATCTGTCACATGGAACATAAAACACGATTAATCTGAAAAAGCCACCTGTCACCACTGAGTGGATGTTCACTTGCAGCATTAGTGTGCAAATTACAGCCTTTGTCACTGATGAATAGCAATCAGCTTGGGGGCATGAACCAAGCATGTACTGCGGAGGTCCATATCCAGCAACATTTGCTGCATGGTCATTGACAGGTAGCCTCTTGGTTCATCCGGGTGGTCTGTTGCTCAACAGTTACACACCCATTCTTCTGTTTGCATTGCCCTAGCCATCAATCACTTCTGCCATCTATGGCCCATGGTGCACCTCAGTTACCTTGTCATCACATTGGGGCCGGCTGAAGTGGCCGTGCGGTTCTAGGCGCTACAGTCTGGAGCCGAGCGACCCCTACGGTCGCAGGTTCGAATCGTGCCTCAGGCATGGATGTGTGTGATGTCCTTAGGTTAGTTAGGTTTAATTAGTTCTAAGTTCTAGACGACTGATGACCTCAGAAGTTAAGTCGCATAGTGCTCATTGCCGTCACTTTGGGATAGCACCATTTCGCCATACACAATATACTTTACCCATGGCAGCGTGCATATGGTTTACATACTTAACTGCTTTGGAAATGCTTCCACCCTTGCCATAAAAGCCAATGATCATGCCCTTTTGGAATAAGATGTATCGACCCATTTCTGCATTATGACAACAACTGCACTGTTTTCAGCATACCCCCTGACACACTTATATATCCTACTTATATATAGTACTGCCACCTGCCATCTTTGAGTGGTTGTTGCACATTGACATTAATATGACTGCACCTGTATAAACAGTCACAGGTGTAATTTGATATGGTTCTATACATCATGTACAACACTCTTTTGCATACAGATGTTTATAAACAAAGCAGAGGATAATTTCAGAACGTAGGTAATATACCTGATTTTGTCGCATACTTCTCCATTAATATAGCATACTGTGGCCTAGGGGAACAGTTGAGTTGCCATTTTATCTCCTCTAGTCATGCTTAAATATCAACATTGTTTCTTGGGGCTTCATTCTCCTTTTTACTTACGATATATCTTCTATATTTCTTACCGTTTTTCTGAAATCCCTTTGACTTATTCACTTAATCCAAAACATCTTGTATTGTAACAATTGGCATCTGTTGATTTCCATTACTCATTTCAATACACATGCACAATACACCATCCTGAAAGCCAGCTTTGCCCCTCCAAAGTTAGCCAGTACTCCTACATCCAACTGACAATAAAGTAACCTCATATGAAAATTCACTTTATCAAAACATTCCTTTCAGACCACAGAATGGGACCCAGTACAGTTGGTACTGTCAGCCAGAATCCACACATTTAACCAGTAAATATACAATGAAATATAGCAAAATAAAAAAAATTAAGTAAATAAAAAGAAGTGCTTCATCTGGTCAAAACTATGTAATAACATTAAATTCGTTGAAATTAGAAGAAATGTTCTTGCCATGACACATTACTGTGTTGGACATGTTAACTACACAAATTGTAATTTATGGTAGGATGCATATGGAGGGCTACTTTGAATCATCCACCACGGAGAGTTCTAGCAATTTTAACCTGATTTTTTCCGTAGATCATCAGGAGTATGATTGCCTGCCTTGTTACTCCTGAAGCTGTCCCGATGTTCTCACTGGATTTATTCACTGGCAGGTACAGCTTATAATGTGCTGAGGGGTGGCAGTGATATGCCATCTCACAGCCTACACTCATTTCCCATCAACTAAGTTGCATTATTAAGTCAGTAGAGTAAGAGAAAGACTGACAGTGGAACCTATCTTTATGTGTGTGCTATCTAATTTCAGATGGAAATATTTAAATTTTAATTGAGCGCTAGTGTCAGAATGCGCTTAGGAACTCAATGGACAAGTATGAACACTGTAACATGATGAGGATCCAAGGGCCCGTTAAAATGCAAGTTACCCAGTTCTGGAGTCTGGAGTTCTGGAGCCTCGGTCGAAGGATACGACAGGAAAGAATTGAAAGCGAGATGCAGATTATGGGGCCAGTCGCCCCTTATGGAGAGGAATATTAATGAAAAAATTTAATCTGTTCTCTAATGAGTTTGTGTCAATGTTTGAAACTGTATTTCCAAAAATAATCCTGAGAAACAATTCTCAGGCTGCAAAATAGAAACCCTGGGTTACTGAAGGGATCAGAATTTCCTGTAGAACAAAAAGAAATTTATAAGAAACCCTAAGGCTATCTAATGATCCCATCATAAAGGAGGACTTCAGATTGCACTGCAATATTTTAAAAAGGATAACAAAAAATTCCAAAACTATGTACGTAACATCTGAAATTGGTAACTCAAACAACAAATCAAAAACCATCTGGCAAGTTATAAAAAGGAAGAGTGGTAAAAAAGTAGAGTACATGATTGATGTAGAATTAATTCAGGATGGAAATATTGTAAGAAATACTCAGGAAGTACAAATACAGAAAAAATTGGTTGTGAAGGTTCAATGGGTGATGCGATAACCCAGAATCTACTATGTAGGAATCAACATGGATTCCGGAAACAGCGATCGTGTGAGACCCAACTCGCTTTATTTGTTCATGAGACCCAGAAAATAGTAGATACAGGCTCCCAGGTAGATGCTATTTTTCTTGACTTCCGGAAGGCATTCGATACAGTTTCGCACTGTCGCCTGATAAACAAAGTAAGAGCCTACGGAATATCAGACCAGCTGTGTGGCTGGATTGAAGAGTTTTTAGCAAACAGAACACAGCATGTTGTTATCAATGGAGAGACGTCTACAGACGTTAAAGTAACCTCTGGCATGCCACAGGGGAGTGTTATGGGACCATTGGTTTTCACAATATACATAACTGACCTAGTAGATAGTGTCGGAAGTTCCATGCAGCTTTTCGCGGATGATGCTGTAGTATACAGAGAAGTTGCAGCATTAGAAAATTGTAGCGAAATGCAGGAAGATCTGCAGTGGATAGGCACTTGGTGCAGGGAGTGGCAACTGACCCTTAACATAGACAAATGTAATGTATTGTGAATACATAGAAAGAAGGATCCTTTATTGTATGATTATATGATAGTGGAACAAACACTGGTAGCAGTTACTTCTGTAAAATATCTGGGAGTATGCATGCGGAACGATTTGAAGTGGAATGATCATATAAAATTAATTGTTGGTAGGGCGGGTACCAGGTTGAGATTCATTGGGAGAGTCCTTAGAAATTGCAGTCCATCAACAAAGGAGGTGGCTTACAAAACACTCGTTCGACCTATACTTGAGTATTGCTCATCAGTGTGGGATCCGTACCAGATCGGGTTGATGGAGGAGATAGAGAAGATCCAAAGAAGAGCGGCGCATTTAATCACAGGGTTATTTGGTAACCGTGATAGCATTATGGAGATGTTTAACAAACTCAAGTGGCAGACTCTGCAAGAGGGGCGCTCTGCATCGCGGTGTAGCTTGCTCGCCAGGTTTCGAGAGGGTGCGTTTCTGGATGAGGTATCGAATATATTGCTTCCTCCTACTTATACCTCCCAAGGAGATCACGAATGTAAAATTAGAGAGATTAGAGCGTGCACGGAGGCTTTCAGACAGTCGTTCTTCCCGCGAACCATACGCGACTGGAACAGGAAAGGGAGGTAATGACAGTGGCACGTAAAGTGCCCTCCGCCACACGCCGTTGGGTGGCTTGCGGAGTATAAATGTAGATGTAGATGTAGATGCATAAAGCTAACAATGCCAGAGTTTGCCAGATGCAGATAACCGCCATAACAGTTAGTGAGATCAATAAGACAATCAGAGAGATGAAGTCAAAAAACTCTTGTGGGGTTGATAATATTTCAACTAAGACACTTGAGCACTGTCATGGCTCTATAAATGCAGTCTTGTGTCACATTTTTAATGAATCTCTAAAACAAGGTATTTTCTACTTAGATTAAAATATGCCTGTATGAAACCACTTTTCAAGAAAGGTGAAAAAACTGATGTAACAAATTACTGCCCAATATCCCTACTAACAAGTTTTTCAAAGGTCCTTGAGAAACTGGTATACAGGAGAACTGTTAATCACCTGAACAGCCATAACATTCTCAGTCAATGTCAGTTTGGTTTCTGGCAAGGCCTATCAATTGATGATGCTATTTTCTCTTTCACCAGTCAAATTCTTGAATCTCTTAACAGAAAATTGGCACCAATTGTAATCCTATGTGACCTATCCAAAGCTTTTGACTGTGTCAACCTTGAAATTATGCTAAATAAAGCAGACTACGATGGATTAAGTGGGCAATGGCCTTGCTGCAATGGATACATTGGTTCCCATGAGATCACCGAAGTTAAGTGCTGTCGTGCATTGTCGGCACTTGGATGGGTGACCATCCAGGGCGCCATATGCTGTTGCCATTTTTTGGGGTGCACTCAGCTTTGTGATGCCAATTGAGGAGCTACTCGACCGAATAGTAGTGGCTCCGGCCAAAGAAAAGCATCGTAACGACTTGGAGAGTGGTGTGCTGACCCCACACCCCTCCTATCCGCATCCTCCATGAGGATGACATGGCGGTCAGATGGTCCCAGTAGGCAACTTGTTGCCTGATGACAGAGTGCTTTTCTATGGGTTAAGTGGAATAATGGGGACATGGATTAAATCCTACCTTACAGATGGGAAGGCTCAGTACTAGGACCCTTACTGTTTTTATATTTATGAATGACGTAATGGACAACAAATAAAGCAAGTCAACTCTTTTAAGTTCCTGGGTGTGTAAATAGACTGCAAACTGAATTTGTCCAACCTTATCCTAGATCTAGAAAAAAGGCTACATTGTGCAACATTTGTCGTATGCATAATTGCATCAACCACACATAAGGAGGCCATAAGAGCTGCCTACTTTGGATATTTCCATGCACTTTTGGCATATATCATATTTTGGGGCAACTAGCCTTTGGTAAAAAAAGTTTTTATTGCTCAGAAGGGAGCTACATGTATCATGAGTGGTGTGCAACCAAGGCACTCATACAAGAATCAGTTTAGGAAACTACAGGTATTTACAATGATATCTCAGTACATATACTCCCTTCTAAGTTTCATTAATTAAAACTACTCTCTCTTCAAAACCTATTGTGAATATCATGGTCACATCACAAGGTCAAAAGAGAACTTTCATAGTAACCAGTCAAACTATATCCTTGTACAGAAAGGAGTAAATTATACAGGCATCAGAATTTACAGTGCTCTATGTGTCATCAAAAGTCTTGCTCCTGAAACACCAAAGTTCAAGAGCAAACTGAAGGATTACCAAATACAAAAGTCATTCTATTCAATTAGTGAATTTTTTAGTGCATAGGAGCAAGTTTTTACTATACAACCTAGTTAGCCATGCAATGAAAGCATAAATGTAAACTATTTGTTGCTGTAATGTTATATTTTTGCTCAAATACTATGAAACTGTTAATCTGAATGCGTACATATAAGTGTTAATTCTGATGTATGTAATATATTTTTATTTCTTCTAGTGTCCCATATTGTTATATAAGACTTGTCATGAATTAACCAGATTGTGTGCTGCTGGATTGTTAACATTGACTCATTCCATATCCTTGCAACTCCATTGCGATTAGAATCACCAGAACTCACAGTAAAATAAATAAATAGCAATGAGTCATTGGACCCATCTCAAGCCCTGAAGCCAGGGAGAAAGAAATAGTCCTTCCAATACATTTTTAAGCAGTTAGCAAGTCTGTAAAATTATTTCAAGTAATACAATGCAAGAGCTGCCAATGGAAGAACCGGAGTAGGACAAGACATTATCAAAAGTGTAAATATTAGGAAAGTGACTTGTCTGGCAGCATCGTTGGCAGAAAAGTTATAAAAAGGGGTTGCAGGCCATTTTTTGAACCAGAATGGGTTAGGTTTTGCTTGAGGAATGACCTATGTTTGATGGCAGTTCCATATCAGTGATGCAATAAGTTTTGTAATAGGTAACTTTATGTTGACAAAGTTGGACTATGAAAAGTGGTGTAGGCAGTGACTTTAATTGGTTTTATGAAGATATAATTTTTATTGTGACAATATCTACAGTGTTATATATATTTGTAATGTAAATGAACAAAGCTTATTCACACTGTTATGCCAGCTCTCACCGCATTGTCAGTAAGTTGGATGATGCTTATTATCTGGTTGTGTGGTTTCCCAGTATTGTATTAATTTGCCACTGATGACCTTCTGGTCATGACTGTGTGGGTTAATATTATTGTCTTAAAGAATAAAGTGCTGCTTTTTGACACGCAGATTCAGAACAATCCTTGGATTTCTTTTCCCAGGTCCTTCATGTTAGTGGCAGTATATTGTGATATTACATCTGCATCTATACTCTGCAAACCGCTACAAGGTGCATGGCAGAGATTACATTCCATTCTACCAGTTATTTGGGTGTCTCCCTGTTCCATCCACATATGGAGCCTGGGAAGAATGATTGTCTGAATGCCTGTGTGCATGAAATAATTTTTCTAATCTTATCCTCAAGATCCCTATGTGAACTATACACAGGTGGTTGTAGTATATTTCCAGAGTACTAGAGAAATCATTTAAAGTTGGTTCTTGAAACTTTGTTAATAGATTTTCTCGGGATAGTTTGCGACTGTCTTCAAGAGTCTTCCGGTTCAGTTCCTCAGTATCTCTGACACACTCCATGGGTCAAACAAACCTGTGACCATTTGTGCTTCCCTTCTCTGTATACATTCAATATCCTCTTCTATTCCTATCTAGTACACGTCCCACATACTTGAGCAATATTCTAGAATAGATCACATGAGTGATTTGTAAGCAATCTTCTTTGTAGTCTGATTGCACTTCCCCAGTATTCTGCCAATAAACCGAAGTTTACCACCTGCTTTACCCACAACTGAACCTGTGCGGTCAGTCCATTTCATATTCCTACAAAGTGCTATGCCCAGGAAATCGTATAAGTTGGCTGATTCCAACAGTGACTCATTGATATTATAGTCATAGGATACTATGTTTTTTCATTTTGTGAAGTGGAAAATTTTACATTTCTGAACTTTTGATGGAAGTTGCCAATCTCAGCACCACTTTGAAATCTTATCAACATCTGACTGAATATTTATGCAGCTTCTTTGAGATAATACTTCATTATAGATAACTGCATCTTCTTTAAAAAGCCTGATTTTACTGTTAATATTGTCTGCTAGGTCATTCCCATACAACATGAACAGCAACACACTCCCCTGTGGCACACTTGAAGTTACCCAACATCTGACAATAACTCTCCATCCAAGACAACATGCTGAGTCCTCCCTACTAAAAAGCCTTCAATCCAGTCACAAATTTCTCTTGATACCCCATATGATCATACTTTTGACAATAAACATAGGTGTGGTACTGAGTCAAATGCTTTTCTGAAATCTAGAAATACACTACTGAAACGTGAGTCACTAGTGAGTTACATGGAAAAGTTTTTTTTTGTCAGTCAGAATTAGCATCTACTTTACAGGCTCCATGAATTCTAATGTGTGGTGATATTACACGTCTTTGCAAAACCTAAGGACCAGCTAGATGAACTAACTACCTGGCAGAAAAGAATGAATGTCTGGGGGCATGTTGCCAGAGGTCTCTCAGTTGTGCACAGAAAGCTGGTTGTCACATGGTGTGAAGTCTCCATGTCCGTTCCGCCAAATGGCGCTGGCCTCACAATATGAGGCAGTTGAAGGAATGGAAAAAGACAGCGAGTGTCAATCAGCAAGGAGTTACTGAGCCCTGTGGTGTTGTTCCTCATTGCAACAAGGCCCAGTGGCAACATTTGGATAGCTTCATCAGGAAACTGGAAGAAGGATGGATTTCAAAATGCTTTTACTAGGATGAACATGGTAATCCCAGATTGGTGTTGGGAGCAGTGCAATAGAGGATGTACTCCAGATATTGCGATTTGAAAATTGCACTGTGCTGTATGACTGATTTGAAAAACTTGGACTTCTTCTCTGAATGTCTGCAAGTTCCACACACGTTGATCAAAAGTTAAGCTGGAAAAATGATATCAAGTATTTAGCCCACAGGCTCAATTCAGCATGTTTTGCATTGAGGATAGTATCTGGTGAATGCAGCATAGAGTGTGCTAGATTAGTATATTTTGCTTACTTTAAGTTTATTGTGCCTTGTGGTATAGAATTCTGGGGCAAAACTAAATCATGTTTAATATATACCTTCAAACAACAGAAAAGAGCTATTCAAATTATAACACACAATTCTCCAAGAACTCACAGTAGGCCCCTCTTCAAACAATTACAAATTCTCACAATACAATCACTGTATATATTTAAAAGAATTCTTTGTACAAGAGCAACCTAGGCAGTTTAGTACCAATGAGGACTGCCACAATTATAATGCTCAAAACTGTAAAAATTTGCAGTAGAAAGAATATGGATAACACAAATCAAAAAGCATGAAAGATATTTTGGTATAAGACTTTACAATACTCTGCCAGTGTGCATGAAGGAAATAACAGATAAAGTAAAATTTAAGACAGCTTAAGAATTACCTATTAAGCAAAAGTTTCTATGACATAAATGAGTACATTGAATGTGTGTAAAATTATTGTCTTAACATTTGTGTATATGTTCATGACAAATGTTGTACTCTCAAAAAAGCATTGAAAATAGCTACTTAAGAGAGATTCTGTTAAGTTTGTATTACATGTACTTTGCATGTTCATTACTCTTGTGACAATTCCTACATCGTGTTAATGATCTACAGGAAGATAATAAAATGAAATGAAATGAAACTATATAAAAATTTACTTTGTAAATTAGTAATAAAATCACATCAATAGTGGGTCGGTGCCATATCGAAGAGTTGTGTCTTTCCTGCTAGAAATTCTGAAAAATAAAACTTGTAATTAAATAAATATTCCTATAAATACCATATATGATCTGGTGGATTAATAAGAAAGAAACAGATAGTTCAAAATAAACTCGTATATTACGAAATCATTTACGGCTGCAGCTTATGGTGCTTACCTTGCGATAGCTCAAAGCAGAAAAAAAAGTGCAAAGAGCTAGGTTAATCCTAGCTGCTCTCTAAAAAATCTGAAGGCTGCACCTTCTTTTATTACTCAAGCATTTACATACAGAATCATTGACAATTGTTGTTGTTGTCATGGTCTTCAGTCCTGAGACTGGTTTGATGCAGCTCTCCACGCTACTCTATCATGTGCAAGGTTCTTCATCTCCCAGTACGTACTGCAACCTACATCCCACTGAATCTGCTTAGCGTATTCATCTCTTGGTCTCCCTCTACGATTTTTACCCTCCACGCTGCCCTCCAATACTAAATTTGTGATCCCTTGATGCCTCAGAACATGTCTTACCAACCGATCCCTTCTTCTAGTCAAGTTGTGCCACAAACTCCTCTTCTCCTCAATCCTATTCAGTACCTCCTCATTAGTTATGTGATCTACCCATCTAATCTTCAGCATTCTTCTGTAGCACCACATTTTGAAAGCTTCTATTCTCTTCTTGTCCAAACTAGTTATCGTCCACATTTCACTACCATACATAGCTACACTCCATACATATACTTTCAGAAACGACTTCCTGACACTTAAATCTATACTCGATGTTAACAAATTTCTCTTCTCCAGAAACACTTTCCTTGCCATTGCCAGTCTACATTAAAAATTGCAAAAGTCCTTTACTACCTTAAAAGTGTCTCATTTCCTAATCTAATTCCCTCAGCATCACCCGACTTAATTCGACTGCATTCCATTATCCTCGTTTTGCTTTTGTTGATGTTCATCTTATATCCACCTTTCAAGACACTGTCCATTCCATTCAACTGCTCTTCCAAGTCCTTTGCTGTCTCTGACAGAATTACAATGTCATCCGCGAACCTCAAAGTTTTTATTTCTTCTCCATGGATTTTAATACCTACTCCGAACTTTTCTTTTGTTTCCTTTACTGCTTGCTCAATATACAGATTCAACAACATCGGGGAGAGGCTACAACCCTGTCTCACTCCCTTCCCAACCACTGCTTCCCTTTCGTGTCCCTCGACTCTTATAACTGCCATCTGGTTTCTGTACAAATTGTAAACAGCCTTTTGCTCCCTGTATTTTACTCCTGCTACCTTAAGAATTTTAAAGAGAGTATTCTAGTCAACATTGTCAAAAGCTTTCTCTAAGTCTACAAATGCTAGAAACGTAGGTTTGCCTTTTCTTAATCTAGCTTCTAAAATAAGTCGTAGGGTCAGTATTGCCTCACGTGTTCCCATATTTCTACGGAATCCAAACTGATCTTCCCCAAGGTCAGCTACTACCAGTTTTCCCATTCGTCTGTAAAGAATTCGTGTTAGTATTTTGCAGGCGTGACTTATTAAACTGATAGTTCGGTAATTTTCACATCTGTCAACGCCTGCTTTCTTTGGGATTTGAATTATTATATTCTTCTTGAAGTCTGAGGGTATTTCGCCTGTCTCATACATCTTGCTCACCAGATGGTAGAGTTTTGTCAGGACTGGCTCTCCCAAGGCTGTCAGTGGTTCTAATGGAATGTTGTCTACTCCCGCAGCCTTGTTTCGACTTAGGTCTTTCAGTGCTCTATCAAACTCTTCACGCAGTATGATATCTCCCATTTCATCTTCATCTACATCCTCTTCCATTTCTATAACACTGCCCCAAGTACATTGCCCGTGTATAGACCCTCTATATATTCCTTCCACCTTCCACCTTTCTGCTTTCCCTTCTTTGCTTAGAATTGGGTTTCCATCTGAGCTCTTGATATTCATACAAGTGGTTCTCTTTTCTCCAAAGGTCTCTTTAATTTTCCTGTAGGCAGTATCTATCTTACCTCTAGTGAGATAAGCCTCTACATCCTTACATGTGTCCTCTAGCCATGCCTGCTTAGCCATTTTGCACTTCCTGTTGATCTCATTTTTGAGACGTTTGTATTCCTTTTGCCTGCTTCATTTACTGTATTTTTATATTTTCTCCTTTTGTCAATTAAATTCAATATTTCTTCTGTCACCCAAGGATTTCTATTAGCCCTTGTCTTTTTACCTACTTGATCCTCTGCTGCCTTCACTACTTCATCCCTCAAAGCTACCCATTCTTCTTCTACTATATTTCTTTCCCCCATTATTGTCAATTGTTCCCTTATGCTCTCCCTGAAACTCTGTACAACCTCTGGTTTAGTCAGTTTATCCAGGTCCCATCTCCTTAAATTCCCACCTTTTTGCAGTTTCTTCAGTTTTAATCTACAGTTCGTAACTAATAGATTGTGGTCAGAGTCCACATCTGCGCCTGGAAATATCTTACAATTTAAAACCTGGTTCCTAAATCTCTGTCTTACCATTATATAATCTGTCTGAAACCTGTCAGTATCTCCAGGCTTCTTCCATATATACAACCTTCTTTTATGATTCTTGAACCAAGTGTTGATTAAGTTGTGCTCTGTGCAAGATTCTATCAGGTGGCTTCCTCTTTCATTTCTTAGCCCCAATCCATATTCACCTACTACATTTCCTTCTCTCCCTTTTCCTACTGACGAATTCCAGTCACCCATGACTATTAAATTTTCGTCTCCCTTTACTATCTGAATAATTTCTTTTATTTCATCATACATTTCTTCAATTTCTTCATCATCTGCAGAGCTAGTTGGCATATAGACTTGTACTACTGTCGTAGGCATGGGCTTTGTGTCTATCATGACCACAACAATGCTTTCGCTGTGCTGTTTGGAGTAGCTTACCCGCATTCCTATTGTTTTATTCAATATTAAACCTACTCCTGCATTACCCCTATTTGATTTTGTATTTATAACCCTGTATTCACCTGACCAAATGTCTTGTCCCTCCTGCCACTGAACTTCACTAATTCCCACTATATCCAACTTTAACCTATCCATTTCCCTTTTTAAATTTTCTAACCTATCTGCCCGATTAAAGGATTTGACATTGCACACTTCGATCCGTAGAACGCCAGTTTTCTTTCTCCTGATAATGACATCCTCCTGAGTAGTCCTCGCCTGGAGATCCGAATGGGGCCCTACTTCACCTCCGGAATATTTTACGCAAGAGGATGCCATCATCATTTATCCATACAGTAAAGCTGCATGCCCTCGGGAAAAATTACTTCTGTAGTTTCCCCTTGCTTTCAGCTGTTTGCCGAAGCAGCACAGCAAGGCCATTTTGGTTGGTGTTACAAGGCCAGATCAGTCAATCATCCAGACTGTTGCCCCTGCAACTGCTGAAAAGGCTGTTGCCCCTCTTCAGGAACCATACATTTGTCTGGCCTCTCAACAGATACCCCTCTGTTGCGGTTGCACCTACGGTACAGCTATTGCTGAGGCACGCAGGCCTCCCCACCAACGGCAAGGTCTATGGTTAATGGGAGAGGGATGGGGGGGGGGGGGGGTTGTATTGATACAAATATGGAGACATACAAACAGAAAACAATTTTTTTTAAAAAAGGGGATTACAGATGAAATGTGTTGAATATCATCCAGGTGTCTGTTATTGCTCACAATATTGTTTTACATGCACAGGAAGAATTTTAAACCACAAGCCACTGCTGCACAAAGGAGAGGAGGTGGTCGACCATGGTAACTACAGCAGCAGATGATCACTATATTATGCAATGGGCAGGAAGGGACCTACGTCAAATTATGGGTGCAAATGCAACTGCATTTAACAGGACTTTAAGACACACAATCTCACGCTCCACAGTGACTCCATAAGGATTGTCTCTTTGCCCGGTGAGAAGTATATTGTGTTCAAGTTGACCCCCAGAAGATGGCAGCTCCATTTACGATGGTGCCAAGAGCATAGGGACTGGATCAATGTGGACTAAGATTGTGTGCTCTTGTCAGATGAGAGAATATTCAGTCAAAGAAGTTGTAACATTATGTGATTGCCCTACCATTTTAAATCATTCGCTAACCGAGCAGTCGCTCGGCAACAGCTACAGTTAGAAAATAACGTCCTGTGACATGACGTTTTTATTGTGGGAGCGCCGTCAGAGATACAGTGAGCTATTGACTTTGAAAGCCACTGCACGAAAGGCGGACAAAAGAAGAACATTCTTTTGATGTACGAGATATTCTCGATGAACAGTTACTCATTCTTCTGTCTCTTGTAATTAGTGTTGGACATGCATGTCTTGCCACCATATTATTATTGTTTAAAACATATTATTTTAGTCTAATTTGAAAGTGCCATACTGCATAGCACTAGATTCATGTTAGAAGCTATATTGTGCGACATGTATCTGGAAATGTTAAAAGATGTAAGTTCGTTATATATTGACTGCCATAAATTCAAAGTTAAATGGAACTTGTGTATGGACCCTTATTTAGTATAGAACCTATGTCTCACTACTTCATCATCATATTTATTTAATTTTCTTTTATGTTTCTGCTAATTTTCACAGTCACAAATTGTTTTGTCGAAATCGGACAGAAGTTGCATGTGGCGAAATAGTTTCTCCGCACCTTATTCCACTGGTAAATGCATGATAAATTTCAGTCCCTTAGTAAATTCATGTTGAGCTATCCAAAAACAATTATATTTTCAATGGTCATTTAGCACAGACCAGTAAAGGTATTCAAAACCACTACAATAACTAGTTATGTCTATTGGCCTAAAATACAATATATATCATTGTGTGCTTTTCTCTGTAAATATATTTACACTGCAAATTATAGCTGTATGTTAATGCACAAAAGTAAATATATTGGTATAAAGTCATCTGGATGTTTACTCATATGGCAATATGAGGGTACATGTAATCCATCCAGGAACATTGTGAAGTGTAATCATTTTGGTTGTCTAGATGTTACAGTGTGGGGAAGCATAATGTTGTATGGGTATACTGACCTTCAAATCTTTGAGCATGATACACTCATTGGTCAAGTTATTCTGGCACTGTACTCCTTCACCATGTGCATCTATTCATGGGTGCTTTCCACCATGACTTCATCTTTACACTGCACAACCACATCAAACACTGCGAGTGGAGGAGTTCTTGGAACAAGTGGACATACAAAGTATGGACTGGCCTATCTGTTCACTGAACTTGCATCATATCGAGAAAATGTGAGATGTGTTGGGAGACGTATTGCAGCAGCATGTCCACGTGCACCAAATACAGTCCAACAGTTGGCAACTGTGTTGGTGGAGGAATGGACTGCCAGCATAGGAGTAAGTTTCGGAGAATGAATTGCTGTCCTTGGTGATCAAATACCCTATTAAGAACCATGTCCCGCCTTTTTTAATGTTCAGGGGACTATCATAAATCATTGTGACTTCAGTGTAATTAAGTTTTTAAATAGAAGTGTCATTTCTATTTGTATCACTACTTATTTCATTCAATTACCTTCTGTACTATACTGTAGCAGTTCTCTCTATGTAAGGTCCAAGTTTCATCGAGCTGTGTTCCTTCAGAGTGACACCATTTGAAAGTTAATTTCATTCTTACATTATGTACACCATTATATTTTTGCATTTCTTGTGTTACCTACATACAACAAACAAATTGGAGGACATGGAGTTCAGCAACATAGTGTGTGTTTTACCAGAGTATCATATGCAGTTGATTTTCCAGATACATATTGAATCTCATATTTATCTGCAATAATGATGTACACTGGAGACTGCCTAGTAAGCAGGAGACCCAGCGTTAAATCGCAGCACTGGTACAAATTTTAATTCATTGCTTCTGCATAAATCATTGTCATAGATAAAGTTGAGACTCAGTATGTCTTAGACACATCAGCTGCATATGAGTAACATATCACCTGTGCCGGAGGTACAGGTAGGATTAACCACATTTCTCTCATTTCTAAGGTGCTATTGTGATATTAGAGAGCCTTGGCAATACTGATGTTAGTTTAGAAAGAGAATAGCAATAAGATAGATGCGAGTCAGAATTTGTATTGGGGAGAGTGACATACTAGGCTAGATCATTCAGGTCTGGCAGCCACAGTGCCAGTTTGGTTTAATGGCTAGTGCATCCATTAGTAAGCAGGTGACCTGGGTTTGAATCCCTCTGATGGTAAAATTTTTAAGTCATTGCTTCAGGCTACATGATTATCATGTTATTTATTTCATGGTGCATAAACCTCTTTTAATCATTTGCATTGTATTCTTGTAAAGATTCTACAGGTTCTACCAGTGGAAGCTCAACTTATGAACAAGTGCAGAACAGGTAAGGAAAATTAAGGTTTAACATGTAGAGGGTGTGCAGATGGACTTCTAATACATGGAGCAAAAAGATAGGTCTCTGTTGTCACATGTTAACGAACTCCTGTTATTCTTCTGTTCACAGTTGCAGGCAGTTAGTTCTAGTACACCTTGCAGGAGTGTTTTATGTATATTTCTCCTATTGATTTAGAGTGATGTACTAATTCTTCATGGCTATATAGTCTGAGATATATCTGAGGATTGCAGTTCTTATTCTCTGTACGAGTCGTATCAAATATGTTCATGGTTAGGGAAAATTATTTTTTAAATTGTGAAATCTTGTTACCAGGAAACAGTACTGAGCACAGCTGTGTAATCAGTGTGTGTAATAAGTTCTCAGTGAATTCGCCAATGAAGTTTTGTTAAAAGCTTCACTGAGATGGAACAGCTGGATATAAATTAAGTTATAAAGTGAAAGTTAGGACAGTCAGTTCAGTGTGGTTGGTTGCAGACAAGACTGCCATTCAGTTACAGCTTGTCACTGTGGAACCCACCTGAATCTATGATCCATGAGAGATGTGTCGGAGCTGGCATGTTGTTGTTCTGGAGACACACAGCTGGAAGCCAACCCATCCTAGCAGTGACAACTATCTATGTATCTCACAGCTATGAGGCAGCTGAGTTTTCAACCACTTTTTCAGCTTCTGGATGCACATGTAAAACTTCAGAACAGAATGGCCAATAACAGGGACCCAATAAGTCCTGCGCCACAGTTTGATGTAGAGGATATCATTAATTCGGACAGAGTTAAGAGGGAAATTATCAGTACTGAAGTTTTCAGTCTTGATATATGCTGTAGTCAGGTACAGCACGGAGATGAAAGTCTTGCAGAATCTCCTAATGTTGTTTTAGTAGCTTAAGTTAAATTGCAACCAATTGTGCTCAAGCTGAGCAATTTAGTACCTGTCCATTGACAGAATCAGTAGAGAAGCAATGGTCTCCAGGTGGCATACTTGATGGACAAAATGTTTTGATAGTGTCATTAACTGAGATGTTAAGTAACTTAAAGTCTAAATTGAAAGGAACACTGACAAGATAAATGCAAATATTGGTAAAGTAAATTCCAGTGCAAAAAATATAAAAATTGAGGTTGATAGAGTAAATTCCAAGATAGAGACAGAAATTAAGCAAACACAGACACATGTGCCTACCCAAACGTCTAAATTCACATTGAAGGTGAAACAAGACAAACCGGTTTTGAATGAACATTTTAATTCAGAGTTTGAGTCCAGTGCATCACAGGTAGATTTGGAACTCAGTACAGTGCACAAATGTTCCAAAGCAAATACAAAGAATCCGAGCTACAGATCGTGAAAAGATTTGAAGCCAATGAAAGTGTCTATTGTGTTTTCACTGGCCACTCAGAGCTCCAGCAAGTCATAAATGAGCAGGCTTTGTGTTAAGAACTGACTCATAGGTACAACTATCATGCACGATGTACTAACGGTATTAATAATGTAACAGAGATGAATCACATACTGGATGCTGAGCGAAAAACACATAACTCGTTTCAGCAGGAGCAGGTTGTACATAATCTTGTTGTGGAGGAGAAATTGATTAAAAATGATCAAGAAGTTTTAAAATTGCCTCAAACTGTAGCAGAGAAATTGATTAAAAATGATCAAGAAGTTTTAAAATTGCCTCAAACTGTAGCACAGCATTCGCCTGTTATCTCAATAGAAGTGATTTTATTGGGTGTCGCAAGCTTAATTATTTCGTTTTCAGATAAATGTGCATCCGAAATTGTTCATACAGGAATCCAGAAACATGTTGCCGGCATCTTGGTGGGCACATGAACAAATTTGTTTTGGAATGGGAGGTTTAGAAGGGGAGCGGTTTTCTGGGCGAATGACATTGCAAATGATTGTCAGATTTGAGTGGTTTCGTACCTGAAGAAATATTGGATTTTAAAAATCCGGAGAGAGTTGTTGGTTGATTTCTGGAGTGGAAATACAGGTAGATACCTACTAGACTGGAGAACCAGCAAAGAGTTTTGAAAGTACTGGAGCAAGCAGCTTAAGTATATGGCCATGAGAACACGTACAGAATTGTTTGCCACTTGTACTGAGTGAATGTCGCCATTCTATATTTGTAGGAATTTGACTGCAGCGTCACAAGACAACCATGTCAGATTTTTGGAAAGATAACCTGGCCAAGATGATGGGCATCAGAAGACACAGCCATGGAAAGATGGCTGTAGGCCACTGCACCTTATGCGCGGTCATGGTGGAAACCAAAACTCATGCAATGCATAACCTATGGGCAGAATATGGCAGTCACCATGTCCCAAATCAACCATTAAAACTAAATGGTGTCTCGGCGCAGGATCGGTCAGACACAACGAAATCATATATTCCCACATTTAAAGGGAATTGGGCGTGGAGAGCACCTGTTTACAAGGAAACGAAGTGCGGAGTGGGTACGCCACCTCTGAATTTGGGAGAATGAAGCAGGCCTGCCCAGCAACAAGCAGTCAGCCTGGCGGACAGGTAAACTGCAGGAGCGTTATAGCGAACCTGGTCACTGGAGTGAGACGGTTGCCTTTGACGAGTGATTGGGGATGACGCAAGTGGAGAAGAACTTCAGAACCACGTCAGTTGCTCTCAACGGTAATAGTTCCATACACCCTGATCGTTTCTGTGCGTTCCAGCGGATGATACAGATGGCACTGCAAAGCTATATAAGAACAAGAACATAATTCAATGGGAACACAAGATAATAGTAGGCAATTATGGATAATTTGGGCTCAGAAACTGAATTTAGAATAGAGTCAGGTTGGGAATGCTTCTCAAATATAGGCTAGGGAACTTTAGAACGTAGAACAATTAGCAGGTGCAAAGGTACCTATGGAGGAAAGCGATGTTATCTACGAATTTGTTTTCGGTGGTAATTGTAAATACTAACAGTCATTTGGGCAGGATAATACAAACACATTGCTTTTAGAAACACAGGCTGAGTGGTGTGAAGCTCACTACCTGGCGCTTGATAAGTGTATGCTTCAAGAGTTCAGTGTTTTCATTTAGGGAGAGTGAAACTTAAAAATTGGCTGGTTAAGCCAGATTTTGACCAAAAAGCGGCAATTAAAAGTTTGTTACATGAAGAGAAGCTGTTGACAACTATGGAAGATTAAGTATGATGTTAATCCTATTGTAGCGGTAACAGCATGTGGATTAGTGTCCGAGCTACTCATGGATAATGGTTCTGATATTCTGCAGTTTTGCAAGAGTATTTTGGAGCCAAGCCAAACATACACACTGGTTATGTCAGCGTCTGGTACCAAGATTTTTGGAGAAACAGGGAAGTTGACAACAGGTCATGCAGCCTTGAAATTTCAAGTTTGGGTGCTTGTGGAAATTGAGGCATTGAAGAATTGAATGATGAGAATATAATAAAATGATTAATTTGTATGGGCTTAGAAGTGAATGAAAAGCCAATAGAGTAATTATTCGCCATCCTATATGGGAGGAAGAACAGGAATTCGGGTCAGAGGTAGTGGCAAAGATGCTGGTGGAGGAAGCATTATCTTGATGAAAAAGTGTAAGGCTTTCTTGATTTTTAGGAAACATCACAGTTCAAATGCATAATTGGTAATATTACAGTCTCTGATAACGAAATAAAATATTTTACTGGGTTCAGAGTCAATTGATATTTTTCGAAGGATATTTCAAGTAAACTGTGGTTTAACGTTTAAAGCTTTTGACTGTTAGCTTTACTTAAAAATCAGCATAAAAGTTTTTTTATGTAACTCATTGTATCAGAACTCTTATTGCAAAATAGTTCATATACAACAGAAGTTTGTTGCTGGATTGATTTAATGCTCTCTCCTCCTGAGTCTTGCTCAACTGTCAAATTATAATCAGATTTATAGATTGTTGTTGGGGCTATTTCGTTGTTTCTAGCGTACCTTTTGCACTCTTGCTAATGTGATTGTTTGAGCAGGCTCAACAACCTGTGGTGTATCGGGGAATCTCGAGCCCATTCAAAGTGAGCATTATTCGCCTAGCAGCAACTGCTTCCTCCACTCTCTATAGTTCAACCACTACTGACTTCTTGATAGTTACCAGCCAGTCGCTTCGTTCTGTCGTGTGGTACTGTCCTCTAGTGGCAAAAACGGGAGTCGTCCGAGTGTGACATGAATGTTAGCCTCCTTAGACAGGATTTCTGTAGGATCAATCACACCTTCATTCATACCTCTTTTATTTGTGGTCAGTTTTAACACGATGAGTAAGAACATTTTTCTTTGCTAATCTACTCTTTCTGTTTCTAGTAACGTGCACACACAATGTCTATCTCCTTCTGTATGTTATTTCCGCAATTTTTCATGATTGTGCATACACGTCTTCACTTTTCCTCTTCTTCCCAGTTTGCTGGCGCTAAAAAGTGATGATTATCATCATTCATGAAGTATCTTTTTCTTTTCTTACATTCTTCGTCAATGTTTTTCTTTCTTACTTCTACGTTTCCTTTGTATTGCTTTCTTGTTTAGTTCTGAGAAGTAGAGAGTTCCTGCCTTCTGCGTTGTAGTGCTTGATCTTTGTTTACAGGTGATTAACTTCTTTTTGTAGGTACCTATTTTTCTGCACAATCCTGTATAGTAGTTCCACCTTCAAAGCTGTCACTTCATCCAAGCCATTTTACTCTGTCCATTCCCTAAGATATTTAAATTAGTGTAATTTCTCGATTTTTCAGATCTAATTTCCAGGTGCTCTTCCTTGCCATGTTAGTGCCCTATCCAGTCTGTTTTCTCATGAGAGATCTACTTATTTTGCTAGTAACTCGTCAATGGCAGAGTGGCCAAATATCAGTCAGAAAATATAAAGTTTGGCATTCAGTACCTCATCAGTCCTAGGATTTATTTTTCTATGACTTATTGCTTGTTTCACCTCTGGCAATGATTTCTTAATGTGAAAAATGCCAAGCCACACATTGGTCTGAGGTTCACATGGAATAACAGGGCCGCAGTAACTATTGTAACTGTAACTGGCTATATAAGGCTGTTCAAAGGTTGGAAGTACGCAAAAGCATATCACCTTCAACAAAAATTTCCCTGGCAAAGGACTGCAAGGTCCAAAGACAAATATGCCTTACTTTATGCCAGATTATCCACAAATGCTGGGAACGCTACCTTCAGGTCTTGTCTTTTTGATGCCAGTCTGATCTCTTTCATTACTTCTGTGTTTATCGCGATCTTCCGTATACTCTTCATTTTTTCTTGGATGATGTTAAACAGATTTGGTGATAAACCATCACCCGATCTGCCTCCTCGAGAATTAATCATTCATTCGTTCATCAAGTTATTTAGATGTCATCAACAAGGAGCACCTTGAGGGACATGCAGTGATTCAAGGAACACAATAACAAAAGGCAGGAAATTTTAAAAACTTGGGAACTGTACTCTGCATTAACAATGAATTGCCATTTACTGCTGAATGCTTTCCACGCTCATGCCACGTAAATTTAATCAAGGAATTTAGAAATGAAGCTGGTATTCTGAAACAAGCTGCTTCCTTAGTTACACTATAGAGCTGCTGTTTATCTGCTATTAGTATAAGCCTTGTCCAGAAATTAGTAATAGTACTCAGCTGTTTAAAAATTGAAACGGCAGTATATGTTTACGAACAATTTATAAATTCACAGATGTACATCAAACGCTATTTTTCGATGTAGTTGCCTTCATTCTCAATGCACTTTTTGAACAGAAAGATGAGTTTTCACATATTTTTCTCAGAAAACTCACCCATTGCGTCTTTGCCCTACTGTTTGATGGCCCCCTGAACCTCATTGTCGATAGAAACACTTTTTCCATCCATAAATATCTTAGAAAGGTGAAAAGATGGAAATCTAGAGATGCCAGATCAAAGACTGTGGCGGGATGGTTGATGATGTCCTATCGGAACGAATCCAAGAGTTGCTTTGTGGCACTGGATGTGTGAAGACGAGCATTGTCTAGAAACTTTCCATAGTTTCTTTAGACTTTCACAGTACTGCCGCAGTATTAATTATTTTCCCCTGAAACGGAAATACAATGAGAATCCTCTTACGGCCGCAAAAGATAAGAGGCCATTTCTTTCAGACTGAAACAACGGTTTTGAATTTGTTGCTTAAGGCGGGAGGGTTTCCGCCACTGCATTGATTGTTTCTTTGGTCTCATGGGTGTAATGGGCCAGTCACGCTCCGTCTTATCATAACAGAGTCAAGGAATTGTTCACCTTCCAGTTTGAAGTGCTCGAAGAATTCCCATGAAGATGTGATTCTGTTGACTCCGTGTTGATCTGCGAACTGTTTTGGTTTCCTCTCCTCACAAAATCTTAAAAAACCAAGTGCTTCGGGAATGATTTCACGCAGAAGAGATCTGGAGATAACTGAAAACATTGCATTCATCTCGTCTAAAGTCAATCAATTGTCACTTCGAAACATTTCTTCAATCTTGTTCACTATCCCATCAGTTACGATTGAGGAATGCCCACTCCTTCGTTCATCATGAACATTCGTTCTGCCAGCTTAAGCTCACAACATTACTTTTACACATTAGAAAGATTCATCACATCATCCCCATAAACAGTTTAGATTTCATTAAAAATCTGCAAGAACAAACCACATTATGCTCTTTAAGCTGGGCTTTGCTGGTAGCAAAAATTTTGCACCTCATCAGAAGGGATGCAAAACTTAACTACTGCTCTATCCCTAGGTCTACGACATAGCCACCTACCATACAGTAGTGTACCACGGGTTGCCAAACCAGCCGGCCGGGGTGGGCGAGCGGTTAAGCCGGGACGGTAGCTCAGCGTGTTCGGTCAGAGGGCTGCTTGCCCTATGTCATAAAAAAAAAAAAACTGAGTAAAGGAATCAACTGATATCTTGTGACGTCCGCCTAGACCAAACGCAACGAACTATATCGAAAAAAAAAAAAGCGGTTCTAGGCCGTACAGTCTGGAACCTTGCGACCGCTACGGTCGCAGATTCGAATCCTGCCTCGGTCATCGATGTGTGTGATGTCCTTAGGTTAGATGGGTTTAAGTAGTTCTAAAAAGGGGACTGATGACCTCAGAAGTTAAGTCCCATAGTGCTCAGAGCGATTTGAACCATTTTTTTTGCCAAACCAGTGGAGAGGGAATGGAAACAGTGTGTCAACAACACAATTACACCAGATTATTTCCAATTAAACCTCCAGCAGCAGCTACGGTACCGTGTTGTGCCAGGCCCGCTGCCAGGGGCGTAAGCATCGCTTAACAGCGCTGCTTTGCGTGCACTACCGTACTTCGCTTCCACAAGTCATGTGACCCCTGTCTGCTGACCCACTATCCTTCCTCTGGGCGGAAATTTAAGACTCCAGCAAGCCATTCTGCAGCCTGTTTACGTTAACTGGCAGAACGAGGGTCGTCTCGCCGTCGTGTCCGAGCAGCCAAGCCATCGCTGGCGCATCCTTCACTCATCACTAGGGCGCGGATTTTAATTACCTAAAAAACAGTGAAATAAGCGAGCATTTATGACCTTAAACTTACATAAATATGACCTTAAAAATAAAATATGACTTAATAGAAGTTTATTTAAAGCATTCTTCTTTCTTTATTTAATTTTTTATTCACCATTAAGTAATACAAAATTCACTTCTCAAAATATTGTAAGTATAGTTCTTTCTTTCTGTAGGGTCTGTGGCTAATTTGCACCTATTTTTTTAATGTGTGAATGTTTTATTTTCTTAACACAAAGTACAGTGAAAAGATCATCTATCGAAACGCTAAAACAATGTTTTTATTTCTACGAGGGCAGTTCAATAAGTAATGCAACACATTTTTTTTCTCGGCCAATTTTGGTTGAAAAAACCGGAAATTTCTTGTGGAATATTTTCAAACATTCCCGCTTCGTCTCGTATAGTTTCATTGACTTCCGACAGGTGGCAGCGCTGTACGGAGCTGTTTAAATGACGTCTGTAACAGATGTGCGTTGCAAACAACGGGCAGTGATCGAGTTTCTTTTGGCGGAAAACCAGGGCATCTCAGATATTCATAGGCGCTTGCATAATGTCTACGGTGATCTGGCAGTGGACAAAAGCACGGTGAGTCGTTGGGCAAAGCGTGTGTCATCATCACCGCAAGGTCAAGCAAGACTGTCTGATCTCCCGCGTGCGGGCCGGCCGTGCACAGCTGTGACTCCTGCAATGGCGGAGCGTGCGAACACACTCGTTCGAGATGATCGACGGATCACCATCAAACAACTCAGTGCTCAATTTGACATCTCTGTTGGTAGTGCTGTCACAATTGTTCACCAGTTGGGATATTCAAAGGTTTGTTCCCGCTGGGTCCCTCGTTGTCTAACCGAACACCATAAAGAGCAAAGGAGAACCATCTGTGCGGAATTGCTTGCTCGTCATGTGGCTGAGGGTGACAATTTCTTGTCAAAGATTGTTACAGGCGATGAAACATGGGTTCATCACTTCGAACCTGAAACAAAACGGCAATCAATGGAGTGGCGCCACACCCACTCCCCTACCAAGAAAAAGTTTAAAGCCATACCCTCAGCCGGTAAAGTCATGGTTACAGTCTTCTGGGACGCTGAAGGGGTTATTCTGTTCGATGTCCCTCCTCATGGTCAAACGATCAACTCTGAAGTGTATTGTGCTACTCTTCAGAAACTGAAGAAACGACTTCAGCGTGTTCGTAGGCAAAAACGAACTTCTCCTTCTTCATGACAACGCAAGACCTCACACAAGTCTTCGCACCCGAGAGGAGCTCACAAAACTTCAGTGGACTGTTCTTCCTCATGCACCCTACAGCCCCGATCTCGCACCGTCGGATTTCCATATGTTTGGCCCAATAAAGGACGCAATCCGTGGGAGGCACTACGCGGATGATGAAGAATTTATTGATGCAGTACGACGTTGGCTCCGACATCGACCAGTGGAATGGTACCATACAGGCATACAGGCCCTCATTTGAAGGTGGTGTAAGGCCGTAGCATTGAATGGAGATTACGTTGAAAAATAGTGTTGTGTGGCTAAAAGATTGGGGAATAATCTGGTGTATTTCAATGCTGAATAAAACAACCCCTGTTTCAGAAAAAAATGTGTTGCATTACTTATTGAACTGCCCTCGTACATAGTATTTAAAGCGTTTCAATTTATTTAATACCGTATGTCAATCTTCAGTATCTGCAAAGCTGCACTGGATCACAAGGTGCATTTTCAGGTTTTGCATTGTCAAAGACCTACGGTTGTCGCTGAGGATAGTTTTGTACCTGGAAAAACTCCTCTCCACTTCACAAGATGTCACTGGAGCGTATTTGAAGGCAGCCAGGTCACTAGAGTTCAGCTTTGTTTCAGTATCTTCAAATGTTACGGCATTCCCTGAAAGACTGTCACTAATTTTGCACAGTTTAGAATATCCAGGATTCCGTTGGAGAACACTTTGCAATTTGGTTTTCACTTTGTCAGCCACATGACCACGAGCTCGACCCAACTCACTCTGCACATGTTGCACAATACTCAGGGCCTCACATAGCTGACTGCCAACAGCTTCCAATCGTTGGATGGCTTTTGATATCACTGAAAAATTGGCGTTGGTGTATACCAAGTTTCGAGACAATGTATCTGAAAAAACTTATTTCATAATTTTGATAGCACTTGATTCATCGCTATCAAGCTCACAGAAGATTGTCTTTATTTGGGTGTAGTTGGTGCAGTAATAATCAGCAGCATTAAGCCAAGAACCCCGTTGTGTAAGAACAGGTTTAGGTGGGAGGGGCGTTGAAGGTGCTTGTTCCTTGAATTCTGCACCCGTAGCGGAGCCTTCACATAGATTTTCTTGCCACAGGAAATTAATATGTCCACGTCAGGGTAATTTGATCGCACCTCTTCGGCAACTCTGTGCAACGCATGTGCAAGGCAAGTGGCGTACACCATACTGGGGTAGAGAATCTGAAGCCCTTTGACTGCTTTAGCCATATATGAAGCACAAGCAGCAAAACGTTGTCTCTTTTCACACTATCCGGCCACAGTAGCTTCAGAGAGTTGTCAAACAGAATAGCAATCGTCGAATTGTTCACTCTATCGAGAGCTTCACACGTTAGTAGGAACATATCTCCAGGGCTATCAACGCTTGTAAAAATGCTAACTTTAATGTGGGATATCGTGGAACATTCCTGCTTCAGCACCTACGACTAACTGCTCCAGCGCCAATTAAAAAGCAAGATAACCGAGGGTCTCGTGATCACGGTTAAAACTTAATCGCGATTAAGTTGTCTCTGTGCTACACCAAAGTTAAACGCCGATTACCAAAATGCGGTTAGCTAATCGGGAGTTTGACAGCGGTTAACTCCGCGTGTTACAAAGCAAAGCGCCCATATACACTCCTGGAAATGGAAAAAAGAACACATTGACACCGGTGTGTCAGACCCACAATACTTGCTCCGGACACTGCGAGAGGGCTGTACAAGCAATGATCACACGCACGGCACAGCGGACACACCAGGAACCGCGGTGTTGGCCGTCGAATGGCGCTAGCTGCGCAGCATTTGTGCACCGCCGCCGTCAGTGTCAGCCAGTTTGCCGTGGCATACGGAGCTCCATCGCAGTCTTTAACACTGGTAGCATGCCGCGACAGCGTGGACGTGAACCGTATGTGCAGTTGACGGACTTTGAGCGAGGGCGTATAGTGGGCATGCGGGAGGCCGGGTGGACGTACCGCCGAATTGCTCAACACGTGGGGCGTGAGGTCTCCACAGTACATCGATGTTGTCGCCAGTGGTCGGCGGAAGGTGCACGTGCCCGTCGACCTGGGACCGGACCGCAGTGACGCACGGATGCACGCCAAGACCGTAGGATCCTACGCAGTGCCGTATGGGACCGCACCGCCACTTCCCAGCAAATTAGGGACACTGTTGCTCCTGGGGTATCGGCGAGGACCATTCGCAACCGTCTCCATGAAGCTGGGCTACGGTCCCGCACACCGTTAGGCCGTCTTCCGCTCACGCCCCAACATCGTGCAGCCCGCCTCCAGTGGTGTCGCGACAGGCGTGAATGGAGGGACGAATGGAGACGTGTCGTCTTCAGCGATGAGAGTCGCTTCTGCCTTGGTGCCAATGATGGTCGTGTGCGTGTTTGGCGCCGTGCAGGTGAGCGCCACAATCAGGACTGCATACGACCGAGGCACACAGGGCCAATACCCGGCATCATGGTGTGGGGAGCGATCTCCTACACTGGCCGTACACCACTGGTGATCGTCGAGGGGACACTGAATAGTGCACGGTACATCCAAACCGTCATCGAACCCATCGTTCTACCATTCCTAGACCGGCAAGGGAACTTGCTGTTCCAACAGGACAATGCACGTCCGCATGTATCCCGTGCCACCCAACGTGCTCTAGAAGGTGTAAGTCAACTACCCTGGCCAGCAAGATCTCCGGATCTGTCCCCCATTGAGCATGTTTGGGACTGGATGAAGCGTCGTCTCACGCGGTCTGCACGTCCAGCACGAACGCTGGTCCAACTGAGGCGCCAGGTGGAAATGGCATGGCAAGCCGTTCCACAGGACTACATCCAGCATCTCTACGATCGTCTCCATGGGAGAATAGCAGCCTGCGTTGCTGCGATAGGTGGATATACACTGTACTAGTGCCGACATTGTGCATGCTCTGTTGCCTGTGTCTATGTGCCTGTGGTTCTGTCAGTGTGATCATGTGATGTATCTGACCCCAGGAATGTGTCAATAAAGTTTCCCCTTCCTGGGACAATGAATTCACGGTGTTCTTATTTCAATTTCCAGGAGTGTACATGCAAAGATAATGATATCGCTGTCTGCCTGTGGCAAGGGTGTTGTAACCGCCTTGGTCTGTGGTACTTGCGCGTGCTTTTCATATTGTTGGCGTAATGTGAGCGTTGTTACTGCGCTATGGAGAACAAGAAAAGGACGCCGAATTTTTCCAAATTCGAAGTAGACATACTTTTGGAGTTGGTTGCCTCAAATTCAAGTATATTAGATTGTAAAAAACGGATGGTTGCACAGTTATGGACAAACTGGATGCATGGGAAAACATAGCAACACAATTTAATTCAACTCCAGGTAAGATAAAATTTTATTTGAATCATAAATCAATAAATATCTGTTACTAATGTAAAACACTATTTTTCATGGTGCTAAGATTAATATTGAATAACAATTCTGGATACACACAACAAAAATTATATCAGCTACTACATATCCATTTCAGGTGTAACAAAAAGAAGGCCTGAAAGGCTCAAAACATGTTACGAGAATTTGAAGAGGATGTTGCGGAAGGATTTGGCTGAAGAGAAGATTCAAGTCTATAAAAAAAGAAAGAGGGAAGGCAATACCAGTACCTAAAAAGAGTCCACACGAGGCAAAACTACTGGAAATAGTTGGCTCATCATTGAAGCTCCTGGAAAATACCTTTGATTTGGATGCACAGTACAGCGTAATAATGGATCTAAATGTAGGTGTGGCTGATGATGCAGCAGTTGGCGATGCCAGCAGTACCACAAACAATAATGGAACTGTAATTGTTGCTGAAGCTGGCGAAAGCTTTATCCCAGCACAGGTTGTTATGGAGAAAGTTCAGCAACCCTTCTCCACACCTTCAAGTGCAGGAGCACAAGAAACATGTAAACGGAGAAGGATGCCACCGAGACGTAAACCAACTTCCTCCTCTGCACCGGACAGTGTAATGCAGAAGAGGGTGGAAGTACTCCAGCAGCAGCTGGAAATGATGAAGAGAGAACATATGAAAGAAATGAGAATTTAAAAAATCTCAAAATTTTGGCACTAAAAGAAAAATTAAAATATTGGTTCAAATGGCTCCAAGCACTATAGAACTCTTAACATCTGAGGTCATCAGTCCCCTAGACTTAGAACTACTTAAACCTAACTAACCTAAGGACATCACACACATCCATGCCTAAGGCAGGATTCGAACCTGCGACCGTAGCGGTCGCGCGGTTTCGTACTGAAGCGCCTAGAACCGCTCGGCCACAGCGGCCGGCTAAAATATTGGAAGCGGAAGAATTCTACCGAATGTAATGTAAATGTTTAAAAAAGATTTTATTATTTGTGCACTATAATAATTTCAAATAAAAATAATTACGTATTTTACATGTATTAAGTAACAGTTTACCTCAGTGAAAATGTTCATCAATTATAGTGCGACGAACTTCTCGTCCTGGTAATGTGTCATCACGATACATTTGTTGACCGGGAGGCACTGGCTCATTATCGTCGATATCGGGGCCTCTCTCGCTACGTAATAGCCTCAGCAGCCGCGTAATTTCCGTATCTTCAGGTGGCTCTTCCTTGATTGTGCTCCTTGCAATATTATGCAAGACAGCTGTACTCACTATAATTGCAATTGTCTTTTGTGGATTACACCTCATTCCCATAGATAAAATGGGCAATCTCCTCTTCCACGAACCATATTGTCTCTCCACAGTGTTCCTTGTTGTAATGTGAGACCTTTTATATCGATGCTCTGCCGCACTCTGTGGATTTGAAAGTGGTGTCAATAAGTAAGGTCTGCATGCGTAGTCACTATCTTCTAGTAAGTGACCGACTGGTATTTCACCATTTTCAAACTGTGCCCTTCGAGCGCAATTACGAAATATTGTACTATCGCGCACAGAGCCAGGCCACCGAGGCACAATGTCCCGTATTATTAAATTGTGGTCGCTGATTGTTTGGCAATTAAAGGAGAAATATGATTTCCTATTGCGGAAAAGTTCTACATTCTGTCCGCCAGGTGACTGAATCCTTATGTGAGCGCAATCCACTGTACCAATGACTCCAGGAAATACATCCAGTGTGTTGAAACCATCCATCACAGAGCGTACTTCCGCTCGAGAAGGAAACTTTATGTATTGAAAAGACATTGTTGCTATGATTCCCGACACTTCACTTATAATGCTCTGTGCCATTGTAGAATGTACATTAGCACTGTCACTAATTACAAGATTAAATGCTCCAGTTGTGTATGCCCTTGTTGTCATCAGGACTCTGTTCATGGGCGAGACCGGATTATTTCGGTAAGTTGGAAATTCTAACATATTTTGGATTTGATCCAATAACCACCACACTGTTTCTTTTGAAAGACGAAACCTCTCTTCAAATTTCCGGTCACCGTAATCTTCGAAAGGATTTCCCCTTTCCACAAGTACACCAACACGGTTGCAACGATTTATATGTTGAAGATATAGCATTTATTCGTCTCCTATACCATCTAAAAAGTCAAAACACGCTGCCATGTTACATGCTTACAATAAGTTAACCATGATCAATTCAAGATAATCGACCCTTCGAGCTCGGTTAACTTTAATCGCGATCAAATCCCTCGATAAACTTTGATCGAGGTTGGTGCAGCCGAGTATCGAGTTAATCAGGGTTAAATGCTGACTTGACCGCGGTTAACTTTTAATCGGCGTTGCTGCAGTCGGCCCGTATAGTTTCATGAAGGTCTGAAAGGCGGCGGCGCTATAAGTAGCCTTCAAAATATCGTCAGTAACGGAGGTGCGTTCCAAGCAGAGAGCTGTCATTGAGTTTCTTTTGGCGAAAAACCAGAGTATCGCAGATCTTCACAGGTGTTTGCAGAATGTCTACAGAGACTTGGCAGTGAACAAAAGCACGGTGAGTCATTGGGTGAGGTGTCTGTCATCATCTCAGTAAGGTCGTGCAAACCTGTCCAATCTCCCCCATGCCGACCGGTCGCATACAGCTGTGACTCCTGCGGACACTGTCAATCGAAGTGATCGACGAATCACAGTCAAACAACTCGCTGCACAATTGGACGTCTCTGTTGGTAGCGCCGACGCATTCACCCATCAGTTGAGATACTCAAAGGTGTGTGCCCCCTTGTTGCTCGCCGACTAAAAGAAACCATAAAGAGCAGCAAAGGACCATAATGTCTTCTGGGACTCTGAGTAGGTTATTCTGTTGATATCCTCCCTCACTGTGTAACGATCAACTCTGAAGTACATTGTGCTAACCTAACGAAACTGAAGGAACGACTTCATCGCGTTCGTCGCCACAAAAAGGCAAACGAACTACTCCTCTTCCGTGACAACATAAGGCCTCACACGTCCGCGCACCCGAGTGGAGCACACAAAACTTCATTGGACTGTTCTTCCTCATCCACCATAGAGCCCGGATCTCGCACCTTCCGACTACCATCTGTTTGGCCCAAGAAATGATGCACTCCGCGGGTAGCAGTGCTTGGATGATGGGGAGGTTACAGAGGCGGCGAAACGTTGGCTCCGACGTCGACCTCTAGACTGATTCAGGCCCTACCAGAACGGTGGTATAAGTCTGTCGCAGTCATTGGAGATTATGTTGACAAATAGGGTTTCGTAGCCAAAAAAAAAAAAAAAAAAAAAAAAAAAATGGAGAATAATATGGTGTACGGGAATCCTGCATGGAACTGAACTGCTTTCAGAGAAAATAGTGTTGCATTACTTACTGAATGCCCCTCGTACAATCGTGAGCAAGATGAGCAAAATCGGTGACTTAATAGGGTGTATTCTTCCTCGGTAAACGGTCTTTCACTGTCACCTGACGGACGCACAGTAAATTAAATTACGCGCTCGGGCGAAATCGCCAAATGAAGAGCGATGCGATGTGGGTCAGCTGAACGACGGGAAAACGGCTGCGCGAGAAAGGCTGGGATGACGCAACAGCGGCAGCTGAACTGTGAACGGCGTCCGCTCAGCATAGCGAGCGGGCGGGACAGTTGTAAAAGCCGGCCAGCCTCAGCGAGGTGGCAGTTGCGGTGGACGCGCTGAGCCGAGAGCGCATGCGCCCAGTGCAGGATGCCGGCCGCTTCCCCTAGGGTCCGCGGCAAAGCCGACGCATGGTAAGAGTAACCGCCGATTCGCACTGGACGATCACGTCACGTCACGCTGTTTTCAGAGTGTATTCACCCTAGACGTCACGTTACGTCACGTCACTTCGCTTAGCGCAGTACCGAACGGTGAAAGTGATGTTATGAGGTACCTTCCGTGATGCAAAAAGTCGAAGTATAGTGTCGCAATTGGGGAACTAAGGACGATACTTTTATTAATGAACAAAGCAAACTACATAACGAATGTTATTGATCAGTTTTGTATGGTATATTGTGGAGAAGTGAAACAACATCTCAAAACATCGACATTTATTTGCCAGCGAAAATAGCTACATACAAAGAATAATATCACATATACAAGGAAATAGATACAACATGTTTACCTTATCCGTTACTTTTTTCCCTATGTAGTATATGTCATAACTAACTGTATTTTTCTCCTTCAGTAGAGCTGACTTTCATAGTTAATTAAAAGTTATTTAATGAAAATCGCTTCATCAATTCATACTCTTATTTACACCCAGTACAGGCGTCAGCCATTTGAAATGCATTGTGAAATGTTTTGACGTGAAGTGACGTGACGTGACACGACGGCAAGTGTGAACTGGCGTTAGGCCTACATCTCGCACCTTATACGAGCACGGCGACTCCAGACAGGGCCCAAGTGACGCCATCGGCAGTTTGGAACGCCAGTCCGACAGGGACACAGGAAGCGCCTATGTGTGAAATTTGAAGTGCACAATAACAAATGCAAGAACATTCCACTAGATATAGGTCCACTGCAAATGTGTGGTTTAGAGCAGCCACGGACTTCAGTAGCAAACATTGTCTACATCTATGTCTACTACATCTACATCTACTTCTAAATGTATACTTCACAAATCACCTTACGGTGTGTGGCGGAGGGTACTTTGTGTCCAGTGTCACTTTCCCATTTCCCTGTTCCAGTTACGGGAAGAACAATTGCTGGTAAGCCACCCTGTGGGCTCGAATCTCTCTTAGTTTACCTTCATAGCCTTTTCGGGAGAAGGAGGAAGCATTATATTAGTTGACCCTTCCAGAAATATACGCCCTCGGGACTTGAACAGTACACCAATCCATGGTGCAGAATGCCTCTCTTGCTGCATATGTCACTGGAGTTGCCTCAGCATGAAGCTTTCATGCTTAGTACATGAACCTGCAACGAAACGTGCTGCTATTCTAAGGATCATCTCTACTTCCCCTATCAGTCCTATCTGGTAGGGCCATCAGTCTGACGAGCAGTATTCAAGTATTGGTCAAACAAGTATTTTGCAAGCTACTTCCTTTATTCAGTGAAATGTTCTGAGGATTCTTCCAGTGAATCTCAGTCTGGCATCTGCCTTACCCACAATTAATTTTATGTGAACGTTCCATTTCAAATCGCTCCATAGCCATACTCCACGTATTTTACGGAAGCAACTGCTTCCAGTAATTGTTCTACAATCGTATAATCATACAAAAAGGTTCTTTCTGTCTATGTATTCATAACACATTGTTACATTTGATTATGTTGAGGGGCGTGTCGATCCTCTGCACGTCTTCCTGCATTTCGCTACAATTTTCTAGCATTGTGAGTGCACTATACACAACTGCATCATTCGAGAAAAGCCTCTCGTGACTTTCCATATTATCTAATAGATCTTTCGTTCTCTCTCTCTCTCTCTCTCTCTCTCTCTCTCTGTCTCCCCTCCCTTCTTAGCTGATAGCCATCACTGGATGTGGATAAACAAAGATCAGACAGACCTCGTGTACTAACGGAGAGTGACTGTCGAGCGCTGCAGATGACTGGTAAAAAATCGCACGCGGTCTGCAGAACGAATCAGTCGTGAGTTCCAAAGCGGTACCAGCAGCCCAGCTAGCTCAACGACTGTGCGTAGGGAGTTAAAAAGAATGGGGGACAATAATCGAGCAGCTACTCTTAGGCCGACACATTTCTGTAGTCAGTATTAAACGACACCAGAGATGGTGCAAAGAGCAGCGCCACTGGACGGTGAATGACTGGAAACAAATGATTCGGAGTGATGACTCACGCCTTAAACTGTGGCAGGCCGTTGGAACGGTTTGGCTTTGGCGAATGCTTGGAGAACATGACCTGACTTCATGTGTCGCGCAACAATGATGCTTGGAGGAGGTGATGTTACGGTATGGGGCATGTACTGCGCTTTGGCTGTGGTCCCGTTATTGCGCTTAAGAAAACGCTAAATTCAGAACGACGTTAACATATTTTACGGCATTGTGACTGCATGCAGTACAGAAACAGTTAGAAGACAGGAAAGTAACACAGGTCACACCAATATTCAAGAATGGAAATGAGAGTAACCCACTGAATTACAGACCCATATCACTGACCTCAATTTGCAGTAGGATTTTAGAGCATGTACTGTACTCGAACATTAAGAATCAGCTTGAAGAAAATGAGTTATTGATACATAACCAACACGGATTCAGAAAATATCGTTCTTGTACAACGCAGCTAGCTCTCTCTTCCCATGAAGTAATGAGTGCTGTCGACAAGGGATCTCAGATCGATTCCATATTCCTAGATTTCCAGAAGGCTTTTGATACCGTTCCTCACAAGCGACTATTAATGAAATTGCATGCATATGAAGTATCGTCTCAGCTGTGTGACTGGATTCGTGATTTCCTCCCAGAGAGGTCACAGTTCGTAGTGATAGACTGTAAATCATCGAGTAGAACAGAAGTTATACTGGCGTTCCACAAGGTAGTGTCATAGACCCTCTGCTGTTCCTGATTTATAAAAATGATCATATAAATGATAATCTGAGTAGCCCTCTTAGATTGTTTGCAGATGACGCTGTAATTTACCGTCCAGTAAAATCATCAGGCGATCCAATTACAAAATGATTTAGAGTGAATTTTTGTATGCTAGGAAAAGTGGAAATTGGGACTAAACAAAGAAAAGTGCGAGGTCATCCACATGGGTACTAAATGAAAGACGATAAATTTTGGGTATACGATAAACCGCACAAATGTAAGGGCTGTCAATTTGACTAAATACGTAGGAATTACAATAACAAGCATCTTAAATTGGAAAGACCATGTAGACAATATTGTGGGGACGGCGAAACAAAGACTGCGCTTTGTTGGCAGAACACTTAGAAGATGCGACAAACCCACTAAAGAGACAGCCTGCATTATACTTGTCCGTCATCTGCTGGAATATTGCTGCCCAGTGCGGGATCCTTACTAGGTAGGACTGACGGAGGACATTGAAAAAGTGCAAAGAAGGGCACCTCGTTTCGTGTTATCGCGCAATAGGGGTGAGAGTGTCACTGATATGATACGCGCGTTGGGGTGGCAGTCAGTGAAACAAAGGCGGTTTTCTTTGCGGCGAGATCTATTTACGAAATTTCAAGCACCAACTTTCTCTTCCGAATGCGAAAATATTTTCTGACACCCACCTACGTAGGGAGAAATGATCTTCATAATAAAATAAGAGAAATCAGAGCTCGAACGGAAAGATATAGGTGTTCCTTTTTCCCACGCGCCATTCTAGATTGTAATGGTAGACAAGTAGTATGAAAATGGTTCGATGAACCCTCTGCCAGGCACTTAAGTGTGAATTGCAGAGTAACCATGTAGATGTAGATGTTGTTTGTGTCAGCGTGACTATGCACCCTGTCGTAAAGCAACATCTTTGAGGCAATGGTTTGTGGACAACAGCACTCCTGCCCAGACACCTGACCTGAACAGCTTTGGGATGAGCTAGAACGTCGACATCTCTTCAGACCCCAGCGTCCTGTATTACTATCTTGTGTGTTTTCGGGTCCAAAATGTTTCAGACACCTCCTTGAAAGTGACTCCAGTAGAATTCAACCTGTCACAAAGATAAAGAGTGGATGTACCCAGTCATCATATCCATTAACAGGCGTCCGGATACTTCTGATCAGGTAGTGTACCCGTCGCCATGACGTCGCAACTTTGGTTCAAATGGTTCAAATGGCTCTGAGCACTATGGGACTTAACATCTGAGGTCATCAGTCCCCTAGACTTAGAACTACTTAAACCTAACTAACCTAAGGACATCACACAGGGCTGGCCGGGGTGGCCGAGCGGTTCTAGGCGTTACAGTCTGGAACCGTGCGACTGCTACGGTCGCAGGTTCGACTCCTGCCTCGGGCATGGATGTGTGTGATGTCCTTAGGTTAGTTAGGTTTAAGTAGTTCTAAGTTCTAGGGGACTGATGACCTTAGAAGTTAAGTCCCATAGTGCTCAGAGCCATTTGAACCATTTGACATCACACATATCCATGCCCGAGGCAGGATTCGAACCTGCGACGGTAGCAGCAGCGCGGTTCCGGACTGAAACGCCTAGAACCGCTCGGCTACATCGGACGGCCGCAACTTTGGACTTCAAGAGTCAGCTGCCAACTAACTTAAATCAGACTATAGATGGGACGAGGTCACGATCTTCATTAAGAATTTAAAAAGGTTATTTCAGTCCTACCACAGTTATAATGTTAAACTTGTAAAACCTGATCAGATTAGAACTGACCCGCTGTAGCATTTCTCAATAAAAAATAAAAAATAAAATATTTTATATTATTATTGGTTAGATAGATATGAATGGAATGTTAATAGATTTTATCTCTGCCACTAAACGTGACTTTTAAGAAAGCATTAAATAATTAGTAAGTACTGTGTGAGCAAACTACATGAATGTCTCTTGTTTTGCTGGAGGCAATACTATTGAAGTGAAAAAACATGACACAGAAAAATTTTACTCTCCTTTTCTACTTAAGCTGAACTCTGCCTTCCAGCATCGTCATTACTTCAGACCGGTGAGTGCGTTGGTAGACGACATTGTTTCGAGGCCAGTGACCGATCTGAATACTACGCGGTCCGCGTAATAACATTACCCGGATTTTAAAAGAAAAAGGTCGGTGAAAATGATCTCAGGGGCGTATGAATTATAATTTGATGGATTAAACGGCGAATGAACAATGACCGTGTTCGGCTGTGGTCACCAAACAATGTGCCAGCAACCTGAAATTGGACTACAAAAATGCATAATAAAATCACATATAACATGACTAGAAAGGAAAGGGATCTTAAAATGAAACACTGCTACTTAACATCAAATTAGCATAATTATTCAACAAAAGCGTATAAATGACACTTACCCAGCTTATCTCGGTAGCGGAGGACAAAAGTGAGAGAGCGAACAAGTCGCGTTCCGCGTTTTTAAGAGGTATATCGATAGGCAAACGAATGTACCTACTACATTTCGTTTCATAGAGTTTACTTTACACATTTTAGATACTTCATATTAACAGAATCTTCCGCCGGTTCTTGGTAGAACAACATTATAATAAATGAAAAGCACCAGTTTGCTTTTGTTCTACAATATTCTAGAACAAAAGCAAACTGGTGCTTTTCATTTATCATAGATACTTCTTTACAAAATTATACATGAACAATTAAAATACATCATCTCATACGTACATTATTTCTTTCAATTAATATACAAATTTATACTATATATATATATATATATATATATATATATATATATATATATAAATTTATTTACATATGTAAAATTATTTATAATATTTTCAGGCGTTAGTTAAAATTGGAGCTACGTTTTTATACATTTATAAAGTAGCAGTTCAGCCTTTCGGATAAATAGGAGTCCATCTTCGGACACAAATCACAAGAATCGGAATACCTCATCGAATAAAAGTTACAAATCGATTTATAAATTTGAAAAATGTCAGTCTAAGTTGTCTTGGACTGCTTCCGTTAGCAGTCCACTTCTCTCACATCATCTGCGTCGTGACGATACGGTATTTCATACTGTGTTTGTCAATAGCAAATATTTTTCTACTTGTTAGCGCTATTTCCCGCGCCGCCAATATTCCGGCACCAATGCGTACACCACACACATGACTCACAATCAGACGAGTCACTTGTACTTATTCTTGGGGTGGCGTGTGTCTGAAGATTGGAGCTTGCTCTACCGAAACGCGTCGGTTGTATAGTGATGAGATTTCGGGTGATTAACATTATAGACGTAGTTTAAGCGAATATTTTCTTAAATTATTGATGGACCTGCTCGACTGCTCTCTTCAAAGCCCCGCTTTGAGCCGCACAGAACGACTTTGAGGTGAACTATAGAGTTGGTTATGTGCCACTGAAATTCACACGAAAACCGGACGAGTGCTCGCCACGCTACATGAATAAAATAGGAAACAAATTCGTCCTTCGACGTACAATTAATTTCTGGAATGTCTTATCCGAAAATTAAAGTACATCATAGTAAAACATCATCATTCTCTTAAGGCCTTATTCCTGCAGCAATGCGAGGTCGGCCCGATTACTATTGATTTGGCAGTGTTAGTTGCAGAGGGTGGCTGAATGCCCATCCTGCCACCACCCCAAACAACCCCCAGGACGGAATCAGTGTACCCCAGCTGTCTGCGTCTAGTGTAAGCCATAGAATAGTGCGAACGTGTTTAAAATGTCTGCGAGTCGTGGAACTGAGGCGGAACGTGGTGACCAGCCCGGTATTCACCCAGTGGGATGTGGAAAACCGCCTAAAAACCACATCCAGGCTGCCTGGAATACCGGCCTTCGTCGTTAATGCGCCAGGCGGATTCGATCCGGACCGGCGCGCCTGCCCGAGTCCAGGAAGCAGCTCATGAGCACTCTCGGCTACCCTGGCGGGTACGTCGTAGTAGAATAATAGGACTAAATATAATTAACTGCACCAATAACATCTTTGGAACGAACAACAGTAGCAGCCAGAATCTTTTGACCACATAGGTCATCTCTGCGCACAAGGCTAGGGAAAAAAGGACAGTCGTCCTGTCATGTACCAGAACACGCTATTCTTATTCTATGTTTTTGTGAGTTGCAAATATCGTATCGAAGAAATCTAGATAAGCAGATACGGCAGTGTGACGTCTCGGTGTTCGGCACTGATAAGCATAGCGATGTGAGGAGTTCATTATCATCTGCTGTCAGTATCGACTCGCCGCGCCCGCAACATACGGCGGGCGGAATCATCTGGAAGACACGTATCTGCCAGGTACGCACGTGATTGTGACTTAGGGTAGGCTCTATCTAGCTCTAAAGTGACTCGGCATTTTAAATACCAACTGCAGACGAATAATGGAAGGTAATATTTTGCCTTCCTGACTATTTTACGACTGAAAAGTGTGCAGCCCCTCCATAACACAGACACAAATATTGTATCCAATATATTGAAGTATATGACATTTTTAATGGAAGTTGTACTTTTTTAACAGTATTATCTAGCTCGCGGTGATAGAAGTACAGATATAAATGTTAAAGTTCGTAGCGAAAATTTCGAGCAAGAACAACTCTGAATCGTGTAAAACTTGAAATCGAAGTCTACAGTCAAAGCGAATTTCGTTCCTATTGGGCTTCGTTTTCTACTCGTCAAAATTCCGTAATTTGCGGATGGCTCATGTCGTCTGTTAACTAGAACATTGATATTTGCTCCTCGATTGCATTTTTATTCCCGTTCGAACTTTTTCTTTAATTTTTCGCAGACAGACTTGCTGTTGAACGTGGATGTACTATAATGAATAACTATTTAACTAGAAACAACAATCAGCCACAAATCTGCTTAATTATACATTTAAGGATGAACAAAATGTTGAACCTGCAAAATCCATCTGCAGTCGGCTTTTGGAGGCTTATATGTTGAGGCCTCTTAATGCAGCCTGTTAATCGAGCATAATATGAAACATTCCCTTAAACGAAAAGGCCATATCTTAGAATCACGCGTCTACTTAACGAGTACCGTGATTACCATATTTAGGCTACCGTGCGTTTCAGTTATAAATATGCAATAAACAACGTTCTCATTTTCTATCCTCCAAAGACTTTTTAAAACTGATTTAAACTGAAGCAAATATTCTTGCCTCTAGTTTTCATTTTCTTTTCGTAAAACTCCTCTTAATGTCGGTGGATAAAAATAAGTTACTATTTTTTACTTGTACTACTTCTGGTTTTCATTGGTTTAAATATAAATTTCTCTTTTATTAGCAATTTATATTTAGCTATAACCCTATATAACCCCATTACAGTTAACATTAAATTCGAATATGCAGTTTTATCCACGATTATCTGAAAAGATGCCAGTTGCTCTTTCAATTAGATTTAACCTTATGCACTGAAGCTATCGATCGTCTGATTCCGTCTAATTTTGAGCTTTAGTACTACTGAAAATATAGGATGCATCTTTTGCTGTATCTAATGGACTTCGTGAAGCTACCTTGCTTCTTATCGAGAGCGGGGAATGCCTCTCTATTGGTGCCAATGAGTGTAGTGCCGTCTGAAGTCGGGAAGGTAGTATAATGAAATTCGGCCCAATTATGTATGTACAATTCACAACGGAATCTGACTAAACGACTTCAGTACGAATGATGAGGCAATGAACTTCATAAATAATTTAATAAACATTTCTCAAGCTGGACAGCTATTCTCATTAACAACAGGCAATGGAAAGGATTGGGGGAACGCACACAGGGGAATAGTCTACCGAACTATACTCCATAAGAAAGAATGTTTCTTAACACGAGATATTCTCTTCTCGAATTTTAGCATTCATCAGACAAAGCAAACCCCCTTAATATTACGATTCATTAACAAAAAAAAAAAAAAAAAAAAAAAAAAAAAATCGTCTCATCAAAAGGATGGGATACAGTCGCTCGCGTGAACGCCACCTGTTTCTGGCTGTAGTGAACTTTCATCTGCTTCGTTCAAAGACTTGAATGCAACTCCTTGCATTCAGGTCTTCGAAGGAAGCACATGACGGTTCACGACATGCAGAAACAGGTGGCCCCAGTATGCTAATATCGAGCATTTTTGAGTGGTGCGTATGGAGCCTGAAGATGGCATATTGAACTGCCAAGCTGGTATTTAAAATAAAATAACTTCTCAATTTGCACGGCTGTTTGGCGAATTTCTTTGTTAAACACTCAAGAATCAGTCGTACAAATGTTTTGTAAGCCATTTCATCCGTAGATGAATTACATTTCTTTAAGATTCTCCCAACTAATCTCTGTCTAGTATTCAAAAAGTAAGCTACGCATTGTTTCGCCAGGCTTCACTACAACTCAGAGCCACAGATTTATGGCATTATTTTGGAACGTAGTCGCCAAGTCTCTGTAAACGGTCGGATCGTCCTGCCAGTCGTTCAGTTCCCCGACGACAGAAATCCTCTCGGTCATGGAGGCATTGGAGAACCGCTGTGTGAACGTCTTTTTTTCCCCAGATCTTCTTTCACCTTGCCGAAAGATTGAAATCACATGGTGCAAGATCTGGAATGTATGGTGGATGCTTTCAAAACTAGCATCTAAAACGATGGAGCAAAGCTTGTGCTGTGTGCTCCGTGTGGGTTATTCCATTGCTGAGCAGGAGAACAATGCCTTTGCTTAACTTTCCACGTCACTTCTTTATGGCGTTGTGCTGCGATGTAAGTTTTGCACAGTACGAGTCGGCGTTAATGGACGTGCCCTTTGTCGTAAACTCTGTGTATACGAGTCCTTCGCGGTCGAAGAAAATGGTGGCCATGGCCTTCGCTGTTGACCGTGCAACTTCGCATTTCTTCCGCAAAGGCAAGGAGGAGGGGTGTGTCCATTCCAAAGACGCTCTCTTTCTTGTAGATGTGATACGATGACCCATGTCTCATCGCTCTTAACGAAGCGGCTTAGGAAATCATTACCATCTACTCATTATCTCTAAGGGAAGTCCAGAGACACGCCAGAAACCTTGCTCCGAATCAGTTCCTCGACGCCTGGTCATTGTCGTCTGTAGTTATGTCGATAGCGTTCCTTCCCGAAGGGAGGCGGTGCTCTTGCACTGTACAGCGACAATCACTACAGTTCGCAATATAGTTGATTATTTGCTTTAGTAGAAGGAAACGTACATTGTAATTAACATTATCTAGCATTACAATAGTTTACAAAATTCCGTCAGTTCGTGGCTTCTGTAGTCTTCCCGCCTTCTTACTTTTCTCTTGATATCAGTAGCAACGTGTCTGCCTTTCATAAAGCAAGAGCGTACATAATTAATAGTTTGATACATCCACAGCGGAAGACCAGTCAGTTTAACGAACATCAGATTAGTAATGACAGAAATATGGAATGAAATTCTTGTAGGTGTGATAGTGAGAGTCATTTGCGAAAATCTAGACTCACATTCGCTAGCACATATGAAAATATTTACATGTGAAAATATTTATAATATTTTCAGGCGTTAGTTAAAATTGGGGCTATGTTTTTATGCATTTATTTACATATGAAAATATTTGTAATATTTTCAGGCGTTAGTTAAAATTGGGGCTATGTTTTTATGCATTTATAAAATAACATTTCACTGTTCCGGATGAACAGGAGTCCATCTTCGGACACACCTCACAAGAATCGGAGACCTCATCAAATAAAAGCTACAAATCGATTTATAAATTTGAAAAAAAGTCAGCCAAAGTTGACTTGGACTACTTCCGTTGGCACTCCACTTCTCTGACATCATCTCCGTCTTGACGATACGGTATTTCGTAGTGTGTTGGTCAATAGCAAATATTTTTTGTACTTGTTAGCGCTATTTCCAGCAACATCACTTCCCGTGCCGCCAATGAGTACACCACACACCTGACTCACAATCAGACAAGTGACTTGTACTTATTCTTGGGATGGCGTGTATCTGAAGATTGAAGCTTGCTCTACCGAAACGCGTCGGTTGTGTAGTGATGAGATTGCGGGTGATTAACATTATAGACGTAGTTCAAGCTCTCTTCACAGCCCCGCTTTGAGTCGCACAGAAAGACTTTGAGGTGAACTGTAGAGTTAGTTATGAGCCACTGAAATTCACACGAAAACCGGACGAGTGCTCGCCACGCTACATGAATAAAATAGGAAACAAATTCGCCCTTCGACGACCAAGAATTTCTGGGATGTCTTATCCGAAAATTAAACTACGTCATAGAAGAGTAATAGGACTAAATACAATTAACTGCACGAATAACATCTTTGGAACAAACAACATTAGAAGCCAGAATCTTTTGACCACATAGGTCATCTCCGCGCACAAGGCTAGGGAAAAAAGAACAGTCGTCCTGTCCTGTACAAGAACACACTATTCTTATTCTATGTTTGTGTGAGTTGCAAATATCGTATCGTATCGTATCGTATCGTATCGACTGCATTGGGAAGAAGAATGAGGGATGCTCGCATTTTCTTCTCCGTCAAATAATCTCGAAGACCTCTAAGTTTTCCTCCCTCTGGAAGGCCAAAACGACGACTTAAGGTTTTTATACTTGTTTCACTATATGTTATTACAGGATTTTCAGGCCAGATCGATGAGTCGAACATTTCCGCACATTCAGAGGTAGCAATATCCTCTGTCTATCGAAAGTGGTTTTCCTTCCACTATTTTAGCCGATCATGAAGTTTGCTGGGCTCAAGAACCCATTATAAAATCCCAGGGATCCCAAACATTAGAGCAGTACGTTACAAATAACTTCAGCAGTACCATTATGTAGCTCTACTACATCAATGAAAATCTTTGTGAGCTCTCTCAAGTCAGGGTGTTTGGTTATTAAACATGATAATTGGCTAATTGTTGTGTTCTCATAAAACTAATGATATTTTTGATATTGTCAAATTGTTTCAACAATTGTTTTTCATTTCTTTGCGGTCTGATTAATAATGTTAGTATGCGCATTTCCAGAATGTGAAATGCTGCCCATGTCTACTCCGTTAGGTTCTGGCAGATCAACTGCTTCTTTTGCGCGACTTTAAAAGGAGCGTGAAATATAATTGCTTCATCTCCAGCTCGTTTTAAAACGCCCTTGTGCAAGTATTTTCCAAAGTCTTCTCGTTAGCACAAAGTAATATTTGGGTTGTAGCTTGGTGAGCGGAACTTCCTTTATGTTTAAATATTTTTTCCCACTAACAGACTATTGAAAACTAGGCAATTTGTGGTAAGTTCCTATGGGACCAAACTGCTAAGGTCATCGGTCCCAAGGCTTACACACTACTTAATCTAACTTAAACTAACTTACATTAACGAAACATACACACTCATGCCCCAGGGAGGACTCGAACCTCCGACAGGGGGAGCGGCGCGAACCGTGGCAAGGCGCCTTGGACTAACCGGCTCTCCTTTTATTGAGTCACCTTTAGATGATACAGATAAGGCAGCCCAAGCTAGTACAATATTCATGCCTCGTTTATTTCTTTCTATGCCCAGATCTCCTACTTCTTTGCAAATAAGTTATTTTTTTTTTTTGTAACGATTAACCAATCATTTCTCTTACAAAAAGCGATTTCTTGATCCAAAGTCCAACATTCTGGACGATCATTTGGTACCTATCGTAAACACGTTCGCTTAATATACACTCCTGGAAATGGAAAAAAGAACACATTGACACCGGTATGTCAGACCCACCATACTTGCTCCGGACACTGCGAGAGGGCTGTACAAGCAATGATCACACGAACGGCACAGCGGACACACCAGGAACCGCGGTGTTGGCCGTCGAATGGCGCTAGCTGCGCAGCATTTGTGCACCGCCGCCGTCAGTGTCAGCCAGTTTGCCGTGGCATACGGAGCTCCATCGCAGTCTTTAACACTGGTAGCATGCCGCGACAGCGTGGACGTGAACCGTATGTGCAGTTGACGGACTTTGAGCGAGGGCGTATAGGGGGCATGCGGGAGGCCGGGTGGACGTACCGCCGAATTGCTCAACACGTGGGGCGTGAGGTCTCCACAGTACATCGATGTTGTCGCCAGTGGTCGGCGGAAGGTGCACGTGCCCGTCGACCTGGGACCGGACCGCAGCGACGCACGGATGCACGCCAAGACCGTAGGATCCTACGCAGTGCCGTAGGGGACCGCACCGCCACTTCCCAGCAAATTAGGGACACTGTTGCTCCTGGGGTATCGGCGAGGACCATTCGCAACCGTCTCCATGAAGCTGGGCTACGGTCCCGCACACCGTTAGGCCGTCTTCCGCTCACGCCCCAACATCGTGCAGCCCGCCTCCAGTGGTGTCGCGACAGGCGTGAATGGAGGGACGAATGGAGACGTGTCGTCTTCAGCGATGAGAGTCGCTTCTGCCTTGGTGCCAATAATGGTCGTATGCGTGTTTGGCGCCGTGCAGGTGAGCGCCACAATCAGGACTGCATACGACCGAGGCACACAGGGCCAACACCCGGCATCATGGTGTGGGGAGCGATCTCCTACACTGGCCGTCCACCACTGGTGATCGTCGAGGGGACACTGAATAGTGCACGGTACATCCAAACCGTCATCGAACCCATCGTTCTACCATTCCTAGACCGGCAAGGGAACTTGCTGTTCCAACAGGACAATGCACGTCCGCATGTATCCCGTGCCACCCAACGTGCTCTAGAAGGTGTAAGTCAACTACCCTGGCCAACAAGATCTCCGGATCTGTCCCCCATTGAGCATGTTTGGGACTGGATGAAGCGTCGTCTCACGCGGTCTGCACGTCCAGCACGAACGCTGGTCCACCTGAGGCGCCAGGTGGAAATGGCACGGCAAGCCATTCCACAGGACTACATCCAGCATCTCTACGATCGTCTCCATGGGAGAATAGCAGCCTGCATTGCTGCGAAAGGTGGATATACACTGTACTAGTGCCGACATTGTGCATGCTCTGTTGCCTGTGTCTATGTGCCTGTGGTTCTGTCAGTGTGATCATGTGATGTATCTGACCCCAGGAATGTGTCAATAAAGTTTCCCCTTCCTGGGACAATGAATTCACGGTGTTCTTATTTCAATTTCCAGGAGTGTATTTTCACACTTGGTTCAGTGTTCAGGTTTAGATTTTCACTTTTATGATCCACCGATAACGTCGAAATTCACGTCTTTTCACCGGCACAAGATTTATTGGCAAGTTAAGCTTTTTAGAGGTAGAAGAATAAGTATGGTAGTTTGTTATCTTGCTGCGCATCTTACCTTAACCTGCACAATCACGCATACAACCAACAAGAAGGGAGGAGTAAGTGAATAAACCAAGTATGCCGTATCCTGCGTATTGGCTCACTCACAGAACGAGAAAGTAGACTCACTGACTGGCTGCCAGCGATTCAGTTGTAGAGAACGGTTGCCTGCTGCTTGGAATCGTTCAAAACGGTTTAATGTATCGCTTGTCTCACCACAGACCGCCCTGGCATCGTTCATATTGCGATTACCAAAATGAAAAAAAAAAAAGGAATACATCCGATTTACGTCCGTGAGATAGACTCTTAGCGTACTTCTAAGTTCCCCAACATCGGAATAACGTTACTCTGCGGACAGAGAAGTTTAGGGGCACGCGGCCCCCAGAGTTCTTCCAGAAAAAGAGCAATGATTGGCACCACTTCAGTACAGCTGCACGTGACATTGCATTTGGTCCATTCACTGCCAGAATTTCACTGTAAATGAGTGCGCAATGTAGAAATTTTGCCCAAAAGAATCGCACCGTCCTGGGTACTTCAGCTGCGGTGTACATTCCAGTTGCCGCGCCATTTCACTCGGACACTGTGATGCTCCTGTTACCCATACTACAGCAGAACTGTGTCTGCAGGAAATCCCGAACACGCACTCTCTTCTGACAATGTTCCATTCTTGTTGCGCAGTTGTCTTAGCGCGGGATGGCAAGTGTAACTTTCTTCAGTCACTACGTGTTTCGCAATAGTTTCCAGTGGTTTGTCGCTACTATTGTAAATGAACAGTTGTGGCTTTCCTCGCCTATTTATGCACAATGCGTTACATTTACTTAGGTTGAGGGGCAACGAAGACGACCCTTCGCAGGTCTTCTTACATTTCGATACAGTGCACTAGCGTTGCTACCTTCCTACAGACAATAGCGTTTTCTGTGAACAGCCTGAAGGAGCTTCCGGAGTCATCCTATAGGTCACTTTTATTAATAATAGTCTTGTATTATATTAATTTTTTTACTCTTTAATATCATTCTTGAAAAAATTATCACGACATGGGAAAAAGAAGTCAAAGGAATCCAAATTGGCATTAGAAAAGATAATAGATTCAATATGAAGTGTTTAGCTTTTGCAGATGACCTTGCAATCCTCACAAATAATAGAAAAGAAGCCACTAACGCCATAGAGAAGTTACACGAAACTGCACAAAGAACTGGCCTGCAAATCTCGTATGAGAAAACCCAGTACATAGAAAGAGTGCCACAAGACAAATTGCCTATTGTGACATCCCATGGGAAAATCGTACAAGTACCACATTTTAAGTACCTGGGAGAAATCATCCAGCCATCAGGGATCAACCTAAAGGCCAATGAGGAAAGAATAAAAAAACTGCAGAAAGCATATAAACTCACGTGGAACTATTATAACAAAAAATCCATATCCATTAACGCAAAAGGCACTACAACACTGTCGTACTTCCGGAGGCACTGTATGTATCTGAAACAACACAAATCGGTGGGCAAACTAAAATCAAGGAAATAGAGAAATAAGAAAGGAAAATTCTCAGGAAAATTTTTGGTCCGATACAGGAGCCAGGAGCAAGGAGACCAACCTCAGAATTACATAAATACACAGAGAAGATTACGGATACAATAAGGAAAAGAAGAATGCAGTTCTACGGACATATCCACAGGATGAATGAAAACAGAATTTCAAAGCGAATTCTCAAAGTCATCAACTCAGGCAGGGGAAAAACAAAATGGATATAAGAAGTTGAAGAGGACCTCAGACAAGCACACGTAACAGTAAACGATGCAGAAAATAGAACTGAATTCAGGAACATCATCAAAAAACGTAAATTTGACACCACAACACAGAAGGGACCAGGATGCAAATGGACAGTGGAGCTAAAGAAACAACACAGTGAACACATGAAGAAAATTTGGGCTCAGAAAAAACATAATCAATCATCATAAAGGAATTCAAGTTCAAAAGCTCTCTTTAAATGGGAATAATCGAAAATAATAGTAATAATTTTTTTTTGAAAGTTGATGAAATAATTTGTATCGTAAATCAGTGAAGATGTGTTAATTCAAATACTCGGTACACTCGACAGAAGGTTGGTTCTCTTTTGAGACGTATTTTGACAAAATGTCCAGTTTTGTGTACTAAATGAACAATGGAAAGCTGTACCCTCAGTTTCATCAGTGAAGAGCAGCAGGAATAGCGGGATCCAGATACAAACCGATAAACACTACATCTTCTGAGGGTTCTATTCCCCGAGAGTTTCTACGTTTCAGTTATCGGGTTTGATCTCTATGTTCTTGGTGGGTAGTTTTACCGTCTTCTCTCTGGATTGTCTGCTTTTCTCAAAGTTTTCGTTCCCTGTGTTTATCTAGTGGCTAAGAAGCCGGTAATTGTGGCCACATCTTGACTGCTCGGTGACGGATTTTCCACATCCAGGACTCACAGTCTGGCGCTTCTAGAAGCTCACGCCTTATCGTAGACGAGTGGTTTCCAATGAGGGGTAAAATGAAATTCTATAAGAGGTAAAAACAAAAGTCTTCGCCTGCGTTTCGGTCACGAAATGAAATTTGAAACTTTCCCTTTGAATGTAAAGAAAGACTGTGCTGATAAACTTCTACGTTATTTGATACTGAAACAACTGAGTAAAACTGAACGTACTCAGACAGTTTTCTCTTTGTGATTCTTGAGTTTCTCCCGGCGTATTTGATAGTCAAAATATCCACGGGTGTGCTGCCGGTCTATAGTGTCCAACGGGCACAATATTTCGGCGATCATACATGTCGCCATCATCAGGTGAACTGACGGACTGAGCTCCTGTGAACGTGCCGGCACGGAGATCCGTACGCTATGGCTGCTCAGAGGGAACTGGGTTCGGTCGCGGCGGCGGCCGATTTAAATACCCTCCGCCCGCGTCGCGCTCCCTCCGCCGTCCGCGCCCCGCGCCACGATCGCGCAGTGGAGCAGATTGTGACGGCGTCTGAGATGACGTCGGAGTGATGGCTCTGTCCGCCGTGGTCGTCACAACTATACGTTTGCTCGATTTACTCTTGATTAACCCGATCGCTGGTTCCCAAGCCTTGCTAAGACTATAGCCACAGTCACGGTTTATGAGGTCGTCATTGGTGCGAATTTCGATGGCCTCTCTAACAACGCTGTCCCAGTATCTCGACGTCTGTACCAGAATCCTCGTGCGGTCATATTCCATGGCGTGATTTTCCGACAAACAATGTTCAGCGACCGCCGACTTGCTCGGATACATCAGGCGAGTGTGCCTCTGGTGTTCACGGCATCGATCCTCGACGGTACGCATCGTCTGACCAATATACGACTTGCCACATTGACACGGAATCTGGTACACGCCGGCCTTCCTCAAACCGAGGTCATCTTTGGCGCTCCCCACCAGTGCACGAGTTTTATTTGGAGGACAAAACACAGTTCCGATCCGGTGTTTCTTCAGAATGCGAGCGATTTTCCCCGAGAGTGCGCCTGTGTATGGAATAAATGCAGTGCCTACCTCCTCCCTCGTGACTCCATCCATCTCAAGAGGTTGTGCTGCAGTGGTTGGGCGGAGAGCACGTTGAATCTGCCACTCTGAGTACCCAATTTTTCGAAATACAGTTCTCAGATGTTCCAATTCCTGGGGTAGACTCTCTGCGTCAGAGATAGTGCGCGCCCTATGTACTAGAGTTTTAAGTACCCCATTCCTCTGTGAAGGGTGGTGGCAGCTGTCTGCGTGCAAATACAGATCAGTGTGCGTAGTCTTCCGATACACCCCATGACCTAGGGTGCCGTCAGCCCTTCTCTTGACCAAGACGTCAAGGAAAGGTAATTTACCCTCCGTTTCAGTCTCCATAGTGAATTTGATATTGGGGTGTATGGAGTTTAGATGTCTAAGGAAGTCAAGGAGTTTATCCATACCATGTGGCCAGATGACGAACGTGTCGTCCACGTAACGGAAAAAGCAAGTAGGTTTCCATACGGATGACGACAGGGCTTCCTCCTCGAAGTTCTCCATGTACAAATTCGCTACCACCGGTGAGAGTGGGCTACCCATGGCGACTCACTCCGATTGTTCGTAGTATTCTCCATTAAAAAGAAAATACGTGGAAGTCAAGACATGCCTAAAAAGTTCAGTGGTCTTCTCGTCAAACTTCTGACTAATCAATTCTAGTGACTCTCGCAGGGGTACCCTCGTAAACAAGGAAACGACGTCAAAGCTCACCATGATATCTGACTCATCCAACCTGAAGCTATCAAGGCGTTTAACAAAATCCACGGAATTACGGATGTGATGAGGGCATTTACCCACATAAGGACTTAATATTCCCGTCAGGTGCCCGCATCTCGTGGTCGTGCGGTAGCGTTCTCGCTTCCCACGCCCGGGTTCCCGGGTTCGATTCCCGGCGGGGTCAGGGAATTTCTCTGCCTCGTGATGGCTGGGTGTTCTGTGCTGTCCTTAGGTTAGTTAGGTTTAAGTAGTTCTAAGTTCTAGGGGACTGATGACCATAGCTGTTAAGTCCCATAGCGCTCAGAGCCATTTGAACCATTTCCCGTCAGGTATTTGGCCAACAAATATGTAGGTGCCCTGATGTTGCTGACAATGGGGCGTAATGGTATCCCCTCTTTGTGAACCTTCGGGAGTCCATATAGTCTAGGCGGTACCGGACCTTGGGGTAACAATTTCTTAGCGTCACCCTCCGGTAAATCTGCGTTCTTGAGAAGCGCCCTCGTCTTGTTCTCCACCTTCTTTGTAGGGTCAACGCTGATCTTCCGGTAGGAATCGTCATTTAGCAGGCTCTGCATCTTATCAGTGTAGTACTTATGGGAGACAACAACTGTAGCATTGCCTTTGTCAGCCGGTAAGACAACAATTTCAGAGCGCTCCCTCAGATCACACCACGAGAACTGTATTTCGAAAAAATGGGTACTCAGAGTGGCAGATTCAACGTGCTCTCCGCCCAACCACTGCAGCACAACCTCTTGAGATGGATGGAGTCACGAGGGAGGAGGTAGACACTGCATTTATTCCATACACAGGCGCACTCTCGGGGAAAATCGCTCGCATTCTGAAGAAACACCGGGTCGGAACTGTGTTTTGTCCTCCAAATAAAACTCGTGCACTGGTGGGGAGCGCCAAAGATGACCTCGGTTTGAGGAAGGCCGGCGTGTACCAGATTCCGTGTCAATGTGGCAAGTCGTATATTGGTCAAACGATGCGTACCGTCGAGGATCGATGCCGTGAACACCAGAGGCACACTCGCCTGATGTATCCGAGCAAGTCGGCGGTCGCTGAACATTGTTTGTCGGAAAATCACGCCATGGAATATGACCGCACGAGGATTCTGGTACAGACGTCGAGATACTGGGACAGCGTTGTTAGAGAGGCCATCGAAATTCGCACCAATGACGACCTCATAAACCGTGACTGTGGCTATAATCTTAGCAAGGCTTGGGAACCAGCGATCGGGTTAATCAAGAGTAAATCGAGCAAACGTATAGTTGTGACGACGACGGCGGACAGAGCCATCACTCCGACGTCATCTCAGACGCCGTCGCAATCTGTTCCACTGCGCGACCGTGGCGCGGGGCGCGGACGGCGGAGGGAGCGCGCCGCGGGCGGAGGGTATTTAAATCGGCCGCCGCCGCGACCGAACCCAGTTCCCTCTGAGCAGCCATAGCGTACGGATCTCCGTGCCGGCACGTTCACAGGAGCTCAGTCCGTCAGTTCACCTGATGATGGCGACATGTATGATCGCCGAAATATTGTGCCCGTTGGACACTATAGACCGGCAGCACACCCGTGGATATTTTGACTAGTTTTCTCTTTATTTATCCTGATCATTTCTAAACTGACATACAATATTTTAGCGCAACGCAGTCTGACTTTTAATAATCCCTATAAAAGAATAGCCCTGACTAACAATAACCTATACCCTTCATGAATCACTTTCCTCACCAAAATCTTCGTTACTCGAACCACTGCAATACAGCTAACGCCAATACTGCCAGCTATATAAAAGATTCTAACTATTGAAGGCACTAACTAGTGATAGGCATATAGTTAGCAAATTAAAGATTCTCATAAAGAACAAACAATGTATTTACCTTAATAATGTTCAAAACTCATAATATATAAATAAATTCGTGACATCCATTTTGACAAATTTCCTTTTTCTGACGGACACAGGTCCAGATCGTCCGCTCATATTAACATCTCAAAACTCTGGCATCTCTTTCCCCACATCCACCACTGCTGGCGGCTCACTTCCAACTGCCCAACGCTACGCACTGTTCACATCCGAGAAACGTTGCGCATAATTCATCACTTCCGCAAAATCGTCAATGTATTGTTTATCAGAATCTCAAAGAGCAACGAGAATTCCGAAGAGAGGGTATCGTTGTCGTATTGTTTATCAGAATCTCATTGTGCAATGAGTTATCCGTGGAAAATAGTCATTCAGTATAAGACTAATTATGTGTTGTAAGTCTTAAGCTTGCATTGGCGTGCATTCACAACACGTCATTGCCACCAAGGAGATTAAACAGTTGTAGTTTGAAAGGGATGAGGAAACTGATTAAACTGATGCTTGTTTTCTTAGTTGAATGTAACTGGTTTTATATTCAACTATGACGTGTTAGTTAAAAATAGATTTAGGTCCCTTAAATGGTTTAACTTTATACTTACGTAAGCGGTTTCAGCACACAAAGCGAAATATCTTTTTCCCTATTTGAACAGACCCGTCGACAGTCTTCCTGATTGGTTTCTACATAACTGAAATGGCGGTTAACTGAGACAACTGCTGCTTAACGACCAAACTGCATAATAAAATAAAGTAACTGCAAGAAAATTGGTTAAAAGTACGTATTAAATAACGTTCAACTAGGCACAATTATCCATTTCTGTGCATTTATTTTCTGCTTTCAGTACAAATATGAAATCCCTAAGTTTTTGAGTCGTAATTATTTAAAAGCAAAGCTACGTTCTACGACCAAATTTAGATTTGCAAGTAATTGTAAGCGACGGTACAAAACTCGTATTCCAAAAGAAACTTCCCAGTACCAAACTTACAGTTGTTAAAATTACGGGATGGTTCCAAAATTAGCAAATACACTACGTGTGCATATTATTTTTTAACGGTGTGGCTACACGAAACATTACCTTAAATAAATCAGCCATGGAAAGCGTTTAATGTAAGGAGTGAACGGAAATTAGAAGTCTTTCTTTACGCGAAATGGAGTACGTTGAAACAGACGATGCAGGCTCTCGCCTAACGAAACAATATATATCAGATACATTATATTAAATTCCTTTTTTTCACTGACAACGATTATACGCAAATATACATTGTAATTTCAGAGGATGTTAATTTCCTCTAGTGGTAGCTTTTGGCTGCAGATGATTGGACATGGAATCTGATAGATGTCTCTTCCAGTGCCTACTAACTCTGCAGCGCTGCCTGGCGCTTGGCTCGTGATGAATAGGGATTCAGTACTGGAAAAAGAAAGAACAAAGTAGAAATATCTCATTCTGTCCGCTAAATTCCCAACAAAAGCAAAACGAGGATAATAGAATGTAGTCAAATTAAGTCGGGTGATGCTGAGGGGAATTAGATTAGGAAATGAGACACTTAAAGTAGTAAAGGAGTTTTGATATTTGGGGAGCAAAATAACTGATGATGGTCGAAGTAGAGAGGATATGATGTAAAATGTAGACTGGCAATGGCAAGGAAAGCGTTTCTGAAGAAGAAAAATTTGTTAACGTCGAGTATAGCTTTAAGTGTCAGGAAGTCGTTTCTAAAAGTATTTGTATGGAGTGTAGTCATGTATGGAAGTGAAACGTGGATGATAAATAGTTTGGACAATAAGAGAATAGAAGCTTTCGAAATGTGGTGCTACAGAACAATGCTGAAGACTAGATGGGTAGATCACATAACTAATGAGGAAGTATTGAATAGAATTGGGGAGAAGAGGCGTTTGTGGCACAACTTGACTAGAAGAAGGGATCGGTTGGTAAGGCATATTCTGAGGCAGCAAGGGATCGCCAATTTAGTATTGGAGGGCAGCGTGGAGGGTAAAAATCGTATAGGTACTGGGAGATGAAGAAGCTTGCACAGGATAGAGTAGTATGGAGAGCTGCATCAAACCAGTCTCAGGACTGAAGACCACAACAGCAACAACACCATGAATGTGTATAAATGTATTCATCAGCATTCAAACCACAATGTAACGACAATGTAATGAGCCGCTATAAATGGATAAAACAAAATAAGCGAAATGGAAAAAGGAAGACTTTAAAATTGTTCCCAAATACATTAAAATGTACTTATTCTCCTGACATGGGAGCGGTTTGTTGCAATGTCAGGTTCGAGGATTTTTCGGCCACCAGTTCTCAGATTACCCGCCACTGGGCGAGATTCGCCTCAGCTGATTCCAGCCAGCGGGCTGTCCTTGGCGACCCCTTATCGCCTGACTGCCTCAAGTGGCCGCCCGCCGCGCCGCGCACTGTGTGTTTCAGCGTCAGAGCCGCGATTCGCGCAGACAGTCACCTTCCAGAGGCCAACTGGTACAGCCAGCCTACTGTAAACACTGGTGCGAGGTAAGGAGCGCAACGCGTCGGAAGCAGCTTCCGTCTGCGACACTTTTTCCAAACTGAACACTGAAAGCATGCGTTAAGCTTTTACGTTAAGGCGTTGTTGCTGTGATCATCGGTCGGAAGACTGGTCTGATGTGATCATCGGTCGGAAGACTGGTCTGATGCAACTCCCCATGCTACTCTGTCATGCGCAAGCATCTTTATCTCCGAGTAACCACTGAAACGTACATCAATCTGCTTACAGTTGTCCTCTGCCATTTTTACTCCCCACATTTCCCTCCCAATACTAAATTGGTGGTGATTCCTTGATGTCCCAGAATGTGTCCTACAGCCGATCCCTTCTTCTGGTCAGGTTGTGCCACAAATTTCTTTCCTCGCCAGTTCTGTTCAGTACCTCCCCACTAGTTACGTGAACTACTCATTTAATCTTCAGCAGTCGGTTTTCAAAAGCTTGTATTCTCTTCTTGTCTAAATTGTTTATCATCTATGTCTCATTTGCATGCATGGCTACGCTCCCCGCAAATACTTTCAGAAAAGACTTCCTAACCCTTAAATCTACACTACTGGCCATTAAAACTGCTACACCACGAAGATGACGTGCTACAGACGCGAAATTTAACCGACAGGAAGAAGATGCTGTGATATGTAATAGATTACCTTTTCAGAGCATTTACGCAAGGTTTGCGCCGGTGGCGACACCTACAATGTGCTCACATGAGGAAACTGTCCAACCGATTTCTCATACACAAACAGTAGTTGACCCGCTCTGCCTGGTGAAACGTTGTTGTGATGCCTCGTGTAAGGAGGAGAGATGCGTACCATCACGTTTCCGACTTTGATTAAGGTCGGATTGAAGCCTATCGCGATTTCGGTTTATCGTATCGCGACATTGCTGCTCGCTTTGGTCGAGATCCAATGACTGTTAGCAGAATATGGAATCGGTGGCTTCAGGAGGGTAATACGGATTGCCGTGCTGGATCCCAACGGCCTCCTATTACTAGCAGTCGAGATGACAGGCATCTTATCTGCATAGCTGTATCGGATCGTGCAGCCACGTCTCAATCCCTGAGTCAACAGTTGGGGACGTTTTCAGGACAACAACCATGTGCACGAACAGTTCGACGACGTTTGCAGCAGCATGGACTATCAGCTCGGTTACCCTTGACGCTGCATCACAGACAGGAGCGCCTGCGATGGTGTACTCAACGATGAACCTGGGTGCACGAATGGCAAAATGTCATTTTTTCGGATGAATCCAGGTTCTGTTTACAGCATCATGATGGTTGCATCTGTGCTTGGCGACATCGCGGTGAACGCACATTGGAAGCATGTATTCGTCATCGCCATACTGGTGTATCACCCGGCGTGGCGGTATAGGGTGCCATTGGTTACACGTCTCGGTCACCTATTGTTCGCATTGACGCCACTTTGAACAGTGGACGTTACATTTCAGATGTATTACGACCCGTGGCTCTACCCTTCATTCGATCCCTGCAAAACCCTACATTTCAACAGGAGAATGCACGACCGCATGTTGCAGGTCTTGTTCGGGCGTTTCTGGATATAGAAAATGTTCGACTGCTGCCCTGGCCAGCACATTCTCCAGATCTCTCACCAACTGAAAACGTTTGGTCAATGTTGGCTGAGCAACTGGCTCGTCACAATACGCCAGTCACTACTATCGATGAACTGTGGTATCGTGTTGAAGCTTCATGGGCAGCTGTACCTGTACACGCCACCCAGGCTCTGTTTTACTCAATGACCAGGCGTATCAAGGCCGTTATTACGGCCAGAGGTGGTTGTTCTGGGTACTGATTTCTCAGGATCTGTGCACCCAAATTGTGTGAAAATGTAATCACATGTCATTTCTAGTTTAATATATTTGTCCAATGAATACCCGTTTATCATAAGCATTTCTTCTTGGTGTAGCAATTTTAATGGCCAGTGGTGTATTTTATGTTAATAAATTTCTTTCCTTCAGAAACATTTTTCTTGCTATTGACAGGCTACATTTAATATCCCCTCTACTTTGGCCATCATCAGTTATTTCGCTGCCCAAATAACAAAACACATCTACTGCTTTTAGTATCTCGTTTCCTAATTTAATTCCCTCAGCTTCATCCGATTTAATTCGACTATGTTCCATTATTCTTGTTTTGCTTTTGTTGACGTTCATCATATATCTCCCTTTCAAGACACGATCTATTCTGCTCAGCTGCTCTTCCAAGTTCTTTGCTGTCTCTGACAGAATTATAATGCCAGTGGCAAACCTCAAAGCTTTTATATCTTCTGCCTGAACATCAGTACCTAATCCTAATTTTTCTTTGGTTTCCTTTATGGCTTGCTCAGTGTACAGAATGAATAACATCGGAAATAGGCTACAACTTTATCTCATTCCCTTATCAACCGCTTCTCCCTTTTCGTACCTCTCGAGTCTTATAACCGCCATCTGGTTACAGTACAAGTTGTAAATAGCATTTAGCTCCCTGTATTTTACCCTGGTATGTTCAGAATTTCAAAGAGAGTATTGCAGTCGACATTGTCAAAAGCTTTCTCTATGTCTACGACTGCTATAAATGTAGGTTTGCCTTTCCTTAACCTATCTTCTGTGATAAGTCGTCTGGCAGTATTGCTTTGCGTGTTCCTACATTTCTTCGAATCCATACAGATCTACCCCGATGTCTGCTTCTACCAGTCTTTCCAATCTAGAATTCGTGTAAGTATTTTGCAACCGTGACTTATTAAACTGATAGTTCGGTACTGTTCACACCCTTCAGCATCTGCTTTCTTTGAAATTGGATTTGTTACATTCTTCTTGAAGTCTGAGCGTATTTCGCTGGTCTGATACATCTTACACTCCAGTTAAGATAGATGTTAAGGTAAGTATTGTAAAAATTAGGAACAAGACAATGTGGAAATATTGAAGAGTTTGATTACTTGACTATTGTAAGTCAAAGCTGGAGTAAGTCGTGTCATAGAAGTACCTGGTAATAACAAAGCATGTGAGTAGCTGGTGGACTGATAACACAGGCTCTTTCATACATCAGGCAGTTTGCAGGTTATACGTCGTTCGCAGGATACTTGGAGATTGCAGTTAGTTTACGAGAGAGGTACTACACTACTGGACATTAAAATTGCTACACCAAGAAGAAATGCAGATGATAAACGGGTATTCATTGGACAAATATTTTATGCTAGAACTGACATATCATTACATTTTCAAGCAATTTGGGTGCATAGATCCTGAGAAAGCAGTAACCAGAACACCCACCTTTGCCCGTAATAACAGCATTGATACGCCTGGGCATTGAGTCAAACAGAGCTTGGATGGCGTGTCCAGGCACAGCTGCCCATGAAGGTTCAACACGATACCACAGTTCATCAAGAGTAGTAACTGGCGTATTGTGACGAGCCAGTTGCTCGGCCACCATTGACCATACGTTTTCAATTGGTGATAGATCTGGAGAATGTGTTGGCCAGGGTAGCAGTCGAATATTTTCTGTATCCAGAAAGGCCCGTACAGGACCTGCAACATGCGGTCGTGCATTATCCTGTTGAAATGTAGGGTCTCGCAGGGATCGAATGATGGGTAGAGCCACGGGTCATAATACATCCGAAATGTAACGTTCACTGTTCAAAGTGCCGTCAATGCGAACAAGAGATGACCGAGGCGTGTAACCAATCGCACCCCATACCATCACGCCGGGTGATACGCCAGCATGATGATGACGAATACACGCTTCCAATGTGCGTTCACCGCGATGTCGCCAAACATGGATGTGACTATCATGATGCTGTAAACAGAACCTGGATCCATCCGAAAAAATGACGTTTTGCCATTCGTGCACCCAGGTTCGTCGTTGAGTATACCATCGCAGGCGCTCCTCTCTGTGATGCTGCGTCAAGGGTAACCGCAGCCATGGTCTCCGAGCTGATAGTCCATGCTGCTGCAAACGTCGTCGAACTGTTCGTGCAGATGCTTGTTGTCTTGCAAACGTCCCCATCTGTTGATTCAGGGATCGAGACGTGGCTGCACGATCCGTTACAGCCATGTGGATAAGATGCCTGTCATCTCGACTGCTTGTGATACGAGGCCGTTGGGATCCAGCACGGCGTTCCGTATTACCCTCCTGAACCCAGCGATTCCATATTCTGTTAACAGTCATTGGATCTCGATCAACGCGAGCAGCAACGTTGCGATACGATAGACCGCAATCGCGATAGGCTACAATCCGACCTTTATCAAAGTCGGAAATGTGATGGTACGCATTTCTCCTCCATACACGAGGCATCACAACAACGTTTCACCAGGCAACGCCAGTCAACTGCTGTTTGTGTATGAGAAATCGGTTGGAAACTTTTCTCATGTCAGCACGTTGTAGGTGTCGCCACCGGCGCCAACCTTGTGTGAATGCTCTGAAAAGCTAATCATTTGCATATCACATCATCTTCTTCCTGTCGATTAAATTTCGCGTCTGTAGCACGTCATCTTCGTGGTGTAGCAATTTTAATAGCCAGTAGTGTGTTTCTTTTAATTTTTTAATTAATTAATACCTGAGTAGGTAGTCATAGAGCCTTCAACATATGTTTACTTGCACCAAAATATATTAAAAGGTGAACTGTACATCAATTAAAGACGAATGTAACAGTCGCCACAGCTTAAAGACTTTTAGGAATAGCTGGAAGACTATACAGCAGAAGGCGGCAGAGGGCAGCTCATGCTGATCAAGCGTGTCAGTTCAAATGGTTCAAATGGCTCTGAGCACTATGGGACTTAACTTCTGTGGTCATCAGTCCCCTAGAACTTAGAACTACTTAAACCTAACTAACCTAAGGACATCACACACATCCATGCCCGAGGCAGGATTCGCACCTGCGACCGTAGCGGTCGGGCGGTTCCGGACTGAGCGCCTTAACCGCGAGACCACCGCGGCCGGCAGCGTGTCGGTAGTTGACCCTATAGTGATGACTTTGTTTGGACAGTCGTAGCAGATGATGCTGGCATCCTCTTCTTTAGCACAGTCGCATAATGAGTGTACCATCAAGACGGGCTGGTGCAGCAGTTGTGGCTGATCACGAGTCATGGTATGGTGCCAGAATTTGGACATAAGCACCATGTTAATTCTGACACAATCTTTGCCTCTTTATTTGCATGACTCTTGTCATTCTGAATTCGACTTATGTCTGATTACCAGATTATGGAAGTATAAAATGTCTCCTTCTGGAATGTTGGAATGTGTGTGAAATCTTATGGGACTTAACTGCTAAGGTCATCAGTCCCTAAGCTTACACAGTACTTAACCTACATTATCCTTAGGACAAACACACACACCCATGCCCGAGGGATGACTCGAACCTCCGCCATGACCACCCGCACAGTCCATGACTGCAGCGCCCTAGACCGCTCGGGTAATCCCGCGCGGCTCTCCGTCTGGAATTCCCGTGTGTTCCCACACCCCCTAGTAAATGGCTGCTGTTTCATTTACATGAAAGTCATATAGCAGTGTTACCCAGCATAGGGTGACACTCTGATTTCAAGTGTGAGCCCTAACGTCAGGTTCATGATGCTGCGCGCCACTGAAATATTGTTTCGTCCGCTGCAGAGGTACAGTGATTCATTTTCTGGCTTGATCAGAGAGGGTAAAGATCTGATCACCCAGATACTTCTCGGCGTATAGAAGCGCTCGTTGTGTAGGCATAATCTCAGTTGCCATAAACGTTTTGCCGGCCGAAGTGGCCGTGCTGTTAAAGGCGCTGCAGTCTGGAACCGCAAGACCGCTACGGTCGCAGGTTCGAATCCTGCCTCGGGGATGGATGTTTGTGATGTCCTTAGGTTAGTTAGGTTTAACTAGTTCTAAGTTATAGGGGACTAATGACCTCAGCAGTTGAGACCCATAGTGCTCAGAGCCATAAACGTTTTCTTCTTAGGCAGCATTACTTTCTTACCCTGGAGACACACGGTACCCCAGCGAGTACAACATCCACCTCCGTTCTTCGAACCGTCGGTCGGTATAGATGAGCTATGCGTTTCTATAGCTGGAAAGCTTGTTCATGAAACGTTTCTAGGATCAATTCAGAAATATTGTTCAGTTGTGTAGTGTCCACATCAGCTTATCCTCGAATATCCCAACGTGTTACAGGACACCAAACATAATCACACAGCTATTAGTTTTGCTTTATCTTTTGACCAGCGACAATCATCATTTCCTTTGGGCCTTTGTCCCACTTCAACGCGGGGTCTTGGTTCAAATGGTTCAAATGGCTCTGAGCACTATGCGACTTAACTTCTGTGGTCATCAGTCGCCTAGAACTTAGAACTAATTAAACCTAACTAACCTAAGGGCATCACACACATCCATGCCCGAGGCAGGATTCGAATCTGCGACCGTAGCGGTCACGCTGTTCCACACTGAAGCAACGCTGGGTCTGTCTTGTGACTATGAATGTGGCGATGTTAGTGTCAGAGGGTGATCGGATGTCCTTCCTGGCGCCACCCCGAACCCTCTGGGACGGAATTAGTGTACCCTAGCTGTCTGTGTATAGTGTAAGCCATGAAAGAGTTCGAACGTTCTCAAATGTCTGCGGGTCGTGTAACTGAGGCGGGACAGGGGGACCAGCCGGGTATTCAACTTGTGGGATGTGGAAAACCGCCTAAAAACCACATCCAGGCTGGCGAGCACACCAGCCCTCGTCGTTAATCCGCCGGGCGGATTCTGACCAGCGACAATGGAAGGAGAAAAGTTTACAAACAGTTTTAGAGGGACATTTTGTCTTGGGAATTGGCAGTCGATCGGCCCTTTCAATAATTTTGTACATTGAATAAAGAACAGTCTCCAACCTCTCTACCACATTCAGATGGATTGGGTAGTTTAAAAGGGGTAACTTCAGATCTCGAGAACGCTTCCCACTCTGCCCGAACTCTATCGGCCACTGAAAGTGGAGCATCTGACAGTGTTAATAATGTTCTTAGAGATGGTGGACACTGCCTTCGCTAGTAGTTTCTACTCTCAAGGCATAGTCGCTGGGAGGCGCCTAGCGGAAAATTTGCTCTCTCTACTCCCAGCGGCTCCTGTAACCAACCGCCCAAGATCGACTTCTACCGGGTAGTTCATGGGAAACTTTCCTTTTTCGTAGCCATCAGTGCTTTTAGGCACTCAAACATTCTGGCACGTTTGCCGAGTAACTGCTATATTGACAAGTCCTTCTTCCCTGCCCCACCACCATAGGAAAAAAAAAATCACCAGAACCTAATGATGACATCGTTCCACACAGCGGAAATCGACTACGCTATCTGGAGAGATTACTGATAACAGCTGCTGTTGCGCTTATCGATTATATGCTCCATCACTCTCCTGACTCATGAATGACTGCATGAGACACGACAAATCAATTTGTACGTTGCGTTACGCGCAATAAATACCTTTCCGCGAATGGCAACGGTTTTTTGCTCTTACGTTCTTTACATTTATAGTCGCATATTGTGCGCACTAAAGACCAATTTTGTTTATTTGTTGTGGTTTTCATTAATCTACTTTATATTTTGTGTGCTATTTCTCTTAAACTTGACTGTGATTCCCATTAATCTACTTTCGAAATCATTCCTCGCTGCATTCCTTGTATATATGAATATGAAATGTCAAACAGAAAATTGGTGAAGTTTCCGCAACTAAAATACGCATAGAATACGCAAATAGTAATCTTATCAAAAAGTGTTGTTCATGCTATCATGTCACTCCAGTGGATATGGCTCGTATGTGCAGCTTTGATTTTTGTACACAGTCCCTCACAAAGCATAGGTTGTTTCCGTGAGGCTTTTCGCGGATGATGCTGTTGTATACACAGAAGTCGCGACGCTAGAAAATTGTAGAGAAATGTAGGAAGACCTGCAGGGAATCGACGCTTGGTGCACCGACCGTCAACATAAACAAATGTAAAGTACTGCCAGTACATTAGCTAGTCTTGCAAGCTATGAAAGAGAATTTCTGCGAAGTTTGGAAGATAGGAGATGAGGTACTGGAAGAAGTAAAGCTGTGTAACACAGTCCGCTCTGTTCCTGCACGAGAGTCAGGAATCAGTCCGCACTGACGCCTAATGAACAAAACACAAGCGAACGGAATATCATGCCAAATTGGCATGAAGAATTTCTAGCAAAAACAACACAGCATATCATTCTGGACAGAGATAAGTCTTCAGAAGTAAAAGTAACTTGGGGCATGCCCCAGCGTAGTGTTATAGGGCGATTACTTTCCACAGTACCTGCTGAATCAAAAAGAATCATCCGATTTAAAAAAAAATAATAACTATTATGTTCTTTGAGATATGTGTACTGTTGGAAAGATCAAACTCAAGTTTTATACCGCTAGGTAGAAGCAGTGTGTGCACTACAGTTCTGGTAAAAATGGTTTCGGGATAACAGAAAGCGTTTTGTGTTCTACGTTTTGTGCATTGTGGGTCAGTAATAAGTGTTCGGCGTGATTTTCGTACTAGGTATGGTTCGGATCCTCCTACAGCACAGAACATTAGACGGTGGCATGGACAATTCCGAGAAACAGGTTGTTTGTGTAAAGGTAAATCACTGGGCCGTCCCCGACTGTCTGACAGACATCGAACGCATCCGCCACAGTTTCACAAGGAGTCCGCAGAAATCCGTACACCGTGCAGCTCAACATACTCCCGATGTCCGTCTGGCGTTGTGTTGCGTCGACGTTTACACATGAAACCATACAAAATTCAGCTACTGCAAGCTTTTTGTGAAGGTGACAAGCAACGGCTTGTGGACCTCTGTAATTTCGTTCTTGGCAAGATGGGGCATGACATTTTCCTTCCACGCTTAGAACTGCACTGTAGTTCCTTCTCTAGATTATCGCACAGATGACAAAATGGTGGATATGGAAATAGATGACAGAGGGATAGAAAAACATTAAAATCGCTCAAAAGAGGAAAGGCCACGAAGGAACTTGCCCCCCTTCTTGCAGCGGTGTACCGTATGTCTCTAGAAGAGCGTAGCGTTCCAAAGGATTGGAAAAAGGGCACTGGTCATCCCCGTTTTCAAGAAGGGTCGTCGAACAGATGTGCAGAACTATACACCTATATCTCTACGGTCGATCAGTTGTAGAATTTTGGAACACGTATTATGTTCGAGTATAATGACTTTTATGGAGACTAGAAATCTACTCTGTAGGAATCAGCATGGGTTTCGAAAAAGACGATCGTGTGAAACCGAAATCGCGCTATTCGTCCACGAGAGACAGAGGGCCATAGACACGGGTTCTCAGGTAGATGCCGTGTTTCTTGACTTCCGCAAGGCGTTCGACACAGTTCCCCACAGTCGTTTAATGAGCGAAGTAAGAGCCTATGGACTAACAGACCAATTGTGTGATTGGATTTAAGAATTCCTAGATAACAGAACGCAGCGTGTCATTCTCAATGGAGAGATGTAAGAGTGATTTCAGGTGTGCCGCAGGGGAGTGTCGTAGGACCGTTGCTATTCACAATATACGTAAATGACCTGGTGGATAACATTAGAAGTTCACTGAGGCTTTTTGCGGATGATGCAGTGGCATATCGAGAGGTTGTAACAATGGAAAATTGTACTGAAATGCAAGAGGATCTGCAACGAATTGACGCATGGTGCAGGGAATGGCAATTGAATCTCAATGTAGACAAGTGTAATGTGCTGCAAATACATAGTAAGAAAGATCCTTTATAATTTAGCTAAAATATAGCAGGTCAGCAACTGGAAGCAGTTAATTCCATAAATTATCTGGGAGTACGCATTAGGAGAGCTTTAAAATGGAATGATCATATAAAGTTGATCGTCGGTAAAGCAGATTCCAGACTGAGATTCATTGGAAGAATCCTAAGGAAATTCAGTCAGAAAACAAAGGAAGTAGGTTACAGTACACTTGTTCGCCCACTGCTTCAATACTGCTCACCGGTGTGGGATCCGTACCAGATATGGTTGATAGAAGAGATAGAGAAGATCCAACAGAGAGCAGCGCGCTTCGTTACAGGATCAATTAGTAATCGCGAAAGCGTTACGGAGATGATAGATAAACTCCAGCGGAAAACTCTGCAGGAGAGACGCTCAGTAGCTCGGTACGGGCTTTTGTTAAATTTTCGAGAACATACCTTCACCGAGGAGTCAAGCAGTATATTGCTCCCTCCTACGTATATCTCGCGAAGAGACCATGAGGATAAAATCAGAGAGATTAGAGCCCACTGGGACACTCAGATGTTTAGGACGGGTGGTAGGGACAGAGCATCGAGTGACATTATACTGAGTGCACTATCCGAAAATTACCTCGAGCAATTAAACAGAGAACCGACTCGTGGAGATAACATATTGGACCTACTGATAACAAACAGACCCGAACTTTTCGAATCTGTATGTACAGAACAGGGAATCAGTGATCATAAGGCCGTTGCAGCATCCCTGAATATGGAAGTTAATAGGAATACAAAAAAAGGGAGGAAGGTTTATCTGTTTAGCAAGAGTAATAGAAGGCAGATTTCAGACTACCTAACAGATCAAAACGAAAATTTCTGTTCCGACACTGACAATGTTGAGTGTTTATGGAAAAAGTTCAAGGCAATCGTAAAATGCGTTTTAGACAGGTACGTGCCGAGTAAAACTGTGAGGGACGGGAAAAACCCACCGTGGTACAACAACAAAGTTAGGAAACTACTGCGAAAGCAAAGAGAGCTCCACTCCAAGTTTAAACGCAGCCAAAACCTCTCAGACAAACAGAAGCTAAACGATGTCAAAGTTAGCGTAAGGAGGGCTATGCGTGAAGCGTTCATTGAATTCGAAAGTAAAATTCTATGTACCGACTTGACAGAAAATCCTAGGAAGTTCTGGTCTTACGTTAAATCAGTAAGTGGCTCGAAACAGCATATCCAGACACTACGGGATGATGATGGCATTGAAACAGAGGATGACACGCGTAAAGCTGAAATAGTAAACACCTTTTTCCAAAGCTGTTTCACAGAGGAAGACCGCACTGCAGTTCCTTCTCTAAATCCTCGCACAAACGAAAAAATGGCTGACATCGATATAAGTGTCCAAGGAATAGAAAAGCAACTGGAATCACTCAACAGAGGAAAGTCCACTGGACCTGACGGGATACCAATTCGATTCTACACAGAGTACGCGAAAGAACTTGCCCCCCTTCTAACAGCCGTGTACCGCAACTCTCTAGAGGAACGGAGGGTTCCAAATGATTGGAAAAGAGCACAGATAGTCCCAGTCTTCAAGAAGGGTCGTCGAGCAGATGCGCAAAACTATAGACCTATATCTCTTACGTCGATCTCTTGTAGAATTTTAGAACAGTTTTTTGCTCGCGTATCATGTCATTTCTGGAAACCCAGAATCTACTATGTAGGAATCAACATGGATTCCGGAAACAGCGATCGTGTGAGACCCAACTCGCCTTATTTGTTCATGAGACCCAGAAAATATTAGATACAGGCTCCCAGGTAGATGCTATTTTTCTTGACTTCCGGAAGGCGTTCGATACAGTTCCGCACTGTCGCCTGATAAACAAAGTAAGAGCCTACGGAATATCAGACCAGCTGTGTGGCTGGATTGAAGAGTTTTTAGCAAACAGAACACAGCATGTTGTTATCAATGGAGAGACGTCTACAGACGTTAAAGTAACCTCTGGCGTGCCACAGGGGAGTGTTATGGGACCATTGCTTTTCACAATATATATAAATGACTTAGTAGATAGTGTCGGAAGTTCCATGCGGCTTTTCGCGGATGATGCTGTAGTATTCAGAGAAGTTGCTGCATTAGAAAATTGTAGCGAAATACAGGAAGATCTGCAGCGGATAGGCACTTGGTGCAGGGAGTGGCAACTGACCCTTAACATAGACAAATGTAATGTATTGCGAATACATAGAAAGAAGGATCCTTTATTGTATGATTATATGATAGCGGAACAAACACTGGTAGCAGTTACTTCTGTAAAATATCTGGGAGTATGCGTACGGAACGATTTGAAGTGGAATGATCATATAAAACTAATTGTTGGTAAGGCGGGTACCAGGTTGAGATTCATTGGGAGAGTGCTTAGAAAATGTAATCCATCAACAAAGGAGGTGGCTTACAAAACACTCGTTCGACCTATACTTGAGTATTGCTCATCAGTATGGGATCCGTACCAGGTCGGGTTGACGGAGGAGATAGAGAAGATCCAAAGAAGAGCGGCGCGTTTCGTCACTGGGTTATTTGGTAACCGTGATAGCGTTACGGAGATGTTTAATAAACTCAAGTGGCAGACTCTGCAAGAGAGGCGCTCTGCATCGCGGTGTAGCTTGCTCGCCAGGTTTCGAGAGGGTGCGTTTCTGGATGAGGTATCGAATATATTGCTTCCCCCTACTTATACTTCCCGAGGAGATCACGAATGTAAAATTAGAGAGATTAGAGCGCGCACGGAGGCTTTCAGACAGTCGTTCTTCCCGCGAACCATACGCGACTGGAACAGGAAAGGAAGGTAATGACAGTGGCACGTAAAGTGCCCTCCGCCACACACCGTTGGGTGGCTTGCGGAGTATCAATGTAGATGTAGATGTAGATGTAGATGTAGAGGCATACCGACAATCTTTCTTTCCACGAACAATACGAGACTGGAATAGAGGGGAGAACCGATAGAGGTACTCAAAGTACCCTCCGCCACACATCGTCAGGTGGCTTGCGGAGTATGGATGTAGATGTAGATGTAGTGACGAGGCAACGTTTCATTTAAATGGAAAGGTGAACCGTCATAATGTAAGAATATGGGGTATGGAACAACCACATGAAGTTGTACAACATGAGAGAGATTCTCAAAATTAATGTGCTTTGTGCAGTTTCACGGAAAAAGGTGTACGGTCCATTTTTCTTTGCCGAGAACACTGTTACAGGAAGCACATATCTCGACATGCTTGAGAACTTTCTTTTCTCACAGTTGGAGACTAATTCGGACGACTTCATTTATGAACAGGACGGGGCACCGCCACGAAGGCATCTGGAAGTGAGGGAATTTTTAAAACAAAAGGGTTGCTGAACTATGGGTCGATCGCACTGGACCAAATGATTCATCCTTACATTACTGGCCTCCGAGGTCACTGGGGATGGCTGTACGTGATTATTTCTTGTGGAGGTTTATAAAAGGCTCTGTTTATGTGCCTCCACCACCAACAACAATGAACTTAGACATTGCATAACAGGAGCTGTGGAAGCTGTAACTCAATATATGCTTGCTGCAGTGTGGGAACAGTTTGGATATCACATTCACGTATACCGTGCACCTCAAGGGGAGCATATTGAACACCTATGAAAAGTAAAGTGTATGAAAAAATAGCTCTTTGAGTTTCCCGTTCATCAAGAAACAAAATTCATTGTATATGTTTATTATTTTCAGATATATATACTTACCAAATCGGACGATTCTTTTTGATACACCCTGTATACATAAATGACACAGTACATAACGTCTTCCTTGACGCTTTTCGCGAATGATGCTGTTGTATGCAGAGAAGTGGCGGCTCTAGGGGAATGCACGTAGACCTGCAGACGTTCGACACTAGTTGCAGGGAACGGCAAGTGATCCTCAACATAAACAAATGTAAAGTACTGCAAATACGTAGACAGGAAGATCCTTTATTGTATGATTACGAAGTTGCAGAACAGTCACTGAAGGCAGCTACTTCCATAACACAACTAGGAGTATGTATATGGAGCAACTTGGAAGTCGAACAACCATGTGAAATTAATCCTGAAGAAGGCATATGCCTGACAGATTCGTTAGAAGAATCCCCGGGAAATATAGCCCATCAAGAAAGTAGCTTACATGACACTCGTTCGACCAGTACTTAAATATTGCTCGTTAATATTGGATGTGACCTGATAGGACTGATAAAGGAGATAGAGAAGATCCAAAGAAGAGCAGCACGTTTCGTTACAGGTTCATTTAGTAAGTACGAAAGCGTCACAGAGATGCTCATCCAGCTCCAGTGACAAACGCTGCAAAAGATGCGTTCTGCATCAAGGTGTGGTCTATTGTTGAAGTTCCGAGAGCGTACATTCCTAGAATAGGCAACCAATATATTGTTTCCTCCTACGTATACCTCTCGAAAAGACGATCAAGATAAAATTAGAGAGATTCGAGCCCACACGCAGACTCACCAACAGTCGTTCTTCCCGCGAACAATACGTTACTGGAACAGGAGAAGGTGAAGTGAGACTGATACACGAAATACTCTTCTACATCTACATCTAAATCTAAATCTATGTGATTACTCTGCTATTCACAATAAAGTGTCTGTCAGAGGGTTCAAGCTGTCTCTCGACCGTTCCACTCCCGAACGGCACGCGGGAAAAATGAGCACTTAAATTGTTCTGTGCCAGCTCTGATTTCTCTTATTTTATCGTGATGATCATTTCTTCCTATGTAGGTGGATGGCAACAGAATATTTTCGCAATCGGAGGAGAAAACTAGTGATTGAAATTTCATAAGAAGATCCCGTCGCAACGAAAAACGCCTTTGTTTTAATGATGGCCACTCTGGTCCACGTATCATGTCTGTGACACTCTCTCCCCTATTTCGCGATAATACAAAAGGAGCTGCTCTTCTTTGTACTTTTTCGATGTCATCCGTCAGTCCCACCTGATGCGGATCCCACACCGCACAGGAGTACTCCAGAATAGGGCGAACAAGCATTGGTGTAAGCAGTCTCTTTAGTAGACCTGTTGCACCTTCTAAGTGTTCTGCCAATGAATAGCAGTCTTTGGTTTGCTCTACCCACAATATTATTTATGTGATCGTTCCAATTTAGGTTATTTGTAATTTTAATCCATAAGTATTTAGTTGAATTTACAGCCTTCAGATTTGTGTGACTTATCGTGTAATCGAAATTTAGCAGATTTCTTTATTCAGGGTCAATTGCCACTTTTCGCAGTACACAGATATCTTATCTAAATCATTTTACTAGTCATTTTGATAATCTGATGACTTTACAAGACGGTAAATGACAGCATCATCTGCAAGGAATCTAAGACGGCTACTCAGATTGTCTCCTATGTCGTTAATACACCGTAAGGTGGCTTGCAGAGTATAGATGTAGTTGGAGATGGAGATGTAGAGCAAGTTGTGAGTCATGTTTGGAGAAGTTTGTCGTCGAGCATTTGCCCACGAAAGGCAAAGGTGCCTTGTCTCGAATCCGGGGTCAGCACACAGTTTTGATATTCCAGAGGGTTTCAACAGATATCGTGATTTACCCATAACTATGTACCACAAAAACAGGTATGATTTGGGAGTTGCAGAGAGAAAGTTCCAATACTTTTCACTTAAACATCATTGTTGGATGTTTTAGAATCGGCCGGACGAAGTGGCCGTGCGGTTCTAGGCGCTACAGTCTGGAGCCGGGCGACCGTTACGGTCGCAGGTTCGAATCCTGCCTCGAGCATGGATGTGTGTGATGTCCTTAGGTTAGTTAGGTTTAATTAGTTCTAAGTTCTAGGTGACTGATGACCTCAGAAGTTAAGCCGCATAGTGCTCAGAACCTCTTTTTTTTGTTTTAGAATCATGTTATGGAGATGAGCGTTTGGCGTCATTGGCCGGGAGGCTCCTTGCGGGGCAGGTCCGGCCGTCTTGGTGCAGGTCTTATTACATTCGACGCCACATTGGGCGACCTGCGCGCCGGATGGGGATGAAATGATGATGAAGACAACGCAACACCCAGTCCCTGAGTGGAGAATATCTCCGACCCAGCCGGGAATCGAACTCGAGCCCGTAGGACGGCAATCCGTCACGCTGACCGCTCAGCTATCGGGGCGGTCAGAATCATGTTACAAAAACGTGGGTCGCAAACTCTTTAGAGAATGATTATCCTCCGAAGAAGACATCAACACGACGTTAGTGATGTGCGGTTACTAGTTTTAATATCGAGGCTACACCCATTTCAGTTGTACTGGGACTACGATATTCACTGCGAAAGCAATCACACCGAGCGAGGTGGTGCAGTGGTTAGCACACTGGGCTTCCAGTCGGGAGGACGACGGTTCAAAGCCGCGTCCGGCCATCCAGATTTAGGTTTTCCGTGACTTCCCGAAATAGCTCCAGTAAAATGCCTCCATAATTCCATTCTGTACGTTTGACGACGAGGCTTATCTTCAGAGAGCCAGCACATACACGAACGAGCAACATTCACTTTAGAGAAGATGTCCACAGCGACCACCTTGCATATGCAAACACTTCGCCACTCGCTGCATCATACTTTGCTGGTTCCTATGCAACACACCTGCATCCACCACTGCCGAAGCGGCATGCTTTCGTGTATTTCCATAGGTGGAGTGCCATAAACTTGTTCCTTTAGATGTCCCCACAAACAAAAATTTAGTGGAGTAAGGTCCGGGGCCAGAACATTGGACCTCCATAACGAACCTATTTCCTGGAAGCGCTTCATTTAAATAGTTACTCACATACACTCCAAAGTGTGGCGGTGCACCATCATGCTGAAACCATAACTGTCGCCGAACACCAAGTGGAACGTTTTTACTCCGTCTGACAAAGTATTGCAAAGAAACATACAGGGGCACATTCCACTTGTCCGGCGATAGGTATGGGCCGAAAAGCTCTCCTCCTACAATTCCAGCCTGGAGGTTTTTCCAAACCGTACCTGAAAGCCTTATTCTCGAGTGACATGTGGGTTGTGTTCCGACGAGTACTGGCTGTTGTGGAGGTTGAAAATATTTCCACGAGTGAAGCTAGATTAATCAGTTAATATCACGTTATTTATAAAATGTTCGTTATCTTTCACTTGGCGCAAAGGCCATTCACAAAACTACATTCATCGAATGTGGGGTTCTGGCGGCTTGCGTTGAGTTACCGTGTAATGATGTGGATGCAGTTTTTCATCGTGCAATACATCAACAACCAGTCTTTGAGATATCTGGGACTCAGACTAAGAACAGCCGACCAGTTGCCTAAGCTTAGGCGCTCTGCAACTTCTATGTACCTATTTCATTTGTTTGACAAACCCTGTCGTCAGGGCTATATTTTATATGATTAATGTAACTATGCAGATGTTTGCCTAAACGATAAGGACATATCACTTCATGTTGTTATAATACTGCCGTCTTCTGAAGAAGATAGATTTATATCTATTGAAACCTAGGTAAAGATTACTTTATCCTTTGCAACTGGTCGGCTGTTCTTAGTCTGACTTACGTGGAACCATTGCTGTAGCGCAGCTATGTTTAAAGTACTGATATCTGGGACTGTCTTGCAGTATCATGGGGAACTTCGCCGAGGTGACCGGTGAGCGGTTTCAAAAATAGCGTCCTCTGTTTATGAAGTAAATCGAGTCCTTTGACGCTCTCTGTCCGTGACTAGTGGACGAAGATTACGGTTTCTCGAAAAGTTTACTCATGATGACGTGAAACATTCGGATCAGGATGGCGCCTTTTGAGAGTACTGTACAGAATACGTACGAACAGCAGCAGCAGCAGCTTGCTTATCGGATGCACCCAACACCAAAGAAATATCTACGTACTCATCGTTTGTGTTCTCCATCAGAAAGCCGCCCTACATGAATTTGACAGGACCAGTTATGTCTGCCCACTGTGCGGTTAGTAGACATACGCATACAGTTTAATATAATGGTTCAAATGGCTCTGAGCACTATGGGACTTAACATCTCAGGTCATCAGTCCCCTAGAACTTAGAACTACTTAAACCTAACTAACCTAAGGACATCACATACATCCATGCCCGAGGCAGGATTCGAACCTGCGACCGTAGCAGTCCCGCGGTTCCGGACTGAAGCGCCTAGAACCGCACGGCCACCGCGGCCAGCTACATTTTAATAGATCCCACTGTATGTGATAGGCTGTTGTCATGTGACAAAATGATGTCCCGCTTATAAACGACGAGAACTAGGGAACGGAAATTTAAAAAATAAAAAATGAAGCTGACGAGAATTCGAAACACAGCTCCATGGTGGTTGTGGGTTTGATGACCGAGCAGTATATTCGGTCTTTTTTTTAAATCTCGTTTTGTTCGTTATGCTCCTCGCATTTGTTCGGGGCAGACATCCAGTGACACTCGTTGAAGTTAATCGTTGAACCCCTCACTCAGTTTTTTCTTTTTATTACAGAGGCAACTAACCTTCTGAAACTGAACACGCTGTGCTACCGTGCCAGCGTCCAGCGAGCTATGACGGCCGGTACGGTGGTGTGGAGTGATGGAGGTAACCCTCTAGATTCCTATCTGCTGCACGATGTGATAGTGCTGCCAGCTCCTCGTTATCATACACATGTTTTCAAAATGCACCCGATCTGATTCTGCCAGATAAACTTTTGTCTTGAATCTGGAAGAGGAATCGCATACGAATCCCCATGTGCGGCATGTTTTCTTCACCCTGTATATACGCCACTATTTTTTATTGTTTTATTTTGTATTGTTAGTTACTACGTGTTCTAACTCCTTGTAAGTGTAAAAGAAAAATATTTGTGAAATCAGTCTTCTTGAATAAATGGCTGTTCTGTAGACCAATCCCTAGATATGGAACACGAACATGCTATTGTTGTGACTTAGCAAGACAGCCAAGTCACAACGAGAGGAAGCCGAAAGGCACGCGTTAAGCTCACGCAGATTGGCGTGAGGTCTGGAACAGTTAAAAGGAAATGAGAACTTAGAAAATGTTCGCAGTTGCTGTAATACTTAACTTTAATCCACATTTGTAGAACATCGGTCTTGATGATACATGCTTCACAATATTAATTATCAAAGCTATGGCGCCTTGCTAGGTCGTAGCCAATGACTTAGCTGAAGGTTATGCTAACTATCGTCTCGGCAAATGAGAGCGTCTTTGTCAGTGAATCATTGCTATGAACGTCGGCTGCACAACTGGGGCGAGTGCTAGTACGTCTCTCTAGACCTGCCGTGTGGTGGCGCTCCGTCTGCGATCACTGACAGTGGCGACACGCGGGTCCGACGTATACTAATGGATCGCGGCCGATTTAAAGGCTACCACCTAGCAAGTGTGGTGTCTGGCGGTGACACCACACTTTTGTGCTCTGCCATCTGTGTTTCTTGTGCTGCTTTCGAACATGTTCTTATTTTTTTACTTACAATTATATACCCACATTAAAAAAAGTGGCCGGCCGGAGTGGCCGAGCGGTTCTAGGCGCTACAGTCTGGAACCGCGCGACCGCTACGGTCGCAGGATCGAATCCTGCCTCGGGCATGGATGTGTGTGATGTCCTTAGATTAGTTAGGTTTAAGTAGTTCTAAGTTCTAGGGGACTGATGACCTCAGAAGTTAAGTCCCATAGTGCTCAGAGCCATTTTAGCCAAAAAAGTTGGGCTAAATCCTACAAAGAATATTTGTTTCGTAATGTAACAGCTAATAACGATAATGTGCCTTACAGCGTTCACAACCAGACAGAACGGTCATTAGCAAGCATGGTAGAGTTTGGCTTTGAACAGAACGAAAACTGTAGCAAAAAAGAAGAGATGAATCAATAACTGTGTCTACGTCCCATTTACTGCTTTCTAACATGATACATCTACTAGAATTAAGTTCTGTAGATGATTATGTTACTTGTGGTTGTACAGAGGCTCGAAATTTAACCAGAAATTAACGAACGAGTCGTCGCCAATGTTGACTGGTGGCCAATGCTAAACAGAAACGTTACCGCAGGTTTGTCAGTAACGTCGATTAGGTGCTGGCTGCATGGTCTGGATCTGCAAAGACCAAAATAATTAGATATCGTTGGTAAAAAATAATATATATTGTACTTAACTGATTGTACAGAATTCTTCTTGGCTGTCTATATATAATTATAAACAGATAGCTATTGAGGCCTCTCTTGGGCCATACGTCACTAAGCGCCTTGTTAGAAGTTGCTTCCTATCAGCTGAAGGCTATGCTACTTTACTACTTGACCTCCCGGGCAAGAGTGGACTAGAGGATAGGATAGGCACTTGGCACTTGGTGCAGGGAGTGGCAACTGACCCTTAACATAGACAAATGTAATGTATTGCGAATACATAGGAAGAAGGATCCTTTATTGTATGATTATATGATAGCCGAACAAACACTGGTAGCAGTTACTTCTGTAAAATGTCTGGGAGTATGCGTGCGGAACGATTTGAAGTGGAATGATCATATAAAATTAATTGTTGGTAAGGCGGGTACCAGGTTGAGATTCATTGGGAGAGTCCTTAGAAAATGTAGTCCATCAACAAAGGAGGTGGCTTACAAAACACTCGTTCGACCTATACTTGAGTATTGCTCATCAGTGTGGGATCCGTACCAGATCGGGTTGACGGAGGAGATAGAGAAGATCCAAAGAAGAGCGGCGCGTTTCGTCACAGGGTTATTTGGTAAGCGTGATAGCGTTACGGAGATGTTTAACAACCTCAAGTGGCAGACTCTGCAAGAGAGGCGCTCTGCATCGCGGTGTAGCTTGCTCGCCAGGTTTCGAGAGGGTGCGTTTCTGGATGAGGTATCAAATATATTGCTTCCCCCTACTTATACCTCCCGAGGAGATCACGAATGTAAAATTAGAGAGATTAGAGCGTGCACGGAGGCTTTCAGACAGTCGTTCTTCCCGCGAACCATACGCGACTGGAACAGGAAAGGGAGGTAATGACAGTGGCACGTAAAGTGCCCTCCGCCACACACCGTTGGGTGGCTTGCGGAGTATAAATGTAGATGTAGATGTAGATGTAGAGCTCGCTAGAAACTAGAAGCTGGTCGCTACTCGCGGGTCCAACGATACTAATACGGACCGCGGTCGATAACTGCAACCTCTAACAAGTGTGGTATCGAACGTTGATACTACAGTTTCTGCGGCAATATTGTTTTGTAACAGGTACAGAAATGAGGAGAAGCGAATGTAAGAACTGCAAGAACCGCCTGAAGATAAAGCCGCGAGGTTTGAAACGGAATGCGCAGTGATAAACATTTTGTGGCTTGAGGCGGAATTCATTCAACTGTGCAGTGTCAGTCGGAGTCATGGTCTCAATCATGTCAGTTGTGGACAAAATGAAAGTAATAATTCTGAACGCAGAAGAGGGATTCATCTCTCAGGATGAAATTCCCTGATTCTGTCTCGGAGGCAATGTTCATGTTCCTAACTTCACAATATCCGACGCGTAGAGTGCCACTTGTTCTCCGGACGAGACTTTTGGCTGTAGTCGCTGGACGGACGTCGGATTATAGCTGCGGCTGCGAGCTGTGTGCAGACATTGGTGATTCATAAGACGGCGGCGATCGTTGCGCGGGTCCGCATTCCACACTTTGTCCCGGCTCTGCGCTCAGGAAGGCGGTTCTTCAACTTCCCGATGCACTTGCTTATGAGGTGTTCAGCGTATTTTTATCCAGTGTCTGCACTTTAAGATTTTCCAACATTTCAGTTCCACTTGTAATGTTCCTCTGCTTCCCTGTGCGCTTCGCTTTATAGGCCAAAGAGTGCGAATATAAATCGTCCTCTAACGGTCAATACGCTTCGTAATACATTAAAGAAAGTTATTGTAAATTACCGTTATACTTGTCAACTTTGACCGTAGACCGGAGGATACGATACACATCCTATCCGATGATATTTCTTTCCCAAAAGATGACTACGTAATTCCAGCAACTCGTAAGATAGCCCCAGAGATGACCAACAAGCAAAAGTAGAAGCTCTGTTACCTATATTAAGTCTCTAGCGGGCGCTCCATCTATCATAGCATGAGTGGGCGCACAGCGTACTTTCTACACATGTAAAGAATAGCCGTCTTTCTATTACCAAGCTAAACATGTGTGAGCTAAATCACAGTTTAATTTTAGTTTTATTAAACAGTGATTGAACAGACTTACATTATTTGAAGAAAATCACTGTTTAATTAAACAATAGGAAATAAAATTTTACCTCATCACTCTGCTGCCGTGGCTGAGTTATGTTAATCAAGTCCATCACTTTTCTTAAGCACACACTGCACAACAACAATCTTTAATTGCAGAATAAAATGGCATAAGCTTTCTATATTGAGGCAGTATCAGTTTCACGAATTTCTTTAGATCTGCAGAGTTTGTCTTGCGTATTTTTGAGAATTGCTTGATACTTCTCACATTTATGTGTTTTTTTCACATGTCCTTTGCAAATAAAGCAATGGCATTAGTCACACCTTATGCTAGCGCAGGTGTTTTATGCTCGTCCACAAGTCACACACCGTCCTATTTTCTTGGTGGCAGGCTTCTAAATTCTTTCGATCCCTGGTTCTTTGTGTTTCTCGAACGAAGTTGCTATGGCGCCAGCAAGTGAAGGAATCTTAGCTTCTTCCACTAGCTGAGGCTTCCTAAGCGAACATGCTAAGGATTTCAAGAAAATCCTTCCCATTTTTTGGGTTTAACTCATTTGCATGAAAAATTATTTGAGTATTGATTCCTGTTATATCTAGGATGACCAGAGGTCCCAGCTTTGCCGGGATTGTCCGGGTTTTCACAAAAGTGTCCCGCTGTCCAGAGAAATTCGATCGGGACACAGAAATGTCCCAGCTTTTAATTCGGAAACAAAATGTATGCATTTAATTAAATACTTTCGAGAAACGAATTTCCTAGAAGTAGAACATTATAGAAGTATTTAATTTCACAATATATACCACATTTCGTTTAACCCGCCTTATGCCTAAAGAAAGAGTAAGAGATGTGTTGAAAGCAAAAGCAGGTATCACCTATCCCGTCGGCTGCCCCTAACTTACTGATCTTCCTCTTTATGGCCCTCGAGATAAATAAAACCAAACGAGGTACAAAGGAGCATCACTTGAACCATTCCAGCTAACGGGACTACAGCCATATTGAAGTCAATTTTGTAAAGAATGCGAGCGATGCAATGTGTGTTTGGCATGCATGCACGCTTGCCCTAAGAGTCTGTAGTCAGATGAAAGGGCGGCACATTTTTGGCAGATTTCATTCACTCAGTGACAAAACTTCGAGTCTAACGATTTTTGGAACAACAGACAACAGTTCTAATTTAGAAGTGAAAGCTGTGGGATGACCAGCTGTGAGGATAAAGTTACGACTTGCTATTGGTAGTAGTCAGTGAATATGAATATTAAATTAAATTATGGGGTCTGGTGAAAATGCCCAACTGGAGGTTGGTTAAAGGAAGAATTTCGTTTCTTAAAGAATCTGATGTAACCCGTAAGGTTCGGTGTATGGTATGCAGGCTGGTGTTTCCAATAGGTCACTGTAAACGATCACCTCCAAAGCAAGAAGCACAGGGAGACGTCATCGGCATATAGAAGTAACACGGCGATGAATTCGTTTCTTAGGATAAACACTCCAGGAAAGCCCGAATTATAACTGGCTCTGAAGAACGTACGTTTGCGTATTGTGCCGTCTTTCACAGTCATAGCATTCAGTCAAATGGCTGTACTACTTCTCGATTCGTAAACTGTACGACAGACCTAAATATTGTTGTGCTATAACTAAAAGTGAAGCAGTTGTTGTTAATCTGTTCGCCCCCCTTCCTCTTACAACAACAGGCACCGAATTAAAAAATGCAAAATATTTTACTTTAATGAATGTTGTATTAAATCACAAAGCAATAAAAATAAAAATGATTCCATTACTGGTAAGATACTGCATTCCTGGTTTCAGCATAAAAGTCGAAATTTTGGATATTAGTGATTTCCAAACGAAACAACTGATACACAGTTTCAATTTATACAGCAATTTTTTTTTCTGCAAACAATATAAATACCGATTTTTGGGGGAGTCAACCGTAACGGAACACATAATATTCACCAGAAACTTATAGCAAAATTAAATAAATCACTTATTGGTGTTGGCTGTGGTTCTCACGTTTTGCACAATAATGTCCAGTCAGCAACAAATGGTTTTGCAATTTACAAATATTTTGAAACGTATACTGTTAGAAACAACGCCTTAAAATAATTCTGCGAGTATTTTTGATAACTGTCGGGTCAATATTCAGACATTATGGATATAATTAGATTCATTGCGCCAATCTGCCTCACTGAACTCATGCTCAGGGTTCTCTTATGATTTTCTCTCAATATGGTGTTCCAGTGTCTGCTTTCAATAAGAATTCATCATTCGATGAGTCTGAACATGTTAAGAACATAATGGAACAGCGTATCAAAGACTGCGTAACGAAGAAAGTGCCTCTAGAAGATGGGTTGCAATATTTAAAAAATTTGAAATTTGTGATATTTCTTTGTAAACTGTAGAGAAAATGGTTAATTTTGCGCTATGTCTGCGAGTACGACACTGTAGACAGAAGGGTTATCAGTATAATTAACACGTACTGGCATGATGAAAAAGGTCATTCTAGTTTTGATGCAGTGACAGCTATTGTTGTGAAAACTAATTTCGGTCTGCCTTACACAGAAATTTATGATTACAGAATCGATTCATCCTTCTGATAAATACTCTTATAGCAAAGGTAAATCTTAGGATGAAATATACAACTTGTATGTGATTACTGATTTGTAATATTACATAGGTTTTAGGATTAACGACTTGCACCTGTCTAAAATAGTAAGTGACTAAACACTGCAGAAGATTTCCAGGCTATTATAACAAAAAAGTATACGTAAATCTTTATTATTTGTGAAGGAAAGAATTTTGTTTATGTGTAATGTACCTATATTTTCAAATGGTTCAAATGGCTATGGCTATGGGACTTAACATCTGAGGTCATCAGTCCCCTAGAACTTAGAACTACTTAAACCTAGCTAACCTAAGGACATCACACACATCCATGCCCGAGGCAGTATTCGAACCTACGACCGTAGCAGCAGCGCGGTTCCGGACTGAAGCGCCTAGAACAGCTCAGCCACAGCGGCCGGCCCTACATTTTCCTGTCTACTTCGCAAAACTAAGATACATTGTTGCCATAGGTTTTTCGGCTTCTGCATCGTCACAGGCCTATTATCGATTTCATAATATCACGATAACTGACAAGAAAGGTACAGTAAGCGTAAGTAAATTAATGAAGTTGAGTATAAACACAAGTGTCCCCCTTTTTCTCTTTGAAATCTGGTCAGAGCACAGAACGCACACCTCCCACTTGACCGACTCTTTCGATACCTCCTTTTGTTACCCTGTAATCCAAAATTATCTCTGGCTTACATGTAGCTTTTTCAACAGTTCCAAAATCGTGCGTAGTTTAAAGTGCTAGAATTGCTTTTTTTTCGATACATACGAAACTAAAGTCATCATTCTGGAAACCAAAGAGAAATGGACAGCTCTACCTTTCTCAGATGGAAGCGCTGTATAATCCTGCATGTAGTTTCCCAAAATACACTTCAGTACTACTTGTGAAGAATCTTAGCATCTGCTAAATCAAAAATCTTTACGCCGCACTTCACTGGTTTGTTCGGGATATACCGGACAGAGGAACAGCGACCAAAGAGAGCTTGCAAAATTTCTTGTACTGTCACAAATTTGCGTAGGCTTGAAGTATTCTTGCAGTTCACCCCAAAGTCGTCAAATACTCGCATTCTTGCATCAAGCTCATCAGTTACTGTTCTATCTATCCGCGTGCTCTTGTCTCCAAAACGGATACAAAAGAATGTAAAAAGATCAGAAATCTTCTGTAGCTCATAACAGCTTCCGTAAGCTCCGTATCTGTGCCATTTGCTGACTACAGTTTAATGACATTAATGCGGTTAGCTTTCAGGGCATCTTTCATACCCGAAGAGATACAGCAGTCCCAACACCGCTATTATTTCACACCTTGTAGTTTCTTTAATATCCCTTTCTCTACAATATTGTACACTTCCTTTCGTAGATTATATATGAGTTCGTATGTCACTATTTCGTCAATCAGTTCCATGATAAGTATAGTCATTAATCCTCTGTTTCACTTGTGACCTCTTTGGCAACACTTTTAGACCTAAGAAATATTTTTAAAATATTTCTGCTTTTTGTTTTTGTTGTCACAGTAGCGCATATTTCATTCCTTTTTCATGTTTATCCCTCCAAATAAAAATACCACCTGTGGAGAGTGGCTGTTCACGGCCATATGAATCGAGTTCTTGTTCAGAACCTGAATCGTGGTCACTTTATGTGATAAGTTTCTCTTCTTCCTCCGAGTCGTCATCATTTTCGTTGTCTGGTACGATGTAGAAAGCTGTTTCCTCGTTGAGTAGCCACTGAAGCTCGATGTCGGTCAGCTTTTCGTATTTTGTAGACTACGATGACAAAAACGCTGTTTGTTTTACACTGGTACAGTTTCTTAATATCGTGTAGGGGCCCCGCCCCGGGAGCACGCGGAAGTGCCGCATCACGATGTGGCATGGACTCGACTGATATCTGAAACAGTGCTGGAAGGTCGTCTAATCATACAATGAAAACTTTCACGACCGGATGTTTCAGCTACCTAGAATTCTTCCGGGTTGTATGGCCGTGGTCCATGGACCTCTTCTATCCCAGACGTTTCGTCCAAGGCTACGTTGAACGTCGTCTGAGGAACTCCTGGTTGTGCTGAATCTTGCCAACAGTCGGAAAGACTCAGCACAACCATGGGCACCTCCGAAGATGTCCAACTTAGCCTTGGACGAAACGTCAGGGATAAGAGAGTTTCATGGACCACGTCCATACAACCCTGAAGAATTCTCGGCAGTGCTGGAAGGAATTGACACCACGAATCCTGCAGAGCTGTCCATAAATTCGTAAGAGTACGAGGGGGTGGAGATCTCTTCTGAGTAGCAGGTTGCGAGTTATCCCAGATACGCTCAATAATGTTCATGTTCTGATGTTTTGTGGCCAGCGGAAGTGTTTAAACTCAGAAGAGTGTTCATGAAGCCACTCTGTAGCAGTTCTGGACGTGTGGGGCGTCGCATTGTCCTGTTGGAATTGTACAAGTCCGTCGAAATGTACAATGGACATGAATGGATGCAGATGATCTGACAGGATGCTTACATACATGCCACCTGTCAGAGTCGTATCAGGGGTCCCATATCACTCCAACCCACACGCCCCACACGGTTACAGATCCTCCATCAGCTTGAAAAGTCCCCTGCTGTCATGCAGGTCCATGGATTCGTGAGGTTGTCGCCATACCCGTACTTGTCCATCTGCTCGATACCATGGAACGATACAAGACAAAGTTATTTGCGGTTGGCGCACTTTTTACAAAGACACGCTTGCTAAATGGTTAAGCAATTCAGTATTTCATACGTCACACTCCAAAATTTCAGATATAAATGTAATCGCTGAATAAATTTCCGGGCAACAGTTATGTACTCACGAAATTTAGTAACACCTCCTTCCGAGATTAGGTTACTTTGATTTATACCCTTAAATAAAATCGTAACAGCGTAACTAATTTTTATATTTCGACAATTTGGTTACGAACCGTCGAATTTTATTAGCAATATTTGTTTTCTCTCCCCGTAGAAACTAGTCTGAAAATGCTATCTCTACCTTAACATTTGTATGAATAAATTCATTTTATTACCGTTATTTGATTTCCGTTAAATACATTACTCCTATCTGATTGTGTTTCTACATCTGCAAAATCTTATGTAAGCCTACTTCTTGTTTATGTTTCATTTTTCATTTGTGTGGCCATATCGTCCGTAGTTGCTTTACAATTCCTCCGGCTGTTTCCGTTCCGTCGTTACAACTACAAAAACAATATGTTTTTATCTCCCCAGACGGGTTTCACTTTATTGAGGTAAAGCATCATAAATGGTGATGATTTTGGCTTGGTTTCTTGTCTACATCAGGCAAACCCGCCCGCTAGCACGTCTTTGGTGTCTTTCTTCGTTAGACACTGATACTTGTAGTCTAATTTTTTGCTGTTCTGTAGAACTATGCATTTCTTAAGTTTTACGCAGAACACTTCTAAGTGTACTTACAAGCATAAAAATAACCAGTAAACAGTGGTGTATGAAAAAGAGTGCTGTGTAAAACGAAGAAATGCATAGTTCTATAGAGCAGCGAAGCATTAGACTACACATATCAGTATCTAATGAAGAAAGACACCAAAGACGCGCTAGCAGACGACATGGCCTGACGCAGGCGAGAAACCAAGCCGAAATCGCCTTACCTCTATAAAACGAAACGCGTCTGGTCAGCAAAATTTGCATTTTTTTTGTAGTCTTAACTACTGAACGAAAATACCCTAATGAATTCTTCCTTGTATTTTATTGTTTCGTGTGTAACTAAGCAATTAATAAATCAAAAAGCGTAGTGATAGCTCAGTTCACAATACATAGCGTAAGTTTGTTTCTGACGCGCATACAAGACCCATTAAACTGAGCTTTCAGTTGATTAAACCTTTCTCCTTTGCCTACATAAAAATATTAAACACGTGTACGACATGCCTGACACTTGTGTACTAATCACAATGAAGGAAACTTTTCCCATTTCAGGCACAAGTCCATAACTGCTACCTTTCCCCTAAGGCAAAGTTCATTCGTTTAAAACATGTCAAATTTGGGACTTAAAACAGTATTCTTGGCTCTTTAACCTTTTGAATGTTGTGGACGGGTTAACTCGTCATGCTCCACCGCCCCCCAGGTGCTGAGGACGTGTTTAAACGTGGACCCTGGGTTTTTCGTTAAACACTATTGACGTAAACACATTCCACCGACTCTCTCGCTGCTGCGGACGAACTACTTTCACACTTCGGTGGAGCGTTTAAAAATTTTTATAAAACATATGTGCCCCTTTGCGTGCTATCATTTAAAAAACGATATCTTGAATCGTTTATCAAATATGACTGTTGTTATGGCCACATGACTCCTCATGTGCAGGGAGGGAAATGGGTGCATTGTCTGCGACCGTCCGCTGGACATAAAAACCAATAACTGGAGAAAGAAATGAGATAGCGTTCTGCTCTCAGTTTTAAATAAAATTTCGATATCTTATCTACATTTCGTTCACTAGCATGTATGTGCTATACTCAGCCATAAGCAAAGTTCACGCAGTTCGTTTCGATCAGTGCAAACTGTTTAAAGTATTTTCAATGCTTAATTGCCGGCCGAAGTGGCCGTGCGGTTAAAGGCGCTGCAGTCTGGAACCGCAAGACCGCTACGGTCGCAGGTTCGAATCCTGCCTCGGGCATGGATGTTTGTGATGTCCTTAGTTAGGTTTAACTAGTTCTAAGTTCTAGGGGACTAATGACCTCAGCAGTTGAGTCCCATAGTGCTCAGAGCCATTTGAACCATTTTTGAACCAATGCTTAATTTAATTTTAAGCAGCACTCTAACTATGATGATGATGATGATGTTTGGTTTGTGGGCACTCAACTGCGTGGCCATCAGCGCCCGGACGAAGTCCCAGTTTTTATACAGTCCAATATTTTTACACAGGCCAATCTAGCCACTGTCACAAATATGATGACAATCATGAAATGATGAGCACAAGACACCCAGTCCTCAGGCAGAGATAATCCCCAGCCCGTCCGGGAATCGAGCCCAGGACCACGTAATACGGAGGCAGCAATGCTAGCCACTAGACCACGAGCTGCGTGCTCCAAGTATTATGAATATCAAAAAGGAATACAGTACTTTAGCGAGCGAAGATAGCAGACTGCAAGATAAGCAAAAATCAAATTTTTTTCACTGAAATTTTTTCTTAACATCAGATGAAAAGCATGTCATAGTGAATGGAACACTATTTCTCAGTAGAGGTAACAGCATCAGGCAGACAGTACAGCGACAAGAGTTGCGTTCAGCATGGAATGTAGAGGGCACGTCTGTTGCACTCAGAGGGTTAGTTAGCATGTGCTGCATAGTTTCTGACGTCTATAGTTAGTTTTAAAAACATAATAAATCGTCTGTTCAATAGCGCGATTCGACTTCGTGATGCTCCCCTTATTTTGAAAAATTACGCTCTCTACCCAGTCAAACGAGGTGACCATGGGATTCACCGCTCCTTAGGAACATGCAATGTCTCCTGTCGGTCCGATCTGACAGTAGTCCCATACGTGTAAGCACTGGCAGAGTTGGACCCTACAAATTATTTGTGTGCAATCCCCTTTTATTTATTTTTTTTAGACAAAGTGTAGTTTCCCAGTATTCTGCTGGTGTATTGCTGCGTGCCACTTCCTTTACCTACAACTGAACGTATGTGACCATTCCGCTTCATATCTCTACACACTATTAACTTTCAAACCTCCCAAATATTTGTATCACATAACTGATTCTGGCTGTGACTCATTAATCCTGTTGTCAAGGGATACTCCGGTTTGTGGAGTGTAAAACATTGCATTTCTCTACATTAAAAGCTGCTCACAGCCTTTGTAAGAGGCATGTAGCCTATTTTATTTATAACTTACTGGATATTACAGAAAATTTATGAATTTCCTTATACAAGGGACTCATTTCAAGTTGTAATGTAAAAAAAGACTCCTGTTACTATTTCTCAAGATATTCGTCTTAATTATACACTTCCACATGCATTCAGACCTGTTATGGAAACATTTTTCCCATTCTGATATCGTTACTTCAAAAATAAGGTCGTTTACCGATTCAACGACTTCTTGGGGCGACAAAAATAAGGTGGATGAGGGAGGGGAAAAGAAGTCGTTAGGCAATAAATCAGTTGAACACAAGCAATGAGACACCATTTCGATGCTTTTCTCCATCGAATAATCACTCGCTTGGTGTCCTGCGTGACATTTGGCATTGCCATGATCGAGAGTAATGTGATATAGTCGGTTGTTTTTCTTTATTTTATCGACAAATTATGGCAAACGAGTTGCTGTGTCCAATTCAGCATTAGATGGTTTTCGATCCTATAAATCAGTAGTCGCGGAATGTTAGTGCAACCAAAGAAATCGTTTCCTTGGAAGTGCTTCGTGAAGGAACCACCTTTGATGATTTCGGTTCACACTGGAACACCCAGACGGTTGCCAGCTGCGAAGTTTATGGCTCATAGGAATATGCTATAATCACCAAATACCCATAGTGAAAAGCATAAAAAGTGGCACAAAAAGAACCCCTTACCACCGTAAGTATATTTGAAGCTACTTCAGTCCTTTTTATAGGTTAATTGTTCGGCGATCATACATGGGTATAATAGGATCGTTAACAGAGAGGACACGTTTCCTCAAACTGAAGTGCGAAAACATTGCTTTGAAAGGGTAATAGCACAAATAATTTTACTTCGCTTTTTGACTATTTGCAAGTAACACAGTTCCTAAGAATGTGAATTTTATACATAATGTGTGCAGTTGAGCTCCGTGACTGTTCCTGTATAGGGTGCAGAATCGTAACCGCTGCCAGTCAAAACAGATTATTCTACACACTTCCTCACAATGCCTAGACCCAGCCACACTCGTCTTGACAGTTAAATGTATTCCACCTACACACTTAAGTTTGCCTTTGCTGTACTGTTTTCCAGAATTAATCTTCTAGGTTGTAACTGTCCACAGTAACCTATTTTATAACTTTTTTTAAATAATTTTTTCATAAATTGGGGCCACAGTCATAATATATTTCCTTAAAGTCAGTACCGCCAATAGACTGTTTTTTTATTTGCAGTGTTACATTTACACGATCATGATTTCGGCTTTTAAAGTGCCATTATCAAGTGTTTTAATGTTATACAGTGACTAAGATGGCATACTGTCGTATTTAAAATACACTATTAGGCACATTGTCTAAGGGTCAATATTTCTGGTAAAAGCCTACTGCTTTGTTTTATCACTGAGTATACCATCTTGACTGAATGACAGTTGGCCAAAAGCCTACTGCTTTGTTCGATCACTGTGTTGGCCAACTGTCATTCAGTCAAGATGGTATACTCAGTGATAAAACAAAGCAGTTGGCTTTTACCAGAAATTTTGACCCTTAGACAATGTGTCTAATAGTGTATTTTAAATACGACAGTATGCCATCTTAGGCGTTGTATAACATTAAAACACTTCACAATTTCACTTTAAAGCCGAAATCATGATCGTGTAAATGTAACACTGCATATAAGAAACAGTCTAATGGCGGTACTGGCTTTAAAGAAATATTTTATAACTGTTCAAGTAGTATTATGTTCAGCCACCAGAAGTTACTGAACAACAATACCGATGCTGTTTCATCCATGGACTTCATAATTATGTAATTACGCGCACCTTCCGCAAATAAGCGGTATCATTGGTCGCTGTTACCCTAACAATCGACGTAATACTTCCAAACTCCTAAACCGTCACTTTAACAAACTATTCAAATAATTTTAATGTGACGCATCCACGCGTGACCCTTCCGCACGAAACCCGGACGTCGACTGTCTACTCTCATTCTTGCTCGTGACCGGTAGTCCTTGGTCATCGTAGCATGTAAAATAGCAAGACAATACCCTTGCTGGACGAAAGGCGTGCCCCAGGAAAGTTTCAGAGAACTAGCGATGGGTGAAGTGTACGATTTAATGCGTCATACTAATACCGATAGTAATACCCCTTAGAAGTTGCTGTTACGAGGTGACTTGCTTCTACGTAGCAACTGTACTCGTACAGGGCCGTATACAGTAGGACGACAACTAAATAAAAGTACGGTATATTGCAAGACAGATTATCAACAATTTACAATAGTTTATTCATAGAGATGTTGCACTACTTAACTTTATTATGAAGGTGGTGCGTGGCAATAGTTTAAAGTTCACGTGCACTGATCTACTTTTAGCCATGACCTAGTCCTAAATCCAGTAAACCATAACTATCACCACTCATAGAATACTTGTTGGCTCTTCTTTGCGGCGATTTATAACATGCGGAGAATAATGAACAATTACGTAAACCCTTTTCTAACAGACATTCACAAAACCCTAAGAATCAATTTGTGTTGAAAACATAATATGTATTTTATTTATCAAAAATTATTTTTGTAATTAATATAATCATCAAAGAATAACTATCTGTTTAAAATGATGTACTTAGAGTTACATAAAGGGTGTACATAAAGTCTGGGAACACTTTCAATTATTTATTTCACAAGAACTAAACATTATACAGATTTCACACATATTACATTTTGAGGAGAAACTCTGAAAGTTTCTTTTACAAAACATTCGATACGCGAACCATGAGTGACCCTGCAGACATCAACGGTAATATAATTCTTGCCAGCCGGCCGCTGCGGTCGCGTGGTTCTAGGCGCTTCAGTCCGGAACCGCGCTGCTGCTACGGTCGCAGGTTCGAATCCTGCTGAAAGACGAACGGAGAGTCCGATTGCATTTGAGGCATCAGCCATTTCTGCAACATGTCCAAGCAGGAATATCCAGTGACAGTGCTCTAGGCGAAGTGCTCTCGCACCTGAACTCGCCATGTTTGCGATTAGCTGTGGCGGTATACACGAAGAAAAACTTTCAGGGTTTCTCTTCAAAGTGATATATGTATGATATCTCTACAATGTTTGGTTCGTGTGCAACGAATAATTGAAAGTGTTCCCGGACTTTATATACACCCTGTATAATATCTGTGGTCATGTTAATTCTTTGTTATTACAAGAGCACCATTACAGATTTCGCTCTCTTCTGTTTACATTCGATGTTAATGGTTTAACTGCATCTGTTTGAGTAATCAAGTGTGTGTTTGTGTGTGTGTGTGTGTGTGTATGTGTGTGTGTGTGTGTGTGTGTGTGTGTGTGTGTGCGTGTGTAAATCTCATAAATATTTCAATATATGATTATAGACCACTTGTTGGAATTATTTAAGTACTGTAAATTCTCTTTCATATGAAATCGATTAAAATTTTTCAACATTTAGCATTTTTAGCTGTTCTAGCGCCATCGCCGACGAGCTGCAGCCGCCACCATGAATTTAAACTAACCGTGCAAAAGGCGAACGACCTGCAACGATTTAAATCGTTTCATTTTCAGAACAGCAGAGAAGCTGAGCAGTACGATATCTAAATATTTTCTTACTGAATTTTGACTTAAAAGCCCAACTTGCGACTTGGCATAGACTAACGTAGGCGCTCATGATATTTCTGTGAAGAGTAAAGGGTTTTGCTGTATAAAGTCAATGAAAGCATTAACTAATATAACAGTAAAGCATTTCTCTTTCAGTCGATATTACTACAGGCGCTAAATAAGTTCTATGGTGGCCAATGCGACGTTTTGCGCCTCTCCCTATCTTATACACTATGTGATCAAATGTATCCGGACACCTGTTTGAAAAGTTCGTGGCGCCCTCCATCGGTAATTCTGGAATTCAATATGGTGTCGGCCCATCCTTAGCCTTGATGACAGCCTCCACTCTCGCAGTCATACGGTCAATCAGGTGGTGGAAGTTTTCTTGAGGAATGGCAACCCATTCTTCCCGGAGTGCTACACTGAGGACAGGTATCGATGTCGGTCGGTGGCGTCTGGCGCGAAGTCAGCGTTCCAAAACATACCAAATCATTTTACAGGATTTAGGTCAGGACTCCGTGCAGTCCAGTCCATTACAGGGATGTTACTGTCGTGTGTCCACTCCGCCACAGGTCTCGCATTATGAACTGGTGCTCGATCGTGTTGAAAGATACAATCGCCATCCCTGAATTGCTCTTCGACAGAGGGAAGCAAGAAGATGCTTAAAACATCAATGCAGGCCTGTGCTGTGATAGTGCCACGCAAAACAACAAAGGGTGCAAGTCCCCTGCATGAAAAACACGACCACACCATAACACCATCGCCCCCGAATTATAATGTTGGCACTACACACGCTGGCAGATGACGCTCACCGGGCATTCGCCATATCCACACCCTGCCATCGGATCGCCACGTTGTGTACCGTGATTCGTCACTCCACACGAGGTATTTCTACTGCTCAATCGTCCAATTTTTACGCTGCTTAGACCAAGCGAGGCGTCGTTTGGCATTCACCGTCATGATGTGTGGCTTATGAGCATCCGCTCGACCATGAAATCCAAGTTTTCTCACCTCCCGCCTATCATAGTGCTTCCAGTGGATCCTGATGCAGTTTGGAATTTCTGTGTGGTGGTCTGGTTAGATATCTGCCTGTCACACATTACGACCCTCTTCAACTGTCGGCGGTCTCTATCAGTCAACAGACGAAGTCGGGCTGTATCCTTTTTTGCTGTACGTGTCCCTTCACGTTTCTGTTTCACTATCACATCGGAAACAGTGGACCTAGGGGTGTTTAGGGGTGTGGAAGTCTCGCGTAAGACGTATGACACCCGATCACCTGATCACATTCGAAGTCCGTGAGTTCCGTGGAGCACCCCATTCTGCTCTCTCACGATGACTAATGACTACTGAGGTCGCTGATATGGAATACCCGGCAGAAGGTGGCGGCACAATGGGCCTGATGTGAAAAACGTATGTTTTTGGGGATATCCGGATACTTTTGATCACATAGTGTATACAAATTGCAACACGAAATGTTTTAAATGCAAAATAACTGAGCTTAGCTGGCAAATATTTACATTCATTGCTAACTGCATTCTTGTGGTCAAACAAAAATAGACAGAATTTATTTCACTACGATTTTTGAAGACAGTCTGCAACAACATAGTTTAGAAAAAAATAATATTTAAACGGAGAGACGGCGTAGGTTTTAGACACGGTCTGGATGCTCTCTTGAAGTTCCATTGATGCTGATGCAGATATTGAGTGGAGCCGTTCGTCGATTTATGTCCGCTTGCGATCTACGCGGAGAAAGAGGTATAGGCTTGCCTATTCAAATACAGAGATATGTAAACAAGCAGAGAACGGCACTACGGTCGGCGCAGTTGTTAGATCGGTTACTGCTGACACAGTGGCAGGTTATCAAGATGTAACTAAGTTTGAACGTGGTATAGTCGGCGCTCGAGGTATGGGACACAGCATCTCAGAGGTAGCGATGAAGTGGGAATTTCCCCATATGACCATTTCACGAGTGTACCGCGAATATCAGGAATCCGGTACAAACATCAAGTCTCCAACGTCACTGTGGCCGGAAAAAGATCCTGCAAGAACGAGACCAACGACGACTGAAGAGAATCGTTGAACATGGCAGAAGTGCAGCCTTTCCGCAAATTGCCGGGCCATCTACAAGTGTCAGCGTACGAACCATTCAACGAAACATCATTGATATGGCTTTCGGAGCCGAAGGCCTACTCGTGTATCCATGATGACTGCTCCTCGACACAAAGCTTTACGCCTCTCCTGGGCCCGTCAACACCGACATTGGACTGTTGATGACTGGAAAGATGTTGCCTGGTTGGACGAGTCACGTTTCAGATTGTTTCGAGCGGATGGACGTTTACGGGTATGGAGACAACTTCATGAATCCATGGACACTGCATGTCAGCAGGGGACTGTTCAAGATGGTAGAGGCTCTGTAACGGTGTCGGGCGTGTGTAGTTGGAGTGATATGGGATCCCTGATACGTCTAAATGCGACTCTGACAGGTGACACGTACGAAAGCATCATGTCTGATCACCTGCATCCATTCATGTCCATTGTGCATTCCGACGGACTTCGGTAATTCCAGCAGGACAATGCGACATTCCGCACGTCCAGAATTGGTACAGAGTGACTCCATCCCCTCGTAGTCTTACGGATTTTGGACAGCCCTACAGGGTTCATTGTGTCAGTTTCCTCCAGCACTTCATCAGACCTTAGTCGAGTACATGCCACGTCGTGTTGCGGCACTTTTACGTGTTCGTGTCCGCCCCCGTTAGCTGAGTGGTCAGCGTGGCGGAATGCCACGCCAATGGGCCAGGGTTCGATTCCCGGGTGGGGCAGGAGATTTTTCTCCGTTCTGGGACTGGGTGTTACGTTGTCCTCATCATCATTTCATCCCCATCTCCGACGCGTGAGGCCGAACTTCCTCTAATGGGGGACTCCCGGCCCACAATGCCGTAAGCTCATTTCAATTTTTTGCTTGCTCGTAGTCTCCCTACAGGATATTAGGCATATGTACCAGTTTCTTTGGGTCTTCAGTGTATTTGATTAACGTATTGGGGAAGTAAAAAATAGATCTTGCAGTGTTGTCCGTTCTCTGGACGTAGCCTTAACTCAGTTCTGTCAGCTGCGTGCAGGTCGGCGCTCTGGTTCAAAAATGGTTCAAATAGCTCAGAGCACTATAGGACTTAACATCTGTGGTCATCAGTCCCCTAGAACTTAGAACTACTTAAACCTAACTAACCTAAGGACATCACACACATCCATGCCCGAGGCAGGATTCGAACCTGCGACCGTAGCAGTCGCGCGGTTCAGGACTGAGCGCCTAGAACCGCTAGACCACCGCGGCCGGCTCGGCGCTATGGTGTGTGTGGCTGTGTTTCGTGTCTATGGAGGACACAGCAGGATTTATTCAAGTTTCACCTTCCGTTACGACGTGTGGTACACAGATTTTGCATTTCCTTGGTGTAATTTTTTGAGAATTTCCTTACACCAATCGACAAAAGACAGATAACCTTGACACAAAACAGAATATACTGCAATTATCAATACGCCTAAGGAGGCCTCTAACTAGCGGTTAGTCACACGTCAGTCCTTTTCAGTCATGTTGTGCACAACATTACGTTTTTGAAGCAATCGAGTTTAGTCGATCTTCACATAATTAATCGATAGAGGAAGCACGACCATCACAAAATGCTGCAAATCAAATTTGAACAGTCTTTTTGGAGGTCATTAACTACCAAAATTTGAACGAAACGATTCGAGGCATAGATTTAATACGAAAATAAAATTAAAAAAGCATCCAACACTCGCAGTAAGTAAAGTACTTGGAGAACTCCTGAGTTGGCATTGATTTACCAATAAAAAACGACAAAATGTTAAAACAGTTGTAGGGTCAAATCTCAGTAGCGCCATCGAGACGGTGTTTGTAAAATATTAAGAAAAGGTGACCTTCTAGATAAGTGTATCAACTTCGAATAGCCTGAGATTGGAACTGATACTATTCGATAAGGTATTGATGTTAACTATGAACAGCAGGGCTGTCCTGAAACTACGGATATACAAAATGCTTAAAACCGTCATTGTGCAGCCTGCATCTTGCTTTACACAATAATGATTCAAAATGACCATCTCCACACCGCCAGCGATGCACAACGATAAGACACAGTTCATAAAATAGCACAAGATAATTAAGACTTCTGTACTAAAAACATATCTACATTTGTACATATCCGGAAGCTGACCAGTAACGCGACTACTCTCACGTAGGTCGTTAGTTCGAGCGGCGAGTGTGTTGCGAGTGAGCTTTTTCTGGGGCCTCCGCCATGTTTTCCTTGTCATTTCCAAGTTGACTCGTAACACATTGTTAATCTAACGTTTATCAACAATTGTTGAAGGCGCCCGTGTTTTCAGGAAGCACAATTTACATCTCTCTAGGTACAGTTATATTAATTAGTAAACAATCTGAAAGTGGTTGCTTGCTGCAGGCTACCAGAATTCCCTCCAGCATCAAGATTTTTTCCCTTTCAGGCGAGCTCAATCCACATAAGAGGGACAAAGGAACTACGACGTCTGTCTCCCAAAGTCTGAAACAAATAATTTCCCACGCTACTAGAGAACATCCACAGGCTATATCGCTTTCGCCCACTACTGACGATAATCCGGTCGTAAGTACTGCGTCTAATGATACACCAAAAACGGATTTACCCTAATACTTTAGAAATGAAAAAAATTAAAGGATGTGCTTTCAAGTCTTCAGTCGAGTTGTTGATTCGTTTTTTCTGCTCGGACTTTCGACAGCCGACCCACTCGTCTTCCACAGGTGCTGCGAGCTGTATTGTTATGAAACTTTCCTGGCAGATTAATGTATTCGCTGCTTGGACCATCAGTCTGGGAAGTAGTGTTGGTATTGCGTAGCTCTTTACAGCTGAGTTCGACTCCTGGCGCCAAAGTGAGTGCCGAATCCAAAACCTTGCTTGAACTGAAACCTCCATTCTGTTTTATTAGGTATACCAACATCTTAATTTCGACAGACTGGTTAAAGAAGCTGTCCCAGAATTTTGGCGTTTGCACAGTGACATTTCTCTCGTTGTATTTCATTTGGCGATTATAGTCGAAGGTCTGCAAGGCGACAGATGATTTGCTAGGTTGCTTTAGTCGGGTGTGCCGCTGATGACCGTTCTGTCTCACGCCTGCCTTCAGAACGCTACTCATAGGAGTTGTAATTCTTCGGGATGCTGTCCATGTGAGGCGCGATCTGAGCAATCTACACTCCTGGAACTTGAAATAAGAACACCGTGAATTCATTGTCCCAGGAAGGGGAAACTTTATTGACACATTCCTGGGGTCAGATACATCACATGATCACACTGACAGAACCACAGGCACATAGACACAGGCAACAGAGCATGCACAATGTCGGCACTAGTACAGTGTATATCCACCTTTCGCAGCAATGCAGGCTGCTATTCTCCCATGGAGACGATCGTAGAGATGCTGGATGTAGTCCTGTGGAACGGCTTGCCATGCCATTTCCACCTGGCGCCTCAGTTGGACCAGCGTTCGTGCTGGACGTGCAGACCGCGTGAGACGACGCTTCATCCAGTCCCAAACATGCTCAGTGGGGGACAGATCCGGAGATCTTGCTGGCCAGGGTAGTTGACTTACACCTTCTAGAGCACGTTGGGTGGCACGGGATACATGCGGACGTGCATTGTCCTGTTGGAACAGCAAGTTCCCTTGCCGGTCTAGGAATAGTAGAACGATGGGTTCGATGACGGTTTGGATGTACCGTGCACTATTCAGTGTCCCCTCGACGATCACCAGTGGTGTACGGCCAGTGTAGGAGATCGCTCCCCACACCATGATGCCGGGTGTTGGCCCTGTGTGCCTCGGTCGTATGCAGTCCTGATTGTGGCGCTCACCTGCACGGCGCCAAACACGCATACGACCATCATTGGCACCAAGGCAGAAGCGACTCTCATCGCTGAAGACGACACGTCTCCATTCGTCCCTCCATTCACGCCTGTCGCGACACCACTGGAGGCGGGCTGCACGATGTTGGGGCGTGAGCGGAAGACGGCCTAACGGTGTGCGGGACCGTAGCCCAGCTTCATGGAGACGGTTGCGAATGGTCCTCGCCGATACCCCAGGAGCAACAGTGTCCCTAATTTGCTGGGAAGTGGCGGTGCAGTCCCCTAAGGCACTGCGTAGGATCCTACGGTTTTGGCGTGCATCCGTGCGTCGCTGCGGTCCGGTCCCAGGTCGACGGGCACGTGCACCTTCCGCCGACCACTGGCGACAACATCGATGTACTGTGGAGACTTCACGCCCCACGTGTTGAGCAATTCGGCGGTACGTCCACCCGGCCTCCCGCATGCCCACTATACGCCCTCGCTCAAAGTCCGTCAACTGCACATACGGTTCACGTCCACGCTGTCGCGGCATGCTACCAGTGTTAGAGACTGCGATGGAGCTCCGTATGCCACGGCAAACTGGCTGACACTGACGGCGGCGGTGCACAAATGCTGCGCAGCTAGCGCCATTCGACGGCCAACACCGCGGTTCCTGGTGTGTCCGCTGTGCCGTGCGTGTGATCATTGCTTGTACAGCCCTCTCGCAGTGTCCGGAGCAAGTATGGTGGGTCTGACACACCGGTGTCAATGTGTTCTTTTTTCCATTTCCAGGAGTGTATTTGAATAGTGAAGGGTACGTGCAAGGAACAACAGCGCCATGCTCGATTGAGATGAATAAACCGAATCAACTGTCGCCGAGCACTGCCTCGAATGCAATCATGAAGTGAAACAGAACGAAGGCAGTATCGTGATGCAACAGCCAAGCTTCTGCAAACGCTGAATTAAGAAATCTATCGAAATGAAGATGTCGGAAAACCCAATAAACGATGACAGAGGTTCCAATTTAAGTAAAGCTTGGGATTCTACACTCAATTTATTAAGATCTCGCCGATCATCACAGGAAGACAGTTAGAGAATGTGGGTTTCGTGACGTATCAGAACCGGCTCTGGAAAAGGTGTGGTTGGAATCCAGCTGACAGCACCTGAACAAGACCACTGCGTCACTATTAATCAACAATGACGATAAAACATGAGAGATGAAAAATATCATTTGTCAATGAAACTGGGTAGCAAATCTACTAGGGGCATTCAATCAGAAATGCAACACACTTTTTTGATAGACCAATTTCGGTTGAAAAAATGCGGAGTTTGTTGTGGGACGTTGTGGAGAATTCCCGCTTCAGCCCCTGTAGTCTCGTGACCTTCCGATTGGTAGCGACGCTATACGTAGACTACAAAACGACGTCTGTTACGGAGGTGCGTTCCAAACAGAGAGCTGTCATTGTGTTTCTTATGGCGGAAAATCAGAGCAACGAGGATATTCGTAGGCGCTTGCGGAATGTCTACGGAGACCTGCAGTGAACAAAAGCACGGTGGATCGTTGGGTGACAGGTCTATCATCATCGCAACAAGGTCGCGCAAACCTGTCTGATCTCCCGCTTGACGATCGGCCGCACACTACTGTAACTCCTGCGACGTTGGAACGTGCGGACACTCTCATTCGAGATGATCGAGGGATCACAATCAAAAATCTTGTTGCTCAACTAGACCTCTCTGTTGGTAGTGCTGACGCACTCGAGCACCTGGTGTGGTGTGTATTGTGTATTAAACTGGGGATCTAGAAACGACTGAGAGGCTTCGTCCCGCTGTAGCCTTCAGTGGTTCACAACCCCACAACAGGCCACAGCAGTCCACCCACCCCACCGACGCCCCACACCGAAACCAGGAGTATTGTGCGGTTCGGCCCCCAGTGGGGGGATCACAAAATTTGTGAATCGTTCTGCTGAATTTTTGTCTTAGGACGATCCATCTGTCAACACACACAACATCGGACGCTTGCGGAAATCAGTGAAATCGTCGATTAAAAGAGAAGGGTGTACAGGAGATAGGGACGACCTACCTCTTCCAATATCTTCTAACATTCTACGTGGTGTCTGTTTGCTATAAGTCGTGTCTCCCTACCACTTTCGCGCAACGACGCTCTGAGCGTGTTTTTTTTTTTTTTTTTTTTTTTTTTTTTTTTTTAGGGAATTGACTAGTTTGAACCTGGGACCTGTTGCTGGTAAGGAGACGCTAGACCACACATGACATGTAGAGTTCAGAAGAGTTCAGTGAGACTAGCGATATTATAATCAAATACTTAATGATTTCAGCGTCAGCTCCACTGCACTCCCTGTAAAAGAATCTTAATACTAACTAAATTTAGTGGAAGGGGTTCAAGGCTTTCCTATTTGTAGTTAGCTGTTAAAATAACGTCGAAAAAGCAGTTAAGTTTACCATTGGAAATTTTATTCTACTCACAGAACATTGTTTATAAATTGCACTATTGATAGAAGGAAATATTTTAATACCGGATGATAAAAACCAACTGCATTCAACGAAAATGTGAACGAATATTCCCTGAATGGGTTTCCAAGTTCTACAATGGATCGAAAGATGACCTATGCCATATCACATCTATAATCTAGATTTAAGTTAAGTTTCATATAAGAGAAAACTATCAAACTGGTCTACAGTGGCCCTCAATTATCTTTAATTACTTATTTAACTTGTCGTAAATTACAGTGGCTGATGTGGCTTCTCAATAATTATATAACAGAAAAATCATCGCATTTCAGATTTTAACTTCCTGTAGCAAATGTGAATACCACGAAGTTTAATTGACGATTGACACTCTTATTACGTAAAAAGGGGGTGTAACAGATGAAACTTCTGCAGTTCTAAGTGAAGGCTTATGTGCTCTCATGTGGCATCGCATGCGTTCATTACTTTGTCGCTGTTAGGCAGCGTCAGGGGGCGGCGGGCGGCCCAGCTCCACACCACTCACTGTCTCGGAAGCAACTCTCTCTAACTTCTCCTTACTACAATTTACCGAAGTTGGTTTAAAAAAAAAGGTATCTGGCTGTGTTTTCAACTGACTAAGCAGGGTCTCAATGTTAACCTTAAGCTCTGCCTACAAAAATTCTGTCTATCCAATGAGAAACGTTATACTTTTCGTGGTGGGGCAATGTTTTTAACGTTTGCAACGTAACAGAGACGCGTATAGTCTCACGCTAAAACTTTCAGCTGGTGTGGTCCTTTTAGTGTTATCGTAAGATCTATACTGCTCTTCTGGAGGGCTCTATCTTTTAACATGCGCTGTGGGGTGGTCCTGGCGGTCGGCTGGTGACGTGGGTGTCCGTTCCTTATCGTAGGGCTTCCTAGCCTACACGACTCTGCTCTCGGTTTCTGTTCTCGTTTCTTCCCTCAGAACTGCGTCTGTTTCACGGTGGGAAGGTATGACATGCATTTAGGCGTTCTTGTGTTAGTATGTGGTATTCCATTTGCTCACTCGTTGATCTTATTACTTTGGTTAATTTAATGTCAGGATTTATTCGGAGCTAAGTGACATACTGCCGGATTTGCTATCATGTCAGGGTTTTCATGGAAGGTGTTGGATTTGCCTGACACCTTACAATCTATTTCAAAATTTGAGGTTACTTGGAAAAATTGACTCTCTTGATACTCTTCCGACATTTCTGACTGACGTAGCGATGGTCTACCAGGGTTATGGGAAAAAGGAACTGATGCCGGCAGCTTATGCAACAAGAGGAATAGTGCATGAAAAAGATGTGACTGGTGATTGGCTCTGAGCACTATGGGACATAACATCTATGGTCATCAGTCCCCTAGAACTTAGAACTACTTAAACCTAACTAACCTAAGGACATCACACAACACCCAGTCATCACGAGGCAGAGAAAATCCCTGACCCGCCGGGAATCGAACCCGGGAACCCGGGCGACATGACTGGTGAGTAAAGGAAGTAAAGTTACTACTTTCATTTGTAATTAATTTTAACTTAGTAAAGGTTCTTCTTTTGTAGTTGCTCAAGTGACCGCTGTAGCCCAGTGGTCGTCTAACTACGGCCCTCAAGCCGCATGCGGTCCGAACTAAGTATTCGTGCGGTTTTCAGTCGTATTTTATAATAACGAGCATCCAACAACAGCCGAATCCAAAACGTCAACTATAGCTAAGAACATCTTAAAAGTGTAGATTTCATAATGTTGGTTCATTCGGCAGTGAGCTGAATAAAGTTGGCTGCTTACCTCAGGGTAGAGGGGTAAGTAGCATAGCTCCTGAGGAAGTAAAGGGTGTAGGAGAGAGAGTGAATGTTTTGTTGTTTCTCCTCCAGTACTGGCAACTCTCGGGCGTGCGCGGACGTACCATACAGATGCTACGGTATAAATTTTGACATCGAAGTAACATGCATTCGCGAATACTCATAACTGAGACGGTCATCATCAATGTGGTTCACGTTTGTAGCTACGTAAATGAAACTGAATTAAGACTGTTTTAATACATTGCAATCGGTAAGAGGAAAATTACATTCAAAACATTTAGTAAACGTTTGCGACCGTGTCTCAGATTGCACAAGGCATTTACACGTAGTACAATTACTGTCATTAATCAGTAAATCGTTCACGCACACAGAGAGCACAAGACTTCGTCAGTGTCACAACTTTGGGGTTGTTGAGGGTGGCAGCAATACGAAACAAGTGTTTCGCATGGTGCCGACTTTTAACAAGCAGTACTAAGGAGCTGGTGGCCACCTGATCGCGACCTTATTGTAGCTAGTCTGTTGCGAGCTCATAAGATACTAAGTTATGTATGTTACCAAATAATAACGAGATCGGTACATATACGGTCCAAGGAACAGGCCCAGAGCGTCAATATTGGCTTTTGATCAAAAAAGTTTGACAACCAGTGTTATAAACAGTATCCACAGCTTGCGCCACATGTGTCGTGTGGTGGACATCGAGCCACGGTTTCGAAGTAGTGGGTGATTTTTTCCACCGTGTACAAAATATAGGCACTGATCAATGAGAGGATACGGAACAAGAAAGGACTAATGACCGTACGTCCGGAAATGCATGGTTTCCACCCCACAGACCGTTTATTCAATCATGCTTTGTTACAAAGACTGCGGTCTAATACGCGCTGTACCATGCAGCCACAGTTAACAGTACACATTGTTTTCTCCTAGAGGATGATACTGTTCTTCATATGTCACACCCTAGCGCTCTCTCTTGCCATAGTAACTGGTAATGTTATGTCCGATTCACTTCTCGTGGTGACTCATCTTGTAGTGGATGTGATACAGCGTTGTGCGCAATGGTTTCGTATTTGAATCGAGAGCTTGCCGACATGATGTTTACGTACGGAAAGTCATATGGCAACGGGTGGAGGGCAGCAAGGTTGTATCACGAGACTTATCCCCGCCGACAACATCCACACCATTCAATGTTTGTAACAGTGTTTCGCCGTTTGTCAGAGCCAGGGTCGTTTCAGGAAGCAGGAAATCATGAAGGACGTCCCCGAAATGTTCGGACACCAGACCTGGAGGAAAATGTGATCAACACTGGAAAGCGACGCCGTATCAGTACCAGGCAGTTACCTGCCGGACGCTCATGTGGGACATTCTCCATGACAACTGTTACTACCCTTATCACTTATAGCGTTTCCAGGGCTTACTAACGACAGACTTTCCACACCGGGAGCAATTTTGCCACTGGTTTCTTCAGCAGGCAAGGACGATTCCGGGATTTGTGTCATCCATCCTATTCACAGATGAGGCCACCTTAACGCTGACTGGTATTTTCAATTTTCATAACAGTTCAAATGGTTCAAATAGTTCTGAGCACTATGGGACTTAACTGCTGTGGTCATCAGTCCCCTAGAACTTAGAACTACTGAAACCTAACTAACCTAAGGACATCACACACATCCATGCCCTAGGCAGGATTCGAACCTGCGACCGTAGCGGTCGCTCCGTTCCAGACTGAAGCGCGTAGAACCGCTCGGCCACTCCGGCCGGCGACAGGAGTTCATTTGACCTTTTTTGTTACGTGTCCTCTCATCGATATATCCCTAGAGTTTGTACACGGTGGAAAGAAACACCCTATATATCATTAGGGGACCGTGCTTTCGACAGGCTATGATTCTTGGAAATTACCTGTGTATGTAACGTATGTGGTGCTGCAAGCGGGAAAACAACAAAGCAGTGCTCGCGCTAGTGCTTATCTAAAACTGTCTGAGTTACTGTTTCATTGTGTCCTTGAACCATTACTCCACAACGCTTACAATTGCTTCTATAAAATTTATAACTGGGACTTTCTCTCATGGACACCATGTACTTGAGAGAATTTCGCCGGCCGGAGTAGCCGTGCGGTTCTAGGCGCTACAGTGTGGAACCGAGCGACCGCTACGGTCGCAGGTTCGAATCCTGCCTAGGGCATGGTTGTGTGTGATGTCCTTAGGTTAGTTAGGTTTAATTAGTTCTAAGTTCTAGGCGACTGATGACCTCAGAAGTTAAGTCGCATAGGGTTCAGAGCCATTTTGAGGGAATTTCTCGCAGCAATGCCGGAAGTAATGTGTGTTCGCGTTTATGACAAGTAGGAACAGGAAGAAGGGCTATCCGCTGTTGCATTACAGTCAGTTGTCGCCGAAAGAGATCTCTTTGACCGCTACTGTACAAAGGGACAAGTCTGCGAGCGCGGCCGCGCCCCCGTCCGTGTCAGTGGAATGAACATTGGGCACGGCGTCTGTCGGACGCACGAGTTCCGCTCGAGTCAGTCGTGGCTCCGCTTGTGTTGCAGACGGCGTGTGCGCCCCGCGGCCCGTTAGCTGGAGAGCCGCCAGGCCCTGAGGACGGCCGGGCCCTCACTGCCCGACATGGACGGCGCCTCGCCCCGACTGCTGCTGCTGCCGCTGGCGCTGCTCGCCGCTGCCGGCCCCACAGGTAGGCAGGAGTACCAACATCTGCCGCAACGTCATCGGCCTCGTAGTGAAAATGTGAATTTGTTTCCAAATATCTTTTGTTTTTCAATGTAAGCTTGTAAGGGTACAGATGTATCAAATCTTTCCTTTACCCATCTCTTCTGCACTCAAGACGAAAGGTTTTTACCAAAGAAAAATCGCCAGACAGCCGTATGCTTTCAGAAGTTAATTTATTTAGACAATCAGTTCCGGCATCTCAGTAATGTCATCTTCAGACCCCTGTGCACTGTATGTATAGACGATCAGATATACCGATGTATGCGCAACCAGAACCATTAATACCTGGCCTTAGTGATTTTTTTTGGTGGTATGTGCTTCGAAGTACACACTCCATAAAAAAATTCGCGGAATCCAGATACTGATCGCTCCGCTTATGAATCTGTCGACGTATCTGACTGTCTATACATGGAGTGCATAGGGGCCTGAAGATGGCATTAATGAGATGCCGAAACTGGACGTCTAAATAAAATAACTGCTGAAAACATAGGGCTATTTGGCGATTTTTCTTTGGTAAATATCTGACCGGCTGCTGTTCCGTATCCACTACAGATCAACAGAGATCAAGACCTAAGGTTTCGCGGGGATGTCCTGTCAGCTAAAGTGCGGTATGAGCTTTCGGCGACTGCAGAAGGCGCATGAGCTGTCAGACTGGGGCCGGCCGGCGTGGCCGTGCGGTTCTAGGCGCTTCAGTCTGGAACTGCGCGACCGCTACGGGCGCAGGTTCCAATCCTCCCTGGGGCATGGATGTGTGTGATGTCCTTAGGTTACTTAGGTTTAAGTAGTTCTAAGTTCTAGGGGACCGATCACCACAGATGTTAAGTCCCATAGTGCCCAGGGCCATTTGAATTTGTCAGACTGGGACATCGGATCATGTAGCGAACTATGAGCAAGGCGCGAGCCCGATAGGTGCGAATAGAGAGGCAGGGTAGTTATTTTACACTTAATACTAGCAATTAAACCCGACACTGTCCTGGTATTGATTTTATCAATTTTCTATCAGAAACGTACAGTTTCCGTATGCTGAGCGTGTTTACAACACGATTTTGTAAACGTCTCTATAGCAACGCCTCCTCTTCATAGCTCTATAGACGGCTACTGTTTTCGCTTCCAGCCGTTTGCGTTTCGCAGTTAAAAGCTATTAAAAGTGCGGCCAGGTGTCTGAGATTTCCTTAAATTGACTCAACTGTAGGAGTGTCTTAGCAGTAAAGAATATATCTTTTAAAACTTCAGGCATGGTGCGGCCTTATCTTATGCATTTCATTGCTTATGACGTCATATTTCTTGAACTATGTGTTGTGCAATGATACGTATATTCAGCGGCATATTTGGATACTGTCTGCGAAATATGGTGCGAAAAGAGTTATTAGCAAAAAAGTAATTAATTTAAACGTCATGCATGATACTGCAGTTTTTCAGGCAACTCATTGTTTATGACGTCACATCACCTGGTCTATATATTGTACAATGACATAATTTTATAGGTACATTCAGCGGCATATGTGGCCACTGGCTGCAAAATCTGTTGCGAATAGAGTTAGTGGCACAAAAGTAATAAATTTATATGTCGTACATGATGCAGGAGTGTTTCGCATCTCATTGTTTATGACGTCTTATGTCCTGATTCTTACCCTCACAGCGATTGTTACCTGACAGTAAAGGATATGTATACCATGTTTGGCTGTAATCGGTGAAATGGTTTAGGGGGAGATGTGGAACATACAAACACACATACATACATACATTTTGATAATATGTATTAATTGTGTAACATGAATCAGTATTTTTTTTCTTTAAGGTGACCGAACGGAATATTAAAGAGCAATGGCTAATTCCAGTGAAAAAGTGAGTAGTGTCAGTGTCCATTAAAGTTAAGTGAACTTTAAATAGACATAGAGACCATTAGCATGAACCCAAGACGTCATCATAAATCGTTTGTTATTCATAAATTATACAGGGTGATTCAAAAAGAACACCACAACTTTAAAAATGTGTATTTAATGAAAGAAACATAATATAACCTTCTGTTATCCATCATTACAAAGAGTATTTAAAAAGGTTTTTTTTCACTCAAAAACAAGTTCAGAGATGTTCAATATGGCCCCCTCCAGACACACGAGCAATATCAACCCGATACTCCAACTCGTTCCACACTCTCTGTAGCATACCAGGCGTAACAGTTTGGATAGCTGCTGTTATTTCTCGTTTCAAATCATCAATGGTGGCTGGGAGAGGTGGCCGAAACACCATATCCTTAACATACCCCCATAAGAAAAATCGCAGGGGGTAAGATCAGGGCTTCTTCGAGGCCAGTGATGAAGTGCTCTGTCATGGGCTGCCTGGCGGCCGATCCATCGCCTCGGGTAGTTGACGTCCAGGTAGTTATGGACAGATAAGTGCCAATGTGGTGGCGCTCCATCCTGCTGAAATCTGAATTGTTGTGCTTCTTGTTCGAGCTGAGGGAACAGCCAATTCTCTAACATCTCCAGATACTGTAGTCCAGTTACAGTAGCACCTTCGAAGAAAATGGGACCAAAAACGTTATTGGCTGAAATGGCACAGAAAATGTTCACCTTAGGCGAGTCACGTTCATACTGAGTTGTTTCCCGCGGGTTCTCAGTGCCCCATATACAGACATTGTGACGGTTGACTTTCCCGTTAGTGTGGAAAGTTGCTTCATCACTAAACACAATCTTTGAAACGAAAGATTCATCTGTTTCCATTTGAGCAAGGATAAAATCACAGAAATCGATTCTTTTAATCTTATCAGCTGCAGACAGTGCTTGAACCAATTTCAGACGATAAGGTTTCATAACTAACCTTTTTCGTAGGACTCTCCATACAGTTGATTGTGGAATTTGCAGCTCTCTGCTAGCTCTGCGAGTCGATTTTCCTGGGCTGCGAACAAATGCTTGCTGGATGCGTGCTACATTTTCATCACTCGTTCTCGGCCGTCCAGAACTTTTCCCTTTGCACAAACACTCATTCTCTGTAAACTGTTTATACCAACGTTTAATACACCACCTATCAGGAGGTTTAACACCATACTTCGTTCGAAATGCACGCTGAACAACTGTCGTCGATTCACTTCTGCCGTACTCAATAACACAAAAAGCTTTCTGTTGAGCGGTCGCCATCTTAGCATCAACTGACGCTGACGCCTAGTCAACAGCGCCTCAAGCGAACAAATGTACAACTAAATGAAACTTTATAGCTCCCTTAATTCGCCGACAGATAGTGCTTAGCTCTGCCTTTTGTCGTTGCAGAGTTTTAAATTCCTAAAGTTGTGGTATTCTTTTTGAATCACCCTGTATATTGTCAAGATCCCTTCTGCAGCACAACGTGTTTATTAAGTTACGTAAACTGAAGAGTTGTAGTAGTAAATTGGGAGGACGTATGTTACACACGCACACGGTTATGGAAATTATTCTAGTGAACGTGTACCTCGGTAGTAAATTGTCCGGAAAATGCTGTCTACCAGTAATAACTAAAGAACTAAACTCCGTCCGAACAGGCCATGAAGGCCCAACGGTACCGACTGGCCGCCGTGTCATCCTCAGCCCACAGACGTCACTAGATGCGGATAGGGAGGCGTATGTGGTCAGCACACCGTTCTCCCTGCCTTATGTCAGTTTATGAGGCCGGAGCCCCTACTTCTCAATCAAGTAGCTCCTCAGCTTGCCTCGCAAGGGCTGAGTGCACCCCGCTTGCCAACAGCGCTCGGCAGACCGGATGGTCACCCATCCAAATGCTAGCCCAGCCCGATAGCGCTTGACTTCGGTAATCTGGCGGGAACCAATGTAACCACTGGGGCAAGGACGTTGGCGTTTACCAGTAATACGATGCCGAATTAATACGACAACCAACAGAAGGTCAAGCAAATCAGCAGCCCATAAAATCCTCAGAAACGACGGATCAACTTAGAGGAAGTGGTTAAAAACGTGGAAACACCGCTAGAAATCCGTGCTTGAACATAAATTCAGATGATAGCCAACCCTGGTGGTTTCACTGTTGTGGTTGACCACGAACACTACCTGTCCTCAATACGGCGCAACTGTATGTTGTAGTCAGAACAGTGTTCTGTTTAGTTGAGAGTGCATTGTGCCGGAGCTCAGTAAATGCGAACGTGGGGAAATTGTTGGTGCTCGAATGGCGGGCTCTTCCGTAATCAAGAGAGTCGAAGTGTTTGGTGTTTCAGGAGGCACCGTATCCAAGATTTGTACTGCATATATCGAAAACGGAAAAACATCATCCGCTGAGCCACAACGCTGACAAAGTATGTGCTGTGTGATCGTGAGAGACGGTGACTGAAGAGGATTGTGACGAAAAATAAGGGGAAACAGCTGCAAAAGTCACCGCAGAAGTTGTACCCGCGAACCCTGCATATCCAAAACAGCACTAAAAGATCTCCATAATCCGAGAATTGCAAAATGAGCTTGAATTCCAAAACGACCCATCAGTTATGCAAACGTCTGTAACAGGAAAACGTGGTGCCAAAGTCATAGAATCTGGATTATGGAGCAATCGAATAATGTCATTTGGTCGGATGAATCTTGTTTCACACTGTTTCCAACTTACAACAGGAGTACAACGTGACAGAGTCGGTGATGATTTTGGTAGGCGCATTGTTGTAATCCATGGGGCTGGCCGTGGTGGCCGAGTGGTTCTAGGCGCTTCAGTCCGGAACAGCGCAACTGCTACGGTCGCAGGTTCGAATCCTGCCTCGGGTATGGATGTATGTGATGTCCTTAGGTTAGTTAGGTTTAAGTTGTTCTAAGTTCTAGGGGACTGATGACCTCAGATGTTAAGTCCCATAGTGCTCAGGGCCATTTGAACCATTTTTTGTAATCCATGGGCCCTATGGTTACTCTGCAAGGTCATATTACTGCTAAGGATTGTGTGTCCAATTTGGCTGATGAAGTCCCTTCCGTGGTACAATGTATGTTCTCCAAACGTGATGCTGTGTTTCAATACAACAGGAGACCTATTCACATCGTCCAGGACTGGCGTTGTGAGCACGAGGAAGAACTGTCCCATCTCCCCTGGTCCCCACAGCCACCAGATCTCAATATTATTGAGTCCTTGTTATCTACATTGGGCAGAAGTGTGCATGATCGCTGTCAACCTTCACCATCGTTACCTGAACTTGTCAGTAGGCTGTTTAGGTTTATGCTGGTAATGCCACGTAGCGCTCTGTATGAAAATCAGAAAATCACTCGGAAGCAGTGGATTTCCATGCAGTCTTGAAGAAGCGAAATGTAGTGCGAGGAGGGCTATGCGAGAGGCGTTCAATGAATTCGAAAGTAAAGTTCTATGTACTGACTTGGCAGAAAATCCAAAGAAATTTTGGTCTTATGTCAAAGAGGTAGGTGGATCAAAACAAAATGTCCAGACACTCTGTGATCAAAATGGTACTGAAACAGAGGATGACAGACTAAAGGCCGAAATACTAAATGTCTTTTTCCAAAGCTGTTTCACAGAGGAAGACTGCACTGTAGTTCCTTCTCTAGATTGTCGTACAGATGCCAAAATGGTAGATATCGAAATAGACGACAGAGGGATAGAGAAACAATTAAAATCGCTCAAAAGAGGAAAGGTCGCTAGACCTGATGGGATACCAGTTCGATTTTACACAGAGTACGCGAAGGAACTTGCCCCTCTTATTACAGCGGTGTACCGTAGGTATCTAGAAGAGTGTACAGTTCCAAAGGATTGGAAAAGGACACAGGTCATCCCCGTTTTCAAGAAGGGACGTCGAACAGATGTGCAGAACTATAGACCTATATCTCTAACGTCGATCAGCTGTAGAATTTTGGAACACGTATTATGTTCGAGTATAATGACTTTTCTAGAGACTAGAAATCTACTCTGTAGGAATCAGCATGGGTTTCGAAAAAGACGGTCGTGTGAAACCCAACTCGCGCTATTCGTCCACGAGACTCAGAGGGCCATAGACACGGGTTCACACGTAGATGCCGTGTTTCTTGACTTTCGCAAGGCGTTCGATACAGTTCCCCACAGTCGTTTAATGAACAAAGTAAGAGCATATGGACTATCAGACCAATTGTGTGATTGGATTGAGGAGTTCCTAGATAACAGAGGGCAGCATGTCATTCTCAATGGAGAGAAGTCTTCCGAAGTAAGAGTGATTTCAGGTGTGCCGCAGGGGAGTGTCATAGGACCGTTGCTGTTCACAATATACATAAATGACCTGGTGGATGACATCGGAAGTTCACTGAGGCTTTTTGCAGATGATGCTGTGGTGTATCGAGAGGTTGTAACAATGGAAAATTGTACTGAAATGCAGGAGGATCTGCAGCGAATTGACGCATGGTGCAGGGAATGGCAATTGAATCTCAATGTAGACCAGTGTAATGTGCTGCGAATACATAGAAAGATATATCCCTTATCATTTAGCTACAAAATAGGTCATCAACTGGAAGCAGTTAATTCCATTAATTATCTTGGAGTACGCATTAGGAGTGATTTAAAATGGAATGATCATATAAAGTTGATCGTCGGTAAAGCAGATTCCAGACAGATTCAATGGAAGAATCCTAAGGAAATGCAATCCGAAAACAAAGGAAGTAGGTTACAGTACGCTTGTTCGCCCACTGCTTGAATACTGCTCACCAGTGTGGGATCCGTACCAGAAGGGTTGATAGAAGAGATAGAGAAGATTCAACGGAGAGCAGCGCGCTTCGTTACAGGATCATTTAGTAATCGCGAAAGCGTTACGGAGATGATAGATAAACTCCAGTGGAAGACTCTGCAGGAGAGACGCTCAGTAGCTCGGAACGGGCTTTTATTAAAGTTTCGAGAACATACCTTCACCGAAGAGCCAAGCAGTATATTGCTCCCTCCTACGTATATCTCGCGAAGAGACCATGAGGATAAAACCAGAGAGATTAGAGCCCACACAGAAGCATACCGACAATCCTTCTTTCCACGAACAATACGAGACTGGAATAGAAGGGAGAACCGATAGAGGTACTCAGGGTACCCTCCGCCACACACCGTCAGGTGGCTTGCGGAGTATGGATGTAGATGTAGATGTAGACTGTGCTGTGTGCAGTCTGTGGCTGGTTGGCATTGTTGAAATATTCGCGATTGTAGTGTCTCTACAAGGACTACAGTGGGTCTGCACCTTTGGTGGCCCACCAATACCATAATGTCTACCAGGACTACAGTGGGTCTGCTCTGTGATGACCTACCTACCAATATTCTTCAAAACTTCGACTGACTCTGCTGTGGGTTTCCTCTGTTGTGGCCCATTAACTGTCTGCATGTGAAGAGTCAACACTGTCTTTCCGTTGGAAGGACAACACTACTTCTTCAAGACGTCATGGAAATCCACTGCTTCCGAGTGCATTTTCTTTTACTGCTCATACCTTACATTACTGTGATGAATGATGGGGACTGTCTTTATGGGCTGTGAGGATAATTTTTGCTTTTGACCAACAGTGTATCAATAAGTGTGTGCATTTGATATCTTTGTATTGTAATTATGAAAAATTTTTTTCAAATCAGTATTGGGCACTGCCCAAAACAATTTGTAAAATTTTTTGTGTGGAGCACGGGGGCTATGTAAGTAGGCTGTTTAGGTTTTTATGCTGGTAACGCCAGCAGCGCTCTGTATGAAAATCACTGACTGTGCTGTGTGCAGTCTGTGGCTGGTTGGCATTGTTGAAATACTCGCTATTGTAGTGTTGAGCAGTTGGAAGTGAGCCGCTAGCAGTGGTGGATGTGGAGGGAGATGCCAGTTTTGAGCGGACGATCTGGACGTGTGTCTATCAGAAAAGGGAAATTTCTTTAATTGGATGTCACAAAATTATATATGTATTATGACTTTTGAACATTATTAAGGTAAATACATTGTTTGTTCTCCATCAAAATCTTACATTTGTTAACTATGCGTATCAGTAGTTTGTGCCTTCAGTAGTTCGAATCTTTTATTTAGCTGGCAGTATTGGCGCTCGCTGTATTGCAGTAGTTCGAGTAACGAAGATTTTTGTGAGGTAAGTGATTCATGAAAGGTATAGGTTATTGTTAGTCAGGGCCATTCTTTTGTAGGGACTATTGAAAGTCAGACTGCGTTGCGCTAAAAAATATTGTGTGTCAGTTTAGTGATGATCAGAATAAGTAAAGAGAGAACTGTCTGAGTACGTTCAGGTTTACTCAGCTGTCTTTGTTTCAAATAAGATAGAAGTTTACTAGCACAGTCATTAATAATTTTTCTAAGGGGACGTTACAAACTTGCCACTATTTTGCAGGAAGAATGGTATAAGATTCCCTTGCAAACCATACAGGATATGTATATAGCCATTCCTAGACGACTGGAGCTGTTTTGAGTGCCAACGGTTTTCCTGTACCGTACACGGTGTGATAATGTGTTGTTTTTTAGTGTTTCCATATTTTTGTACACTCTTTGTACCAGTGTTGTACGACGGAGGTGATTACGACGTTGAGTGTGCAGGTGGTCGCGATGGCTGCCAGGTGTGGCATTGCTGATTCATAAGACGGAGCTCAGAATCCGCATGCCAGAACACGTGCTGGCAGCGTGGTGTGTAATGGACGACATCGCGGGGAAATAGCTTTCCCACTGCAGATACGGGAACAGCATCCTGGTGTCCTCCAAGACCTGTTACTTCTCGGTGTTCAAGCCGCGTCGTGTTTGAATTTAAACTCTAATTTTCTAAGGTATTCACCGTCTTCATCAGCCAGTGCTGACTCACTGGCAGCAGGTGTTTATTCTTTCCATTCTCTAGGTTGAGCCAGTGCAGAGTCAGGTATTTTCCCGTCAAATACTAGGAGAGCTGGCAGTGAGCAGATGGATGTCTGTCGGGAAGATTTGGGAGGGGAGTTCCAGTTCCAATATTTGCCTTACAACCAAGGGAAACCTCCAGGAACAGTTGGGCACGATAGGTATATGGGAACTTCATTTCATTTAATTAACCTCCACAGTCCTCAGCTTCGATTCTGTGAATGAAATGTTTACATTGATACATTGTTTTTGGGCAAAATAAGATTGAAAAAAAAAATGGTTCAAATGGCTCTGAGCACTATGGGACTTAATATCTGAGGTCATCAGTCCCCTAGAACTTAGAACTACTTAAACCTAACTAACCTAAGAACATCACACACATCCATGCCCGAGGCAGAATTCGAACCTGTGGTCGTAGCGGTCGCGCGATTCCAGACTGAAGCGCCTAGAACCGCTCGGCCACACCGGCCGGCAATAAAATTGAAATACTGAGTTTAAAAACTTGATTTGATTTGCGAAAATTTCAGAAGGTGTTCAAAGTGAAGACTATTTACGTTAAAACTCCTAAAATTATGAAAACACCATCAGTGGAATGTGAAAATAGAAGCTGTTGCCAAATGTAGTCCCAGTGCTACACCAAAAACAATATATGGCTTTGTTGTTTGATGAAACAATCACTTATTCGATGCCGTACGGTATGTTAGCATATTAAAGCACAGTCCAAACACATTATAGTGTAAAATTACTAAAAACAAACAGAAATTATCATTATTTTTCGAAGACTTGCTGACAGTGCACTAAATAACTTTTTCAAGCAGATACCTGGAACATGAAGAGACGAAATAAGATGATGCAGTGAAAGCTCATGGTTTATAGTATATAATACAATTATGTACAGCGAATCTGGTTTATTCCCTGAGCTAGAAAATATGAAATTTGGATATAGCTACACAGGGACTGAGGAGGTAAATTCCACACATAGAAAAACAAAAGCCTTGTTTACTTGTTTAATGTATACGATGACTTACTCTAAACGTGCAGTGTTTCCAGTTTTGCTATTGTCCACAGACGTTGTGATTACAGCCGGGACCAGTCAATGTACGCAATCTGGAAAGCTGAAACAGGCCTCTGGGGAACAGTCCTTATCGAGAGCACAGGTTTTTCGCTGGTACAATTCATTTTTGGAAGGCCGACAACACGTTGAAGTTAACCTCGCTCAGGGAGACATTCAACTTCAAAACCCGACGAAAACGTCGAACGCTTGCCTGCTTTTGTGAAGTCAGACCGACGTTTATTAGTAAGAATGACGGGTGACCTGTTGAACACTTTCACTGTACATCAAATTTTGAAGATTTGCACACTGCTGACAAATGGATGCTGCATCTTGACAACGCCCCATGTCACACGGCCGTGTCCATGACGGAATATTTAACCATGTTGTTCCACAGCCCCCTGTTCTCCCGATCTGAGTGTTTGTGACTTCCTTCTTTTCCCGAAATTGAAAATTGTCTTAAAAGGACATCCTCTTGGGATCCTGGAAAACAGTCAAATGAATGTGACTGACATGTTAAAGGCCCTACCAGTTGAAGCCTTTCAGCGCTACTACCAAAACAGGAAACGACGCCGCCGGTGTACAGGCGGCAAAGGGAATTACCTTGAAGGGGACAATATTGCTGTTTGAAAAAATGAAAACTTTGTTAGATAAAAAGTCAGTCTCATTACTTTTCTCACATAGCTCGCATCACACAGAATGTACTTGCAAAATTATATCATTGTGCGACACATAGTTCAGGATGAGGTCTACAGAGAGAGGCAGGCCATGGTACGTACGTCATAGCACGTGACACTGCAGGTCTTACGAGTGCTAGGAGCCGTCTCTGGCGGAGAGCGAGTAGTTGTTTCAGACGAGTTTAATAATTATTGATTGCACTTTTAAACGCATGTAAGTTCTCGATAGCACACGACAAAATGAAGACCATTAGTCGGTATCTTTTCAATTAAATTCTGAGTAGCCGTGGTCACTGTATGAAACCGAGCATTCCCGAAGTGTGGCGGATAAGCCTTCTAATGTGACGTCACAAGTTCGTTGCAGGGCCCGTATATCTCGTTGGCTCCAGTTCAGGAGATATGACGTCATAGACACTGAGTTGTGTGGGAACTTTGTTTTTGTCTTAAGTGGATCGCAAATTACAGGGGCTGTATTTATCCAGTGTTTGATAATGAGAACACTTAGCGACTTCCAACAAACTTTAAGCACAATTTAAAAACTTAAATTTCTCTCACTTACATGCTTAACACCAAATACTTAACATATTAATTGACCTGTAAAGTAATCACACAAAGAAAGCAGTTTTTTTACATGGGAGTTCGACTCTTTAAAGAAACGGGAGTTTACTGGTAATAACACAACAGGTGGCATCCAAGATCCGTTGTTGTCACAAAAAAGATTTTGTTTGAAATATATATTCGTCTGCCATATCTTTGTATCCATTTTGGACTGATGTATTTATCGCTGCGCAAACTGAGGCTATTGGAGTTAATAATTGGAGTGAACAATTGGCAAGAGGGACAGTGCCTGTATATCGTTTTGAGAATACATCATAATTTGATCTTAGTAGTTCGTCATTTCCTTTACAAAATGAAACGAAGTGCAAGTGAAAGAATTTTAGTTAATTCTCAGTCAGCTTCCACAGTGTGAAGTTTTATTAATGACTGTGTGCACTGAGAGACTTGGTTATTCTCATATTTGCTATTTAGTTTGGAGTTCAGCGACGCAAGCAGGTGTGGAACTTCATTATCAGAGTCACATACCTATTCTAGGGTGCCAGTCATAATTTTTGTGTGTTAAATAAACATTCCAGGATATTTTTATGTTGAGCTACAAACAGCGGCAGCTGACCCAAGTCAATCGTGTTGCAGTTTCAACTTTATTCGGTCACGTTTTTTGTTAAAAACCATTACAAAATCAACAAGGCATAAACTGTGTGTCTAATTGGAGAATGATCAGAGCCACACAGTTTGAACGATAAATCCATGGGCATCCAGCCATGCTAGGCATAAAGCCTACCGTTGTTTGATAATTGTGTCTAAACCAATTCAGGTGATCCGCATCACTTTGGTACACGATATGACAACTTTTCCGTCTTTGAGTGTAACTGCTCGTTTACCCAGACCGATGAAAGCTTGAGGCTTGAACACAGAGTACTCTGGCTGAGCTTGTGGCAGCTGCTGCTATTAAATATATAAAAGTGTACGTGCCGTTTTTGTAATATTCCGACACAGTTCTAACCTGTGTGCAGTTTCTTCTCATTTCACCGGTTACGTATTGTAGCCTCGTGATCACTATTTATAACTGGCATAGTCCGCAGCTCGTGGTCTTGCGGTAGCGTTCTCGCTTCCCGCGCGCGTAGTCCCGGTTTCGATTCCCAGTGGGATCAGGGATTTTCTCTGCCTCGTGACGACTGGGTGTTGTGTGTTCATCATCATTGACTCGCGAGTCGCCGAAGTGGCGTCAACTAAAAAGGACTTGCAATACGGCGGCCGAACTTCCCCGCAAGGGGCCTCCCGGCCAATAATGCCATACGATCATTTCATACTGGCATAAAACGCAATAAATATATTTTCAATGATTTTCCCTCATGTATTTTGTGCCTTTTGTCCTCTGGCAATCCGCTCTTTTATCTTTTTCTTTGATTTACCTCGTTTTTCATCGCCGAGGTGGGGCAGTGACAAGGCGCAGGACTCGCACTTGGCGGGACGGCAGTTCAAATCCCCGTCCGGCCACAGTGATTTAGGTTTCCCACGATTTCCCTAAATCCCTAGAGACAAATGTCGGGATGGTTTCATTGTAAGGCCACAACCATTTCCTTTCGCATCTTGCAAAAATTCGAGCTTGTGCTCCGATTCTAATAACCTCATTGCTGGCCGGAGTGGCTGAGCGGTTCTAAGCGCTTCAGTCTAGAACCGCGCAACCGCTACGGTCGCAGGTTCGAATCCTGCCTCGGACATGGATGTGTGTGATGTCCTTAGGTTAGTTAGGTTTAAGTAGTTCTAAGTTCTAGGGGACTGATGACCTAAGATGTTGAGTCCCATAGTGCTCAGAGCCATTTGAACCATTTTAATAACGTCGTTATCGACGGAACGCTAAACAACAATCGCCTTTCTTCCTTTCTTCTTCTCTTCACCTAACTATTCATCAAATGCATGTAGGTTTACAGCGTTGCAGAACGAAGTATATTATAATTCCGCCCAGTGTAGAGCCGAGAGCCATACCAACAAAGTAGAAAAAAGCTAACACCCAAACCTCCATATGTCAGACACTCAGATTGGTACCAAAAGTTGTATGTCGATCGAATATCAACCAAAACACCGATTTACTTCGTGCTGTGTGCTGTTGTCCTGTAGAGTATGCATAAACGGCAATTTAAGGTAACACCAGAACTACGAGGCACAGGAAAAGCGTAATCTGTGAGTGATCGTTTCGTAGACCACAAATGGGTAAGTTGGTGCGGTCGTCCTACCAAAGGTCTCGTATCGAGACCTCACTGACGGCATTTTTTTAATTTTTTTTATTTTATTTTTTTCTTGTTTAGGGGTGAAACTGTTATATGAGAGAGCATTTTCCTTATAAGTAAAAGAACTTTTCGGAGTGTCTGCTTTCGCTTCGTTAGTTGAACGTTATGTACTTATTATTGATCTTATTATTTTGTTTATTATTACTACTATTAGTGTTATTATTGTTATTATTACTTCCGCAAGCGCGATGCAAGTGTTCCTTTATTTTTGTGTTCTGATGGTATATTCTGTGAAACTATAAATGTCCTCTATACGTTTACTACTTTCAAAGAAACGAAGCGAAAGCAGACTGCCAAGACAACATTGCTGTGAACTCCAAACAGCCCTTTTACATGTCATAAACATGTTGTCCCGCATAACATCTACATCTGCATATATATACCGCAAGCCACCCAACGGTGTGTGGCGGAGGGCACTTTACGTGCCACTGTCATTACCTCCCTTTCCGGTTCCAGTCGCGTATGGTTCGCGGGAAGAACGACTGCTGTAAAGCCTCCGTGCGCGCTCGAATCTCTCTAATTTTAGATTCTTGATCTCCTCGGGAGGTATAAGTAGGGGGAAGCAATATATTCGATACTCATCCAGAAACGCACCGTCTCGAAACCTGGACAGCAAGCTACACCGCAATGCAGAGCGCCTCTCTTGCAGAGTCTGCCACTTGAGTTTGCTCTTCTTTGGATCTTCCCTATCTCCTCTGTCAACCCGACCTGGTACAGATCCCACACTGATGAGCAATACTCAAGTATAGGTCGAACGAGTGTTTTGTAAGCCACCTCCTTTGTTGATGGACTACATTTTCTAAGGACACTTTTATGCATATTACAGTAAAAATACTTTTCATCATTGGGGGTTGAACCTGGTACCGTTGGTACGAAGATGTAATGCTTTACCAACGTCCCCACACAAGCTAGTTGTGTTACTGATTCACGGTTATTCTTTTCCTGTGCTCCGTAAATCTGCTGTTGCTTGTAATTAACGTTTACGCCCGTTCCGCTGGACGAAAGCACATAGTACGAACTAAATCGGAGTTTTGGTTGATACTCTGTCGACATATAACGTTTGGTACTGATACGAGTATATGACATCTGGAGGTTTTGTGCGTAAAAAACTGTAGCCGTAGTGTTTAATGACATTATCTTGCACTTTTGGCAGGCTGCAGCGCCTCGCTGTGGGTAGTCCACATGGGTCCCTGTCCGCTGGTCCTAGTGGGAGACTGCCCGGATCCAGCCGTCCGTTTCTTCCTCTTCACTGGGTGAGTCTGAACTCCATTCTCAAGCACATTCCGTCAGATAAGACTGTACAAGGCTAGTCACCTAATACCAACACCCCTTCTACTTCGTAAACGCTACCAGGTATCGAAACGAGGTTTTCGGCAAATGATAGTACGCTAAGGCGCATGGACCTTGGTATATGAGGAAGGGCCTTGACTCTGGTATCGTTGAGATATTGAAGCAAGTATCATTTTTTTAATTGAATGATTTACTTTCTTTAACGGCATCCGAGAATTCCTTGTTAATGTTGATGGTGGTGGTGGTTAGCGTTTAACGTCCCGTCGACAACGAGGTCATTAGAGACGGAGCGCAAGCTCGGGTTAGGGAAGGATTGGGAAGGAAATCGGCCGTGCCCTTTCAAAGGAACCATCCCGGCATTTGCCTGAAACGATTTAGGGAAATCACGGAAAACCTAAATCAGGATGGCCGGAGACTGGATTGAACCGTCGTCCTCCCGAATGCGAGTCCATGTTATTGTTGAGGTTGAAGCTCTTCGCACAAGAATCCGAGAAATGTCTAAAATTGAAAGCCAAATCACGGGACTCGGCTACTGCGTTGTAAACAGGTATTTCGACTGATTACTTATCTGCTCTGCAGAACAAGCAGTAAATGTGTCGTCTATCGGTAGATCAATTCTGCTTCACTATTACTTGTATGCAAATATGTACACCAATACGGAGAAGCTCGATATGCTAATTTTATATGGCGAACGGTGGTACCGGACGTGTTGCCAAGGAATACGGGAGCCGTCAGAGGACAACCATTCGCTTCGACATAAACTCCAACCTTATAATCTGTCACTACATCATGCATTCGTAGGACGTAATTTCGAAAGTCATGTGTGTTCATAAGCTTTGTGGTGTGCTCTGTATAGCTTGGGACACGATACTACGTTTTTCTAACATGTGCTCTTTAGTGACAAAGCGCCGTTTACGAACCACAATCATGTAAATTTGCGTAGCATGGAATTTGGTTTCGTCTGCTACAACAACGACGACCATGTGCGACATCATAAGAATTTTTATTCCAGGGATATTATATGGAAGTAGGCGTACGTATGCACACTTTCTTACGAGCTTTCAATTGTTCTTTTAGAAGAGATACCACTTGGTAAGCCACAGTGTGTGTGTTTCGGGCAGATTCTTCCTGTGTTCAGATCCTGAATGAAACTGTCAAATCAAACACCTTTCAGCCGTCTAAATTTCCAACTTGCTATTCTGTTGTTTCCGCTATATATTACGCCATATTCAGACCCACTGACTGACGTGTAGGCAGATTCCAATCTCGGTTCCGGTAAAAATAGGATCCAGCATTCAAATACTGGTATCTGTCGATTTTTGAGACAGCAATCACTTCAGACATCACCTGCCAAGAGATCGCAGCAACGGGGAGGGTAAAAATGCAAAAATGACTGACGAAACTGCAGTTCTTTCCACAAAAAGCAGGAAACGTACACATCCTTACCGAATATTGCAAATAGTTATCTAAGCAAGGACTAATGCGCCAGAAGCTAGCATATGCCATAGCTCCATATATAAAAATCATAGCTGATCCTATATCTGTGCCGTATACAAAATGAGGTTTTACCTTAGTAGCGTAGGCCTGTCTTGCTGCAGGTAACGACGGAGCCTCGCATGAGAGCTCTGCTAGGCGGTGTTTACACGACAGCAGCTATGGCCACATTGTTTTCAAGTTTTAGTACATTTCTCGAAATTTTTGCGAAGATTTTCAACCTCAAAATCAACAAGCATTAAATTAGTATACTAGTCCTTTCAAAGCAGTTTCGGACGCCGTTAGAAAAGGTATATCACTCTATGTAAAAAGTATCATACTTGCTTCAATATCTCAATCCATACAAGAGTTAACACACTTTATCACATACCAGGGTACATGGCCCTTACCGTACTATCTACCGCCTGAAAACCTCATAGCGGTAACTGAAACGTTCACGAAATATAGGGACGTTATATCTTACGTGACTCACGTTGTAACTGTTCTAATACGTATTGTACTTCTCGCTTCTATATTGTCTGTTTTTAGTTTTAAAAAAAAGAGAAACAAAATAATATGTGTCAGTATAACTAATGGTATGGCGGTAGCTGAGCACGAATATTGCGTGCTACCACCTCACTGCAACACTGTGTTGTAAGATAGATGTTTCTGATTCTTTGGGTACCCAGAAATACGTGCTGATAAACTGCAAGCCTGCGCAGAGCCATTTTTAAGGCGAGCTTCTGATTCCAGTTCAGGTGATGATGCTGACCGAGTGCAGGTGGATGGCTCGGACAATTGGGCGGGCCTCGACGGTCCTTGGTTCGACCCTTCGCTGCCAACCAAGGTGATTGTGCACGGCTACAACTCGGGCATGGACATCCAGCCGCTCGCTGCCATTAGGAACGGTGAGCATATGGGGTGCTGCCAATGATGCCTCTTCCACATACCAACTGACTTCTGAGACATGCTCTGCCCTGGTATCTACTTATTGTATAAGATACAAGAATGCAGACTTCTTACACCGACACTCGTGTTATTAATAGAACACGAGTTATATTATATTTCCTTAATCCCCTCTCCCAACTTTCTTTTCATAAGTAGACACGCAAGCGCGCCCGCACACACACACACACACACACACACACACACACACACAAACACACAAACAAACATACACACACGCCTTCACAATACTCTCTGTCTAGTTCAGGATTTTGAATAAATCTCAAACGTCTCCAACATCATGCAACAACGTAAGCTCACCGGAAAAATTGTCAGTCACCCTCTTAAAAGAGTCTGCCTCCGTAGCAGAGTGGTCGGCGAAGCTGACTGCCATGTGGAACATCCGGAGTGGATTCCCGGTACTGCCAGGAATTTTTCCTTGATGAGGAGACTGATACGGGAAGCACTCAGCCTCTTGAGGCCAACTGGGGAGCTACTCTACCGTTTAGTAGTGGTTCCAAGGTCAAGAAACCTAACAACGACCGGGACATGTGTGTACTGGCCACAAGCCCAACCATACCGCACTCCATGGCGCCATTGATAGCTGATAAAACAGCGGCCGATCCAGCCGGATTGGCCTGTCCAGGGCCAGAATGCAGAACTTTAACTTTTACCTTATCCTTCAAAATAGCTCCCTCGTCACTTTGGAGCATTGTAGATAGTGTAGAGTTTGTAGGAGGTGGACATGCAACTCTCCACCGCTGATGTAAGGTGTTGCAGTGAAGTGCTATATAAATGTCCGTCAGCTGCCTGGAATCAGTGCAGTAAGATGCGTCGACGAGCAGTCATAAATGAATGGCGGAAAGGAGCTATCAGGTCTAGAACCGCTCGGTCACAGTGAATGAAGTTGTACAATTTTTTGACGTGTCAATGGCGACTGTGCAACGTGTCTAAATGGAATGGTGTACCACTCGCAGCCACGTAACATGGCGTAAGACCAGTTGTCATGTAAAGATCCTAACCGACAGGGACTGGAGTCGAGAGACACGTATTGTCAGTGACAGTCTGTTCCAAACCATTCGTGTCTCGACCAGCCTCCGAGTGGACATTGCGAATGGGATGGCAATGCATATTTGAGGTCAGATACCCCGCAAAAGACCATTGCTCACAGCGGCACATTCAGTTGCACTTCTTCAGTGAGCCAAAGAACACAAATCGGACAGTAGCTGACTGGAGGTGTCTGTTGTGACTACAAAAGTCGAGATATTACCTCTTTTCAAATGATACAAGGTGCAGAGTGCACCGACAGGCTAATAAAGCGTTAAACTTGCAGTGTGTGTAGAATGTAGTTCGCGCTTGAGATAATTCTGTGACGATTTGGGAGTGTTTTTCGTACTAACACTGAGGCTCAATCGTTGAGGTTACTGTGATCATGAACCAGTATTTTTATTTCAACTTTCTCAGTGATCACATATTGCCCTTTCTTCTACATCTTCATGATGAATATCCTGTGGAAATTCCCATTTTCCAAGATGACAACACCTGTGTTAACTAGACAGTACGTGTTACAATGCGAGTCAGCAATGTTCTGAGGAGTAAAATGTTATGTATTCACTGTTAATGATAAATGAGTGGAAGGTGAACAAACGGATCTGTCGCTCTAGGAATCTGGACAGGCATCAAAAGATTAGTTGAGACAAGTGCATTTTAAATAAATATGCAGGGTGTTTATAAATGAATATCGGTGTTTTAACGCTTTATAATATTTATTACATTAAACTTACAGTTATAAATGATATGTGAAATGAAAGAGCAACTCAAACAGTTGTGTTTGGCACCAGTGCAGATGCGCAGCGCGCAATGTTTCCGCCGCAATCCGCTAGACAGCGGTAGTAGCGAAGATGGCGACTAGTGAACAGAAAGCGTTTTGTGTTTTGCAGTTTGCAAAGACCGAATCTGTAGTTACTGTGCAATGTGCATTCCGGCTGAAGTTCGGTTGTGATCCACCAAATGATTATAACATTCGTAGATGGTATCATCAATCTGAAGATACTGGCTGCCTTTGTAAAGGGAAGAGCACAGGACGACCAAGAGTTAGTGAGGAGACTGTTGAGCAAGTGAGAGAGTCGTTCACACGTAGCCCAAAGAAATCAGTTCAGAAGGCACTAGTCGTGAATTACAAGTTCCTGTGTCGACTGTTTGGAAAGTTTTAAGAAAACATGTACAACTACGTCCTTACCGTTTACAGTTGTGACAGGCTCTAAAGCTGGCAGACCATGGATTACATGCCAACTTCACAAACGAAGTATTGTTTCATGACGATGAAGATTTTCTGGATCACGTTGTCTTCAGTGATGAATCGACCTTTCACCTCAGTGGACATGTTAACACTTACAATGTGTGCATCTGGGGCTCAGAAAATCCGCACGAGGTGGTACAAATGCAACGAGACTCCCCTAAAGTGACTGTTTTTTGTGCCATATCCTGGCGGAAGGCTTATGGCCCTTTCTTTTTTGGTGAACCTACTGTAACTGGTACTTCTTACCTTGATACACCAGAGCAGTGGTTCTTCCCTCAGTTGGAAGAAGATGAGCCAGAGAACTTCATTTTCCAGGAAGATGGTGCGCCACCTCGCTGGCATAGCGAAGTATGCGATTGGTTGAGTTTCACTGTACCCAAGCGCTGGATAGGCCGCAAGGGGCCTGATGACAGGGCTTGCTTTGCATCGTCTCCACGTTCACTCGACCAAACGCCATGCGATTGTTTCCTTTGAGGCTTCATCAAGGATCGTGTGCATGTGCTTCCGCTACCAGCAGACCTCCCTGAATGAAGAAACTGGATTGAAGCAGCTGTTTGCTACAATCACTGAAGACACATTTATCAATGTTTGGGAAGAACTAAGCTATAGACTTGATGTGTGCTGTGTGACAAATGGTGCTCACATTGAACATTTATAAGGTTCTTGGTAAAACTGTCTGAGTTGCTCTTTCATTTGACATGTCACTTATAACTGTAAGTTTAATATAATAAATATTATAAAGCGTTAAAACCCCAATATTCATTTATAAACACCCTGTATTTTACTCAACTTGTTGCAGAAGAACTTCTGCACTGTTGACAACTTGGCGGCAGCTGTGGCTAGCTGTAAGCAGAGGCTCGACACATTCTGTGCACACTGAATGTTTGCGAGCAGAGCCTGGTGTAAAGTTTGCCACCAACTAACGACACGGAACTAATCTCGATCTAGAAGACTCGCACCCTCGTGCCCACCGCTCATAACACCGTCCTTGCTGTCTTCCTTGGTCGGCAGGCAGGAGGTTCTTCATTGGTCAGGTCATCCCATTGGTGGTGATGTTCCAAGTGCCATTCGTGGCACCTGCAGAGTCTTCATCGAGCTGCCACTCCGGCAGTATAAGTATGCTACGATACTACAGCACATATATGTTCCCCTTGTGATGAACACTGTCGCCACATCGAACCTCGACTGCCTGTTAAATCTCCCTATATTAACCTCATAGAAAATTTGGCAGCTTTACAGGTCTAATAATCAACCAATGTATTCAATGGTTATGGAATAGATAAAGGAACTTCTGTTAGCCGAATTGGGCCCATTAACAATGCCAGAGATGTTGTCACACAGTGCTATATCCTAGGGTGATTAATTTTTTGTATAGTGCGATTATTCAATAATGACACCGCTCTTTAAGTCACTCTGCTCCCAGTTAGTATCCGCAATCAGACAGCTCTTTTGCGTAAATGCTTCACAGCACAAAATCGTCTTAAGTACTATATAGTTTTTGGTCAGGATGCATTACAAATACTTCTTTTTTTTCTTCATCTTCTTAACGTACGAGTACGTTAGATCAATCGCCTTTCTTGTAGCCGATTATTGTTTCAATCTTTCTAATCGTACTTTCTTTTCCTCTTCACAGTCTGGGATCGTTAGTTTGGATTTCAGTTTCGGACCTATTTTTTTCTTGTCTGTTTCCTTACAGTTTTATTTGTAAATGTATTTTCTCTTATTTGGAGCTCTTTAAACTCGTTCTCCATTTCTTTACAACAATGGATTTGGAATTTATCTTTGCAGAAGTAGCCAAAATATTTTTTATTTAGTTTACCTGGGTCCATTGTGAGGAGGTGTCCACAAAAATTAATTCTTCTTTTCTTCATCGCGTCCAAGAAATTTTTCAGTTTTTTAGAGGGTTTTATTTGTGATCTGGATTAGTACGTTGTTATGCAACTGGGGCTTAAAATTTTTCTTTACGTCTTGTTTTCTTTGATCTATAGTCTCTGAACTGGATCATGGTTGGAGATAGACAGTAGCTACACATGGTGCTTCCGTTTTAGTCCCGTTTTAGTGTATTGCATGAGAGGGACATTTTGTTATGTGTTTTTGGTTAGTTGGAAGACCAGTTCGACATTATTTGTTCTATATTCCACTGCCGTTTTCTCGAGGCCATTGAAGCTGATCGATTCTTCAAGAAATTGGAACTCCTTGGTAATTTGTATGTTCTTTCTCCCACTTCAAAATGTTTCAGTAGGTTTCTTATGGTTGTCTTTGTTTTATCTTTTCAGAGGAGGTTTTGAGATTTATTTCTTCCTGCTTGTTTTTATAGTTCGAGAGTATGTTTTTTGATTTCTTCCCAGGTCACGGTTAGTAAGGCCGTATCATCTCCAAAAGCTAAGGAACTGACTTTGATGTCTTTTTTTTCTTCCCAGTCGGATTCCACTTTGAGTCTTCGTGCTCGACTCTCTGACTACTTTCTGTATGTCATAATTAAACTGCAATGCTGAAACTACATCTGTACAAGAAGCTGTACACAACTTTTGTCTCAAAAGGTTCACAGAGTTCTCCCACGAATCTACTTTGGAGTATGTGTTGCTAACAGCTTTCTGATCAGGTTTGTGGTTTTGCTTTATAGGTACAGATTGAAAATCTGTACAGTTTTCCACCGATCGCCTGTTGGTATTGTTGGCTGCTGGTCCATTGTCTTGCCATCAGGCTGCAGATTTAGCATCCCCATTTTAACTACAGTCCCTCACGTTAGGAGGAAGTGGGAAGTTTGGAGTGTATTATGACACCTAATTTTGGATTAAAATAAAGTTCCAGTAGTCATCTGAGTGAGATGAGTGGTAGGGGCCAGGTGGCAACCAACTGCAGCTCTTTCCTGGGCTCCATGTGCTCACAGTTCCATGTTGCCTGATTGGTAACTGTTGGAGGAGCATTGGCAGGTGGGGCAGGCTGCGCTGTGTGGATGCATTGTCACTCTCTACCACTGACATCTGCCACTTACAGGTTTTTTTTTTTTCGATCTGTAGGTGAGCTTTTCAGATGATATCACAACCTTAGTGTGTATGTGCCCGATGTTACACATTATAAGTCGCAAATACCTAACAATCAGCCAGTCACTCCTTTGAGGACTGTGCACTACTCTTCTGACGTAGGAGGCACCACCAAGAAACATATCAGCAGCCCTACCTCCTAGTGTCTGATATAAATAGGACTTCCCTGCCAGATACTGCCAGTTCAGCTCACTCCACAGATGTCAACATGACAGTGCTAACAGATAGATTATCAATGACGATTTGCCTGCTCTCTAGGACTTCAAGGGATTGGTTAACAGGTTTGTAGTGTATTGCACTGAGGTCTCTCGCTGTGGACTGGGTGTGAATCACTGAATGCGATTGCAAGTCCAATCAGTATTTGATACGTGACTATAGAGAGATGGATTTGTGTAAGTGTGCTACCGTTGGCAGCCTACCTGCGCCGCGGCGGCCACAACGTGCTCTCAGTGGACTGGACGGCGCTGTCCCCTGGGCCCTGCTACCCCATGGCGGCGCACAACGCACGTTTCGCTGGCCGCTGCCTCGCCGGGCTGGTTCGCGCCCTGACCACGCGCGGCGCCACCGACGTGCACGTGGTGGGCTTCAGTGTGGGCGCCCACGTGGCCGCGTACGCCGCCAACAGCCTGCGACCCTACCGACTGCCACGCATCACCGGTCAGTCTCACTGTTAGCTCTCCTTACTGTCCTTTCAATTATTTGACACGTTTATCTGGGGAATAAATTATTTATAAGATATATATGCTGACTGCCTCCCCTAGAGTGATGAGCCCTTGATAAGACACAGTACATACAGTTCCGTACAGTAAATGGTATGACGCCATTAATAAATATAAACCTTAATCAGAAGCATATAGCTAAGGTAGAATATTCAGAATTTTTAGGTGTGTCCATTCATGAGAGATTAAATTGGAAGAAACACATTGATGATCTGCTGAAACGTTTGAGTTCAGCTACTTATGCAACAAGGGTCATTGCAAATTTTGGTGATAAACATCTTAGTAAATTAGCTTACTACGCCTATTTTCACTCACTGCTTGCATATGGCATCATATTTTGGGGTAATTCATCGCTGAGGAATAAAGTATTTATTGCACAAAAGCGTGTAATCAGAATAATAGCTGGAGTCCATCCAAGATCATCCTGCAGACATTTATTTAAGGTTCTAGGGATATTCACAGTAGCTTCTCAGTACATATTCTCTCTTATGAAATTTGTTAGTAACAACCAAACCCAATTCAAAAGTAATAGCAGTGTGCATAACTACAATACTAGGAGAAAGGATTATCTTCACTATTCAAGATTAAACCTAACTTTGGCACAGAAAGGGGTGAATCATACTGCCACTAAAGTCTTTGGTCACTTACCAAATAGTATCAAAAGTCTGTCAGATAACCAACAAGTATTTATGAAGAAATTAAAAGCATTTCTGAATGACAACTCCTTCTACTCCATAGAGGAATTTTTAGATATGAATTAAGAAAAAAAGAAAAAAAAACAAAAAAATTATTTTAAAAAATTAAAAAATAAATAAATAAAAAAGTTGTTATATTAATTTAATTATGTTGTTAAATTAACTTAATTATGTCATGTATTGGAAAATTTGACTCATTCTACATCATTATGAAATATCGTATTCGTGATCCATGGAACTAGTATTAATCTAATCTAATCTTGAGGGCGAGTGGGGGGACGATGCACAAATAGCAAGGGGCAGTGTACCACAAGATGCCCCAGCCAATAGAATAAAATAGAATAGAACATGATCGCTATTAGCTTTTCGACATGTTGCCTGTACAACTGACATCATCAGTGTGATCAGTACACAGAGCAATACAGTAATAATTGTTTAAGATAAATATGCATTCACAAAAGAAGAAGATAGATATGCTGAGACAACAATAATAATAATAATAATAATAATAATAATACAATAATCACCAGACAATGATGTTGCACATTGTTAATATATTATTATCAGAATACAATAACCACATATACAATAGTATCATACATAATTACGTTTCATGTATTCATGTCCAAAAAGTTTAAATACCTATACTGACTTAAAACTGTCACACTCTAATTAATGACTGCTTATTGCATATCTGTTGTGAGTTGTTGTTAAGAAACTCATCATTAAGCAGTAAGAGGTATACTGGAATCACACTTCTTTGATATGGTTAAAAGTTCTTGAGGAGTATATTGCTTACTATCTTGAGTTTCATATGGAATTTCAGCTTAAGTACTTAGCCCACTGGCTTACACAGCTGGCTCACAGCCAGCCATAGGTTTCAAGTCCCATTATTACACTGCCTGCTATGGGACGAGTTGAGCAGTTATATCTTCTTCTTTGTTGTTCATCTTCTCTGTTCATAAATGGTGTGACATATTATATATCAGTGCAAAGCTGAGAAATCCATCTATTTAGTGGTGAATAGCACATCAGATTTCTTTCGTTATTTTATGATTATAAGCACTTGTTTCCACATTTTAATAACTATCCCCCAATCTCATCAATAAAACACCCTCACATAAATAATATATTCTGAAAAGCAAGGAAGAAGAAAAGTTATACATGGTAAGAGCGTGAGGAATGTCTAGTGTCATATTCCTGTACTTTTTCGTATATAGCCCACCAACAAAAACTTCTGAAACAGTATTATCTAAATTGCACTTCAGTAAACACTGAGGATAGTTGTATAAATAATTTGTGTCAAAAATATTGTATGATTTTGAGAAAAGTGTGTAAGACACAATAATTTTCGAAAATGTAAATCGTAAATATGTGATCAAATATGGGGAAAAATAATAGTAAGTTAATGGGTTAATAGCTCTTGTGTGTTAGTGGTAATGTAAGCTTAGGTATGATGATACTACTTAGTAACTGTAGTGTTCATTACGGGAAGGATAATGTAAACATGACAGGTATTACGTTAATAAGCAACATTGATAGTCGTCTGAGGGTATAAATGTCTGTCAAAAGCAGAAAGAAATCATCTGACGTGGCGTTCGCCGCAGTATTGCCATTACCAGGTAGGCAACAGCTGGAGCTCGAGGCATGGGTCAGAGAGAGAGAGAACACTGACAGTATTACAAAGTATTCTCTAGCTCTCTCTGCACAGAGTGCATTGTGCTGCCTCCTCCTTACTTGCACATCACTGTAGCAGCGGCAGCAAAATGCGAAGAAAAGCAGTACTCAGGCAGCGACTGAGTAGCGCTGCTGTGTGGTGATAGCAGGCAGGAAGCCCAGCGTGAGGTACCAAATCGGTTTCGGCACATCAGGCAAAGAAGACATAGTGACTAAATTATCATCAATCAATCACCGATGTTGGTGTCGTGGATACATTAGAAATTGATGGAGATTAATACACATAGCTAAATTATTAATACAGGCAGGTACAACGTTGACTTTAAGTCATTTTTCCAGATTGCAAAGGTATTAACTTTTCTATACCTCTATGACAATAGGATGTACTGTATTGCTATGCTTTAATATTTTTAAAAAATGCAGCTCCACTCTCCCACAGTACTTCTCATATCAGTAAACACTTGTTTGCTACATCCTCCTACCCAGCCGACATCACATCTAATGATGGCAGCAGCGACGCACAGGCGTGTCGTCAACAAATGTATGAAATGCGTTAAATCATAAATTGTGTATTAGAACTTCATACAAACAAATAATAAACATTAAATCTTGCATTGTTGTTGTTGTGGTTCAAATGGTTCAAATGGCTCTGAGCACTATGGGACTTAACATCCATGGTCATCAGTCCCCTAGAACTTAGAACTACTTAAACCTAACTAACCTAAGGACATCACACAGCACCCAGTCATCACGAGGCAGAGAAAATCCCTGACCCCGCCGGGAATCGAACCCGGGAACCCGGGCGCGGGAAGCGACAACGCTACCGCACGACCACGAGCTGCGGACTGTTGTTGTGGTCTTCAGTCTGAAGACTGATTTGATGCAGCTCTTCATGCTACTCTATCCCATGAGAGCCTCTTCATATCCAAATAACTACTGCAACCTACGCCCTTATGTACCTGCTTACTGTATTCATCTCTTGCTCTCTCTCTACAGTTTTTACAAGCCACACTTTAACTTCCGTAAAAGGCTAAAGTTCAGACAAACACCTTCAGAAAGCCTTTCTAACCCTTAAATTTACACTGAAGAGCCAAAGAAACTGGTATAGTGCCTCATATCGTGTGGGGCCTCCGCGAGCACACAGAAGTGTCGCAACATGACGTGGAATGGAGTCGAATAATGTCTGAAGTTCTGGAGGGAATTGACAGCATGAATCCTGCAGGGCTGTCCATAACTACGTAAGAGTACGAGGGGGTGGAGATCTGTTCTGAACAGCATGCTGCAAGGCATCCCAAATATGCTCAATAATGTTCATGTCTGGGGAGTTTGGTAGCCAGCGGAAATGTTTAAGCTGAGAAGAGTGTTCCTGGAGCAACTCTGTTGCAATTCTGCACGTATGGGATGTCACATTGTCCTGCTGGAATTGCCCAAGTCCGTCGGAATGCACAACGGACTTGAATGGAGGCAGATGATCAGGCATGATGCTTATGTATGCGTCACCTGCCACAGTCGTATCTAGACGTATCAAGGATCCCATATCACTCCAACTGCACACGCCCCACACAATTACAGAGCCTCCACCAGTTTAATCAGTCCCCTGCTGACATTCAGGGTCCATGGATTCATGAGGTAGTCTCCAGACCCGTACACATCCATCCGCTCCATACAATTTGAAACGAGACTCATCTGGCCAGGCAACATGTTTCCAGTCATCCATCTACAGTCAATGTAGGTGCTGACGGGCCCAGGCGAGGCACAAATCTTTGTATCGTAGAGTGATCAATGATACATAAGTGTGCCTTCTGCTCCGAAAGCCCATATCGATGATGTTTCGTTGGATGGTTCGCACGCTGACACTTGTTGATGACCCAACATCGAAATCTGCAGCAGTTTGCGGAAGGGTTGCACTTTATTCATGTTAAACTTCTCTCTTCAGTCTTCCTTGGTCCCGTTCTTGCAGAATCATTTTCCGGCCGCAGTGATGTCTGAGATTTGATGTTTTACCGGATTCCTGATATTCGCGATACACTCTTGAAACGGTCGTATGGGAAAATCCTCGCTTTCTTCGCTACCTCGGAGATGTTGTGTCCCACCGCTCATGCGCCGACTGTAACGCCACGTTCAAACTCACCTTAATCTTGATAACCTACCATTGTAGCAGCAGTAATCGATCTAACAACAGCCACAGACACTTGTCTTTATATGGGCATTGTCGACCGCAGCGCCATATTCTGCCTGTTTACATAACGCATGCCTATACCAGTTTCTTTGGCGTTTCAGTGTATATTAGACATTTAAAAATTTCTCTTCTTGAGAAATGCATTCTTCTATAGCCAGTCTACGTGTTATATCCTCTCTAATTCGACTGTATCAGTTATTTTTCTGCCAAACTAGGAGAAATCATCAAGTAATTTTAGAGTTTCATTTACTATTATGGTTCCCTCAGCATCGCCCGATTTAATTCGACTTCTTTCGAGCACCTTTGTTTATCCTTTGTTGATGTTCTTCTTCTGAAGACACTGTCCATTCCGTTCATCTGCTCTTCCATGCCCTTTGATGTCTCCCACAGAATTGTAGTGTCACCGGCAAATCTCGAAGTTTTTATTTCTTCTCCCTGAACTTTAACTCCTTCCCCAAATTTTTCTTTGGTTTCCTCTACTGCTTCCTCAATGTACAGACTGAATAACACCGGAGATATTCTACAACCAAGTCTCACTTCCTTCCGAACCACTGCTCCTCGTTGGTGTCCTTCTTCTCTTATAACTACAGTCTGGTTTCTGTACAATTCGTAAATAAACTTTCACTGTATTTTACGCCTGCCACACCTGTTATTTTAAAGAGAGTATTCCAGTCAGCATTGCCAAAATGTTTCTCTAAGGCTACAAACGCTATAAGCGAAGGTTTGGCTTTCCTCAGCCTATCTTCTAGATAAGTGGTAGAGGCAGTTTTCCAGTACTTCTCTGAAACCAAAAACTGATGTTCCCTGAGGTCGGCTTCTGCAAGGTTTTCCATTGTTATTTAATTATTCTTACGATATTTTCCTGCATTATGAGTTTCTAATTTGAAAATTGCAGTAAAATGCAATTTTTGTGCGATGGTTATCACAAAATTTTCCTTGGTAAGACCCACACAGCAGGTTGAGCATAGGTGTCTGTAGATCGCAGACACAGACCAGTGCTGATCACCCTAAAGCGGCGACAAGTCTAGAGTAGGCCTTTTCTGCCATTACAAGTTAGATGCTGCCGGTGTTGACATGTATGATGAGGGTGACACACCGATGATGATGGCTGTGTGATAGCTCCGTGAAATGAACTGAAACTTGCCATGGATGGACGAGAGGCAACTACCGTGTTCCTCTTAGACCTCAGCAAAGCCTTTTACACAGTCGGCTTCAATATTTTAATTGCCAATCTTAGCAGCCTAAATTTCTCGCCAATTTCAGTGCAATGGTTTCTCTCGTACCTGGCTTTGCCAGCAATGCGTCATGCCCAGCATCACAGAGTCACAGTGGAGATAGGTAGAATTAGACGTTACCCATGGTTGGGTGTTAGGTCCTATACTCATTTCACCATATGTCAATGATACGTCATCAGTTTTATCAGTTTTGTCCTACTGCAAATACCCCATGTACGCTGATGACCTCCATTTGTATCTAAGTGCAAAACCAACAAACCTCAAGACAGCTATCGAGAATCTTAATACAGACCTGTGTGCACTATCAAAATTGGCGGAGGATGTAGGGTTAAAGCTCACCCAAGCGGTACTAGTTGTTCATTCTAGGCTCATTAGCACGAAATATCGCGAATCCCTGCCATCTTTAACCCTAAATGGGACGAATATCGACCTATTTGCTTCAGCAAAGAGTCTAGGAGTAATAACTGACGAAAATCTAAATTGGACTGAGTACTTACTGCAATGTGCAAGAAGGCATCAGACTCTCTCGATGCCCTATAAAAATATAAAAACATATTTCCTCTTGACATGAAAAAGAAAGTTTAACACTTATGATTCCAATTATTGATTACAACTATGCTATCCTGCAAAACCTTTCTCAAGAACGCTCACGGTGCCTGGAACTGGTTGTGAATGCCTGTGTTCTGTACATCTTTGTTGTTCGACTCTTTAATCATATTTCACCATCATATGCTCAGCTACCCACACTCTCTGTCTTCTGTACTGTCTTATGAACGTACACTGCCCCTCGTATCTCTCCTCAGCTTTAACGCCCTTGTCTGAACAACATGGCAGAAACACCTGTTCCCATCAGAGCAAAATTCTTTTTGTCCCATTCCATCGTTCTGCCACTTTCTTGAAGTGCTTCTCAGTAGCTGGAACCCGACTCTGGAATAAACTATCACATTATATTAGAGAACTGAATAACGTTTCCAGCATCAGAAGACAGTTAACGACGTATCTACTAAAGCAACAATAAGGATTACCGTTGTTCCTGTACGCACTTGTTACCCTCATGCATTCATCTTCGTCCGCAGCTCGTGGTCGTGCGGTAGCGTTCTCGCTTCCCGCGCCCGGGTTCCCGGGTTCGATTCCCGGCGGGGTCAGGGATTTTCTCTGCATCGTGATGGCTGGGTGTTGTGTGATGTCCTTAGGTTAGTTAGGTTTAAGTAGTTCTAAGCTCTAGGAGACTGATGACCATAGATGTTAAGTCCCATAGTGCTCACAAGGGAACCTCTCCATCGCACCCCCCTCAGATTTAGTTGTAAGTTGGCACAGTGGATAGGCCTTGAATAACTGAACACAGATCAATCGAGAAAACAGGAAGAAGTTATATGGAACTATGAAAAACATAAGCAAAATATACAAACTGAGCAGTCCATGCGCAAGATAGGCAATATCAAGGTGAGGGTGACTATAGGAGTGCCGTGGTCCCGTGGTTAGCGTGAGCGGTAGCGGGAAGAGAGGTCCTTGGTTCAAGTCTTCCCTCAAGTAAAAACTTTAATTTTTTATTTTCAGACAATTATTATCTGTCCGTCCGTCCGTGACACTCTCTTATGTTTTCATCACTTTTTTGGGAGTGATTATCACATCCACAAGAAAACCTAAATTGGGCAAGGTAGAAGAGACTTTTTAACCATTCGCCAAGTGTACAAGTTAGGTGGGTCGACAACATATTCCTGTCATGTGACGCACATGCCGTCACCAGTGTCGTATAGAATATATCAAACGTGTTTTCCTGTGGAGGAATCGGTTCACCTATGACCTTGCGATCAAATGTTTTCGGTTCCCATTGGAGAGGCACGTCCTTTCGTCTACTAATCGCACGGTTTTGCGGTGCGGTCGCAAAACAGACACTAAACTTATTACAGTGAACAGATGCGTTAATGAACGAGCGGACGGATCATAACTTTGCAAAAATAACGAATATAAACTTTTCACTGGAGGGAAGACTTGAACCAAAGACCTTTCGTTCCGTAGCTGCTCACGCTAACCACGAGACCACGGCGCTTCTCAGCACACATTCTCCTTGACGTTGCTTATCTTCCTCATGGACTACTCAGTTTGTATATTTTGCTAATTTTTTTCATAGTTCCACACATCTTCTTCCTGTTTTCTCGATTGATCTGTGTTCAGTTTCGCAAGGCCTATCCACTGTGCCAACTTATAACTAAATCTGAGGGGAGTGCGATGGGGAGGTTCCCTTGTCAGAGCCATTTGAACCATTTTGCATTCATCTTCCCAATCAGCTCTTCCTTTTTACCCAGTATTCTTATTTGGTGCAGTTTCCTTAAATTTTCTTTTCCCAGAACTTGCTATATCAGAAAACATATGTCTTGTACAGCAAAAAATTCGTTTTGTTTCTGGCACTACCATTATTGTTAGTATTATACTATTATTACTAATGTTACTGTTATCATTATTAGTGCCAGCAGCTGCAGTAGCAGAAGTACTGCCAGTATTAATTTTATTAGTTCATAGTCAGTATTGTTTACTTACGTTGTCGCTATAGACACTCAAATCATTTTAATACTATTTGTCATATTAAAATTGCTATTTCTTACAAGGGAACCTCCCCATCGCACCCCCCACAGATTTAGTTATAAGTTGGCACAGTGGATAGGCCTTGAAAAACTGAACACAGATTAATCGAGAAAACAGGAAGAAGATGTGTGGAACTATGAAAAAAAATTAGTAAAATATACAAACTGAGTAGTCCATGCGCAAGATAAGCAATATCAAGGAAAGGTGAGCTCAGGAGCGCCGTGGTCCCGTGGTTAGCGTGAGTAGCTACGGAACGAGGGGTCCTGGGTCTTCCCTCGACTGAAAATTTTACTTTCTTTATTTTCGCAAAGTTATGATCTGTCCGTTCATTCACTGACGTCTCTGTTCACTGCAATAAGTTTAGTGTCTGTGTTTTGCGACCGCACCGCAAAACCGTGCGATTAGTAGACGAAAGGACGTGCCTCTCCAATGGGAACCGAAAACATTTGATCGCAAGGTCATAGGTCAACCGACTCCTCCATAGGAAAACACGTCTGATATATTCTATACGACACTGGTGACGGCATGTGCGTCACATGACAGGAATATGTTGTCGACTCACCTAACTTGTACATGGGTAAAAAGATTCTTCTACCTTGCCCCATTTAGGTTTTCTTGTGGATGCGATAATCACTCACAAAAAAGTGATGAAAACATAAGTGTTTGTCACATAAACTGAAAATAAAAAACTAAACTTTTCACTCGAGGGAAGACTTGAACCCAGGACTTCTCGTTCCGTAGCTGCTCTCGCTAACCACAAGACCACGGCGCTCCTAGACTCCCATTGTCCTTGATGTTGCCTATCTTCGCATGGACTACTCAGTTTGTATATTTTACTAATATTTTTCATAGTTCCACACAACTTCTTCCTGTTTTCTCGATTGATTTGTGTTCAATTTTTCAAGGCCTATCCGCTGTGCCAACTTATAACTAAAGCTGTGGGGGATACGATGGGGAGGTTCCCTTGTTAGGAAACTATGACGCAAAAAAGATACTGTACGAGTGAAACGGTGGTCTGATGTAGGAGAGGGCCTGATCGCCCTAATAAGATCAGGTTAAATAAATAAAGATGCAGAGTGTGTGTGCGTGCAGGTCTGGATCCGGCGCTGCCGCTGTTCGTGACTGCGAACCGCGACCACAAGCTGGACGCGAGCGACGCGCTCCTGGTGGACGTTCTGCACACCAACGCGCTGGTGCAGGGCAAGCTGGAGCGCTGCGGGCACGCCGACTTCTACCTCAACGGCGGCGTGGACCAGCCCGGCTGCGGCGAAACCTCTGGTCAGTCGCTTACTCCTTCCTCTTCTCTGGCACTGACCTGCCAGGGGCAGACTTGAAGGTTTGATACTCACTCGGAAAAATAAGCTTCTCTAACTAACAGCAGAGATGAGTTACGCCATCTTGTTGTTGTTCCTCTCTCAGTGTGCTACGATACTGAGGTGAGACAACCTGAATATGTGCCAGTATTGAAGAAGTGCAAAGATCGCGCAAAATAACGTGGCCCCAGCGCAAAAACGCCTTCTCGTCCTGAGCGCTGGGCAATCTCATCCTTAGTTCCGAACGGACGGCTGCCGCAGTTAACTGTCACATGTGGACTTGCGCACATCAAGCGTTCTCGTCGCTGCCTCTTTGCTACATTGCATGGCACCTCAGTGTCAGTGCACAGCAGCTGCGAGCAAAGTTGTGCTATTATAAGAAACGTCATGTAATTTATGTCGGAAGAGGCAAATAATGAAGAAAAACTTTCGGTGCGACATGTGCTTGATTTGTTTGGAATCGCTATTTTTGTTGCAGAATTAAGAAAAAAGAAGGAAAACAGTACTTAAGAAACGACGTTGAAGAAGGAGAATAACATTTTATATAGAGATAATATCGACAAACAGATCGTCAAGGAACTGATATCCCTTTTGAATGATTTCGTGGTGCCTTGAACAGTCATTCTCTTTATTTCATGTGCGATTGTATAATTTCGGCCTTAGGCCATTTTCAAGTATTTTATGGATGGTTTATTTAGTACTAATTATGCCATGAATGCTCCTATGACTCCATGTCATACGTACACTACTGGCCATTAAAATTGCTACACCAAGAAGAAATGCAGATGATAAACGGGTATTCATTGGACAAATATATTATACTAGAACTGACATGTGATTACATTTTCACGCAATTTGGGTGCATAGATCCTGAGAAATCAGTGCCCAGAACAACCACCTCTGGCCGTAATAACGACCATGATGCGCCTGAGCATTGAGTCAGATGGATTGCGTGTACAGCTGCCCATGCAGCTTCAACACGATACCACAGTTCATCAAGAGTAGTGACTGGCGTATTGTGACGAGCCAGTTGCTCGGCCACCATTGACCAGACGTTTTCAATTGGTGAGAGATCTGGAGAATGTGCTGGCCAGGGCAGCAGTCGAACATTTTCTATATCCAGAAAGGCTCGTACAGGACCTGCAACATGCAGTCGTGCATTATCCTGCTGAAATGTAAGGTTTCGTAGCGATCGAATGAAGGGTAGTGCCACGGGTCGTAACACATCTGAAATGTAACGTCCACTGTTCAAAGTGCCGTCAATGCGAACAAGAGGTGACCGAGACGTTTATCCAATGGCACCCCATAAAATCACGCCGGGTGATACGCAAGTATGGCGATGACGAATACACGCTTCCAATGTGCGTTCACCGCGATGTCGCCAAAACACGGATGCGACCATCATGATGCTGTATACAGAACCTGGATTCATCCGAAAAAAATGACGTTTTGCCATTCGTGCATCCAGGTTCGTCGTCGAGTACACCTTCGCAGGCGCTCCTCTCTGTGATGCAGCGTCAAGGTCTCCGAGCTGATAGTCCATGCTGCTGCAAACGTCGCCGAATTGTTCGTGCAGATGGTTGTTGTCTTGCAAACGTCCCCATCTGTTGACCAGGGATCGAGACGTGGTTGCACGATCCACTACAGCCATGCGGATAAGATGCCTGTCATCTCGACTGCTAGTGATACGAGGCCGTTGGGATCCAGCACGGCGTTCCGTATTACCCTCCTGAACCCACCGATTCCATATTCTGCTAACAGTCATTGGATCTCGACCAACGCGATCAGCAATGTCGTGATACGATAGACCGCAATCGCGAGATGCTACAATCTGACCTTTATCAAAATCGGAAACGTGTTGGTACGCATTTCTCCTCCTTACACGAGGCATCACAACAACGTTTCACCAGGCAACGCCGGTCAACTGCTGTTTGTGTATGAGAAATCGGTTGGAAACTTTCCTCATGTCAGCACGTTGTAGGTGTCGCCACCGGGACCAACCTTGTCTGAATACTCTGAAAAGCTAGTCATTTGCATATCACAGCATCTTCTTCCTGTCGGTTAAATTTCGCGTCTGTAGCACGTCATCTTAGTGGTCTAGCAATTGTAATGGTCAGTAGTGTACATAAGTGGCATAATTCACCATTATCATCCATAAAATACTCGAAAATGGCCTAAGGCCGAAATTGTACAATCGTACATGAAATAAAGGGAATGGCAGTTGAAAGCATCACGGAATCATTCTAAAAGTTCATCGCAGCAATAGACCCTACTGGATTGAAAGTTATAGATCTGATATACACTATAAGTCATCACAAAAGACGTACCACGAAGCAATTTTCCGAATGGGACGGAAGTATGTGCACGTACATACAAACAAATGATTACAATTTCATAAAAATTGGCTGATTTATTCAAGAGAAAGAGCTCCACAAACTGAGTAAGTCAGTAACGCGTTGTTCGCCCTATGGTCCTTATGCAAGGAGTTATTCGGCTCGGCGCTGATTGATGGAGTTGTTGGATATCCTCCTCAGGGGTATTGTGCCAAATCCTGTCCAATTGGCGCGTTATATCGTCAAAATCCCGAGCTAGTTGGAGGGCCCTGCCCATAATACTCCAAACTTTCTCAATTCGCGAGGGATCGGCCTACCTTGCAGGGTAGGATTTGGCAAGCACGGAAATAAGTAGTAGAAACTCTCGCTGAGTGCGGGCAGGCGTTATCCTGCTCAAACGTAAGCCCAGGATGGCTTGAGATGACGGGCAACCAAACGGGGCGTAGTATATCGCCGACGTACCTCTGTACTGTAAAGGCGCTGCAGATGACAAACGAAGGGGTCCTACTATGAAATGAACTGGACTCCAGACCATCACTCCTGGTTGTTATGTCGTATGGTGGGCGACATTCAGGATGGTATCCCACCGCTGTCTAGGGCTTCTCCATTCATCAGAGCTCAATTCGAAGCGCGACTCATGACTAAAGAACAATTACAAATCAATGAGGCTGCCAGCCGAAAACATGTCTGAAAACACCGCCACACAGCCCGACGACCAGGAGTGATAGTCTGGGGTGCCACTTCTTTTCATAGTAGAACATTTATTGGTCCCATTCGTTAAAACTTCTTCACCTATTTCACTGCACCACACTTTCTTTTTATTTTTGACCCTCCCAACTGTTTTCTGTGCAGCATTATTAATTTCTTTGGATAATTCTGGTGTGGCGCTCTGCGCAAGGTGACGCGCTTGGTGTGTGTCGTGCCGACAGACCGGTTCGGCTGCTCGCACCACCGCGCGCCGCTGTACTTCGCCGAGTCTGTGACGGCGGGCCGCGACGCCGCCGGCGGCTTCTGGGGCTGGCGCTGCGGCGGGCTCAGCCTCTTCCTGCTGGGCCTGTGCCCCGCCCGCGGCGACCAGGTGCTCATGGGCGAGTTCCTCGACCCCAGGTCAGTGGCAGCCTCTCAACTGCAACGGTACACTATCTGATAAAAGGCATCCAGACACCTACATCTACATCTACATGGATACCCTATAAATCACATTTAAGTGCCTCGCAGAGGGTTCATCGAACCACCTTCACAATTCTCTATTATTCCAATCTCGTATAGCGCGCGGAAAGAATGAACACTTATATCTTTCCGTACGAGCTCTGATTTCCCTTATTTTATCACGGTGACCGTTCCTCCCTATGTAGCTCGGTGTCAACAACATACATTACTGACCATTACAACTGCTACAGCAAGAAGCGATGCAGATGATAAACGGGTATTCATTGGACAAATATATTATACTAGAACTAACATGTGATTACATTTTCATGCAATTTGGGTGCATAGATCCTGAGAAATCAGTACCCAGAACAACCACCTCTGGCCGTAATAACGGCCTTGATACGCCTAGGCATTGAGTCAAACAGAGCTTGGATGGCGTGTCCAGGCACAGCTGCCCATGCAGCTTCAACACGATACCACAGTTCATCACGAGTAGTGACTCGCATATTGTGACGAGCCAGTTGCTCGGCCACCATTGACCAGACGTTTTAAATTGCTGAGAGATCTGGAGAATGTACTGGCCAGGGCAGCAGTCGAACATTTTCTGTATCCAGAAAGGCTTGTACAGGACCTGCAACATGCGGTCGTGCATTATCCTGCTGAAATGTAGGGTTTCGTACGGATCGAATGGAGGGTAGAGCCACGGGCCGTAACACATCTGAAATGTAACGTCCACTGTTCAAAGTGCCGTCAATGCGAACAAGAAGTGACCGAGACGTGTATCCAATGGCACCCCATACCATCACGCAGAGTGATACGCCAGTATGGCGATGACGAACACACGCTTCCAATGCGCGTTCACCGCGATGTCGCCAAGCACAGATGCGACCATCATGATGCTGTAAACAGAACCTGGATTCATCCGAAAAAATAGCGTTTTGCCATTCGTGCACCCAGGTTCGTCGTTGAGTACACCATCGCAGGCGCTCCTGTCTGTGATGCAGCGTCAAGGGTAACCGCCGCCATGGTCTCTGAGCTGATAATCCATGCTGCTGCAAACGTCGTCGAACTGTTTGTGCCGATGGTTGTTGTCTTGCAAACGTCCCCATCTGTTGACTCAGGGATCGAGACGTGGCTGCACGATCCGTTACAACCATGCGGATAAGATTCCTGACATCTCGACTGCTAGTGATACGAGGCCGTTGGGATCCAGCACGGCGCTCCGTATTACCCTCCTAAACCCACCGATTCCATATTCTGCTAACAGTCGTTGGATCTCGACCAACGCGAGCAGCAATGTCGCGTTACGATAAACCGCAATCGCGATAGGCTACAATCCGACCTTTATGGAAGTCGGAAACGTGATGGTACGCATTTCTCCTCCTTACACGAGGCATCACAACAACGTTTCACCAGGCAACGGCGGTCAACTGCTGTTTGTGTATGTGAAATCGGTTGGAAACTTTCCATATGTCAGCACGTTGTAGGTGTCGCCACCGGCGCCAACCTTGTGTGAATGCTCTGGAAAGCTAATCATTTGCATTTCACAGCATGTTCTTCCTGTCCGTTGAATTTCGCGTCTGTAGCACGTCATCTTCGTGGTGTAGCAATTTTAATGGCCAGTAGTGTATTTTCGTATTTGGAGGAGAAAGTTGGTGATTGGAATTTCGGGAGAAGATTCCGTCGCAACGAAAAACGCCTTTCTTTTAATGATGTCCAGCCCAAATCCTGTATCATTTCTGTGACACTCTCTCCCATATTTCGCGATAATACAAAACGTGCTGCCTTTCTTTGAACATTTTCGATGCACTCCGTCGTCCTATCTGGTAAGGATCCCACACCGCGCAGCAGTATTCTAAAAGAGGACGGACAAGCGTAGTGTACGCAGTCTCCTTAGTAGGTCTGTTACATTTTCTGTGTGTCCTGCCAATAAAACGCAGTCTTTGGTTAGTCTTCCCCATAGCATTTTCTATATGTTCCTTCCAATTTAAGTTGTTCGTAATTGTAATACTTAGATATTTAGTTGAATTCACGGGTTTTAGTTTAGACTGATTTATCGTGTAACCGAAGTTTAACGCGATCCTTTTAGCACTCATGTGGATGACCTTACTTTGCGTTATTTAAGGTCAACTTTTCGCACCATTCCGTAAGTTCTTCTAAATCGTTTTACAGTTTGTTTTGATCTTCTGATGATTTTATTAGTCGATAAGCGACAGCGTCATGTGCAAACAACCGAAGACGGCTGCTCAGATTGTCTCCCAAATCGTTTATGTAGATAAGGATCAGCAAAGGGCCTATAATACTACCTTGGGGAACGCCAGAAATCACTTCTGGTTTACCCGATGACTTTCCCTTAATTACAACGAACTGTGACCTCTCTGACAGGAAATCACAGATCCAGTCAATTGCTGAGACGACATTCCATAAGCACGCAATTTCACTATGAGTCACTTGTGTGGCACAGCGTCAAAAGCCTTCCGGAAATCCAGAAATACGGAATCGATCTGAAATCCCTTGTCAATAGCTCTCAACACTTCATGTGAATAAAGAGCTAGTTGTGTTTCACAGGAAGGATGTTTTCTAAACTCATGTTGACTGTGTGTCAATAGACCGTTTTATTCGAAGTAATTCATAATGTTTGAACACTATATATGTTCCAAAATCCTGCTACATATCGACATTAACGATAAGGGCCTGTAATTCAGAGGATTACTCCTACTACCTTTCTTGAATATTGGTGTGACCTGTGCAACTTTCCAGTCTTTGGGTACGGATCTTTTGTCGAGGCAACGGTTGAATATGTTTGTTAAGTATGGAGCTAATGCATCAGCATACTCCGAAAGGAACCTAGTTGGTATACAGTCTGGAACAGAAGACTTGCTTTTATTAAGTGATTTAAGTTGCTTCACTACTCCGAGGATATTTACTTCTACGTTACTCATGTTGGCAGCTGTTCTCGATTCGAACTCTCAACTGCAACAATACACTATCTGATGAAAAGCATCCGGACACCTATTAGTGGACATTAACATGGTGTGTGTCCACCGCCTATAATATGGCCTAAACTCTGCGAGGGACACTTTCGATGAACTATCCGAACGTCTGTAGAGGAATGGGCAGCCAGTTCTTCCTCAGGAACAGAGACTGGAGAAAGTAGTCAAGCTGGACGTTGAGGTCTTCATCGATGACGACATTCTAACTATCCCCAAGTGTGTTCCATTGGGAACAGGTCGAGACTCTGGGCAGTCCAGTCCATTTCACGAATATTACTGTCCACAAACCATTACCTCACAGATGCTGCTTTCTGCTATGATGCACTGTCATGCTAATACAAACAATCATCGTCTCCCAATCGTTCTTCTACTGTTCATGATCTTCCGCATTCAGCGTTTTCTTAGGCTCAGTAAGACGATTATACCCTAACCACGAAAAACACCCCCATACCGTAACATCATCTAGTTGGTATTACGTTCTTGGTAGTTCACATCATGATTGGTAACTGTAGTGACTGACAATTCGCAGTTTTTCACAAACACAACTCTTATTTGTGTACGTTTACAAGGTTGATGACTGAACAACAAAAGAAAGGCAATAGCCCCTAAATAGCTGTCTCCAGCCAATCAGGTTTTGGTGTAGTGATACTTCTTGCAGGCTGTGGCTCGAGCTCCCCCTGCAGGAAGTAGTGCTCGGAATGTCTGTTTCCATTATCTTGTATGTAAATAGCCGATGTTTATCATGGTGCTTTTGGTACGCCTTGGACATCGACAATCCCGTCCTCTGTGATGTAATATGGATTGAGGGCCCTCAGGGGCTACCTTGGCTCCAGCATAACAGTAAGATTTCCCAGGGGGTTTTCAAACTGAAAGTCAGTCCATCGGACTGCCAAAACGTATGGCTTCACTCACTGCACCACCTGAAAGGTCAGTTAATACTGGCTACAGAGGTGTGTGGCTTATGAGGAGCTGCTTGAACATTGTACCCAATTTTTGAATTCTCTATTTACAGTCATTGTGATATTTGGGCTGTATGCAGTTCGTTTAAAATCACCTGTGCAACAGTGGACGGGACCTCTGTGCCAGTACGTGAGGTCCGCCTGGTATTGGTTTAACCTGTGGTTGTTCCTTCGCATATCTACCTCGCAATCACAACGCCAACAGTCGACTCGGACAGCTACAGAAGGGGTGATTTATTACTCATGTGACATCCAATTATTAATCCATGTTCGAAGTCAATGAGCTCTCCTGACACCGAGCGAGGAGGCGCAGTGGCTAGCACACTGGACTCGCATTCGGGAGGACGACGGTTCAATCCGGCGCCCGGCCATCTTCATTTAGGTTTTCCGTGATTTCCTTAAATCGCTCCAGCATCAGTCAACTGTTCTTTATTGCAAATAGATTCACAGATTTCGAAGCACCTATCCGGATCGTCCTCATTCATCGCGCGAAGCAACCTGAGAATGTAGGGTTTCAACTTTGTTTGCTTTAAAATGCGCTGATTTACTTACACTTGATTCACGCGCAGGTTGCCATGTGGACTTCTTTGGGGACCTTGTGAAAGTTTGTACCAATACGTCCATCCATCTTTCGTACCACGCAAAATCCCTTCCCTCTCAAATCTGTCGAATAATTTCGTTATTGTTACACTTGACGGTGGCGCAGCATCAAACTCTGCCCACCGTCGTCTTTGCACTTCTGTCATGTTTTCACATTTCTAACAACACTTTAAAATCAGCTTTCTTTATTCCAAGGACTAGTTTCCAGCCTTCTTGCTATTTACATGTAGTTAGTGTCAACTGAAAATAAACAAAAGGAAATGAATGATTACACACATTAGTCATGAGAGCACCATATAATCACAACTGGATCGGGTTATTTTTAATATGTCCTCACTTATTGAAGTTCCAACAGTTTAAACCCCTTTGTGAGATACCCTGTATTAAGATTTCTTCTGTTTCTGTTCCTGTACGGAGTATGAGAAAAATGACCGCCTGTACGCTTTTGTTCGACGTGTTCTTACCCTAGTTTTATACACACTGTTGCAATGGTGTTGGTATGTAGTGGGCTGGAGAATACTCTGCCTTTCGACCGTGAAAGACGGTTCTTGAATTTTTCCAAACATCTTCTCGCGTGCTATATACTCTCTTTGTTCGAGTGGTTGCGTTTCAGTTGCACTTTCTCGCGCCGCTCACACAAACATGTAGCCATGCGCACTTTGAATGCGCTATATTTTGCCTGTTAGTTCCACCAGATACGTGTTTTCTATCCAATCTCTTTTGTAGAAAAACTGCAGTTTTGCAATATGCTACTACTGAATAGTCACCAGTTAGTTTCTTCAGTTACAACCGAACTTTTCATGTGCAGTGAATTGGTAGAGGATGTCCGATAATATGACCTTCCCGTTAACAGACTTGGACCCGTTGGATTCCGGTTATGGAGATCTTTAAATGCATTGGTGTATGTCCAACCCATCGACAACGTGCGGAAGTTACAGGAGCGTGTGACATAATCCGAAACGGAACCAGATGTATTTCAAAGAGGAAGATGGGCTGTAGAATGTGTCTGATACGTGTTAACCACAGTCACCACTGTCTGTAGTGTCTACGTCTTCGTTACAGGCAGATGGGAATGAGAGGACAGATTGGCTCATATCTCAACGGGTACAGGTTTCCGCGCATATGTTTATACGAAGATTTTTACTAGTTTTGATCAATACTATCTCAGGCAGGCATGTTCGAAACTTGTTATTACTACAATTGTTACCCTACACGATCTCTTCGAAAATAACATCTGCGAAAAATCTGAAACTCGAGCTAATACCATCCTCTAAGTTATCAATGCGTACCGTGAATAAAAACGATGCTATTACACTCCGCTGGAGCATACAAGACATCACTTCAGTTTCTGTACATAAGATTACATGCTGCACTACAGGAAACTTTCTATCCAGTCGGACACCTGGATGTTGTACAGGAGTGAACTTTCTTTAAACGGTACTGGTTAAACAGCGTTTGGAAAGTTTAGAAAATTGGATAAACCCGACTTCGTCTCTCCATGATACTGAGAATATCATGTGTGAAGAGCGTGAGTTGAGTTTCGGATGAACGATGTTTTCGGAACAGTTACTTATTTTCATGAAGGAAATTAGTTCGTTCCAAGTGAGATATAATGTCTGAATTCAAAAAATCTTCTACGGTTCTACTAGCTAAGGTCGTCAGCGTGCACTGGCCTGTAAACAAAATGATTCACGTTTCCATCGAGTGAAATTGTAGCAAGAAGATTTCCAATGCTTGTATGTATTTTTTTACCATCGTTAACATCTCAGCACAACAGTTTCATTAACAAAGCTGTTCTGGTACAGAGAACTGCATGAAATGGAGGAAACGATAATCGCTGGGGTGACAGTTTTTAGTGGATATGTAACGCGTCTGCTTCTGTTTTCGACGACAATACATATTCTACCTTCAGTTCTGCTAACAGCAATTTACGCCAACATAACGGATATACTGCAATGTTTTAAGAGATGTTTGAGAACAGGTAGCGCGCCATAATATGCACTACCTTTTAGATAGCCGCTCTCGACGAAAGTTCATTGTAGTCTTGGATTCTTCTCGATTTTTGTATGCTGCAAGCGGAATTAGCGATAGCGGTATTGTTTATGACTTACATTCACATCTGTTTTCGTGAAATACTTCAATTTATTCATAACGTGTTGTTCTTGGTCACGTAATACTTGTACAGCACTTTAGGCTTTCTGTCTCGTGATAGAAGAGCCCGCCAAAATTTGTGACATACTTTCACAGATGTTGACACATATCGACAGACGCCAGTCTTTTGACAGCTTACCTACAGTGTAGGATTTTGTATCTTATTAATCTGTGTTCAAATGCTTAAGAATAAAAATGAAATAATTATTGAAATATTTTAATTTTATACTCCGATTATAAAATTATAAATATGTGAGGAGCTCATGCGACAGAAACACACAGACAACATTTGCTTATACTGCTGTTACCTCAGAAGAGTATTTATTATTTAACTGAACTCTACGTACGAAAATGACAAAATGAACTGATTAATACAACTTCAATAAGACAAATGACGAGATCAACAGATCGAACTCCCGTACCTCTAAAAGCATCTCAAAAAAATGGCTCTGAGCACTAAGGTCATCAGTCCCCTAGAACTTAGAACTACTTAAACCTAGCTAACCTAAAGACATCACACACATCCATGCCCGAGGCAGGATTCGAACCTGCGACGTTGCGGTCGCGCGGTTCCAGACTGTAGCGCCTAGAACCGATCGGCCACCACGGCCGACAAAAGCATCTCACCATCTCATTCTACTACCCTTAGCTCAAATAATGTTCAAATGTGTATGAAATTTTATGGGACTTAACTGCTAAGGTCATCAGTCCCTAAGCTTACACACTACTTAACCTAAATTATCCTAAGGATAAACACACACACCCATGCCCGAGGGAGGACTCGAACCTGCGCCGGTACCAGCCGCACAGTCCATGACTGCAGCGCCTGAGACCGCTCGGCTAATCCCGCGCGGCTTACCCTTAGTAGTAGGTTCCATTGCAACTGACACTTAACTTTAACAGGTCTCAGCTTTGATCTGATGATGGCAGAAGCCGAAACGTTGCTGTACATAAAAAATATATTAAGCGATCTGGACAACTTTATTCACAACAGTTGCGGATGGACAGAGTAACAGCAAACAGCCGAAGTTGAGCGAATTCGCCACGGTTACCCCTGCAGTATGTCACTTATGCTGCACGCACAGCTGATTTGTACGGTTGGTGGCATAGCACGAAGACGCAAGTAGAGACAGCAAGCACGGCGTATCTTACACGGGGCTCGGCGCAGTTCCTGTTTTGTTTTCTTGTGCGTGTTGATAATTGCCGTTCAGCGTATCAGCCGGAGTAACAGGCACGTACGCACAGTCGCCGCTGAAGTAAAAACTTTTCTGACAAGAAACTACTAAGTTTTGGTTATCGCCGCGTATGCGGGAGACCAACAATTTACACCTAATTTAAATGCTGGACTTAAGCTGCCTCTAAACTCGGTAAACACAGTCGACTGCCTGCTTCAGCGATTAGACACCCACAATTACTTGCAACTGGGAAACTTTGTCACGGTTGTCGGCACGCAGCGTCCTGCCTACTCTTTGGGTCGGGCGCGCGTCGTTTTGTGTCAGGAAAATATCCCGTAATTAATCAGCACAGACGCTCCCAACATTTATATTTGGTATATCTAATTAAATTGAAATGTTGTATTCTGTCAGATTACTCAAAATTGAAATCTCAGTATCCTCAGAGTCACACGTCACTAGTTTCTGAGCTGTTTAAAGCTTGTTTCTACTCGAAACAGTTAATCACAAATTATCATAATTAAATTGTTCTTATGATAATAAATACATAAAATGATATACTAGAAGAATTGTTATTTATTCTCTAACTAGTTTCAGCCTCTCATATCATCTTCTGGTGATGACCCAATGCCCTAATGACGGTACAAGAAGCCAAAACCAGTTAGTAAAAATAGAAAATGTTCCAGAATGTGAAGAACGTGTCCCTTTCCTATTACAGCAAAATTTATTTTTAAAATTGTTGCTTTGTTACTACTTTTTAAACTGACATTATATATCCAAAGATTTATTATCAGAGAACAAGTAACATATATTAAACAGAACAGCGAACACATTAGAAAAGGTAAGAAAGATTCAGAGGAGAACACCAGAAACACAGAAAACTGTAGATGGAACGTGGAAGACCAGGGAAAAATGAAGATTTGTACAAATACAGCGAAACATTTACAGGATTCGTGTGGTAACGGAGAAAAATTCAACAGAAATACTTTGAGAATAGGCGAGAACAGGGTGACCAAAAACATTTGCCAACACATCGTTGGTTTGAGAATAACCACAGACAGGGTAGGGCAGGTTAATAACAGCATTCACGAGATTGGTTTAATTTTATTTATTATTCATTCATTCATTTATTTATAGCACTGAAAAGCGACCCACCGATTTGGTAACTATGGTGGGTCGTTTGCTACTAAAAATTAGTAACAAACTGCAGAGACAGACTGTTCGTCTATTTCTGCTGTTTCTCTCAGTGCTGTTTTTTCTTGTCTTTTACGTAATTACACTATTAATTAAAAAACATGTGATACATAAAATACATTTTGGGAAAGGAAAAATTTTTCTATACTCTTAAGAAGAAATAATAGAAGAAAGGAAAGATTTAGATAATAAAGGAGGTCCCTTTGCATGGCTACTTCAAGTGGAAAGACTTCGGTAAACACGTCGAGTATGCTCACCTACATTAGCGTATTCTATCTACTATGATTACTACTGTATGTTTATACGTCGTGAAATTTCTTCCTACAATCACTTCCTCCATTTTCCCGCGCCGTAAACGGGAGAGGAGCCACGGAAGGGTGACCTCGAGCCTCGTCTCACGCAAAGGTACTTCTGATCGGTGTTATGAGTTCGTGTTCATTTGATTAAGTCTTATGATTCTGTATTTGTATATTTATGTACAATATTATAAAATTCACCTGATTTACATTTTGCATCTTATACAGTTTAGGTATTATACAATCACACGTGTGAAATAATGATCCCAAAAACTAAAGAATCACTTGTTTTACTTTATACAAACAGGAAAATTCGATATTTTATTTCTTATTACAAACATATTTCAAAATTCCATGTATATATTACTTGTAGTATTGTTGCAGTCGTGTGATATGCTACTATCAGGTGACAATTGTCTGTTCATGTCGTCATCTGTTTCCTTATCAGTGTCTGAATCTCTGTTGTCCCATGTATCATGTTGTGGCGCAGGGTCTGTGTCTGGTCGTGATCTTGTACGTGGTCGTTGCTGCTTATAAGTCTTGTGTAGCGCTGTTGATATTTCATGAGTGACCCGGTTAAATGGTTCGAATGGCTCTGAGCACTAAGCGACATAACTTCTGAGGTCATCAATCGCCTAGAACTTAGAACTAATTAAACCTAACTAACCTAAGGACATTACACACATCCATGCCCGAAGAAGGATTCGAACCTGCGATCGTAGCGGTCGCTCGGCACCAGACTGTAGCGCCTAGAACCGCACGGCCACTCCGGCCGGCTGATCCGGTTAAGCATGCTCCATTTATCTGGATCTCTTGAAGCTTGCCCTACTTCATTTATTTCTGTCATCGGTCTTACGCGTGTAAGTGTGCTGAATTTTATTGATATGTGTTCGGGGTATCCACGTTCCACACATTCACATGTATCATTTGGCTAAGGCCAAAGCGGTACACGTATGTAGGGTAAGGGCCATGGCCCGTCTAGAAATGTACCATACCGCGACTTGGGTCAACATGTCTGAACTTCAAACATTTCCGGGTGTTAAGGAAGAAGGAGAATACCCGACGACCCTTATCAGATGTTTCCCTTTCTTTTTGCTATGTCTCAACCTTCAAAAGATTTAATTGGCGTTTTTCAATAATATGTTCCTCGGTTATCAGTGTACCTTGTCTAGCCTTTCCCGTCTGTGTCAGTATGCTGTTGCTCTGTGTCTAATGGTTGTGTCACTGGCGTGTGTTCCAAGTACCGCACATAGGGCTTCTACGGACGTGCTGCCAAATGCCGCTGATATTCTGAGCAATACACCTCTTCGTCCACACCTCACAGCGGTTTTGAGGGTCGTTAGTGACAGACGATGTGTCCAGGCACTTGCTGCGAAGCACATAACAGATTCAAAGACGACTGTATGATACGTTCGTAGTGTCTGCAATGGTAGTCTGTAGTGAGTTGAGTTTAACGTGACAGTTTTGTGCATTAGTCTTGTCGATTTTTCAGTTGTTAGTCTTATGGGCTCGTTGAATGATAATCACTCGACGTGGTATATGCCTAGGTGTCTTGTCATTTTTTTCTGTATGCTAGAGTTGTACAGTCTAATGGTCGGTTTTTCTTCAGTGGCCCACGAGTAAATATACTGTCTTGTTTGGTGAAAACATGAGATTGTTATGGCTGCACCAGTCACTTATTTTTATAAGGAGTTGTGTAGCCTTGCTTTTGATTTACGCTCTCGAGCTTGCAGTTATTACTACTAGCAATTCGTCAGCATAGACTACTACACCCTTAACCATATCACCTTCGTCCAGATTATTTAGGAGTGGTCCACGGCAAGACCTCAAAAAATTTGGCCCCCATGTTGAACCTTTTCTTGATAATCTTTTATTTTCTTGCTTGCCATTGAACCACACTATCTTTGCACCAGTCGAGTAAGACATTGCATTGTACTGTTAGTACCTGCATCTCTCGTAGCCTTGCGGACAAGGCAGGCCACCAGACGTTTTTGAAAGAGCCGGCTATATCTACTGCTATTGTTACGGCGTATTTTTGTTGTGTGTCCTCTATGATATCCAGCAAACGGTTAACGGCATCGTGTACTGAACTTTTGGGTCTAAAGCCATACTGATGTGGACTAAGGTTGAAGAGCGTCCTGTGTGAGTGTAGCTGATGGCAAAGGAGCTTCTCCTGTACCTTAGTCAGTGTTCACGTGGTAGATGAGCTTGTAAGTCTTCGGATATGTTGAGTTCCGATCTTCTGATTTTTTGATGATTACTACGTTTGCAGTGTTCCACATAGCTGGGACCATGCCTTGCACAAATGCTTCACTCAGTAACTCTGTTAGAAAAGGGGTGATCTGTGCAACTATATTTCTTAGTGTTTCTGAGTGTATACCGAGGGTCGGCTTCTTCTTTAACTGCTTAACTGCTAACGCTACATCTTCTCGGGCAAATGGGACAGTAACGGGGCCATTTGTCTTTGTAAGTCTGTGTGGTGCAGCTGGTCATTCGCCTTTCTGTCATCAGGGAGAAGCTTCTTCAGCAGGCACTGTACTGAACATCTCCACCCCCTTGTAATAGTGCCGTCTGAGCGTCTAAGAGTAACCAGTATTGTCGTTGTCTGTATCTTATCTGTTTGAAATTTGAATGTTTCTCCCCATAAATTGTTTTGTAGCTGAGCTTTCACAAAATTGTTTCAGTGATCCTGTCTCGTCCTGTATAGTTTCATGGTACAAATGTTACATAACGGAAGTGAGTACAACATTTCCATCAAAAACATGAAGCCTTTCTGGAAGAAACTACCTGGAAATACAGTCAAAGTTGTATTGACCGAGTCACTCTCAAGAGACGCCGGTAGTTCCGGCCTGTTAGGCGTAGTGGAAGGAAGACTGGTTCCAAAATACAGTCGCCAGTTACCCCGGCCCACACATTCCGGCTGTACCGATGCTGATGGTTCGCTATCACCACGCCTTGAGGATTCTGCATACTGTCCCACAGATGACTGTTGTGAAAGGTGAAGATACCGCGTAAAGATGGCCTGAAGAAGCCAGTGACAAAACTGCTCCTGATGTGGAAAGTCTGTCGCTAGTAAGCCTTGCACACGCTGTAAGTCATAAGGGTAGTAACAATTGTCACGGAGAGTGTTTCACACGGTCGTCTGGCTTACATTGTACTGGCGGGCAAACTGCCTGGTACTGACATGGCGGTCGCCTTCCCTGGTATTAATCATATTTTCCTCCAAGTCTGGTGTCCGAACATTTCCGGTACGTCCTTCACGATTTCTTGCTTCCTGAAACGATCCTGTCTCAAACAAACGACGGCGCACTGCTGCAAACATTGGTTGCTGTAGTGGTTGTCGGCGGGGATAGGTCTCCTAACCTTGCCGCTCGCCGCCCGTTGCCATTTGCCTTTCCGTAAGTAAACATCACGTCGGCAAGCTCTCGATTCGAAAACAGAACCATTGTGTACAACGCTGTATCACATCCACTACAAGGTGAGTCAGCAAGAGAAGTGAATCTGTCGCAACATTACCAATGGCTATGGCAGCAGACTGCGCTAGAGCATGACGTATGAGAAACAGTACCATACTCTAGGAGAAAACCATGTATACTGTGACTGTGGCTGCTTGGCACAGTGCGTATTAGGCCGCAGTCGCTGTAGCAAAGCATGATTGAATAACTGGTCTCTGGCATGGAAACCATGCATTTCCGGACATAAGTTCATTAGACCTTTTTTGTTCCGTATCATGTCATCAATGCATGCCTAGAGTTTGTACACGGTGGAAAAACCCACCCTGCAGAAACGATCAATGGGGGCTTGTCAGTATACATTTCGCGTGTTCACAAATTTTTGCATTCAGATAAACTTAAAAGGATGAAACAGTATGCGCTGCATAAAAGTTATGATTTGAGAGTTTTATACAACTCCAGCCACTATGAATATTATTAATAATAACATGCATCTCTGACAAAAGAAAGGCTTGTTTTCGTAGAATTTTCTTGTTTCGTACATAATGAAGTACAGTTTAGGGCAAGACTGACGTAATGTGTAAGCTTTCGTCGCTTTCCGTTTGATCAGACAAATATTAATACTGTGCTACTAAAGTATTACCGCTTACCAAGTCTTATTTTCTGAAGCAAGAAAACGGCACAATTTCCTCTTACGAAATTAACTGTCCTTCCATGTAGTCCACAGAAAAGTTAATGTTAATACATGTTAAACCACACCGGAGATACACGTGCTACAGAGAAAACTATACTGCAACATGACTGACACTGCCTATTTATAAAGAAAAACTGTATGTCTATTTTTCAATCTTTCAGTTGTCTCGATTATGCTGACGTTTGAAGCCTGCAGTGTCATTCACAACCCTTTCTTAATTGCAAGCATTGCCAATACCGAAAGCCTATTCTCCGTCATTGCGTTTCGAAGAAAGGGTTTTATCCTTTTCATTGTTGAGAAACAACGGGATTACTGTATGATAAAATCCATAACTTAATATACTATAACACATGCACAAAGCCACAAAACAGATTGGTTTTCTATCGCTGTAACATACACTGAAGTCCGATCTACTTTTACTACGTATATAGTGAGTGAATTTGCACATCTGAGAAATGTGCTATCATCTAGCGAGATTTATGTGAAGCGAACGCGGATAAACGTCTGCTACAGTGTGCTACCAGCTAGTGGTATTCACGTAAATTTGTATTTCAGTGGCAATGGTTGGCTGTGCACGCCGAGAACCATGCACATTGTTTATCAAATCCACATGTGTTTTATCCTTAAAGCAATTACGTCATCACAGTTGCGCATGAGTAAAAGCTCCTTAAAACGTGCACAACTGAAGATGTGCTCGCCAAGTTTCACAACGTGTAGAGGAGCAGCAATGTAGCATTGCACGGTAGACTTAAGTGGCGTAGTCTGTATTTCAGATTACTGTATGTATGTTACGTTTAACAGCATTCAGAGAAAAAAATAATAATAAATCCACAAGGTGTCAGAACTTAGAGTGTTCACGTGGTCTTATGCTCTTACATAGTAGCCGCCACTGGAAACAGTCATCTTTAAATGGGGTACATATTTGTTGCAAGGAATATGAAACTAAATAAAGGCTGTTGTAGTACAATGCATAGTGTAGAAGATAAATGATAAATTTGGTTGTGTCTCATGTTGCATAATGCATTTAGATAAAAGTAAAATTGTTGTTACTAATTAATTAATCATTCATTCACACAGACAACACAACAACAGTTTGTCAGGCAGTTACAATGTCAGAACTTTGAGGTTGCCGAGGGTGGCATCCTTCGTGGCAGCAATCTGAAACAAAGAACAGTCGACATGAAGATGAGTGCCCATTATTGTACCCATACTGTAACTATTCTATAGGGGCTCATAACACATTTATTTACGTAGAATAGGAATTAATAAGATTGCTACGAATATGCGGCGCGAGGTTCCACCTCATAATGTCAGTATTGTCTCTTGAGCATAAAAGTTTGACGATCACTGAGTAAGGACGTTGACTTCGCTACAAACCCTAGCGTTCAACATTGGTACTGGAGAAAGTACTTCCGGCTCTTGAGGAAGACATTGAGACACCTCGCTGAAAGCGTATCCAGCACACCTGGTGTTTCACAAGTCATGTTACACGTTTCTAGAGCTTGTAGAGGGGACTTAGTAGATCAAGTTTTACCCAGGAACCCATGTCCGAAAACGTCATCCAATGACGCTACATAGCACCAAAGTTATAGGCGCCGGTGCCTGTTAAGTATACAGGGTGAGTTACTTAACAATACCACTGGATACGCTTCCCAAACGACAACAAACACTGAATAACCAATCCCACAGACCGAAAGTGAGGAAAGGAGCTGGTGGAATTGGTTAATACAAACCACTGAGAAATGCACGGAAGTATGATTTTAAAAAAATATTTATGTTTTTTTAATGGAAGCCTGTTATTATTTTTAGCACAACTGAAAATAGAAAAAAAATATTTAATTAATGCCGTTTGTTACATTGTAAAATGTTAATTACATCCAGAGTAATTTTTAACATGAAGTTGACGCTTGAGTAGCTCCTCAGCAGTTCAATCGTGTATATCGGAGAGAACGGAATTAATTAGGGATTCAAAAAGAACAGTGATGTATCGTAAGAACAGAAGAGACATGAGCAGCGGGTTACGTCCACATGCTAACATTTTTATTAGTCTTTTTCTCTGAAGAATGCTGTACGGCTCTGATTTCTTAGAAGAAAATGTACATTAACATGAGAATGTAGTTAAACTTACAAATTTGTTTTTTGTTTTCAATTACAGAATGTAAAAGAATGTGCCTTGTCATTTCAAGCCAATAAATGTACAAAGCGGTGCCCATCATTTGCTGCACACATTTTCAGCCTACCACGTAATGAATGTCTTGTACGATGCAGTACAATGTAATATGGTGTAATGTTGCCACAGGCTGCCCCAATACAATGTTTTACATCCTCTGGGGTTGTAGGCACATCACGGTACACATTCTCCTTTAACGTACCCCACAGAAAGAAGTCTATAGGTGTAAGATCAGGAGAACGGGCTGGCCAATTTATGCGTCCGCTACGTCCTACGAAATGCCCGTCGAACATTCTGATAAGGGTAAGCTTAGTGTTCGTTGCAGAATGTGCAGAAGCGCCATCATGTTGATACCACATACGTCTACGCGTTTCCAGCGGGACATTTTCTAGCAATGTTGGCAGATCATTTTGAAGAAACTCGTTGTATTTTTGCAGCTGTTTTGGTGCCTTCAATGAAGTGGGGACCAATGAGATGGTCGGCAATAACTCCGCACCATACATTTACATTCCACCGTCACTGTCGCTCTACCTGTCGAAACCAGCGAGGGTTTTCCACGGACCGGTAATGCATGTTTCGTAAATTCACTGTACCGTGGTTTGTGAAACCTGCTTCATCGATAAACAGATAGAACTGCAACGCATTCTCTGTTAATGCCCATTGACAGAAATTCACTCGACTATTAAAGTGGTCTCCATGTAATTGCTGATGCAGCGACACATGATACGGATGAAATTTGTGACGATGAAATATGCGCATTACACTACTTTGACTCATTGCACTGCATCTAGCGATTTCACGTGAACTCACGTGTGGCTTCACGGCAACAGCAGCTAACACACCAACTGCACCTGCATCCCCTGTGATGGGTTTGTTACGGACCTGTTTGTGTGTTATGACCACACCTGTTGCATGCAATTGTTTGTAGATGTTTTCAAATGTGCGGCGCGTTGGATCATCTCTGCCCGTGTACCTTACTGCATAAACCTGCAGGCTGCAGCTCATTTTGTCTACACTCGCCATAAATGAGTATCATCTCTACCTTTCCAGAGCTAGAATAAACCATTTTCACAGTTCTTACAACACTGTACACACTGTTGTACTTGCGACCTTCTCACGTTCCTACTGTGCGAACTTCTGTTCTTACTTGTGTACAGTACACTATTACAGACGTCCGATAACACAGTGTACCACAGTTATTCTGACTGTAAGGACTAATTCAACAAGCGCTACATGCAGACACTGAGACAGCCATACGCGTAAACATCGTGGTCTTCCTAAACACGCGACTAAATGTCTGAGGTTTCAAGCGTCAGCTTTACGTTACAAATTACTCCGGATGTGCTTAACATTTTACAACGTAACAAACGCCATTGATTAAGTATTTGTTTCTATTTTCAGTTGTGCTAAACAGATTTCCATTTTTAAAAAATAAGTATGTGTTGAAAATCATACTTCCGTATTTTTCTCAATGGTTTGTATTAACCAATGCCACCAGCCCCTCTCCACACTTTCGGTCTGTGGAATTGGTTATTCAGTGTTTGTTGTGGTCTGGGAGGTGTTTCCAGTGGTAATGTTAAGTTACTCACCCTGTAGAAATATAGAGGGTGGTTCAGTAATTATTTTACAAATTTTCTAGGGTGATGGAGACAGATAAATGTATCATTTTGAGGTATGAGTCTCTGTGCAGGAAGCGAATGAGTCCAAAGTTATAAGCGAAAACCGTTCTGATGCCTCTGACAGTGGCATGTACCGTTACTGTTGTTGGTAAGATTGTAGGTAGGCAACTTTCACAGGTGGTACTATGGACCAAGACAAGAAAAAATGTCCAGTAAACATGAGCTCTAAAATGCATACGTTAAGAGCTATGAACACTACTTCAATAGAGGAGATGTGTTTCACAGAAATGAAGATGAACAACTGCTCATAGCTCCTCAGGTATGCATTTGAGAGCCTATGTTTACTGGACATTTTTTCTTGTCTTGCACCATACTACCACCTCTGAAAGTTGTCTACCTACAATCTTACCAACACCACCTCTGAAAGTTACCTACCATAGATTACAACAGTTTAAATTAAAAATTTAAATTTGTGGTAAGGTCTTACGGAACCAAACTGCAGAGGTCATCCATCACTATGCTTACGCATTATTTAATCCAACTTGAACTGACTTATGCTAAGGACAACACACATTCCCAAGCCCGAGGGAGGACTCGAACCTGTCCGCAGCTCGTGGTCGTGCGGTAGCGTTCTCGCTTTCCGCGCCCGGGTTCCCGGGTTCGATTCCCGGCGGGGTCAGGGATTTTCTCTGCCTCGTGATGACTGGGTGTTGTGTGCTGTCCTTAGGTTAGTTAGGTTTAAGTAGTTCTAAGTTCTAGGGGACTGATGACCATCGATGTTAAGTCCCATAGTGCTCAGAGCCATTTGAACCAAGGACTCGAACCTCCGACGGGTGGAGCCGCGCGGACCGTCACAAGACGCCCTAAAACGCGCCACTACCCCGCGCGGTGCAATAACAGTACCGGTACACGTATTCCACTGTCAGAGGTACCAGAATGAGTTTCGCTTGTAACTTTCGACTCGTTCGTTCCCGAACCGGCGACCCTTACCGACCTCCCGACTCAGCAGCATTAGTGGCAGAACAACTGAGAGAAAATCTGGAATAACTTTCACATAAATTTCCTCAGCATGTTATAGTCTTAGGTGGAGATTTCAATTTACCAGATATACACTGGGACACTCAGATGACATTATACTGAGTGCACTATCCGAAAATTACCTCGAGCAATTAAACAGAGAACCGACTCGTGGAGATAACATCTTGGACCTACTGATAACAAACGGACCCAAACTTTCCGACTCTGTAAGCGCAGAACAGGGAATCAGTGATCATAAGGCCGTTGGAGCATCCTGAATATGGAAGTAAATAGGAATATAAAAAAAGGGAGGAAGGTTTATCTGTTTAGCAAGAGTAATAGGAGGCAGATTTCAGACCACCTAACAGATCAAAACGAAAATTTCTGTTCCGGCACTGACAATGTTGAGTAATTATGGAAAAAGTTCAAGGCAATCGTAAAATGCGTTTTAGACGTACGTGTCGAGTAAAACTGTGAGGGACGGGAAAAACCCACCGTGGTTCAACAACAAAGTTAGGAAACTACTGCGAAAGCAAAGAGAGTTTCACTGCAAATTTAAACGCAGCCAAAACCTCTCAGACAAACAGAAGCTAAACGATGTCAAAGTTAGCGTAAGGAGGGCTACGCGTGAAGCGTTCAGTGAATTCGAAAGTAAAATTCTATGTTCCGACTTGACAGAAAATACTGGGAAGTTCTGGTCTTACGTTAAATCAGTAAGTGACTCGAAACAGCATATTCAGACACTCTGGGATGATGATGGCATTGAAACAGAGGATGACACGCGTAAAGCTAAAATACTAAACACCTTTTTCTAAAGCTGTTTCACAGAGGAAGACCGCACTGTAATTCCTTCTCTAAATCCTCGCACAAACGAAAAAATGGCTGACATCGAAATAAGTGTCCAAGGAATAGAAAAGCAACTGAAATCAACAGCAGAGGAAAGTCCACTGGATCTGACGAGATACCAGTTCGATTCTACACAGAGTACGCGAAAGAACTTGCCCCCTTGTAACAGGCGTGTACCGCAAGTCTCTAGAGGAACGGAAGGTTCCAAATGATTGGAAAAGAGCACAGATAGTCCCAGTTTTCAGGAAGGGTCGTCGAGCAGATGCGCAAAACTATAGGCCTATATCTCTGACATCGATCTGTTGTAGAATTTTAGAACATGTTTTTTGCTCGCGTATCATGTCATTTTTGGAAACCCAGAATCTACACTGTAGGAATCAACATGGATTCCGGAAACAGCGATCGTGTGAGACCCATCTCGCTTTATTTGTTCATGAGACCCAGAAAATATTAGATACAGGCTCCCAGGTAGATGCCATTTTCCTTGACTTCCGGAAGGCGTTCAATGCAGTTCCGCACTGTCGCCTGATAAACAAAGTAAGAGCCTACGGAATATCAGACCAGCTGTGTGGCTGGATTGAAGAGTTTTTAGCAAACAGAAGACAGCATGTTGTTCTCAATGGAGAGACGTCTACAGGCGTTAAAGTAACCTCTGACGTGCCACAGGGGAGTGTTATGGGACCATTGCTTTTCACAATATATATAAGTGACCTAGTAGATAGTGTCGGAAGTCCCATGCGGCTTTTCGCGGATGATGCTGTAGTATACAGAGAAGTTGCAGCATTAGAAAATTGTAGCGAAATGCAGGAAGATCTGCAGCGGATAGGCACTTGGTGCAGGGAGTGGCAACTGACCCTTAACATAGACAAATGTAATGTATTGCGAATGCATAGAAAGAAGGATCCTTTATTGTGTGATTATATGACAGCGGAACAAACACTGGTAGCAGTTACTTCTGTAAAATATCTGGGAGTATGCGTACGGAACGATTTGAAGTGGAATGATCATATAAAATTAATTGTTGGTAAGGCGGCTGCCAGGTCGAGATTCATTGGGAGAGTACTTAGAAAATGTAGTCCATCAACAAAGGAGGTGGTTTACAAAACACTCGTTCGGCCTATACTTGAGTATTGCTCATCAGTGTGGGATCCGTACCAGGTCGGGTTGACAGAGGAGATAGAGAAGATCCAAAGAAGAGCGGCGTGTTTCGTCACTGGGTTATTTGGTAAGCGTGATAGCGTTACGGAGACGTTTAGCAAACTCAAGTGGCAGACTCTGCATCGCGGTGTAGCTTGCTGTCCAGGTTTCGAGAGGCTGCGTTTCTGGATGAGGTATCGAAAATATTGCTTCCCCCTACTTATACCTCCCGAGGAAATCACGAAAGTAAAATTAGAGAGATTCGAGCGCGCACGGAGACTTTCCGGCATTCGTTCTTCCCGCGAACCATACGCGACTGGAACAGGAAAGGGAGGTAATGACAGTGGCACGTAAAGTGCCCTCCACCACACTCTGTTGGGTGGCTCGCGGAGTATAAATGTAGATGTAGATGTAGAAATTGATACATTTATCCGTTCCATCATCCTTGAAAGTTTGTAACATCATCACAGAACCACCCAATATATACAAACATTTACAGATGCCAGCGCCTTTCATTTGACGCTCTGTAGCGTCGTTGAATGACATTTCCGGACATGGGTTCTCTATGTACAACAGCCTGTAGAGATGTGTACGATGAATTGTGAAGCACACTGTAGGCGAAGGGTGGACGCAGCTCATATTAATGCCCACCAAGAAGTGACCGGATACTTTTGATCAGGTATTGTACGAACAGTGGGAATTTGAACGAGAGGTACGAGACGAGCATATGTGGTTGTGTGTCCGCAGGCAGGAGGGCTTCTTCGTGGTGCAGACGGCGTCGTCCCCGCCGTTCGCGCTGGGCCGTTGGCGCTCTAGCGACCCGTACCGCCAGCACACGCAGCCACTGCCCGTGGCGCTGCCTGCGGGATCTGCCGGCGACTGCGAAGACGAAGACGCTGGCCGCCTCCTCCGCATGCTGCTCGGCGACCGCGAGCCCGAGCTCGTGTTGCTGCCCTGACTGCCCACCCTGCTCTGCTCTACACTCTGTCTAGTCTGACAAGCGGTTACAGCTGTTTTCTTAGACATAGGCCGCATCTACATGTCTCCCCTACACCCAAGCCGTCATTAGCGTGCTCTGGCGGTGCACCGTTCAACATCCACATACTTGTAAGTCTTCCCCTATTTATGTTTGACTACGCTTCAAAAGCCAAAGAGAGGAATGCGTCTCCACGACTTAATGCAACAACGCTCTCCTTGAAAGACGTGCTTCACTTCATTTGTAATGTTTTAAGCAAACGAAAGCTATCATGTGATATGTGGCGGAGAATACCTAGTAAATTAGGTAGCAGTAGCACCAGCTGCTCTAACAACATATAAATACACAAACTGTGATCATTACTGCCCCCCCCCCCCCCCCCCCAGAAAAACAAGCTTTGAATATCGAGCGGTGCTGCATTGCAGTTGGAAATTTGAGTTGATCAGGGATCGTGTCCTGATGACCGAAGCGGTTAACGCAACCGCTCGTGAGAAGCCATAAATCCGTGTACGAGTCCCGATCCGACACAAATTTTCAACTTTCGTCATTGCATTAGCACAATGCCCTTGCGGCTGGAAGTCCTGAATTCTCACCCATCTTTTCCTTTACTTTTCCCATTCTCTGCTTCACATAAATTTGAAAATCAAATGACTATTTCATCTTCCCTCGTATAATATCACCTGCAATTTTAGTAGTAGCTGACAGGAGTCGGAAAACTTCTCCAGCCACCTTGTCTTTACAAGTAAACTTTTTCGCACCTTTACAGCTGAGCTACACAACTCATTCCAGGAAGCAGCGCTCTGAACTGTTGTTAGGCGAAAGCGAAACTAGAGCTTACCAAAAATGTAATTAATCCAAGCATATGTAGCAACAAGTTGCGAAACAGGACGACAGAAGAACCAGAGAGGCAATCAGAACTGTAGTAGGAGGAAAAGCAATGCGTTTTCAGTGCCAATGCGTCGGATATCTCGATAAACTGCAACAACTGCTGTTATCAGAAGTAAAAATGTGGAGCAAAGGGCAACCGGTACTAAATAGCAAGCACATTGTGGCGAATTGGCCTGTCGTATCTTGACACTTAATAGGACCACAAATCCAATCATGTGCTACCACTGCCTATATAAATCCATAAATGATCCATTACAATGTCTGACATGGGCCGCCACGGGAGCGCAAGGCACCGAGATATCAAATACCTCTGGTTGTCAGATGATGACTATGATTTTTACATTCTCAGACCCATTACTGTACTTGAAGACTGAACAAGTGTAGAATACAATTGTATTATTCTCTTTTACCATGGTATCTTACCGGATGTTAATGTTCACTATGCCACCTAGAGCGATACAGTTTGCCATACTAAGTGATGTTACCATTTACAATCTCGTGCTAGTAGTCACTATCATTTACTTCGTTGTGCATTTACCATTCGCTGTAACATGACGTTACCACTTACCTTGTTATTTTACCTCAAGTTACCAATCACAATGGCATGATACTCAATGTCACCATCTACCACAGGATGTTACCTGGCGTCACCATATACCAAGTTATACTTCCTGACCTTAGCATGTATCAGCAATACAAGCGTCAAGAAATATCATGAATAATGAAGCACGTTGGTATTGTGGTATGTTCGTTTCATGTGTTGTACATATATAGAATGTTTACAGAGAATACTATTTGCTCACAAATCATGTTCACATACCAAATATTCCTCAATGACAAAATGAAGTATAAATGCATTGCGAATATAAGAAATAATTACGTTATTTAAGTACCTACGGTGATTGTATGTCAACATTTGTTGTTTAAAGAAGTCATATAAATTGAGATTAAGAGCAAATAAAAATTTTAATTACTTCTGTTTAATTTTTTTTCTCGTGTCGCATAAACTGTCATTCTGAGACTGCTGTTCTTTGGAAACTTTTTTTGAATTGTTGTTAAAAATCATTTTCAGTAACTTTAATTTTCATTTCTACGTAAATGTTGTTCTTTACATAGCCCTTTTAACTCAAGTTTTTAGAATGAAACCAGTATCTATCCTAGTTCACGACTACGCTAATTTATTTATAGGTTGTAAGTATTTCTATTTATTCCAATCTCATCTCCAGGTGTGTCTTTTGTAACAGCTAATTTTAACACGTCTTTATTGGGTCGTTTTCTTGTCTGGCTGTTCGTTACAAATTTAGCAATTGATTTTAAACGAACTTCCCAATGAACTACTGGCTTGAAACTTTGAGTATATGTGAGAACTGGATGACAATGGAATATTAACTCTCTTTCGTGTCTGTGGGGTGGGGTTTAGTACTTTGTTTACCATGTTTTTATCAGGTCGCTTTCTTGTCGGTTGGTGTGTTCGGTACAAATTTTGCAGTCGATTTTAAACTAATTTTCCGATGAGCTAGAGATCTGCAACTTTCAATGCAGCTTAGGACTAGGCGACAATGCAGTAGCAACTTGCTTTCTGGTATGTGGCGAAGGGTGCTTTGTGTGGTCCCGGCGGAGGTTCGAGTCCTCCCTCGGGCGTGGGTGCGTGTGTTTGTCCTTAGGATAATTGAGGTTAAGTAGTCTGTAAGCTTAGGGACTGATGACCTTAGCAGTTAAGTCCCATAAGATTTCACACACATTTGAACACTTTTTGTACTTTGTGTACCACTGCCATTTCTCCCTTTTCTTGTTGCAGTCACGAATGTTTCGTGGTAGGAACGATTGTTGTTAAACCTGTGTGTGAGTCCGAATCTCTCTCATTTTTACCTTCACGGTCGTTTCGTGAGTTATATGTAGGATGAATCAATATATTGGTTGACTTAGGTGAAGAGGAACTGCAATAAAATTGACATTTACCATTTGTCTCTGTTGCACCCTCTTCAAAATGTTTGAAATCAATTGAAAAATTCCAAACCCGCAAGACTAAAGAGCAGAAAATAATTATTCACATTTTTTTAAATGTAACACATTTTCAAAACAGACTAAGAAGTGTATAATAATGTCTCCTAACCTCATACAGTTAATCCGGACAATTTGTGCACGTGAATTTTTAAAGCTATTGAGAGTACTTGTAAAATTTAAAACGAGAAACCTGGGACGCATGCGACAGATAGTAGTAAGGGGTGTAGAGAGTAACCGTCGTTGAGAAAAGTCACACAACAGTTCATACTGAAGTGTTGGCAGAAGAGCCAACACCGTGTTGCTAGAGGCGGCCAAAATGCACGCTTTTAGCTCATGCAGGCTGGCGTGAGGTCTGGAACATTACAAGGAAATTAGAACTTAGAAAAACGGACGCAGTTGCTGTAATACTTAACTTTAATCCATTATTGTAGAACATCGGGCTGACGGTACAGGCATCACAAGTTAAATATCTATTGATAATGGCGCCTTGCTAGGTCGTAGCAAATGACGTAGTTGAAGGCTATACTAACTATCGTCTCGGCAAATAAGAGCGTATTTGTAAGTGTAGCATCGCTAGCAAAGTCGGCTGTACAACTGGGGCGAGTGCTAGGGTGTCTCTCTAGACCTACCGTGTGGTGGCGCTCGGTCTGCAATCACTGACAGTGGCGACACGCGGGTCCGACGTATACTACCGGACCGCGGCCGATTTAAAGGCTACCACCTAGCAAGTGTGGTGTCTGGCGGTGACACAAGACATACCATCTCCATTGCAATGAAATTGCTAATGACTTAGGTACACTATTCATGCAACAGTTGCATATTGCAATGTTATACCTCACTATGAACGGCGCTTGTGAAATGTCAGTACTTTGTATAACCGTTTTCTTGTCATTCAGCGTTATCTTCCTCTTGGGGAGGGAACCATATCGCTGATCTCGATGCTCTGTATTGAATGGCAAATCACTGTCCTCATCATACATATTATTAGGATAAGCCAAATATATCTACAAGACACAACGTACAGCAGAATCACCTGCCACCGTTGAAAAATTCATTCAGTCGATTTCAGAATGACCCTCCAGTAGTTAAAAATGCCTGCATGGCAAACCAGTATAAATTCCGAACATCCAAGAACAAGATGTAACTTGAATAGATGGTACTGTTGAAATTTTACTGATTCGTGAGTTGTTTGTCTTGTTGTGCCTGTGAATACATTGGTAAAGCTCTCCATGCATCTCGCACTGAAAGTACATGATGACAACTTTGGTTAAAAGCTCCATTTCGACTAGTGTATTTTTGAGTATTGTGGTCCAATGATAACCCAACTGCTAAGTAGTAGTAGTCAGAATTCAGAATGCATGTTGCAGGCATAACTCCAGAATTGTTCGAATACATCTGCAAGGAGGAATAAATCTGTGCTCATATAAAGCCCTGCATATTCACCTAAGTTAGAGATATTAAATTCGTGACAAACACACACCATGTGTTCAAAATCTGCATCAGGCAAGTTTTCTGGGGAATGGAAATATACCAACTAGTGTGGTTTCAATGAGCCCTCTGTCAAATCCAGGTATTCATACGGGAAGATCCCTTCATCTTCATCATACTCCGCAAACCACCTAATGGTGTGTGGCGGAGGATACTTTCGGTACCACTATCCAATCCCTCCAACCCTGTTCCACTCGCGAATAGTGCGTGGGAATAATGATTGTCGGGAAGCCTCTGTATTGGCTCTAATTTCTCGAATTTTCTCCTGATGGTCAATACGCGAGATGTATGTGGGGGGAAATGGTATGTTGTCTGACGCCTCCTGAAAAGTGCTGTCCCGAAATTTCAGTAGTAAATCTCTCCGTGATGCACAACGTCTCTCTTTTAACGTCTGCCAGTGGAGTTTGTTCAGCATCTCCGTAACGCTCTCTCGCCAGCTAAACGATCCTGTGACTAAACGCGCCGCTCTTTGATAGATCTTCTCTACCTCCTCTATCAGTCCTACCTGATAGGGATCCCAGGTAGATGAACAATTCTTAAGAATCGAGCGAACAAGCGCCTTAAAAGCCACTTCCTTCGTGGGTGAGTTACATTTCCTTAAGATTCTCCCGATTAGTCTGAGTCTTGTGACGGTTTCTACTAGATCATTTATATATATTGTGAACAGCGACATGTTGAGTTCTATCTGCAAAGAAGTCTTGAATCCAATCGCAGGTCTGCTCCGATACTCCTTAAGCTCGTTTTTTTTTTTCATTAAACGGCAGTACGGGACGGTGTCAAATGCCTCACTGAAATCTGCCTAAGCGCCGTTGTCCACTGCGCTGTGGATCGCATGGAGGAACAGAGCGAGCTGAGTTTCGCAGCATCTCTGTTTGCGGAATCCATGCTGATTTTTATATAGGAGCTTTTCATTTTCCAAGAACGTCATAATTCTTGAGCATCAAACATGTTCCATAATTCTATAACCAATTGACGTCAACGATATAGGTCTATAAATGTGTGGACCTGTCTTATGGCCTTTCTTAAAAACGGGAATCACCTGCCCTTTTTTCCAGTCGTTAGGCACCTTTCGTTGCTCAAGCGATCTACGATAAATTACTGCTAGAAGGCGAGCAAGTTCTTTCGCATAATCTTTATAGAATCTTATAGGTATCTCATCTGGTCCTGAAGCCTTCCCACTACTAAGCGACTGTAACTGCTTTTCAGTTCCGCGATCGGTTATCTCAATATCTGCCATTTCGACGTTCGCACGACGACTGAAAGGAGGGACAGTGTTACGAGCTTCCGCGGTGAAACAACTTCGGAAGGCCGAATTTAGTATTTCGGCCTACTCTCTGTTATCTTCCGTTTCGGTAGCGCTGTGGTCGCTGCAAGAATGAATAGATGATTTTTACCCACTTACTGATTTTACATACGACCAAAATCTCTTAGGGTTTTTACTCAGGTTGGTTGGCAACGTCTTACTTTGGAAATCATTGAAAGCTTCTCTCATTGCTCTCCTTACGCTCATTTTCGCTTCGTTCAGCTTTTCTTTGTCAGCTGGGTTTTTACGTCTCTTGAATCTGAGATGAAGTGCTCTTTGTTTACGTAGCGATTTTCTAACACGGCTGTTAAACCACTGGTGATAATTCTGAGCCAGCACGGGGGGCTTCTTCTGTTGGGCCAGCGGTCGAGTTTTCGTAATGTGTTGAAACTTAATGTCATCAGTCTGTGCAGCTCGTGTGAAGTGCGTATCCTTCTGACATAGAGTTTCAGCAAATTTATGCCTGCATAAATCTTATTAAATCCGCGAAGCTCCGCATTATGTGGTTGGTAGCCCTCTTTGAAAACCACATATATGAGAGTTGGAACTTTAATATTGGCAACTATTTATTTACAGCTCGTACAAAATAGATACGCTTTTCAAAGTTTTACTGACCTTCAGCATTATGTATAACCCGTTGCCAGCGATGTAGAAGTAGCAGGATACTCTTAGCAGTGCCCGTTGTGTTGACAGTTCGAGCGGCGCGGTCTACAGTCCGAAGAATTTGTAGCAGTTCTGAAGCGAATTCCGTGAAGTGTTTCCTTCAGTTTAGAAATGCTGACACTGCCAAGAGTATCCTACGACTTCCACATCGCTGGCAAAGGGTTATACACAATGCTGGTGACTAGTCTGAAGGTCAGTAAAACTTTGAAACACGTATCTATTTTGTACGAGCTGTAAATAAATAGTTGCCACTATTGAAGTTCCAACCCTCGTACTTTATTTCTCTGTGCCCCCAAGTAACACAGCGATCTGACAACTGCCTACACCAAAACCAAGTACTTAATAATGAAGTGAGTATCATGCTCAATCACATTGTGAATAACACTGAATGTGCTGTGGGAGCTAGAAATTTAGGTTGCATTCATTGGTGCCATATATCTCATTCACTTCCTCTGCATATGCTTGAAGCTTAGAGAGCAACAATTTCGCAGGATTTTCCACATCAGTGGACTTAAAATAATTAAGGTTTGAATCATTTGAACTTACAACCATATTTTCTTCAGCAAATCATGCTCATCATTCTGTGTGCGTTGTTTGTGAGGCAGTGGGGTCACTCGCAAAACCTGTGTCATTCTGTTTGGGTTGTATACAAGATAGTGGCGACACCCTCGCAGTTTACCACAGGAATGAGAAGACATTCAAACTTCGCATATTCTACAAATGGTACTTGCCCCTTGTGAGAAAAATTCTTAAACTTTAAGAACTTCTGTAGCTCAGTAGGCATCTCTATACGTACCAGGTCTGGGTAGAGCAATCTCTCTTGTGCTCTGTCAATTTATCATTCATTCATATAAAATGGTTTAAGCACTCAAAACTAATATAGTGTCATGCATGTGGAAATAAGGTGGGCCTTGCAACTTCTTAGCAGATTAAAAGTGAGTGGGAGACCGAAACTCGAACTTAGGAACTTTGCCTTTTGGGAGCAAGTGCTCTACCGACTGAGCAACTCAAGCAGAACTCACGACTTGTCCTCATACCTTCACTTCCGCCAGTACCTCGTTTCCTACCTTCCAAACTTCACAGAAGCTACCCTGCGAACTTGAGACCTGGGTTACCCACCGCCTGGGGAATGTTTCTAGAATTAAATTTTTAAGTGTGCGCTGATATGAAACTCCCTCGAAAATTAAAACTGTGTGGTGGACTAAAGCTCGAACTAGGGACCTTTGCCCGTCTTGAGAGAGTGCTCTACTGACTGAGCTATCCAAGCGCAACCCACGACCTGTCTCCACAATAGCACTTCTTCCAAGAGTGCTAGTCTTGCAAGGTTTAGGAGAACTTCTGTGAAGTTTGGAAGGTAGGAGACGAGGTACTGGCTGAAGTGTAGCTGTGAAGACAGGTCGTGAGTCATGCTTGGGTAGCTCTGTCAGCAGAGCAATTGGTCATGAAAGGCAAAGATCCAAAGTTTGATTTTCGGTCCAGAACACAGTTTTAACCTGCCAGTAAGTTTCATAGAAACACACAATTCGCTGCAGAGTGAAAATTTCATTCAACGTGGGACATATTTTGACTCAGTAGAGATGAGCAACAAATTGGCATGTTTTTCGCATTGACCTACAAATGAGAAACGGTGGAAGAGTCCGACAACATTATGCTCGATCTTCTTATTCTTCTGCATATCAAGCTTATGATGCTTGTATTGCTCTTCCCCAGTGAATATATGAATTTATATGCTAAATTCTGCCTCTCCAATTTTGCAGCGTCCTGCAGTTTGATGGTCAGTTCAATTCCATGATGTTTATAATACCAATGACTGTCACGCACATAGTATTTACTTTATTCTCTGCATGTTTCTCAAAATTTTTCTCACAAGCCAGAAGATTCCTAGCAAAGCAAGCACTGTTGGAATTTTTCACATAGTAACAGCTCCCTCAAAAGCTGTCAAATAGGGATCATAATCATATGTGCCAAGGGCTTTCGCTGGTTCTTTATCCTGTTTTTAAGAGATTTTTCATACCACTCAGTAAGTGGCATGCTCCATGATATCGCACCAATCTGCCCCCGCAAATGCATAGGCGCAGTAACAACATTATTTTTGATGATGACAAAATAACAACGTAAAGTGGCGTTTTACTTTATGACAGTATATCGTGAATCATCAAGAGTGTTGTATATTTCTCATTTCCAACGACAATGACACGCATTGACAAACAAGAGCAGGTCTTGATACGCAGCCAAATCCCTGATCCGGACATGTAAAATCCTATTCCTAAATGCACCCCAAATCACTGCAAAAGGCAATTCTGTGGCGTCACACACCTCCTGCACCTGATCGTTGTTGCTGTTAAGATGGACTGAGGAACTGAAGCTGGCCAACAGATTACTGTAACAGGATCCTCGATAGCTGCTTGGTGCCAGTGCCGAAGTTCAAGATGGCCTCGGTACAGGCTCCAATGTCCATGATGAGCTCTTGGTCGCCAATTCTGGAGCTCGCTAGTGCAGGCGAAGTTCAGGCTCTGAAGCCCAATATCAGCTACTGGGTGCCAGTTCTGAAGTCCAAGATGGTCTGGGTGTGGGCTCAGGCGTGCTAGCGCTAGATCCACTCATCCAGAATTCACCGCCAAATAAGGACTGTGTGAGCATAGTAGTTTTTTGAGGTAGCAATAATAGCAACAGCAGATATATAGAATATGGGCTGATGCTTACGGAGACATTTATGGTCAGTGCTGTTGGCTCTACAGCCCCCATACTTCTGCATCTGCCTTTTGGTCCAGTTATAAAGCCACAGATGCCTCATACAGCATCTGTCCCATCTTCCAAAGGGGTAACAGCTGATTGTCATCAACATCTGTAGCATATGAAAAGAATCCTCAGTCATGCAATCAATAAAATTTCACATAATGAATATACAAAAAATATTACTTAAATGGAATGTGGTTCACAGTCTCCACCTCTTATGTGACTGCAGGGGTGTTCACCATTCTGAGAAATATTTCTCTCGCCACACACACACACACACACACACACACACACACACACACACACACACACGCGCGCGCGCGCACACACACACAATGTGGTCGCCTGTGAATGTGTATGGTTAGGGGTTGAGGCGCGTATTAGTGGGAAGTGAGCACTCAGCAATCACATTGGACTGCCTACGCTGGTGGTAATATGTGTGCTGTGCTGTCTGCGTGGAAAAGACTGCGAGTAATACAAGAAATTGTTCATTTTTTAACCTTTCGTTTGTCATCTAACTGAACAGCGCTTTTACATTACTAAAAGCACATACAGACTTCGAATCACAGTCACTATGACTCTTGTTCTTGTATATACGGTGTCTGTTGTTTTGGACATGTCTGAAAGAACAGACACAATTTGATCCTGCAGCCATTATGAATCAGGATACAAGTGAATGAATGATATTAGCTGCGACTGGGCACTGATTTAATTCAATGGGGAAAGCTGAAAGCCGGCCGCGGTGGCCGTGCGGTTCTAGGCGCTCAGTCCGGAACCGCGGGATTGCTACGGTCGCAGGTTCGAATCCTGCCTCGGGCATGGATGTGTGTGATGTCCTTAGGTTTGTTAGGTTTCAGTAGTTCTAAGTTCTAGGGGACTGATGACCTCAGATGTTAAGTCCCATAGTGCTCAGAGCCATTTGAACCATTATTTTTGAAAGCTGAAACTTTTTGCCAGACCAGAATTTGAACCCAGGTCTTCTGCTTACTGGGGAGATGGACTGACCATTGCACCATCTGGACACAGTGCCATCACAATTGCATGGACTAACCTAGCACGCCTGCCATCAGACTCTACTGATATAGAGCCCCTTACCAATTACCCTCATCTCTGTCAGAATTTCGCTGATTCCTGTTAGAGTTCGAGAGTGGTGTACATCCCATCCTCATTAAAGTGATCAATTGGGCTTCTTTACCTTAATTATAAATGTGGTGTCTGTTCTTTACGGACACAGAGATGGAAGCAGCCTGTGCTGACGGCATAGCAATGGCTCTGAAGTGAACTCCTCAAAAATGGCTCTTCAGGGCCCAGGTGCTGACCTAAATATAACCTGGACACTAGAATACAACTGGTCCTATTTGCAGTCAACCGACCCTTACAAGGAAAAGGTCCATTAGGCCAGCGAGTTTGGTTGCCGTCTGGTGGTCATATAGGATGTGACCAATGTTGTGTGTCATCTGCAGGGAAGACAGCTGCCTGCTTAACCTGACTCTAATGTGCATTGCTAATGGAATAGGTGTAGGCCCATGATAAAGTAGAAACAATTTTTTTTCGAAAATACATACACGTGTTGAAAGTATATTCCACCACAAAGTGTAACCAATGACAATTATAATGTATGTCTTGCCACAATATAATAAGTCCACAGTTGTCAACTGTATATTGTTGGGCAGAACTGAACAATTCCTCTTTTTGCTGTAGTATTGTAAGACCCATCAGTTACTATGAAGTCACATCCATCTGGTCTTGATACTGACTACATTAGTATATGAGGGTTTTTAAAGGGATAAAAGAGCATGACTTACTTTTTTATTTACTGTGGATAGATACTGTCTAAGCTATGGTGTGTAGTTGGAAATATGACCATGTTTAAATATGATCACAGTTCTGTAACTACATGGCACGGTGGTGTAACACATATTATCATATAGTGATACACAGTATGCATAAAAATGCTAGATAATGGCCTCTTCTGTCAGCTGTGTGCTCTGGTGTGTAAGATCTTCCAAATTCTTCTATAGCGTCTCAAGGAAGCTGTTTTCCTATGGCTGCCAGCATGCTGGGCAGCATAGCGTGCATATATTGAATTCTTAACTGTATGATTTTGTAAATGCGTGCATTGTGAATCATTATATATCTTCATTATGAGAAGTCACCACAGCAAATAGTATGTTCATCTAATACTACTGAGGGAGTTTTAATAATTCCATTGTATATGGTTGCAATTGCCCTTACTTTATTGCACAGATGGATCCACTCATTGCTAGATAATGTCACTTTACTACTGCAATATTCAGGATCTTCGAAAACCACCACCAGATTGAACAGTTATCCTGATGCCATTCTGACAACCACTTCTTTTACTCTTGATGACATTCAAACTACGCAATTTATTAAAAACTGATCATTTTACCACTGAAGGTTCAGGCTGTCGTTGTATTAGAGGATATTCAGTAATATCACTTGCAACAATGACAGGACGACTTAAACAGACACACTCACACACACACACACTCACACACACACACACACACACATAGCGCGCGCGCACTCACATACACTTACATATCGGCAGTCTATTACTGTTACGTAATAGTTACATTCCTTTTTAAGTGTTTTGTTTTTTACTGTTGTTATGACAGGCAGAAATGGTGCTCCTGCGAAGACGTAGCCAAAAGAGGGATCTGGGAGGTCCACACCTTCCTACCACATAAATGAAATTACAGACAACTAAGTTGCCATGTAATGAAATTGAAAGTATTCTGAGAAAAATGTTATGCACTATCGGTATTCAACAACGCTAACGACAGATTTCAACTAGCGATATATCGTTTGTCCAATACCATCTACTGTACACTGTTGGCCTTACCTGAGCTCAGTTTTTGTTTTCTTAATCATTTCACCTCTTCCTTCTAGTAGAATTTAATTTAAGTACTACCATTTATTGTTCCTGTACTGAGTGCTGTTCTGATAGTTCCTAATTATAGATAAGCTTGTAATGAGTAAGAAGATGAAAACCAAGTTTGTTTCACCCACTAGCGTTATGATGAGTTAAAAATGTGTCCACATTACTATAGTAGTCTAATTAACTATCTATAGCAGTTTAATGTTAGCACTGGAGTCGTTATTTGGAAACAGGTAGAATTTTGGGGTTGCAGTATTTCACAAGGCAGAGTAGTGGTAAACATAAAACATCACTACAAATAACATTAAATTAAAATCTGTATAAATACAAATATAAATGTTCGTCTGTACAAAATCATAAATCTCCAGAAGTTCTTCACCTATTCTTTTGAAATTTTCACACAATGTTGCAGTCGAATATGTGCGTGTTTTACAGGGGCGTGTTGAAAATTAATGCCTCCAATTTTTTTATTCTGTTCTCAATATAGATTGACGTGTTACACGTCATGCGTATTTCCGGCCAACCTTCCCGCTTCACAGATGCAAGATGAAAGGCTCTGCCGCCACAGGACTCTGAACTGCATCATGTAACATGGCGGTGCGTATCGTAACTATCTCGACACATGAGAAACAGTGTGCTGTAATCGAGTTTCTAACCACAAAAGAGCTCGTTCACACGTGGAACACACTCTCCTTCAGCATGGTAAAGCCCCATCACACACGAGTGTTTCGACAGCTCCAACAATCCGACGCCTTGCGTCACTGCAGAAGATGGTTATTGAAAGGGGAGGTGATGGTGGAGAGAGAGAGAGAGAGAGAGAGAGAGAGAAAGAGAGAGGAAGCAGGAGGCGATGGAGAGAGGGGGGGAGGTGATGGAGAGGGAGAGGTGGTAGGAGCAGGAAATGGACAAAGATGGGGGGATGAGGAGACGGACAGAGACAGGGGAAAAGGAGATTAGGATGTATATCCATTTCACATACATATCACAAACGTGTGCTTTCTGTTTTCTTTCTTTTCCATTTACCCAGACTGAGCCACAGCAGTGCATCGCCGAGAACAGCTAGTCAGTGTATAAAATTACACTTGCGTTTGCCTGTATCGCCCAAAACTCGCGTTGATCAACGAAAAATATCCACCAAACAGCGATAGTTGCATTTATTTAAAAAAATTTCTCGAAATTCTATCATTAGTTGACAGAATATAGCCCAACGTGGTCATCTGAGCAGTACTCAGTTGTGAAAACCAGTTCAAACGGAATGATGAGGTGAGATTTGTGGAAAGTGCTAGGGGTATGTGATGACAGCGCATTCTATAGTTCGCCCATTTCTAAAATAAAATATATGTCATATAAAAGACCAAGTATGTTGCACATCATAGAGGAGTTTATTAGCATCAAAGGCACTATAACCATAGTAGCATGGATATTTACTAACTCATTAATGAGGTCACGTAAATTAGAAGCATAGCTGAAATCAAATTGTGAATCAGTGTTACGATCTGAAAACTGTGCATTCCATTTTGTTTTGTGAATAAATTTGGTTTTTATAATTTCAAGCTGAATGTCGAAATAATAATTGTAAAAAAAGTTCTTAATCAATTACGAAAATCGAAGAATTTTAATGAAATGAAATATACTTTAATAAGCTCCAAAATCGAATTGAGGAGCTTGGGATACTTTGACGTGCTGTAAGAGTTCTGACTTGGTTTCAGATAAGATGTAAATTTAAATACAAGATAGTAATAGGAGAAATACAGCTATTGTCAAAAGACGCTTGAACCCATTTGCTTTTAAAAGTTATTGAACCCTACGTTATGATTCTTCTGCTTTGTAGTAATGAGCCTTATATTAACAGACTGAGAGTTTGTTAGCAAGAGTCATACATTGTACTAGAATTTAATTCGTTTGGCAATAAAGTGAAATCATCATATTGCGAAATAAAGAGCTTTAATTTTTCGTTACTGGTGAAAAAAAAATTATTTTTTTATAAAAAGCTTTTCTTATTTAATTTTAGAGACCAAATACTAATTGTGTGGAGGCATCTCCACTTAAAATTAAGAAATAAATAACTTTGTTTTCAGAATGAATGAAAAAGGTGAGCATTTGTCAGGTCCTCTTAAACAAATAAAACTCCCCCTTTGACAAAATCTTGGCTATGTCCTTGACAGCTGCTGCACATCTTATGTTTACGATCTGTTGGCAGCCGCCTACATCGAGAGAAATGATCATCACGATAAAATAAGAGAAATCAGGTCTCGCACAGAAAAATTTAAGTGCTCGTTTTTCCCGCGCGCCGTTAGAGAGTGGAACGGTAGACAGCTTGAAGGTGGTTCATTGAACCCTCTGCCAGGGACTTTATTGTGAATAGCACAATAATCTCGTAGATGTAGATGACACGCACGTAAGCATCCTGTCTGACCACATGCATCCGTCCATGTCCATTATGCATTCCGATGGACTTGGGCAATTCCAGCAGGACAATGCTACACCCCACACGTCCAGAACTGCTGTAGCGTGGCTCCAAACACTCTTCTGTCTTTAAACACTTCCCCAGACATGAACATTATTGAGTGTATCTGTGATGTCTTGCACTGTGCTGTTCAGAAGAGATCTCCACCCCCTCGTACTCTTACGGATTTATGGACAACACTGCAGGATTCATGGTGTCAGTTCCCTCAAGCACTACTTCAGAGATTAGTCCAGTCCATGCCACGTCGTGTTGCGGGACCTCTGCGTGCTCGTGGGGGTCCTACACGATATTAGGCAGCTGTACCAGTTTCTTTGGCTCTTCAGTGTATACTGCATTACTAAGACGTGGTAGTGCACAAACTGTGAAATACGACACAAATCTGGGACGCAAAATGGCCGCTCTGCACTCTCCGAGTACTCTCAGCTCTCCAAACAGTGCCGGTACAGTTTTTTTTTGTCTGGGAACTACGGCGAGCAGCTGTCGAGAAATAAAGCTTGCCGTCCACACGAGAGGTCTTAACTCGTAGAATGCGATTATCTGAGATCTTGCCACACAGTTGGACACTGCCTGCGCGCTGACTCTCGCTACAATTCACACAATACGTATCACTCACAAAAGCTCTCTGAGAAGGAAAAAACAAAAAAAGTTCTCACTGTATTCCTAGCTTAAGAGAGCACAGAAAAAAGGGAAAGAAGATAATGGCTTAACGTCCCGTCGGAGACGAGGTCATTAGAAACGAAACAAAACTCGGATTGGGGAAGGAAGTCGGCAGTGTTCTTTTCACAGGGATCATCACGGCAGTTGCCTTCAGCGATTTGGGGAAATCATGAAAAAAGGGGGGGGGGGGGAGGAAATCAGTGTTTAACGTCCTGTCGAGAATGAGATCGTCAGAGACGGAGCACCAGCTCGGAGTACGGAAGGATGGGGAAAGAAATCGGCCGTGTCCTTTCAGGGGGACCATCCCAATATTTGCCTGAAGTGATTTAGCGAAAGCACTGAAAACCCAAGTAAGGAAGGCAGGTTTGAACCGTCGTCCTCCCGAATGCGAATCCAGTGTGCTAACCACTGCACTACATCCACAGTAACCGTGGGAAACGCACAACTGGATGACTGTATGAATCGCTGACTCAAAGTCATCTTGAATGCAAATACAGTGTCTTAATAACCACGAAAGGGTGGGGAATTTCGAGATAAACCATGTATTCACTGTTCAAGGTTAAAGACTTTGCGCGCTCCGTTATATGTCACGTAACACAATTCGGAATTCACAATTTTAGTGCCAAGTAAAGTAACTTTTTCTAACACAAAGCGGTCATTAGTCTTCATTAACACCGAAGCACACTTTCCCCACTTTTACAATCACAACAGCCATCAGTGTTCCAGTCTTGCAAGTTGCGTGCTGCAAATCTAGCGGGACAGTTTTGGATAGCTTCGAAAATACGTTTGGCAGCGTCCATTGTCGCGTGGAACGCAGATATAACGAAACCGGCCGCCTGTCTCGTTAGGTGCTTCGCTTTCGAATGAATATGTAATGGGGCTATCGGCCGAGTGCTGAACTCAGATTTACGGGCCTGTAGAACGGCCCACACGAGCTGCCAACGCAAGAAGAGTACACTTTCTCTACACATGCAAATTTTAAAATCTTACGTGTAATGATATCTCTATTTATGGACGTTATACACTTCCTTCCAACAAATGTGAAGCACCCAAAATGAGAGGAGGAAACGAAATCGAATTTCACTTTTTGAGAGGGAGTGTGATGTTATCTCAGTGGTTACAAAATAGAGTCAGACTTACGAAGAACTTAGCAGATTTTTTTTTTTTTTTAATTCTTCAGTCTTCTGACTGGTCTGATCCGAACCGCCACGAATTACTTTCCTGTGCCAACCTCTTCATCTCAGAGTAGCACTTGGAATTTACGTCCTCAATTATTTGCTGGATGTATTCGAATCTCTGTCTTCCTCTGCAGTTTTTGCCCTCTACATCTCCCTCCAATAACATGGAAGTCGTTCCCTGAGGTCTTAATACACTCCTGGAAATGGAAAAAAGAACACATTGACATCGGTGTGTCAGACCCACCATACTTGCTCCGGACACTGCGAGAGGGCTGTACAAGCAATGATCACACGCACGGCACAGCGGACACACCAGGAACCGCGGTGTTGGCCGTCGAATGGCGCTAGCTGCGCAGCATTTGTGCACCGCCGCCGTCAGTGTCAGCCAGTTTGCCGTGGCATACGGAGCTCCATCGCAGTCTTTAACACTGGTAGCATGCCGCGACAGCGTGGACGTGAACCGTATATGCAGTTGACGGACTTTGAGCGAGGGCGTATAGTGGGCATGCGGGAGGCCGGGTGGACGTACCGCCGAATTGCTCAACACGTGGGGCGTGAGGTCTCCACAGTACATCGATGTTGTCGCCAGTGGTCGGCGGAAGGTGCACGTGCCCGTCGACCTGGGACCGGACCGCAGCGACGCACGGATGCACGCCAAGACCGTAGGATCCTACGCAGTGTCGTAGGGGACCGCACCGCCACTTCCCAGCAAATTAGGGACACTGTTGCTCCAGGGGTATCGGCGAGGACCATTCGCAACCGTCCCCATGAAGCTGGGCTACGGTCCCGCACACCGTTAGGCCGTCTTCCGCTCACGCCCCAACATCGTGCAGCCCGCCTCCAGTGGTGTCGCGACAGGCGTGAATGGAGGGACGAATGGAGACGTGTCGTCTTCAGCGATGAGAGTCGCTTCTGCCTTGGTGCCAATGATGGTCGTATGCGTGTTTGGCGCCGTGCAGGTGAGCGCCACAATCAGGACTGCATACGACCGAGGCACACAGGACCAACACCCGGCATCATGGTGTGGGGAGCGATCTCCTACACTGGCCGTACACCACTGGTCATCGTCGAGGGGACACTGAATAGTGCACGGTACATCCAAACCGTCATCGAACCCATCGTTCTACCATTCCTAGACCGGCAAGGGAACTTGCTGTTCCAACAGGACAATGCACGTCCGCATGTATCCCGTGCCACCCAACGTGCTCTAGAAGGTGTAAGTCAACTACCCTGGCCAGCAGGATCTCCGGATCTGTCCCCCATTGAGCATGTTTGGGACTGGATGAAGCGTCGTCTCACGCGGTCTGCACGTCCAGCACGAACGCTGGTCCAACTGAGGCGCCAGGTGGAAATGGCATGGCAAGCCGTTCCACAGGACTACATCCAGCATCTCTACGATCGTCTCTATGGGAGAATAGCAGCCTGCATTGCTGCGAAAGGTGGATATACACTGTACTAGTGCCGACATTGTGCATGCTCTGTTGCCTGTGTCTATGTGCCTGTGGTTCTGTCAGTGTGATCATGTGATGTATCTGACCCCAGGAATGTGTCAATAAAGTTTCCCCTTCCTGGGACAATGAATTCACGGTGTTCTTATTTCAATTTCCAGGAGTGTAGATGTCCTATCAACCTGTCCCTTCTCCTTTTCCACATATTCCTTTCCTCTCAGATTCTGCGCAGAACCTACTCATTCCTTATCTTATAAATCCACCTAATTTTCAGTATTCGTCTCTAGCACCACATCTCAAATTAGTTCAAATGACTCTAAGTACTATGGGACTTAACATCTGAGCTCATCAGTCCCCTACACTTAGAACTACTTAAACCTAACTAACCTAAGGACAACACACACATCCATGCCCGAGGCAGGATTCGAACCTGCGACCGTAGCAGCAGCGCGGTTCCGGACTGAAGAGCCTATAACCGCTCGGCCACAGCGGCCGGCTCCACATCTCAAATGCTTCGATTTTCTTCTGCTACGGTTTTCCCACAATCCACGTTTCACTACTATAGAATGCTGTGCTCCAAACGTACATTCTGCTGCATCCGGGTCAAACAGATAATGCTGAACTTTACGATGCACAGTTACTCAATTTGAATTGCACGCTTAATAATAAACGCCCGCAGTGTGCTCAGAAAAATGACAAACTCATTTTGCTTCATGAAACTGCCACACTACATCTTGCAAACCGAGTGAAAGAAACACTGAACGGACTTCGATGGGATGTCTTACCCCACCCGCCATATTCACTAGGCATTGCCATTGTTTCGGTTCGAGGAGCATGTCCTTTCCGAAGAACACTTCACATATTTTAACAACCTATAAAACTGCCTCCTGGAGTGGATCACTTCAAATTAATCTGGTGTATTTTTTTTATCGCGGAATCCATTTATCATCCGAAAAGTGGGAACAGGTTGTAGTTGTCCAAGGACACTACTTCTAGTAAATTATTTTATAATTTTAAACCTTTGTATTAAAATAAAAACGTGTTTTCTGTCCAACGAAGAGAGAGAATTAATTCATGTACCCAGTGTAAGGCCAAGAAATGCTGTCCAGATGACGTCATGAGGAACGTTTTCAAAAGATAAGGTTCAGAAATGCTAGGCGTCATGGGTGTAAATTCCTTGGTGCTTCTCTATCCATGGTCGGGAAGCATGAATTTCATCTGCTGTACTGAGACCATTGTCAAAATCACACAGGTTTCGTATGCGATTGTCGTAAATCCACTCAGGGATTTTCACCACAGGGCAAAGCAAGTAGATTCAGCTGCACCACTTATCCGTATCTCCTTTCCAGATGAGAACCGTGGTACCAGATCGCCAGACAGCTTCTTACAATGGAAGTACATACAGGAGCACCAGGGTTGAAACCTATGCTCGAAAAATTTGACTTCACTCTGTCTGTGGTTCCTCTAAATAATTTCACGTTAAGTTTATGTGGTAGCTTAGAAAGGTAATATGTTTCTTAAAACCTGACCCAATAAGTTCGTTCTCCGTCTCTAAAATTGTTAGTACTGACTGCAGCATGTTTTCTTTGTTTTACTTTCTGGCTGAGCGTATGCTGAGGGATCACCAGAATGTTGCTAGTACCGTCCCACATCCACTCTTCATAGATGTTTAATACGCCCCCAGTGAGATGCACGACATGTCAATGCGGTATTCAAGTTGTTCCCACACTGCAGCGAGCACGTCTTGAGCTACAGCTTCCACAACTGCTGTGGATGTCTCAGTTCATTCACTGATAATGGTAACGGAGGCAAATAAACAGAGTCTTTTACAAACCCCCACATGAAATAATCACATACAGTCAGGCGACCTTGGAGGCCAGTAATGTAAGGCTGAATCATTTGGTCCAGTGCGACTGTTTCACAGTTCAGTAATAGTGTCATTTAAAAATTCCCGCACTTCCAGATGCCAGTGTGACGTTGCCCCTTCCTGTAGGTAAATAAAGTCGTTCGTATCAGTCTCCAACTGTGGGAAAGTAAGTTCTCAAGTATATCGAGATATGTGCTTCCTGTAACAGTGTTCTCGGCAAAAAAAAAAATGTACCGTACACCTTTGCCCGTGAAACTGTGCAAAACACATTAAATTTTGGGGAGTCCCTCTCATGTTGTACAACTTCATGTGATCGTTCCTAAACGAGTTCTCACATTACGACGGTTCACCTCTCCATTTAAATGTAATGTTGCCTCGACACTAAACACTAAGCGTGGAAGAAAACTGTAAACCTCCATCTTGCCAAGAGCGAAGTAACAGAACTCCACACGTTGTTGTTTGTCGCTTTCACGAAGAGCTTGCAGTAGCTGAATTTTGTATGGTTTCACGTGTACACGTCGACGCAACATACGCCAGGCGGACATCGGGGGCATGCTGAGGTGTCGAGCCGCATGGCAAACGGGTTTTTGCGGACTCACTGTGGAACTATGGCGGATGCGTTCGACGTCTGTGTCAGACACACGGGGGAGGACCGACTATTTGCCTGCAGACAAACAACCTGTTTCTCGGAGTTGTTCACGCCATTGTCTAATGCCCTGTGCTGTAGGAGGATCCACACCATACCTAGTACGAAAGTCACGCTGAACAGTTATTAATGACACGAACCGCGCAAAACGTAGAACACAAAACGCATTCTGTTGTCCCGACACCACTTTTACTAGAACTGAAGTGGGCGCACACTGTAAAACTCAAGAGTTTGCACTTTCCAACAGTACATTGTCCACACACATACCTCAAATAACATTATAGTTTTGATTTTTTTTATCGCCGGCCGGTGTGACCGAGCGGTTCTAGGCGCTACAGTCTGGAAACGCGCGACCGCTACGGTCGCAGGTTCGAATCCTGCCTCGGGCATGGATGTGTGTGATGTCCTTAGGTTAGATGGGTTTAGTAGTTCTAAGTTCTAGGGCACTGATGACCTCCGAAGTTAAGTCCCATAGTGTTCAGAGCCACTTGAACCATTTTTGAAGCATTTTTAATCGGATGATTCTTTTTGATACACCTTGCATTTCAACGTCATTTCCATTCATGGAATACATAATGACTGGCGAAATTCCAAATCTTTCGGTCCCTCAAAAGACAAATTTATTCCCAGTTCTGCGTAATGCTCATTCGACGGAAATTTTTAACCTCTAAAGCAATTATAAAGTTAGAAGAAAATCATGGAGAATCAATTGTAAGGACCTGGTTATGTGGGCAAACATCTTAAAATAAACTGAGAGCAAATTTCCTGGTACAACGGCAGCTGTGTGAGTGATCTGGCCTGGTGCATCAAGCCCCTCTCTCTGCTGTTCACCTCACGTAAAAATCAGTTTAGTAACGATCATTCACTGTCCTACCCCTTTCCAAATACGTGATTGCAAGAGCGGTTAGAAAACCTACTCATGAGTGCGATGTCTTAGATTTGCTAGTAGCTAATAAATGGGAAATTTTCGACTCAGTTGCTGCAGAGCAGGAAACTACTGACCATGAAATTGTCACAACGCCGGTGGCTACCAGTGTAGAAATAAACGTTAAGAAAGGTAGGAAAATATGTTTTCTTTCTAGTCAACATCAGATATTCGTCTCTGGACAAAAAAATATAGGGAATAAGTGGATAAAACTCAAACTTATTGCACAATACTCTTCAGACATGGATATGTTCAAGCAGGGATGTGAAAGACCCACTATGGTTCAATTGCCGTGTCATAAAATAGCGACGAAAAGAAACGGAATTTCATCACGGATAGGACAGAAATACAAGAAATGTGCAATGTACGCAAGTTTATTTCTGATGATACATCTTAAGTAGCTTTGGTGTTACGTAAAGTCAGTAAACTAATCAAAATCATCTATACACTGCTTACGGCTTCTGCAATGGTAGTGTTCCCGCTGCTATCGAAGAACACCGTTGGCTCTTTCCTACTCGTCGAGTTCCTGATGGGAGAGTATTTATCAAAGTTTCAGGTGATTGTGTTAGACAGGTATTCTTCCTAGTTACCATATTTCTCCTAAACGTGTAGTTCATCAACCTCTGCAGGAACAGCAACACGTTGTTAAAATAGTACTCAGGGATCGTTCTGACAACGAAACAGAGAATAACAGACAGAAAGACGAACTGTTGAATTCGGTATTACAAAATTGTTTCACTGCGGAAGACCGTAACACAGTTCCTATTTTTAACTATCGCACGAAAAAGTGAAATCACATATATTGAGATCGTGCAATACAAAAGCAAATAAAACTACCCAACAGAAGACAGGCAAGAGATCCCTATGAGATTCTACAGACATTTTTCGAAAGAAATTGCCCACCTTTTAGAAGCAGTTTATCGTCAGTTGCTGGTCCAATGAAGGATTCAAATCGCACTGAAAGAGGCGCAGGGATCCCCGATTTCAAGAAGGCCTCAACGGACTTATGCACATAATTATAGCACTATACCACCAAGGTCAGCATCGCGAAAAACGTTTCATGCTCGCTTATGTTGACGTTTTTAGAGAAGGAAATACTCCTTTTAGGATTTCGCAGACAGCGATCTCGTGAAATTCAGTTCGCTCTGTTCCGCTACAAAATCCATAGGACCGTAGACAAAGGCACCAGTGTAGATACTGTGCTCCGTAATTTTCGGAAGCTTTTCGATGCGGTTCAACAATTTCGCATAGAGAACGAAATAAAGAATAATAGACAAGCTTCGTTCTAGGCACTACATTCTGGAGCCGAGCGACCGCTACGGTCGTAGGTTCGAATCCTGCCTCGGGCATGGATGTGTGTGATATCCTTAGGTTTGTTAGGTTTAATTAGTTCTACGTTCTAGGCGACTGATGACCTCAGAAGTTAAGTCGCATAGTGCTCAGAGTCATTTGAACAAGATTCGTGATTGTATTCAGAACTTCCTAAAGTAGAACTGATTACAAAGTTCTGATTGGGATGTCATGATCAAAGCACCGTGAGAGTTACCTGCTATAATGCTGTTGTACACTATCAACAAAGTTCAGAGACTCATTTTATTCCTGGCATCAGCGCAGTAATTACGGTGGCAGCCTGCACTTAGAACTGTTCGTAACAAATGTGCCTTCAACCAGTCAGTTGTGAGTAGGCAGTGTTGAAGTAGCGGACGTGCGACCGCTGTGTGTCAATCAATGCAGTAGTACCTAAAATCGCAGTGTAGCAACATCTCTAAATCAAATGTTCAAGATATTCTCCAGAAGGTTTAGAAGGAAAGAAAAGTGTGTACAAAGTTTGTCGTAATGATAATAGAAATTTTCATGGATGACAGGAAAGGGTACATGTATCAATTTGAGGTAAGAGACCCAGGTCCGGAAGCGACCCCGTCCAAAGTTATAAGCGAAAATCTTTCTAATGCCTCTGACTGAGGAATACATGTACCCATACTGATGTTGCTAAAATCCCACTTGTTATTGTGAACGGATGTGGTTCCAACGTGATGGAGTCCCACCTTACTTTGGACTGAGGGTTCGTGAACACCTGGATCAGACGTTTCCTGAAAAGTGGATAGGAAGAGGATGTCCTCTTTCGTGGCCAGTACGTACATCTGATCTAACCACTCTTGATTTCTTCTTTTGGGGCCGTGAGAGACGGCTTGTGTACGAGACATATGTCGAAACCGAAGAATTCTCAGTGCCTGCAACACTTTGCAAACGTCATCTGGGATATTAGAACGGATATGACAGAACTCTGTGTGACGATGCCAAGTCTGCACTGACGCTGGGGGACGCCATTCTGAACAACTGTTGTAAGTCCAGCAGCTTGTAAAAATTATGCAGATAAATGAAATTCAACAACTGTACCGTAGACACGTAGGATTTCCGGTCCCTCTGACCTCAAGTGGCGTGCGCCATTACTAGCTCATCAACAGGGGAAGTTACCTTAAGGTATTGGGGAGTATTCAGCGGGAATTCTGCATGTCATGATCAAGGTTCGGAGGTTGTGGCCCTTAGTTACGCAAGGATAATGCGGAACTTGAAAAGACTTACGCTTATACCTTCCCCTCGGTCGTTCCCGAACTACATCTACATCTACATTTATACTCCGCAAGCCACCCAACGTGTGTGGCGGAGGGCACTTTACGTGCCACGGTCATTACCTCCCTTTTCTGTTCCAGTCGCGTATGGTTCGCGGGAAGAACGACTGTCTGAAAGCCTCCGTGCGCGCTCGAATCTCTCTAATTTTACATTCGTTATCTCCTCGGGAGGTATAAGTAGGGGGAAGCAATATATTCGATACCTCATCCAGAAACGCACCCTCTCGAAACCTGGCGAGCAAGCACACCGCGATGCAGAGCGCCTCTCTTGTAGAGTCTGCCACTTGAGTTTGCTAAACATCTCCGTAACGCTATGACGGTTACCAAATAACCCTGTGACGAAACGCGCCGCTCTTCTTTGGATCTTCTCTATCTCCTCCGTCAACTCGATCTGGTACGGATCCCACACTGATGAGCAATACACAAGTATAGGTCGAACGAGTGTTTTGTAAGCCACCTCCTTTGTTGATAGACTACATTTTCTAAGGACTCTCCCAATGAATCTCAACCTGGCACCCGCCTTACCAACAATTAATTTTATATGACCATTCCACTTCAAATCGTTTCGCACGCATACTCCCAGATATTTTACAGAAGTAACTGCTACCAGTGTTTGTTCCGCTATCATATAATCATACAATAAAGGATCCTTCCTTCTATGTATTCGCAATACATTACATTTGTCTATGTTAAGGGTCAGTTGCCACTCCCTGCACCAAGTGCCTATCCGCTGCAGATCTTCCTGCATTTCGCTACAATTTTCTAGTGCTGCAACTTCTTCGTATACTACAGCATCATCCGCGAAAAGCCGCATGGAACTTCCGGCACTATCTACTAGGTCATTTGTATATATTGTGAAAAGCAATGGTCCCATAACACTCTCCTGTGGCACGCCAGAGGTTACTTTAACGTCTGTAGACGTCTCCCCATTGATAACAATATGGTGTGTGCTGTTTGCTAAAAACTCTTCAATCCAGCCACACAGCTGGTCTGATATTCCGTAGGCTCTTACTTTGATTGTCAGGCGACTGTGCGGAACTGTATCGAACGCCTTCCGGAAGTCAACTAGGGTGCCTTACCTCAAACTGATACACTGATACAATCTCCATCATCCCTGAAGTTTTGTAATATCATCACGAAATTGCCCTGTATAGGAGAGTAGCAACGCCATATAAATTTAAATTGAAACAAATGAGCCCTCGGTCGCAATTTTTTAGTCTTATTTACCAGGTTTCAACACTTCTAAGAGTGCCTTCATCAGAATTTAGACTTTTAAAGTGGTCTATAACATAATTACCAATTCATGGGAAGAAAAATTTTTATGTAAAAATGTGTAAGTACTGACTAACAATACAAGACAGAGACGGTACTTACATGTCACGTATAAAATACATAACAGGTCAGAGTCCGTTGCAACCTGTGGGCCGGCCAAGGTGGCCGAGTGGTTCTAGGCGCTTCAGTGCGGAACCCCGCGACTGCTACGGTCGCAGATTCGAATCCTGCCTCGGGCGTGGGTGTGTGTGATGTCCTTAGTTTAGTTAGGTTTAAGTAGTTCTAAGCTCTAGGGGCCTGATGACCTCAGATGGTAAATCCCATAGTGCTCAGAGCCATTTGAACCATTTTGAGAAACCTGTGGCTGTACAGGTATGAGCAGCCCTTAGAGGCTCGCCTTCACACATTCCTTTATTTTGTCACTAAAGCCCTTCTGGCGTGTTATTTATTTTATATGTGATATACAGGGTGTTACAAAAAGGTACGGCCAAACTTTCAGGAAACATTCCTCACACACAAATAAAGAAAAGATGTTATGTGGACATGTGTCCGGAAACACTTAATTTCCATGTTAGAGCTCATTTTAGTTTCGTCAGTATGTATGTACTTCCTCGATTCACCGCCAGTTGGCCCAATTGAAGGAAGGTAATGTTGACTTCACGTCATCAACACAGATTTTCTGTGAACGTTTGCGCAGGCATTGTTGGTGATGTCTTGATTGGGCCCCATGTTCTTCCACCTACGCTCAGTGGAGCACGTTATCATGATTTCATACCGGATACTCTACCTGTGCTGCTAGAACATGTGCCTTTACAAGTACGACACAACGTGTGGTTCATGCACGATGGAGCTCCTTCACATTTCAGTCAAAGTGTTCGTACGTTTCTCAACAACAGAGTCGGTGACCGATGGATTGGTAGAGGCGGACCAATTCCATGGCCTCCACGCTCTCCTGACCTCAACCCTCTTGACTTTCATTTATGGGGGCATTTGAAAGCTCTTGTCTACGCAACCCCAGTACCAAATGTAGAGACTCTTCGTGCTCGTATTGTGGACGGCTGTGATACAATACGCCATTCTCCAGGGCTGCATCAGCGCATCAGGGATTCCATGCGACGGAGGGTGGATGCATGTATCCTCGTTAACGGAGGACATTTTGAACATTTCCTGCAACAATGTGTTTGAAGTCACGCTGGTACGTTCTGTTGCTGTGTGTTTCCATTCCGTGATTAAAGTGATTTGAAGAGAAGTAATAAAATGAGCTCTAACATGGAAAGTAAGCGTTTGCGGACACATGTCCACATAACATATTTTCTTTCTTTGTGTGTGAGGAATGTTTCCTGAAAGTTTGGCTGTACCTTTTTGTAACACCCTGTATAAGTACTGTCTTTGTCTTGTATTGTAAGCCAGTACTTACACTTTTTTATATAAAGAAATTGTTTGTCTTCCCATAAATTTTGATTATGTTATAGACCTAAATTTCTAAATTCCGATGAAGGCACTCTTAGAAGTGTTGAAACTTGCTAAATAATACTAAAAAATTGTGACCGTTGGCTCATTTGTTTCAATTTTAATTTATAAACGGTAACTGAACCAAGCAGCCATGTTCAAAACTTTGCCATAAAAATTGTAGCGAAATGCAGAAAGACCTGCAGAGGGTAGACGCTTCGTGTAGAGACTGGCAGTTGTCTCTCAACGTCAACTTTCTTTCATATAATTTCTACCAAACACACCAAAATGCTTATCACGTCATACCCTGAAGTGTCAAAGAAACTGGTATAGACATGCGTATTCAGAGACATGTAAACAGGCACAATACGGCGCTGCGGACGGCAACGCCTATGTAAGACAACAAGTGCCTGGCGCAGTTTTTAGATCGGTTACGCTGCTACATAGGCAGGTTATCAAGATTTACGTAAGTTTGAATGTGGTGCTATAGTCGGCGCACGAGTGATGGGACACAGCATCTCCGAGGAAGCGATGAAGTGGGGACTTTCCCGTACGACCATTTCACGAATATGCCGTGAATATCAGAAGTCAGGCGAAACATCAAATCTCCGACATCGCTGCGGCCCCAAAAAGATCTCTCAAGAACGGGACCAACGACGAATGAAGAGAGTCGTTCAATGTGAGAAAAGTGCAAACATTCAGCAAACTGCTGCAGATATCAATGCTGGGCCATCAGCAAGTGTTAGCGTGCGAACTATTCATTGAAACATCATCGATATGAGCTTTTGGAGCCGAAGGCCCACTCGTGTAACCTTGATGACTGCACGACATAAAGCTTTACGCCTCGCCCCGTCAGAACCGACATTGGACTATTGATAACTGGAAACGTGTGACCTGGTAGGACAAGTCTCGTTTCAAACTGTATCAAGTGGATGGATGTGTACGGGTCTGGAGACTACCTCATGAATCCATGGATCCTGCATGTTAGCAGGGGACTCTTCAAGCTGTTGGAGGCTCTGTAATGTGTGGCGTGAGTGCAGCTGGAGTGACATGGGACCCCTGATACGTCTAGATACGACTCTGACAGGTGACACGTACGTAAGCATCCTGTCTGATCACCTGCATCCATATGTGTAGTGTGCATTCCGACGGACTTGGACAGTTCCAGCAGGACAAGGCGACACCCTACACGCCCAGAATTGCTACAGCGTGGCTCCAGGAACACACCTCTGAGTTTAAACACTCCTGCTGGCCACCAAACTTCCGAGACATGAACATTACTGAGCGTATCTGGAATGCCTCGGAACGTGCTATTCAGAAGAGATCTCCACGCTCTCGTACTATTACGTATATATGGACACAAGTGCAGGATCCTGGAGTCAGTTCCGTCCAACATTACTTCAGACATTAGTCGAGTCCACGTCAACTCGTGTTGCGGCACTTCTGTATGCTCACGGGGCCACTGTACGATATTACGCAGGTGTATCAGTTTCTTTGGCTCTTCAGTGTAAATAATGTACATTTAATGCTTCCTTCCTAGGAAATCATTCGGCTGAAGTTACTTGCTTCAAATGATCATTGCTGTCATATCCCTGAATATTGACCACTCCTCCTGGGACAACCCATAGAGTCATTCATTTTTGCCTCACTCAACACGCGAATGAAATGGCTCAGAAAATCCCTAATATTGGTGTCATGTGCCCTCAACCATCTACCGTACAGAATAACCATGCACCTTACAGAATATATATGTGGAGGGAAACAAGTAAACATATGGAAAACTTACTGTAGACAGATGTCATCCCCTTTCCTATCTAATATAAGACTGGGAGACACAAGTAACAAGACAACAGACGGTAACCAGCAGTAACCTACCAAAACCGTAATTATTTCTCTGTCACTTGCAGGCTGAACCACATCGCAGACTTACCTAAGAGCCGTCTCTACTTTTACCGTTCAGTCAATACCGGCCCACCAGTGGGCAGCACAATAAGCGAACTCTAGCCGGCCAGGGCGGGGCCACAGAACTGGAAACATTAAATGAGAGATTTGTTATCGCGGCGCAAGTAAGCAAACCTGCTGCATACAGAGTACAGATACAGTATCGCGTGCTCGGGCGTGCTACGAACGTCTCGCCAGAGAGCGTTCGCTTCACGATGAGGTGCCGGCAAAACTGACGGAGCAATGGTGGATCCTGTTTCAGAAGGACCTTACAAATCTGGTAACTTGTTTCGTGTGAGTGATATCATTTTTCAACGAAGAGAAATTCTACGCGTGTTCTGTGAACTACGTGGGCTGTAAATAAAGTAGTAGTAATAATGACAGAACACAATATTTAATGAAGCAACAAGTTACATTGCTTCGATGTAGTCTCACGCAAAGTTTATTACCTTTTACCAAATGACGAGAAGTCGCTAACAATACTGTTGATGACACCGGCGGAGTGCCCTACTGTGCAGAGTACAGGTGGCACTTCACCGGCCGCTGTGGCCGAGCGGTTTTAAGTGCTTCAGTCCGGAACCGCGCTATTGCTACGGTCGCAGGTTCGAATCCTGCCTCTGGCATGGATGTGTGTGATGTCCTTAGGTTAGTTAGGTTTAAGTAGTTCTAAGTCTAGCGGACTGATGACCTCAGATGTTAAGTCCCATGGTGCTTAGAGCCATTTGAACCATTTTTGAACATGTGGCACTTCAGGAAGTCGGCAGTAAGGCGGGCGTACCAAGGCCTCCCAATTGCAACGTTGCAGTAAGAGCTTGACGCTGTTTGCGGCAATACGATAGAGCGATCGTCTCTCAATAAATGTGGGACATTTGCGCCATATAACTGGGCGGAGATGTCGCTCCAGAAATCGGCAATAATAGTCACTGTTAACGGTTTGTCCCTTAGACAGAGCACGCATAAGAGTAACACCCTAGTACTAGTATGCCACAATCAGCATAAGCTTCACATTATTGGCTTCCTGACGAATTTTCTGTGGACGCGGCGAACCTAGGTGACTTTATTCGATTTACGCTTTAATTCAGGCGCTTAGGCTTGTGCCCACTTCTCGTCAATGGCTACAATGTGGGAATGCATCTCCTTCGACGCGTTATTTATCCAGGTGGATACCAGCCAGTGCATACCAGTGACATTTCTGTAGGTCTTTGAGTCGATGTGGAACCCAACGGATCGTAATTTTCCTCACGTTAAGACGTTTCGTCAGTATGTTCAAATGGCTCTGAGCACTATGGGACTCAACTGCTGTGGTCATCAGTCCCCTAGAACTTAGAACTACTTAAACCTAACTAACCTAAGGACATCGCACACATCCATGCCCGAGGCAGGATTCGAACCTGCGACCGTAGCAGTCGCGCGGTTCCGGACTGCGCGCCTAGAACCGCTAGACCACCGCGGCCGGCTCGTCAGTAAGTGCCACACCGTTTGTTGACTGAGACCAACCTCTACGGTTAATTCCCGGACCGTTCATCGATGGTTTACGGAAACGAGATCACTCTCAATATCAATCCGATCTTGAGGAATGGAGGGCCGACATTTGCGGTGCCAATCCGCAGTCTCATTCCGCTCCGCATGAAACGCCTTGACCCATCATGCAGCTATCCTAGACAGTAATGAGTCCTCACCACAGGCTTCAAGTAACCCTCGATAATATACTGATGCATTTTCGTACGGGTGCCCTCAATTTTAATCCACGAACCTTGATCGTCTTTTGAAAACGTGCTCCAGAGTGGTAAAATCGACACTCCTTATTTAAGCGCCAAGCAGCAAAAATGCTTCCATTTGGATGCCCCTCAACACACACACCACATTTACAACAGCGCCACCTGACCGCTTCCACATCCTATTTGCGAATGCCCGATCTCCTTGAGTGTCTTGACTACGTTGCCACTACTTTATTTATATGCCTCGTAGAAAACACTTGTTGCTTGCCAAATACACAGCAACTCTGGGGCAACGTTGTCTTGTCCTGTATGATAAGGACCATATGATATTCTCTTTTGCTTTGACCCTCTGTGCATGACCTACACAATAAAGTTTCTGTTTGTTTGAATTTGAGCTTTTTCTGTCGTATCGAATATTCAAATCACTGACGGGAATGCATCTGGGTAACGTCTTCAACAACTGCCAATCTTTCAACAGTGTTTTGGGGACACAAATGAAACGATCTCTCGTTTCATTGAAAACTATGAGGCGTCCACCTGTCGAAATATCGGCGATTGACGAACACGTTATCCATGTGTATTCCAATAAGTTATTTCAACATTCATCTTGTTCTACGGAATTACAAAAATAACAGTGAAATCAGATATAATAATCGACTTACTATCAGTGACGCAATGATGAAAATTGGATCGATTCTACATCACTAGTATCAGATTTTCGTCCGCCACAAGAAGAATTCTTACATAATTAAAATTCAACACACCGAAGTTTGAAGTTAAAAAAATCCCATACTCTCTTACAATATAGTACTGATGTACTTTATATGAGGATTCCACTAGTAGACATTTAAAAGCAGTTTTTATCAAGAAAAGTCACTAGGTATTTGGGTAAATTGCAGATGTTGAGTTAATTTCTTCCCAACTCACTGTATACTGCATTACTTTTGAGTATTCTGGACGCAGAGATGATAAATCATTGTGCTAATACACACGTTCGAAGAGGTTGCAGTTTCCAAGTTACATAACGCCTTGTTGGTATTATTCTTTTTACCAAAGATACCAGACGATATCTCTGTCTTATGTTTCAGTTGAAAAATGATTTCTAAAGTAATATATGAAATTAATTCTACTTCCAGTTTTGTTCTAATAAATTTGTTTATGGAGTCTGCAAATTTTAATACTGCCCAACAACATTTTTACATCATTTGTGGGGCTCATGTAGCCATACTACAGCCGCAGAACTTTCTATTGTTTCTACCAGTTACCTCCCATTTTAGACTGTTTTTGTTACAGTTCTCATCTTTCTTTTGTCCACCAGGATCTCGTTTTCTGTTTGGCTTTGTATTTCTTTATCACAACTGCCGGTCTTCAGGATCAGTTCTTTGTTGATATTTAGTCCACTTCATCTTATTTTCTTCCAAATTTTCCTTTTACGCTGCAAACGCTTATTTCATTTCTGATATCAACTTTTCTTTAACCTGTCTGTTCTTTTACATCCCTTGCAACTTCTTAAAACCATCTTCTCCGTACTCTGGCTCCCTTGATTCACTTTCATATAATTGTGTTGATAATGAAATAGTTTTATAAAACTATAATCGCGTATGTTTACATGTTTTATATTTTAGCTCTCTGCTAATTCTTTCAGGAATATTATTAAACGCCGGCCGGGGTGGCCGTGCGGTTCTAGGCGCTACAGTCTGGAACCGCAGGACCGCTACGGTCGCAGGTTCGAATCCTGCCTCTGGCATGGATGTGTGTGGTGTCCTTAGGTTAGTTTGGTTTAAGTAGTTCTAAATTCTAGGGGACTGATGACCTCAGAAGTTAAGTCCCATAGTGCTCAGAGCCATTTTTTTTAATTATTGAACTTGTTTACTTTATTTTGTATGTCGTTACCAAATCTTACGCTACGTCACAGCAAAGATACTCTGACAGGAAAAAAATTTCAACATCAAAAAATAATGTAGAGTAATGAATGTTCGGGAGTTCATTTGTCTAGATAACATATGTAAATGATTAACATTGCAAGATCACAGGATAATGTAGGAGCGAGATAAACCATTACCAATGTGAAATGCTGATACATTAATTATCGACGTAACAGCCAGAAACTTGAATGTAAGCATGCAAACGTGCGTGCATTGTGGTGTACAGGTGCCGGACGTCAGTTTGTGGGACGGTGTTCGAAGCCTGTTGCACTTGGGCGGTCAATACGAGGACGATTAATGCTGGAGTTGTCATCCGATGATATCCCATATATGTTCTATTAGAGACAGATCTGGTGGTCGAGCAGGCATAGGCAACGCGTCGGCGCTGTGTAGAGCATATTGGGTTAAAACAGCGGTATGCAGCCGAGCGTTATCCTGTTGGGAAAAAACCCTGAAATGCTGTTCAGTAACTGCAGCACAACAGCTTTAATTACCAGACTGATGTACAAATTTGCAATCATGGTGCGTGGGATAACCACGAGAATCCTCCTGCTGTCATACCAAATGGCAACCCACACCGTAACTCCAGTGTGTGTAGCACACAGACAGGTTGGTTGGTTCAAATGGCTCTGAGCACTATGGGACTTAGCATCTGGGGGTCATCAGTCCCCTAGAACTTAGAAAGACTTAAACCTAACTAACCTAAGGACATGACACACATCCATGCCCGAGGCAGGATTCGAACCTGCGACCGTAGCGATCGCGCGGTTCCAGACTGAAGCGCCTAGAACCGCTCGGCCACACCGGCCGGCACAGACAGGTTGGTTGCAGGTGCTCACGTGTTCTCCCTGTAACCAACACACGGCCATCACTGCCACCTAGGCACAACCAACTTTCATAGAAAACACAATAGACCTCCACGCTTCCTTCCAATGAGCTCTCCCTTGCGTCACTGAAGTCGCAAATAGCGGTGCTTTGGGGTCAATGGAATGCATACTATAGGGCATCTGGCTTGGAGCTGCCTTTGAAGTAACCGATTTGTAACAGTTCGTTTTGCCATTGTGGTGCCAACTGCTGCCCAAGTTGCTGCTGCAGGTGCAGGATGATGCGCTAGAGCCATACGCCGAACACGATGCTCTTCCCTCTCGATGTCACGTGGCCTTTCAGAGCCCGTTGTTCCTGTGACCTTACATTCTCGTGACCACCACTGTAAGCAGTCATGTGCAGTGGCTGCATTCCTGCCAAGTCTTTCTGCAAGTAACATCACCTTCTCATAGCCCTATTACACAACCTCGTTCAGTGATGTGCTGATAATGGCGTCTTTGTTGCCTTAAATGGATTCTTGACTAATATCAACACATTACATCCAATCTCAAAGGTAACTAACGCTCGCGACCGTTACAGCACATACATAAAGCAAGCCTGATTTGCGTCCTCATAGCGGCGCCACTAGGCTCACTCTTGTGCGACTGGCGGCAACATTAGTTTGTGTCACGCAATTGCGTTTTGTTTTTGCGATCCTTTCCGTCAGTACATTTTATTTTCTGTTAGAAAATTTTACTTCGAATTGGATGTTGTTTTCCAAAAGCAAAGGGTTTTGTTTTCTGCACGAAATTTTCAGTTAACATTCTTGAGATAATTTATTTAATTCATAAACAGATTCTTTCATTTTCTTTCCTTGAAATAAGCATATGGCCGTCAGCGAATGTAGCAATAGTCGTAGTAATAGCAATAGAAGAAGTAGTTCCCATCATCCGTGGATCACATTTACATGCATACTACACATTTAGCGGTATTACAGATTACGAGAAGACGTAATTCATATATACAGGCATTTACATACTTACACGCCTAGTTTGACAACTATAGGACAATTGTCAGTTGGCAGTGTACATGTGACGTAGGTATGTTTTTATTATTATTATTACTAAATATAAAATATTACTAAATATAAAATATTAACTGCCGGAGCACTCATAACGAAGTCCCAAGTTTGGGGTCTCTTGTAGGAAGCTGCTGCCATCGTAGAAGTCTAGGAACTCAGCCGAACCCGAAGCAGAGGGCAAGGTAACCCGAAGTAGAGGGCAAGGTGACTTCCGACAGCATGTGGAATTCGTGTCGGAAACATAGACTGGACTCTCCAGCAGGAGGCGTGTTCAAAGCGGCAAGCAGAACCGTGAAGATCTAGCGAGGTCCAAGACCAATCTGATGCCAAACTAACGCGGACAAGAGTAGCCGGGATCAGTGGACTTAAGATTAATAACCCGACGTTTCTATGGAGCACCAATTTCAGACACAAAAGTAGTAGAGTCATCCAAAGATAACATGGAAATATCCTGAGCATATGGTAGTAGTTGGCGGTGACTTTAACGAGCCCATTGTCGACAGGGAAAATTATGCATACGTTATCGGCGGTATGGACCGAGAGTGTTGTGAAGTAATACTAAAAACGTTTCCAGAATGAGATTTTCACTCTGCAGCGGAGTGTGCGCTGATATGAAACTTCCTGGCAGATTAAAACTGTATGCCGGACCGAGATTCGAACTCGGGACCTTTGCCTTTCGCGGGCAAGTGCTCTACCAACTGAGCTACCCAAGCACGACTCACGCCCCGTCCTCACAGCTTTACTTCTGCCAGTACCTCGTGTCCTACCTTCCAAACTTCACAGAAGCTAGATGGTAGGAGACGATATACTGGCAGAAGTACAGCTGTGAGGACGGGGTGTCAGTCGTGCTTCGGTAGCTCAGTTGGTAGAGTACTTGCCCGCGAAAGGCAAAGGTCCCGAGTTCGAATCTCGGTCCGGCACACAGTTTTAATCTGCCAGGAAGTTTCTTACAAAAAACGTTGTCTGACAGCTGCCTCCGACAACTTACCAGACAACTCTCACGCGAACCGCATATTCTACACTTCCTAGTAAGAAACAGGCCTGATCCTCGCGAGAATGTCACCATTGTTAAAGATATAGTCACCGAAGACTGAAACAAGATCAAGGAAGCTAGGACTTGTACTTGATTAGTCAGACTGAGAGTCATCAGTTTATTTAAAGAGCGAATTGATAACATTCAGTTGAGATCCGGCAAGCGCAAAACAATTGTGGTTAAATATGAAAGACGCCATGGAAGTAGATCTTTTCTTACCTCATATTTGTCGAGAGTCACTTTCACATCGAATATTCCCGTTTGAATGGAAAAAGAGCGTCGAATGGCGTCATAAATATTCGTATTTACAATAGAACAGAGCACGCAGTTGGCTAGTAGGGCCTAACATTCCAACAGTCGTGCTTCTGTCCCCTTAAACGGAGTCCCAAGTATTTCTCAGCGCTCGCTAAAAATGCACGCAAGAAGTCGGTGTAAGTGATTAATATTTTTTGTGTCGTCGTGATTGCCTTGCGTCTTTAAGCGCTTCGCATGTGTACCAACGTATGCAATGTCAATTGATAGTGGTTATAAAAGAAGAATTTAACTGCAATTTCGATTCACGATTAACAACAAGGCAATTGCAACTGCCCCACTCATTTTTGTCAACAAATATCTGTTAATCTCAAACAATATTAGTACCTTGCAATCTAGAAATTTGACAGTAAAATTTTTGAGATGCCGGGGATCGAACCCGGGGCCTTTCACATGCAAAGCGAACGCTCTACCACTGAGCTACATCCCCGATGAGTACACTGCGGCGTTACTTTCAATGTCCTTCGACCAAAGCTAGTGTTACAGATGTTTATTGCGAACACGGTTTAGGATAGTGGAAATATCAGAAATATAGCTAAAATACAGGGAATCTAATATTTTAGGCTTTCAATGTAATGTTAAAACGACGATACCCCGAAGATACAACGAAGCATCGATCAAAATGTACAGTCAGCGCAGCAACAAACATTCATTTGAAGTAATTCTTGAGCTCGTGACAGGTCAGTAACAGATTTTTTAAATAAATGTTTACTACCAAAACTACTAATACAAAGCAGATATCAGGCGAAGCTGTACGAAATGCATTCCTCATTGTCATCGATAGTGTATGGAGAAATATGCGCACTTTGATCAACATCAACGATGATTCATTTTGCCGATGGGAAATTGTACTGCAGATTTCAGTTAACCCTTCTGTTACCAAGGTAATTTTACGCCTTCATGTTATCAGGAGGGTAATATAGTCAATTCAACACTGTATAATTTTATGTTCCTCTAGGTCAGGCAGTCACAAGATACTTCAGAATCTCAGTTATTGATATAAACTGGTGGTTTATTAAAGATTTGAAGCAATCATTGGTAGTTTATCGTCCAAACATACATAATTTAGGATCCTAGGTGTTTGGTGAATTTGCCGACACAACAGAAAATCAAAATTTTAAAAAATATCACACAAATTTAGTCTGTTTAGATGACTTCTCATAATATTCAGAACATTTTGCCACAATTCTATGGTTTTGACACATTGGTTCTATGCATATGAATCTACTTTTCCATTCTATATTTCACAGGCACAACGCTCACATTTTTCCTGTCGGTAATTCTGAAGTCTTTTCTTCGGTAATTTCAGCAGAATAAGTCATCTTTACTTCAATTCCAATAGCGTCAATAGCTCCTACATTTTCTGTGTATAGTCCAGTTGGATTTCTCGCTCGTTATACCACGTGTGGTTTCAGCAACTTTAGGACAAGTTCCAGAAAGAAATGATTTTTCTTTCTTGACGTATCTTTCTGCCAATCTGGATACTTTTGTGACCACAGAATATATGCACTGAGAGCTGCGTGGTCGACATCATTTCCAGAATATTTGGTACGACTAACGATTTGTTGTACGTTCCCAGCTTTATTGTCTATTCATCATATCACCTACATCGACTCTCCTGTAGTCTCATTATTGTGAGATTGTGGTACGCGTCTGTTTTTCCTTTTGCATCCAACGTTCCCAGGTAAACCGCCGGATCCAATCGTCGAAAGTCCACAAGAAGGCGAATAACCGTTTTGCCATCATTTTCATCCCTTGGTGATGGCGGAACGTTTATTCACCGTAATACTGTGGTCTTTCGACGATATGTGCATGTGATCTGAGGTTTTCTCGGCTTGTATGCAGCTTCCAAGATTCTCGGGTGTACTGGCAGTTCAGCCAATACACCGAAGACTCTTGGAACCTGCATACATGCCGAGAAAGCCCCAGATCACATACACTTCTTTTTCTTTGGGAAAATGAGACCGTGGTCATCTTTTTTTGTGAATCCAAACAATGAAAATTTTTCCTCTTTCGTCGTACTAGACAAAAACTCTTGAGGCATTTCTGTTGTTTGCTCTAAGAGCTCCAGCTAAGGTTAAGTTGTGATGCAACAATTATTCAGCTAGCTGTATGGAAGTAAGAAAGTTACCTAAAGTGATCCCCCTTCCAGACTTAAAACATTGTCCAACCATATCCAACACAACACATCGCCCTTGATTTACTTCTCTCTGACTGTCCTTCATGCCTATATAGCCGGCCGCGGTGGTCTAGCGGTTCTAGACGCTCAGTCCGGAGCCGCGCGACTGCTACGGTCGCAGGTTCGAATCCTGCCTCGGGCATGGATGTGTGTGATGTCCTTAGGTTAGTTAGGTTTAAGTAGTTCTAAGTTCTAGGGGACTGATGACCATAGATGTTAAGTCCCATAGTGCTCAGAGCCATTTGAACCATGCCTATATATACTGGTAGATTACATATATATACAGTTTTAGCATCTGTGTACAGCCATATTTTAGTCCATACTTAGCTGGTTTTGATATCATACTTAGCCAAAATGGGCAGTTGGCATGGAAAGTTGCCAGTCTTTCATCAGCATTTAGTCATTCGTTAGGGCTGTAATTTTTCATACCTGAATTCACTAAGATAACAAAAGTGTCCCTTATTGCCTGATTATTGTAGTTTGTATCTGCAATTCTGATGCTGCAAATTTTTATGTCGTTCTATCTCAAAAAGCTGACGATTGTTGAAATCCGGTATGACATAACAGCCATGAAAAATGGATTTTGCAGGGTGGATGGCTCGTCCACATCTTGGTAACACTTGTGATATTTCTATTAGTTTCTCCTGGAGCCCACAATGTTGAGTTAAATGCCAACAACTCTTGATTTGTCATGTTGTGTCATTCTTTAGGTTATTCTGAGTGAGATTCACTGTATATAATAAATACTTCTTGATATTCTTCATTAGTAAGCCCTCATATAATATTTAACATTTTCTAGGAAGAAAGAGGGAAAACGTATTTACAATTGAATCGACAGTTTTACTGCCTTTTATAAACCAGGCTTTTATCGCAAAATACTATGAACTGCCCTTCTTCATTGACGGAAGGGTGTAGAAATCCATGCAAGACCACCTCTAGATTTGAACATACCTGAAAGATTTGGATCTTCACCCTCAGGGAGATCTTCTGATAAATTTTCTGACCCAGGTGGCTCTGTCATTTGATGCATTTCAATCATTTCTGTGACATCAGCAACTTGATAAATTGTACATATAAAGATTTTGGTCACAGAGATCGTCTGGACTATCAGTATTTACAATCCTTTCACCCTCCTGCACACTGTAACTCTTGACGATGTATACACTCAGAAGCAGAAGCTAACAATGCCACAGATGAAAATAACAACAAAGACCCATTATAATTCATTGTTGTCATTGATTTCTTACCTCATCAGAGAAAAATGAAGTACAGCATAACAACCATATTGACGACAGTACAACTTTGATTGCTTCTCCTTGAAATAACAAGGCTACAAATGAAATTATATTACCTACAAATTTTGTAGCAAACACTACCAAGAGGGTAACAAGAACTCTCCACACGACTCATGGAAAACAATTCTAAAATGTAAAACATAAGTATATTGGGATATATTGTCTGAATAACTCTAATCGATAGATAATAAACAAATACACAGACTATTAAACTGCAACCACAAACGAAAGTTTAAACGTACAAAAACATTATAACTGGGATAATTTCATTACCATCATTGGCAGCACAAGGGTTAATGTATAACTATTTATTTTTCATGAAAATGGTTCTTTTTGTCAACTTCTTGAGCTAACGTAGCTGAAACGTACCAACATCGAAGAACTTGGAACATTTTCTGACTTAGATGTACTTTGATGTGAATAAGATGCATGAAGCCTACTAGTGTATCAGTATCCACAAGTAATTAGAAAACTTTATGTCTTCCCACTAAACTATCCAGACAAAATTCAAAAAATATTAAGAAACTTACTGTCTGATAATGTTCTTTCTAAACATAAACCAGTAAGAAAATAAATAAAGTCTGTAATAGTCAACTAGTCCCGAGGAGGAACCTGTTCCCCTACCGGGCGCGTCCCCAGGTGGCGGATAGGGGAAAGCTCTACAGATATGTAGGGTAGGTGGGAAATAAAATACCACCCGTGGACCAACACAGGACCAGAAATCCAAAGGCGACTGTCTCACATTGGGCGGTCTTTGGTCAGCGTCTGTTCCCCAGGTTAGGGGCGGCTGGGAAAAACCTCCAGGGCTAACAACCGTGGTTGTAAATTTGTGGCTCGAAGAGTCACCCCTTACATACTACTATCAATCATGGAAGAGTGTAATGTGAAACAAATTACCCCAGGTGGACAATCCACCGCACCAAGGTGCGCAAGCAGACTATCGGATTCTGGGGAGTCTGCAGCATTGCACAGAGATGAATCGGGACATGATAAGACATCAAGCAAATTGAAATGTAAAAAAACAAGTTACATAGCTACTTTCAATGTAAACTCTCTTTTAAAAACAGGAAAATTAAAACATCTTACAGATACCCTCAAACATCATAGAATACTCATAACATCACTACAAGAAACTCGATACATAGATGAAAACAATTTTGATTCCGGAGGTTTCAGAATATACAAAGGAAAGGTAGGCAAAAGAATAATGAAAAACACATCCCACCTCGGAACGGGCTTTATAATAGATAAAAGTATTTTAGACTCCATTATCAGCTTTCAGTCACAATCGGAAAGACTCTCCACACTCACTTTTAAATCTGCTAATAGAGTATACACAATTGTGAATGCACATGCCCCCATAAATGAAGACAATAGGAAAAATAAGGAAAAGGTGGAACGTTTTTGGGAACAACTAGATGACGTGGTGCAAAAGATCCCAGACAAACACAACATCATACTTACGGGGGACTTCAATGCTCAAGTAGGAAAAGAGAAGAAATACAAAAATATTGTTGGAAACTACCCAGCGCACAATAGAACTAACCAAAATGGAGTCAGATTAGTAGAACTCTGCCAAGCGCATGGCTTGATCCTGAAATCCACAGCCTTTAAGAGACTACCCAGAAAACAGAAGACATGGACCTCACCAAACCCACACTTGGGTGAATTTCAACTTGATCATGTGGCGATAAAATGGAAACAGCATACAGAAATACAAAATGTCAAAGTACTCAGAGGAGCAAACTTGGATTCTGATCACTATCTTTCTAAAATAAAACTCAAAATTATCCCCAAAAGGAAAGATAGAAACAGTAAACCCAAAAGCAGAAGATACGATCCAGAAAAGATAATGAATTCGAAGGAGTTTCCCCTCGCGACTCAAGATATAAGGAACCAAAATTGGGATCAAATGAAGGAAAGCCTACTAACCAAAGCTGAACAAATAGCACCTATAACCAAAATCAAAAAACACGCATGGTGGACAGAGGAATGTGACAAACTTATTGAGCAAAGAAAGAAAGCATGGCAACAGATGCAATCTCAGAAAAATGAATATAATAGGCAAAATTTCCTGAGTGTAAGAAAACTAGTGAGTAAAAACCTCAAAAGAATTAAAAAAGCACAAGAAGATCAACTCCTTTTGCAGATCAACGAAGACTTCAACAAAAACAAGACTAGGAGCTTTTACAGAACTTTTAAACAAAAAATAACCAAGTACAGCCCACCGACACTCCAATTACAAGATAAAAATGGTAATATTGCACACAACAAAAGGGATAATTGCAAAATTTTGAGGGAATATTTCAGAAACCTTCTCAACTGTAAAGAACCAACTGAAAAAATGGATTTCAGCAACTCAACTTCAACAAGTCCTAACTCAGAACCACCCACCGTCGAGGAACTACAATCAATCATTTTGAATCTCAAAAACTATAAGGCTTCGGGAGAGAACCAAATTACAGCTGAACTGTGGAAAAATGTCAATAGAAATGCCATAGAATCTGTCCAAAACATATTTGAAGAAATATGGAAAACAGAAAGAATTCCGGATGAATGGAAGATGGCCCTCATTCACCCAATTCATAAGAGGGGATCCAGAACAGACCCCAACAATTACAGAGGGATTTCGCTCCTTGACGTAACATACAAAATACTGTCTAAAGTCCTTTTGAACAGAGCAGAACCCCAGCTAGATTGTCAACTTGGAGAATACCAGGCAGGCTTCAGGAAGGGAAGATCCTGCCCAGAACAAATTCTAAACCTCAAAAATCTTATGGCCTACCAAAAATCGAGAGCAAAAGCGTATGTCATCACATTCATTGACTTTCAAAAGGCGTACGACTCCATAGACAGGGAATCTCTAATCTCCATATTAAAAGAATTGAACCTAGACAATAAAACTGCAAACCTAATTAGAGAAACCATCACCAACACATACTCCAAAATTAAATTTATGGGAGAACTCTCAGACCTATTTGAGATAAAAACTGGAGTACGACAAGGTGATGGACTCTCTCCATTGTTATTTAACTGTGCCCTAGAAAAAATAGTAAGAGAATGGAACAAGAAAATCAATAGTGGAATCCGACTAGGAACAAAAAACAAAGGCATCAAGGTTAATTGCCTAGCATTTGCAGATGATATGGCCCTACTAGCTGAAACATGGGAAGAAGCCAAAGAACAGATCCTCGAATTACAGAAACAAGCAGAGAAAATAGGCCTTAAAATTTCTTTTGAAAAAACCAAAATAATCACAAATATAAAAAAGCCAATGAAATATCTTAAAGTAAGAGACCAAAAGATCGAAATTGTTAAAGAATTCAAATATCTTGGTGAATGGATTAGCTGGAACGCCCTTGAGAAAAAAGCAATAGAATTAAGAAGAAACAAAGTTGAACTAGCCTTTCAGCTTACTAAAAATACTTATAATAAAAAGTCCCTCTCATGGAATTCAAAAATAAAACATTACAACACTGTCATTAAACCAGAAGCACTATATGCAGCTGAGACATTATCTATCACTAACCATGGCCCAATTGAAAGGCTAGAGATCAAAGAAAGAAAAATATTGAGAAAAATTTTAGGCCCCAAATTTCATAACGACAAACTAATTCATACCAAAAATGAAACACTCTACAAAACCACAGAAAAACTTTCGGATACAATGAGGAAAAGAAGAATTGAGTTTTATGGGCACATTCTCAGAATGAACCCAAATAGACTTACAAAAAGAATGTTTGACTACTTCAGGAATAAAAAATCCAATCCAAATTGGTTTATCCAAACAGAGAAAGACTTAAGAGAACTACACATCACAGAAAAAATGCTCACAGACAGGACCGCAAAAATGATAAGCAAAGACAGAAAAGAGGGATTCCAGCTCCAAAATAGAAAGAAAAGAACGATTGTCATCTCTGATGAGGAAAGAAAAGCAAGATCAGAAAGAATGAAGCAGTACTGGGCGAAAAGAAAGGCACAGAACACACAGAAGTGATAGATTCAACGTACCCCAAAGTTGGGTGAAACGAAGAAGAAGAAGAAGTCAACTAGTCTTTATAAATCATATTATTCATGTTTATAATGAGATACATATTACAGATCCCCTATATGAAAATAAGTCATTAAAAATGTATTTATGTGAAATTACTTGGTATTATGGAGCACTGATAAGTTAAATATGCTGAGCCTAAATAGGCTAAGCCTACTGTGTGTACTGTACTTAGGTCTAATGACAAATCAGTAATCTGAATCAGTATACACCTGTAATTACGTGTTAAATAACATTCACACTATAAAAACAAAATGCAGCACTATAAAGAAGGGTACAGGCTGCCTAAGAAATTACCTAATAACACCAAGATGAAATATATACAGGTGTCCATTAACTATTACAATGTGCAGTCATGACAAGACTCAAAACTTTGCAACACAAAAACCTAAACCTAACTTGTAACAGTACTGATACTATAAGTATGAATTACCAGTGAGAAATTTTATGTACAGAAATTGTATGAATGTTTTGACAAATGCGAACTACCTTAATTTGTTATTGTCACATTTTTTATTGTGAATTTCATCCTCTTCTCACACAAATGGTGTCATTACCGGTTTCGACTTATATTCAAGTTGTCATCAGATGAACTGTTTAAACAGAAAGAAAAAAGGGAGAGTAAAGTACTTTTTACTTATGAATCAAGAAAACGATTTTAGGCTGAAATACATTCAGTTTTTCAGGAGCCTTCATGTACGAAATAACTCTGCTATCAGACATATCAGTGTCTACACCCCAGGTCTATCAAAAGGTATGTTACAAGGCGAGTGGATAATAGATAGATACCATGTGAGCACATCTTAGTAATAAACTTATGTTTGAGAACTTTTCATTTGCATGCTAGCATGTCTTGAATGTGGAGGAGGATGCAGGCTATTGTTGCCTAGTTTTTGTGATCCAAACTGTCTATGTCATATGCCACATTTCAGAAATTCTATCTCGCAGATGAAGCATTTTCGAACATAAATTTATCAGCACAATATGTTCACATGGTACTCATCTACCAACCACCACTCCTTGTAACATACCTTCTGATACAGCCTGTGTGATATTAGACTACTTTTATGTCATGAGGAAAAGATGAAAAAATAGCCAAATCAATTGCAATAGTACAAGGACTGTTGCTAACTCCTTGACCTAGGTTTTGACGTCGTTAAAAGCGTCTTCTTCTGAAGAATCAAGGATTGATACCTAAAATGGTTAACATTACATAGATGTTAAAATATAGGTAAAAGGCAAAAGTGAAAACTAATCACTGACTTACAAAGAATTTTACACTTACTAGTTACATGACATGTGGGGCTACACTAAATATGTAGCCATAAGGCACAAATTAAGATTAAAGCACCTCCATAATGATAAAAGCACAAAATATCATGCTGACTGTTACTAGAAAGTGCTTCTGAAATGCAGCTAGTGAACTGAGGTCGCGCCTGTGTCTTGAGTTGAGCAAAATTTAGGGTGTGAAAGGACAGTATATGTATGCACAGAATAAGTGTGCTAAGTGCAGGAGAGAACAGCATTGAAATGGAAAACGACTAAATTATTAAACATTGTATAGAAAAGAAGGACTTAATACCTGTGTGGTAGTATAAAAGATAAACATATGGCGTTTTATTTGGCTGTCGCCCAAAAAATTTTAATAGGAACTAATAACTCAAATTAAACGTAAAATAACTTGAAGTACATCGTTTGTAAGTGAAAAAGGGGGGAGAGAAACTGGGGTAAATGAAATGATGGCAATAGATTGACGATAAGAGGGGGAGGTAAAATGGAGTTCCTGCTTTTTTATCTTACATCATTTCACTTATTCCCCTTCACCATCTCCCCCTTGTTTTCACTTACAGGTGATGTACTTCAGGTTATTTTATATTTGGTTCAACTCATTAGATTCTACAAAAAATTTTTGGCGATACCCATACTACAATATGGGTGCTAAGTCCCTCTTTTCTCATACAATATTTTAATAACATACTCATTTCTAACTATTTCAGTACTGTTCTATCCCACACTTTTGCACACTCATTCTGAACATACATCTACTTACCTCTTGCATCCTGAATTTTCCTCAACTCAAGAGACACTGATGCAACATCAGTTCACTAGCTGCATTAGTGAAGCAACTTTCTAATGACAGTCAGTAAGATATTTTGTGGTTTTATTATTATGGATGTGATTTGTTCTTCATTTATGCCTCATGGCTGCATATTTAATGTGCCACCACACATTATGAACATTTAGTGTGAAAATTCTTTGTAAGCCAGCGATTTGTTTTTACTTTTGCCTAAACCTATATTTTACATGTATGTTCTGTTAACCATTTTAGGCATTAGTCATCGAACTTTCTGAAAAGACTTTCTAAAGATGTTAAATCCTGGATTAAGAGATTTTCAGTAAACCTTGTACGGTATTTTATTCACAATGGATGCAGCTTAAGTCCATGACTATTTCTTTATAGAGTGTAAAATAATAACCGCTGCAAGTCACAATAGAAGGTGATTTTATTTAACACAGGCTTATGCCCATCTTCAGATGGTTTACATTCATGTACATGTTTCCATACTCAATGTTGGAGGTCACAGTTTAAATGAAAAACAAATAGCTGATGATGACTAAATAGACACAAGTGAAACATTTTGATATGGCTAAGCGACATGTGTTGTAAACTATAATAGTAATTACATACAGGGGGTATATCCATATTGTTTCCAAGTTGCATTTATCACGTTTTTTACAAAAATGTTTCATCTTGTACACGTTAACTGTACATTAGTCACCATGCTAATTATTTGTGCTGCCATATTATGTATCTTATAAAATAGTGGCACTTTAGATGTTAGTCCTTTCATATGCATGTACGCTCACGACATCCCACGAGTTTACATTTGAGAACAGAGGTTATGGTCAGAGAGCTTAGGTCCAAGAAGTACAGAGATGCTACACACAGAGACACAGATACTACAAATTTTGAAAATGAAATTGTTACATGATTGTGGAACCACACTACCATTTGTAATGTATAGAATGGTTGCTACCAAATTATATAAGATTAAACAGACATCGTCTTTCTTTCCCCAAAAATTGCTTGTTGTGAGGAGGTTTGAGTTACAATTTTCGATTTTTAAATATTTCTTTAAAAACGTGTAGAAGTGGCTTGTTTACAAGGTCTACTTGTTCACTGAGAATTAGTTGTGGTAATCTGAAGCTTGGGATGTAAATTTCGAGCTCTTCAAGAAGATTCATTATCTGCCCTTTGCTGACAGTATGTAGTATATGCATGTTGTCTTTAACAACTGTCGCTGATGGCCATCAGATGTATTGCAAATGTGGATTTATCAAAGCTATTTAGCCGGAAGCCATTATTTGTTTTTTATTTAAACAGTGATATGTGGCACTGAGTATGGAAACACGTGTGTGAATGCAAACTACCTGAAGATGGGTACAAGGCCAAAACTGGCCATGTATGAAATAAAATCACCTTCCATTGTGACTGGCAGCAGTTATTATTCTGCACCATAAACCTTGTACTATTGCAACTGATTTCGGTGTGTTTTTTCACCTTTTTCTCACGAAGACTGAGTTACAGTTGCTGTCTCCAGCCATGTTCGAGATTTTTAAACTATTTTTCTCTTCATATTCAGGGACTGGCGGAACTTTTCAGAAGCACATGCACTTACAAAACCCCACATGTTTACATTTGAGTACAGAGGTTATGATCAAACAGACATTACAAAATATTAAAAAAGGGAATTGTTACATGATTGTGGAACCACACTGTCATTTATAACACATAGAATGGTTACTAGCAAAGTATTCAAGTTTAAACAGACATCGTATTTTTTTTTTCGAAAACTGCTAGTTGTGAGATGGCTATGAGTTAAATTTTCGATTTTTAAATATTTTCAAACTAATATCGAATCCACGTTCGAAATAGAGGAAAATAATAGTAGAGTTTCATGTTTCTGTAGGCCGACCTGTTCATGGGCTATTAATCAGAAATCAGTGTATCTCCTTGTAAAATGCAGGTGGTCTGTAAGTGGGCGTATTTCCGATCTGTGATACACAGATTACATAGTCTGTCTCTAAATTAGTAAGCGTAAATCATGATCTAGATATATTAAAACAAGTAGCCTTGATTAACGGTTATAAGACAAAAGAAATTGTTAATGCATATAAGAAATTAATTAAGAAGTGGACGAGCAGTGTAGATGATAAACCTGAAACACGAGGAAAAAAATCATTGTATTCACTACAGAAGAAGAACGTCTGAACAGATTTCTCGTTCTTCTCCTAAGAACAAAAAGAGATTATTCTTCCGCACTGAAAATCGATTTCGACATAAAATATGGCATAAAGAAATTTTAGTTTACAGAAAATATTCAAGCCTGCCATCTATAATGTAAAAGATGGAGCCTGTACGAAATTTTAGATAGGCCAAAAGAGTCTTTTAAAGAAAAATTGTGTCGTAGGAAGTAATAAAATAGCTTTCAGTTCGCTCTCTCTCTTTCTCTTTCTCTTTCTCTCTCTCTCTCTCTCTCTCTCTCTCTCTCTCTCTCTCTCTCTCTCTTTTTCCAGTACAGACGTAAGGTGCGATGCATAGATCAGCATCTTGCTGCCAGTGATTATGTTTCCAAATAACGCAATTTGGATACACTTCAAGTGCTTGAAATTAACACTAATTAAACAAAATGGTTTCGATAATAAAGCCTTCTTCGAAGTATCTTCCTGTCTGTTATAACGTCTCATCTCCCCGCTTTTTCCCTTTCTTTTTGTTATGATTCATCCTTGTGCTGGCTCGCACTTGTCTAATAGGAATTTGATGTAAGAATTGTTTAATTCTGGCTATTCAGTGTACACTTAAGACTGCCACGTACCACTTTGCTACTCGTGGACTGCGTCTGCAGGCAGGCGTTCAGCGCGCAACTACATATCTGTCTACACCGGTGGTTCTCATAATCAGGTTTGTTCTGTAAACATTCCTTATCTTACGTACACTCTAAAACAAAACAACGGCGCACTACGAAGAAATTATCCGAATGGGGTGGCAATCTGAAGGTGTGATGTGCCTGTTCAGTCAAACAAATGATTACAATTTTAGATAAATTGGATCATTAATTCAAGAGAGAGAGCTTCACAAATTTAGGAAGTAAATGACACATTGATCCATCTCTGGGCCTTATGCAAGCAGTTATTCGGCTTGTCACTGACTGATAGAGTTGTTGGATGTCCTAATGAGGGATATCGTGCCTAATTCTGCCAAAATGTCGCCACAGATCGTCAAAATCCCGAAATGGTTAAAGGACCCTGCCCGTAATGCTCTAAACGTTCTCAGGTGGGGAGAGACCCAGCGACCTGGCCGACCAAGGTCGGGTTTGGCAGGCACGAAGTCAAGCAATAGAAACTCTCGCTATGTACGGGCGAACTTTATCTTGCTCCAATGTAGGACGATGATGGCTTTGCCATGAAAGGCAACAGGTTGGGGCGCAGAATATCGTCAACATACCGCTGTGCTGCAAGGGTGTCCCGGATGACAACCAAAGGAGACTCCTAACTAAGGTACGAGCATATGGGATTGGTTCCCAAGTATGTGAGTGGTTCGAAGACTTCTTAAGTAATAGAACCCAGTACGTTGTCCTCAATGGTGAATGTTCATTGGAGGTGAGGGTATCATCTGGAGTGCCCCAGGGAAGTGTGGTAGGTCCGCTGTTGTTTTCTGTCTACATAAATGATCTTTTGTATAGGGTGGATAGCAATGTGCGGCTGTTTGCTGATGATGCTGTGATGGACGGGAAGGTGTCGTCGTTGAGTGACTGTAGGAGGATACAAGATGACTTGGACATGATTTGTGATTGGTGTAAAGAATGGCAGCTAACTCTAAATATAGATAAATGTAAATTAATGCAGATGAATAGGAAAAAGAAACCCATAATGTTTGAATACTCCATTAGTAGTGTAGCGCTTGACACAGTCATGTCGATTAAGCATTTGGGTGTAACATTGCAGAGCGATATGAAGTGGAACAAGCATGTAATGGCAGTTGTGGTGAAGGAGGATAGTCGTCTTCGGTTCGTTGGTAGAATTTTGGGAAGATGTGGTTCATCTGTAAAGGAGACCGTTTATAAAACACTAATACGATCTATTCTTGAGTACTGCTCGAGCGTTTGGGATCCCTATCAGTTCGGATTGAGGGAGGACATAGAAGCAATTCAGAGGCGGGCTGCTAGATTTGTTAAGGGCAGGTTTGATCATCATGCGAGTGTTACGGAAATGCTTCAGGAACTCGGGTGGGAGTCTCTAGAGGAAAGGAGGCGTTCTTTTCGTGAATCGCTACTGAGGAAATTTAGAGAACCAGCATTTGAAGCCGACTGCAGTACAATTTTACTGCCGCCAACTTACATTTCGCGGAAATACCACAAAGATAAGATAAGAGAGATTAGGGCTCGTACAGAGCCATATAGGCAGTCATTTTTCCCTTGTTCTGTTTGGGAGTGGGACAGGGAGAGAAGATGCTAGTTGTGGTACGAGGTACCCTCCGCTACGCACCGTATGGTGGATTGCGGAGTATGTATGTATATGTAGATGTAGAGTCCTGCTATGAAAGAAATGGTGCCCCAGACCATCACTGCTGGCTGTCAGGCCATATGGCGGGCCACAGTCAGGTTGCTATTCTGTCTCTGTCCAGGGCGTCTCCAGACACGTCTTGGGCCTGGAATCTCGTTGACTGGAGTAGAATTGTCTTCAGTGATGAGTCTCGCTTCGAACTGAGCCCCAGTGACCACCGAAGACGTGTCCAGAGATGCCCCAGAGGCGCACCAACCCTAGTGTCGCTCGCCATACGGCCCAGCATCCAGGAGTGATGGTGTGGCGTGCCATTTCGTCTCATAGCAGGAGCCCTTTGGTATCAAACGGTGCACTCTAGGAGCACAGCGGTATGTTCACGATATTCTACATCCCATTTTATTGCTCTTCAAGACCAACAAGTTGCTGGATCTCTCCCCAATTGAGAGCGTTTGGAGCATTATGGGGAGGACCCTCCAACCAGCTCGGGATTTTGACAATCTAGGGCGGTAATTGGACAGAATTTGGCACGGTGTCCCTCGTGAGGACATCCAACTCTACCAACCAGCGCCAAGATGAATTACTTCTTCCCTAAGTGCCAGTGGTTGACCAACATGCTACTGACTTGCTCATTTTCTGAGGCTCTTCTTCCTGAACAATCATCGAATTTTCCTGAAACTGAAATGGGTTGTTTGTCTGTACATGAACATCACATGTACTGATTTGCATACAGTTCGTGTAATTCTTTTATGGTAAGTTTTTTTCTTTTTCTTTTTTTGTATAAGGGTTGTAACCTTCCCGTATAAATAAAAAATATAAAATAATGATGTGTAACCTTCCTGAACAGAAAATAAAAAACAAAAATAATTAAATTTGGATAATTAAGTTCCGATTTATGAAAACTGAGAAATCTTAACTCCTGAAAAACAGATAAATTTTGATGTAAGCAGCGCTACGCCATGACCCTGTGAAATCAGTCTGAATCTGACTGTGAGAAATAAACTGAAAAATTCTTACCTCGCGATGGTGTCGCCGGATAACACTGTCTACATATCTGTTCGTAAATGGCACAGCTTAGTGCAATCCTGGCCTATCTACTAATACTTGATAAACTTGTCTGAGATCTGAATCACGAAAAAAACTGACTTTACTTAGTGTCACAGCTGCACAGCTGGTCGTCTGATTACGAACGAACACATGACTATAATCTGACAAAAATTGTGGAATATATTAATTTAGGTAAAAGATTGGACTGGGACTGGCAATGGCTTAAGGGGAAATTATACTTTTATAGTTGACTGGTAAAAACAATTATATTCCGAAAATTTTTTACGTTATTGATAAAGATCTACAAATCATTACATGAGAAAACTGAATATATTACAAATCTGGGTCAACTGGTACTGACGAATCACAAAAGGAAAGATTGGCTTGGTTCAAATGGTTCTGAACACTATGGGACTTAATATCTGTGGTCATCAGTCCCCTAGAACTTACAACTACTTAAACCTAACTAACCTAAGGACATCACACACATCCATGCCCGAGGCAGGATTCGAACTTGCGACCGTAGCGGTCACACGGTTCCAGACTGTATCGCCTAGAACAGCACGGCCACACTGGACGGCAGGATAGATTGAAACAAATTCATATTAACATCGCAGACAAGTGACTTAAGTATGTGCATGTCAATAAAAATAATAAAATTTATCTTACAATAGGTGGTTGACTTAATTACACTGTTGATTTTTCAATATATTAACAATTATTCATTTTTTCATCATCATCACCTTCCATGGTATCATTTAGCTCTGCAGGCTGATCACAATTACACTCCTGGAAATTGAAATAAGAACACCGTGAATTCATTGTCCCAGGAAGGGGAAACTTTATTGACACATTCCTGGGGTCAGATACATCACATGATCACACTGACAGAACCACAGGCACATAGACACAGGCAACAGAGCATGCACAATGTCGGCACTAGTACAGTGTATATCCACCTTTCGCAGCAATGCAGGCTGCTATTCTCCCATGGAGACGATCGTAGAGATGCTGGATGTAGTCCTGTGGAACGGCTTGCCATGCCATTTCCACCTGGCGCCTCAGTTGGACCAGCGTTCGTGCTGGACGTGCAGACCGCGTGAGACGACGCTTCATCCAGTCCCAAACATGCTCAATGGGGGACAGATCCGGAGATCTTGCTGGCCAGGGTAGTTGACTTACACCTTCTAGAGCACGTTGGGTGGCACGGGATACATGCGGACGTGCATTGTCCTGTTGGAACAGCAAGTTCCCTTGCCGGTCTAGGAATGGTAGAACGATGGGTTCGATGACGGTTTGGATGTACCGTGCACTATTCAGTGTCCCCTCGACGATGACCAGTGGTGTACGGCCAGTGTAGGAGATCGCTCCCCACACCATGATGCCGGGTGTTGGCCCTGTGTGCCTCGGTCGTATGCAGTCCTGATTGTGGCGCTCACCTGCACGGCGCCAAACACGCATACGACCATCTTTGGCACCAAGGCAGAAGCGACTCTCATCGCTGAAGACGACACGTCTCCATTCGTCCCTCCATTCACGCCTGTCGCGACACCACTGGAGGCGGGCTGCACGATGTTGGGGCGTGAGCGGAAGACGGCCTAACGGTGTGCGGGACCGTAGCCCAGCTTCATGGAGACGGTTGCGAATGGTCCCCGCCGATACCCCAGGAGCAACAGTGTCCCTAATTTGCTGGGAAGTGGCGGTGCGGTCCCCTACGGCACTGCGCAGGATCCTACGGTCTTGGCATGCATCCGTGCGTCGCTGCGGTCCGGTCCCAGGTCGACGGGCACGTGCACCTTCCGCCGACCACTGGCGACAACATCGATGTACTGTGGAGACCTCACGCCCCACGTGTTGAGCAATTCGGCGGTACGTCCACCCGGCCTCCCACATGCCCACTATACGCCCTCGCTCGAAGTCCGTCAACTGCACATACGGTTCACGTCCACGCTGTCGCGGCATGCTACCAGTGTTAAAGACTGCGATGGAGCTCCGTATGCCACGGCAAACTGGCTGACACTGACGGCGGCGGTGCACAAATGCTGCGCAGCTAGCGCCATTCGACGGCCAACACCGCGGTTCCTGGTGTGTCCGCTGTGCCGTGCGTGTGATCATTGCTTGTACAGCCCTCTCGCAGTGTCCGGAGCAAGTATGGTGGGTCTGACACACCGGTGTCAATGTGTTCTTTTTTCCATTTCCAGGAGTGTATTATTCAGTTCCATATAATAAAATTTTACAACTTGTTCTGCACCGTGTCTTTAACAACTACTAACTGTAAACTGCGCTGTAACAGCGACAGATTACAACTACACTGTAGCAGCGAGCGACTACAACTGCGGCTGAGACTGCTCTGACCTGCGACTCTACTGCAGCTTTCTTTTAACAGGGCAAAGATATTTTATGTCTCAGGCAGCGCCTGTGAATTGTCGTTCTAACAAGTGGAGCAATACATCGACATCACATTTGCCCCAGCAGGATGGTGAACCCCTTACAAGGTTTATGTGCTTTAAGAGTGTATATAAGTTAGTTTGGTTTGTAATTTAAACGTCCTGCTAAAAAACTGAAGCATCCCGGCACCATGGTTGGATGGATTGGGTGCGCACCCTAGTGTATTAGCATTGTTCCTGTTTAATGTTAATACCGGCTCTGGTAAGTTTTATAACGGGCATGAACAGCATTAGACGCTGAACGATCACCATGATGGATGCAGAGATCCCACATATTGCTATGAGACAGCGTTGTTAGCAAGTGACAGAGCTTGAAAGGGGTCACATTCGCACACTGGTAAATTGTGCAGTATCCATATTTGTGGGATATTCAGACCTGACGGTCGCCCGGTATTGGACTGCAGGCATACTCGTTGTCTAGATTTCTGTCAACCAGGTGTGACCGCCATAATGGAGGGCCATCATATTGTGCACCGAGCACATCATAACACCTTCACATCTGCACATGCTATCCGAGAACAAGTAAGGGTTTCCTCCAATATCCTGTGATATTCAGCACGATTTGTTGGAGATTATAGTTGGAGTCTGGAACGATGCTGGTCGAGATGAGGCTTGTTCTGCTCACCTATGTCACGCATTCTCCGACGGTCGCTGAGTGTCCAGTAGCATTCTGAGCGCTCTGTTGTGAATGTCACACTCAATGCGAGCGTTAAACGCGATCATAGGGAGTTACTTAGTGAATTTTTGTTCCATTTGTTGCGAGATGTCATCGCTGATGTTGGTGGTAAGTAACAAATTCCACATAAGCAAGCGACAGACACAATTTGCAGGATACACGCTTTCTTCAAGCACTAAGCACGTGTATACGTATACCTCAACTGTCCTTTGGAACTGGCAACACTGCAGACCCCGTCTGTGCCTCGGCCAGCGCGACCCATAATCGTTTGTGAATCAGGCTATAGCAATAGCTGCACTTGGGAATCACTGTGCCATCCGCAGGCTGCTGTGAACACCACAGTACAAATGGCTGTGTTTGTAGTGGTGCCGTGACTACTGACAAATGGAGTCGCACTGTACTCTGCAACGAATGGCGGCGCTGCACCTCTGCACGACCATCGTTGACGTGTATAGCGGCAACCATGGGAGAGGTCGACAGCTGCGCTACTCCTGGCTTCGTGGTGCGGAGTGGCATTGGTTATGACTTTGGCTCATGGCTGTACCCTGATGGCACAACAGCACACTATGGGCAACTTGCGTCCTCATATGTAACATCTGATGCAACAGCAATATGGTACCGTTATGGCGATGCAAGGGGCACCAAATTTGTTATAAAATTCAGTGAATAACTCAACGGGCAGTGTTTTTCAGTGCAGGTATTTCGTTCATCCCAAGCAAGTATCGATTCGTGACGTCATCGTCTTGACACGAGTTGACTGTAATCTGAATACATTTTAGCAAACTAATAGTTCCTTTCAGGTGATGCAATTTTATTGATTATGAAATACAAGTTCTTGAAGTTTATTCAGAATTGGACATGTTAATTATTAATTGCAGGCCATAATTTACCTGTTTAATATAAAGGTGTTTTGAATTTTGTGTGCATGAAAAAGTGTGAATTTATGTGTGGCTTTTACTCTGAGACGAGTTATCACTTAGAGTGCAAAAAGTGCGCGTGTACTGTTCGCTGACCTGCACGGTGAATTTTATTTTTTGTGATTTTGACTCCTAATGGGAAAACTGAAACGTGCGAGCTCGATTTGAAATATGTTACACGCTAGTGCATGATCGAGCTGTCCAGAGAATCGCGTACAATAGTTGCAAACGCGCTTGGTCTTAATGCACGAAATTGGAAATTAATTTCGAGACAAGTGCTGATTTTGACAAAAATGAACGGAAAGTTTATTCAAAATATCGAGGTTCTCTTTAGAGACACATATCACCTTGCTGATCACGTTGCTTAGCAACACTGAAATGCAGATTAATTAATTCATTAGAACGATTTGCGACGTAATAAGTCCCATTACACATATAAACTGTTACTCGAAATTTGCTGACCACACTAGAGTATGCGAGTGATTTTATTTCCAGAAATGCCAATAAACCGGCGGTTTCAAAAGTTAAATTACTAACTGTTGTGTAACTTCATTAATTGTCTCACGCCACTACTGAACGTGTTGTATCGTATCTCTTCACAAGAGATCTCAAGAAGCCGGGATAAACAAGAAACAAGAAGATGGCTAAAGAAGAGGCATCGGTATACCATTTGTTAAATGGACAATGCTCGTCAAGAATAGCATGTGTGCATTTGAATTGTCTGCATAATGTTGAGGTACTCCCATGGCCAACAAGACCTCCAGATATGTCACCGATAGAACATGTGTGGTAAGATCTCAGACGTCAACATCGTCCCTGTGCAAGTATCCGGGATATCAAGGACTGCTTACAACAGTTGTGGGCTACCTTGCCTCGAGAGACGATACAGCAGCTTTATGAAACCCTTCCCAAACAAATCAGTTCATGCATCCAAGTCAGAAGGTGTGTTACGTCCTACTGATAAGTGAGCTCATACTGCCAAGTTCTTTGGAAATTTAACTTGGTTTTGTAATCACTGAAATGACATCACACAACCTTTCAACCAACGAAGTTTCAGTCGCTTTCGCCTCCCCTTTTGAGCGTTTACTGTCTTTGTTAGTCAGTAGCTTTTTGGTGTTTTGCTATCGCCTTTTTCTTTCCTTCTAAAAAGATCATCTGATGACTTGGTAATCAGTGGGACCGGTAATGACACCACTTGCTCGATTTGAGACTATAATAGACATTTTAAGACAAAAAATGACGTACCACGAAGGAGTTACGCTAATCAGTGATAAATTGATATTCATACATTTCTCGACGGAAAATGCAGAATTGTCAGCTATGGCGGCCGATGGATGTATGTGTGACGCTGTAGGGCGTTTTCACAGTGCATTTGGCAAGAATCGCAATCAGGGGACATCTGGAAACCAGGGCGAATTTCATTCCACGTAATCAGTTAGACAGTAACGATGTCCCACAGACAGACATGTGGGCAATATACACAGCTTTCAGCCTTTGAGAGAGAATGTGCAGTTAGGCTCTAAGAGGCCGGTTGGAGTAATTGGCGAATTGCTCGACAGTTGAATTGAAGCGATGCCATTATTCGATAATGTTGGCAGGAATGGATGATCCACGGCCGAACACAACATCAAGAAGGAAGTGGTCGGCCTAGAGGGACGGCAGAACGTGAGGACCGAACAATCGTCAGACAGGCACTCAGAGCTCCAGATTCATCATTATCATCCATCCGACGTGCAACTGGTGCTCACAGGAAGGAGGCTGTGCTCACGTGCCCTTTGCGCAGGTTACCAGTGACCTCTGTGTACCGACAAGCCGACTTGCAGTGGTGTCGGGCTCACTCTGCCTGGAATGTCATTGACTGGAAAAGGATTGTCTTCAGTGATGAGTCCCCCTTCGAACTGAGACCCGCCGACCTGTGAAGATGTGTCTGGAGACGCCCCAGTCAGTGGTGCGATACCAGCCTGACTGTCGCTCGACATACGACTCGACAACCTGAAATGATGGTCTGGGGTGCAATTTGATTCCATGCCAAGACCAATTTGGTTGTCATCTGCGGCAGCCTTATAATACAGCGGTACGTCAACGATAGTCTATGTCCCGTTTGGCTGCCTTTCATGGCAAGCCATCCCAGGCTTACATTTCAGCAAGATAATGCCCGTTCAGACACTGACGAGAGTTTATACTGGTTGTCTTCGCGCTTGCAAAACCTACCACGGCCAGCATCTCTCCCCGATTGAGAACTTTTGGAGCATTATGGGCAGGACCCTCCAGCCAGCTCGGGATTTTGACAGTCAAACGCACCAATTGGACAGAATTTGGCAAGTAATCCCTCAGAGAGGCAGACAATAATCTGTCAACCAACGTCAAGCTGAATTACTGTTTGCAGAAAGGTCAGAGCTGAACCACTGCGTTACTGCCTTGCTCAGTTTCTGAAGCTCGTTCTCTCGAAGTAATCATCCAATTTTTCTGACATTATAATCATTTATTTGTCTGTACATGTACATCACATCTACATATTTCCGTCCCATTTGGATAATTCCTTCGTGATGCGTCGTTTTTTTTCCGTAAAGTGTATATCAAACAATGTTATACAAGATGGTTAAAGTGTTTCCCAGTGACTGACCTATGTAATCCACAGAACATGGTTTGTATTCACCGTGTATCACAAATTGACTTACTCAGCTGTAGAAAGCAAATGAATGAAAGTGTAACAGAACTATTCACATGACACTTTAACAGTTCAAGTATTTTTCGATATTTGCTTATCTTAGCAATACCTTGAAGTACAGTGAATCCAGCGTGTTCTTAATTTTGTCTGTGGACAGTAGTACTATACTCTGTTTAACTAAAGATTAACATGGAAGTCAACATTGCTCTTTATTGTTACGTCATAGAATCCTCTTTTCCTTGTAACTTAACGGCGCCGTGTCGTGCACTACAAAGCCATGTGCGATAGTAAGGGTATGCTTAGGCTGCATCCTCGTGGCTTCTACGTCACCATATTGGCGGATCAGACAATAGAAATACAAATGCAAATTAGAACCATTTGCAAAAATAATCACTTAATTGGTATAAGGTATAACTCTAGTAAGTCGACTAAGAACCACTTAATTACACATTGCCTTAAAAGGTTCAAATTAAAATATTATGGCTGAAGGCCTAGTTAAGAAAACTTGCGATACCTCCTGGGGTGAAGGCCCGAAACTACACCTAAACAAGAATGGCTAAGACCTGAACACAGGTTATAAAAATTTGCCTTAAAGAATACACACAGCTGAAGGCCTTACTTTAAAGAAATATATTTCATATAAATATTGGGCTGAACGCCACACACCAGACATTGAACACCTCAGGGTTTAAGACCTGGATAACAAGAATTTCAGATACAGCAAATTTAAAAAAAAAATAGTTTTAAGCAAATCAATTTTCAAAATTTTAATTTAAAATGGCTGAAGGTCTTATCTTAAAAATATTTCACATAAAAGCTCGTCTGAAAGCCACACACAAGACATTGATCAACTCAGGACTTAGGGCCTGGATAACGAGAATTTCAAAATTTTAGATTTTAAGCAAATCAATCTTCAAACTTTAATTTAAGTCAGCTGAAGGCCTTATCTTATAATTAAAAAAAACTAAATTAATAGGTAGCTGAAGGCCTCACACAGTACATCAGACTAAAATGAAAATTACAATCCAAAACCAACAGAACAGCAGTGCTCAGAAGTGTTCCAGGAGTCGGCCTGAGGTAGCTCTAACGTAAGGTGAGGTGAGACAGGCAGCCAAGAGTAAGGTTAAATAATTAGATGGCAACCCGACCCAGGGATGGCTGAAGGAGAGACTGACAACCTAATCAATTCCCTTCCACCTGGCCAACGATACGACAATGGAAAATATCAGCCCAGGACGAAGATACCAGCCACATTACATCTTCAAAATTGGCATCTAAAAACAGCCAAGGAACGATAACCACTTTAAGAAAAAAATTTGAACAAACAACTAAAAGGCTGTTGAATTACATGCCGTGCAGAACAACATCAACACAGCAAGGAAAACACACTGCCTGAAAACTATGCTAACGACCAGGGCAGGTAACTGCAGCGTTAATAGCCACAAGGGAGAAAAAACCGCTGGTAAACTTCACTGATAAGTAGCAGCCAATTTAATAGTTATAGACCATACAGGAAGATGGCTGCAAAATTTCACCGACTCCAACACACCATTCGTTGCTCCTGGCCGGAACAGCCCAGGAAGAAACAACTGTCAATGAACAAAGAGATGTCTCAGCAGTTGAGGTTTCATAACATGTTAACTGATCACTCAATTTCCATGTCCAGGTTCGGTGAGCAACGAAATTTGTAGCTCTCGCAGCTAGGGCCTCACAATCGGAACGCATGTGCACGCCACCACCAGTCCCAGCCTGACCATGCGCCATGGAGACTTCCTTGCTGCTCTGTCCCAACCAACTGACTGCCACAAACACCACCACATGGAAATATAGCGGTCTCATCAAAGATGTTACAGCAGTACTAGTATCGATAAGCGCTGCTGCTGCCACTGGCTGAGGCAAGTCAGCAACTCGTTATGGTAGTAACTCAGGGAGAAGTAAGACACCACTCGATTGCGACAAAATGCCAAAGAGGAAATGGCATCAACGTGAGCCACCCACGGCTCGCTAGGTGTTCAGATAGATAGTAATCTGTCGTGGAAAGCCCACATTCAGGATCCCCATTATTACTATTTGAATGGTAACTGAAGTAAGTGGTAGTTTGACACAAAAATATTCTACTTTTCTTATCGTGATTCGCTTATAATGTATGGTATTATATTATATTTTAGTCTGGATATTCTGACATTGACCTCTCAATATACATACTCTTTACAGTTGGTTCTTGTTAACAGTATCAGCTTATTCCCAAGAATTAGCAGCTTTCACTCAGTTAATACCAGGCAGAAAACCAATCTGCATTTGGATTGAACTTCCTTGACTCTTGTGCAGAAAAGTGTGCAGTATACTTCTTCATCCATTTTCAATAATCTACCGCAAGAATTCAAAAATCTGTATTCCATGCACTTTCAAATTGAAAGTGAAAAGTATCCTCGTGGGTCACTCCTTCTATTCTGTCAAAGGTTTCCTTGAAAAATTAAGCTCATTCCTCTGTTTTACAAGGTGTGACAATGAAGTAATGAGACTAAATGGTTCAAATGGCTCTGAGCACTATGGGACTTAACATCTATGGTCATCAGTCTCCTAGAACTTAGAACTACTTAAACCTAACTAACCTAAGGACAGCACAGAGCACCCAGTCATCACGAGGCAGAGAAAATGTAATGAGACTGATGTGGAAAAAATGTTTCCTACCGTTTTAGTCAAGTTTAGTGTTGTCTCCTTCAAAGTAGTTCCCTTCTGATTGCACACACTTTTTCCAGCGCTTCTGCCATTGATGGTAACATTTCTGGAACTCATCTTCTGCAAAATCCTCCAAGACCCTCATCACAGCTTTTTGGACATCTTGTGTCGTTTTGGAGTGATATCTGGTGAATAAGGTGGCTGTGGTAGTACTGAAATTTATTATGAGGTTAAAAATTGCTGTACTGCTAGAGCAGTATGAGATGGTGCACTATTGTGATACAGAATCCAGTTATCAGCAATGTTGGCACAGACACAAAGAACTCTTTTACGAAGTCTTTTTAAAATTTCTTTGTAGTAATATTGGTTAACTGTTTGTCCAAGGGGCTCCCACTCTTTATGAACAATTCCCTTGGAATCAGAGAAGCACACCAGCATGCATGGTCGTCCACTGCGGTCTTCATCTTCAACATTCGTTCTGCCTTCACTAAACATTCTATGCCAACGAAAAACGTGAGGTTTTGACATAGCCTCCTCTCCAAAAGCCTTCTGAAGCTTACTGTCAGTTGTCATCGCGTTTTTAACCAATTAAACGCAAAAAGAAATGGCATACCGTTGCGCAATATTATGCAGTTCCATTTCCGTGACGAGAGACACGAACACATGTTAACTTATTACAGCACAACTCGCAGCTGAGCAGTTGCATCTATGTGCTGCTTGGACTAGAAGCAGCATATACACCAAGGTCAAAGATATTGTGCCTACGCAAGCCTGCAGGGCTGCCACATCTTGCAAAAAAAAATCACTCTCATTATTTTATTCTCGCACCTCATATTGCTGATTGTTTTTACATAAAATTATGGCCTGGCTGTTTTTGTGTTCATAAACATTTTATTTTACATGTTATTATTTTTATTTTGTAGATATCTAAAATAAAATAAAAAATAAATATGTAAATTATCAACAAAACACTAATGTCCATGAAAACTGATGAAACAAAAAAAAATGCAACATATGCCAAGTTATTAAAGATATTGACAAACTTGGAATGACATGTATAACTTGTGAACCAGAAGATAGAAAAAATGAAGTGATGTGGAACTGAAGTAAATAAGTTCAGTTTCAGAATGCATCTACTTTTGAACAAATATCAAAATTTACTAGAAACAATTATTTAAAAAAGGCAATGATAAAACTTTGTTATTCATTTTAAAAATATAAAAAATCTAAATGAAATTTGTTCTTTTGTAAATAGGTGAGCGAGAAATTCATTCATATTGCGCACTTCAATTTTACTCAGAACTAATAAACACATATCCTTATAAGTAAGCAGCCAGTTCGAACGATCTTCACTGTTGATCTTTTAACGTTTAAAAATCTTATAAAATTTATCCGTACAAATAAGTAGCCAACTCGAACAATCTTCGTTGTTGATCCTCAATTTTTAAAAACAGTAAAAATTTTATCCTTACAAATGAGTAGTCAACTTGAGCAACTCACCATCATGAATCTTTGCTCCTTATGTAGGAGAGGAGGTTGTAAAGGATATAGTATGATTACAAAGCCAGAGTTCATTAATTTCATCCTCTTCTGCAAATACCAGATGAAATAGATCGAAAAATTATGGAGTTTAGATTTCAAATATAGTACTTTATTATCACTAGAGAGAAGGATTGATTAAAAAATTCAAGCATGGGAAGGAAAATATCCTAGCACAAATGTCTAGTTTTCGAGCTCAAGAATCAGCATGGGCACTAAACAGAATTTTTTGCCCACAAGTAGGGGTTAATCGATACATTCCATTGAGGTGGTAATCGTATATTGAATTACCAGAAAAGATCAGATCCAAGCAAGCCTTGTCAGAAATAATGATCGAAAATGCTTCCTGTGGTCAATAATATCTGCATTACATTCAGCAAAGAAAAATCCGCAAAGTGTAAGCAAGGATCAAGACATTAGTCTTGAAACTGAGGAAAAACTCGACAATTTTGAATTTCCTGTAATGGTTGGTAATATTCAAAAAACTGAAACTATAATTAATGTGTCTATCAATGTCCATTCATTTGATGAAAGATATCGAATATATCTATTAAAAATTACGAAATGCATGGAAGAAAAACATTTATTTCAAAAGAAGGTGAAAATTCACACTACTGTTGCATAAAAGATTTGTATCGCCTTATTTCAAGTCAGATAACAAATCATAAAGAATCAAAATTTTCTCTCACATGTGTCTTCTCCACTTCACTAGAAAATAAAAATTAGATAATCATACGTCAAGCTGTTTAGTTAACAAACTATTAAATGTAGAATTACCACAGAAAGCTCATATGTAGATATTAAAAATTATCAACATTCACAGAAAGTTTCATTCGTTATTTATGCCGATTTTGAATGTATACTTTGAAAGATAGGCAACTGTCAACCAACCCTTAAAGAACCATACACTATGAAATACCAAAAACATGAGCCAAGCAGTTTCTGTTATTATATCAGATACATTAATATGCATTATAAAGACCCAGTTGTATACAGAGGAGTAAACCCCCATAAAAATTTATTGAGTGTATGAAAAAAGACACTGATGAATTCAGAAGAATTTACTCTGAAAATGAAAAAATGAAACCTCTTACACCTGAAGAACAATCAAGGCATTTAAGATCAAAAATTAAACATTAAAAAGTTTTTACAGGAGATTTAGTCAAGCTATTGATCAAAAAATGTGGTGATCCCCACGATTACATGGACAGCTGGAAGAAATTTGAAGAAACATGTCTTCCACTAAAGAAGGATTACTATAGCAGACTCAACAATACTAACATAATACATTAAGACTAAAAAAACATTATGAAAAATACACAAAAAATCTGACATAAAAAATCTTGGTGAATATTATAGTTTATGTCTGAAAACTAATGTACTGTTGTTGGCTTATGTCTTCAAGAATTTCAGAAAAATTTATATAAAAGCCTATGATCTTGATCCCCCTTGATACTATACAGTACCAGGATTAATGCAGGAATCAATGCCAAAGTGACTACATAACCAATCAATTTAATACACGATTATGATATGATTCTAATGCTTGAAAAGAGTGTAAGAAAAGGCATATCTCAGTGTTGCAAGAGACATGTGAAGACAAATGACAAATATTTGAAGGATTTCGATATGATGCAGATATCAAATTATTTAGCTTATTTAGATGCAAACAATCAATATGGCTGGACTAAGAGTCAGTATTTACCATATACAGGATTTGAATGGGAAAAACCAGGTTCTTTTGATTCAGCAAAAATAAGTGAGACATCAACACTTCTTAAGAGGGATATATTCACTTACATAACTAAGGAATTTATAGAAAAGGAAAGAAATGGTTTCTGTTATTATCAAGTTATTTAGGATATGATGTTTACCACATTTAGTATGGAGAAGATGGAAATTTAATTCGCCCTTGTTATATTTTTGGGGGTTATTATGTTTGTAAATATACAGCAAGTTTAGTTGGACTTAATTAGGAATATCAGCTGTTAAATTTTTTAAAGAGAATAATACAGTTATTCCAGAGAGAAATGTGCAAAATTCAGGAAAATCTTTATAATTAGAGCCAGGATAAAAGTTGTAATTTTGCTATGGGGAAAAACAAGTCCTGTAGCGTTTCCTCTTCTTGCAATATTAATTTTCTTAATTCTGTTCTTTGAATACTCTTAACTACCACTAATGTAAGAATATCCACAAATTTTATATTCTTTTGCTCTTTGTTTTAATTCTGCAATTTCCTTCTTTAAATCCTTTTGAAACGGCTTTTCTAACACTAGATTACAGTTTCTATGATAGTTGTAGTATTTTCCTATCTTTAAAATCTTGGCAGTGCCTCAGAGTTGTTTTACATTTAATGCTTCTATTCCCGAATCTTTAGGACATATATGTGTTCCTTCGAATCACTATGATTATGGTGTGTTTTATCGATACATTCTATTAAATCCTGTTTACGTTTGTAATAATATTCTATTATATTTAAATCTTGTGCTATTTCATGTAATTCTGAATATTCTTTCTCTAGAAGTTCTTTATTCTATACTTAATATTTTTATATTGGCTAATTCACTAAAATTATTACCCATTTATATTAAAATTTTTTTATTAAATAGTTGCATTTTTGTGAAGGGACAACTAGATGGTCCCATTATTTTCATTTTGTGGAGCTGGTGAATAACTGACTACCTTATTTGTATTAAAAAAGCAATTTATGTGGAGGCACCAAACAGGTGGTCTTATATTTTTATTATAAATCTTTAACAAGCTGTTTTTCATTAAAAATAATTTTATTAATGAGGTTAGATTTTATAATGTCCATATGGTGATGTGTCTGTTTTATTTTCCAAATCTTGTTGTCATTTGGGCTCAATGCTTTCTCATTGACTTTAACTGAGTAGATTTCGTGTTTTTCACTTCGAATCAGTTTACTCATTCTATATCTTTCAATATTGTTGAACAGACAGTCCTTGTAGTCTTGAAGGCGTATATTATTCTTTATTATACATTTCTTGACACCTTTCGATTTTTTTCTCTTTCTTCTCGCCAACTTTATAAGCATACATTTTTGCTCTTAAAAAACAGAATGCTTCTATTATTTTTCCATTACATTCGTCTTTCATCACGAACCACAAACGTGTGGTTCCTGAAGAGGGGCAGCAGCCTTTTCAGTAGTTGCAAGGGCAACAGTCTGCATGATTGACTGATCTGGCCTTGTAACAATAACCAAAACGGCCTTGCTGTGCTGGTACTGCGAACAGCTGAAAGCAAGGGGAAACTACAGCCGTAATTTTTCCCGAGGGCATGCAGCTTTACTGTATGATTACATGATGATGGCGTCCTCTTGGGTAAAATATTCCGGAGGTAAAATAGTCCCCCATTCGGATCTCCGGGCGGGGACTACTCAAGAGGATGTCGTTATCAGGAGAAATAAAACTGGCGTTCTACGGATCGGAGCGTGGAATGTCAGATCCCTTAATCAGGCAGGTAGGTTAGAAAATTTAAAAAGGGAAATGGATAGGTTGAAGTTAGATATAGTGGGAATTAGTGAAGTTCGGTGGCAGGAGGAACAAGACTTCTGGTCAGGTGACTACAGGGTTATAAACACAAAATCAAATAGGGGTAATGCAGGAGTAGGTTTCATAATGAATAAACAGATAGGAATGCGGGTAAGCTACTACAAACAGCACAGCGAACGCATTGTTGTGGCCAAGATAGACACGAAGCCCATGCCTACGACAGTAGTACAAGTCTATATGCCAACTAGCTCTGCAGATGACGAAGAAATTGAAGAAATGTATGATGAAATAAAAGAAATTATTCAGATTGTGAAGGGAGACGAAAATTTAATAGTCATGGGTGACTGGAATTCGAGTGTAGGAAAAGGGAGAGAAGGAAACATAGTAGGTGAATATGGATTGGGGGACAGAAATGAAAGAGGAAGCCGCTTGGTAGAATTTTGCACACAGCACAACATAATCATAACTAACACTTGGTTTAAGAATCATGAAAGAAGGTTGTATACATGGAAGAACCCTGGAGATACTAAAAGGTATCAGATAGATTATATAATGGTAAGACAGAGATTTAGGAACCAGGTCTTAAATTGTAAGACATTTCCAGGGGCAGATGTGGACTCTGACCACAATCTATTGGTTATGACCTGTAGATTAAAACTGAAGAAACTGCAAAAAGATGGGAATTTAAGGAGATGGGACCTGGATAAACTAAAAGAACCAGAGGTTGTACAGAGATTCAGGGAGAGCATAAGGGAGCAATTGACAGGAATGGGGGAAATAAATACAGTAGAAGAAGAATGGGTAGCTTTGAGGGATGAAGTAGTGAAGGCAGCAGAGGATCAAGTAGGTAAAAAGACGAGGGCTAGTAGAAATCCTTGGGTAACAGAAGAAATATTGAATTTAATTGATGAAAGGAGAAAATATAAAAATGCAGTAAGTGAAACAGGCAAAAAGGAATACAAACGTCTCAAAAATGAGATCGACAGGAAGTGCAAAATGACTAAGCAGGGATGGCTAGAGGACAAATGTAAGGATGTAGAGGCCTATCTCACTAGGGGTAAGATAGATACCGCCTACAGGAAAATTAAAGAGACCTTTGGAGATAAGAGAACCACTTGTATGAATATCAAGAGCTCAGACAGAAACCCAGTTCTAAGCAAAGAAGGGAAAGCAGAAAGATGGAAGGAGTATATAGAGGGTCTATACAAGGGCGATGTACTTGAGGACAATATTATGGAAATGGAAGAGGATGTAGATGAAGATGAAATGGGAGATATGATACTGTGTGAAGAGTTTGACAGAGCACTGAAAGACCTGAGTCGAAACAAGGCCCCCGGAGTAGACAATATTCCATTGGAACTACTGACGGCCGTGGGAGAGCCAGTCCTGACAAAACTCTACCATCTGGTGAGCAAGATGTATGAAACAGGCGAAATACCCTCAGACGTCAAGAAGAATATAATAATTCCAATCCCAAAGAAAGCAGGTGTTGACAGATGTGAAAATTACCGAACTATCAGCTTAATAAGTCACAGCTGCAAAATACTAACACGAATTCTTTACGGACGAATGAAAAAACTAGTAGAAGCCAACCTTGGGGAAGATCAGTTTGGATTCCGTAGAAACACTGGAACACGTGAGGCAATACTGACCTTACGACTTATCTTAGAAGAAAGATTAAGGAAAGGCAAACCTACGTTTCTAGCATTTGTAGACTTAGAGAAAGCTTTTGACAATGTTGACTGGAATACTCTCTTTCAAATTCTAAAGGTGGCAGGGGTAAAATACAGGGAGCGAAAGGCTATTTACAGTTTGTACAGAAACCAGATGGCAGTTATAAGAGTCGAGGGACATGAAAGGGAAGCAGTGGTTGGAAAGGGAGTAAGACAGGGTTGTAGCCTCTCCCCGATGTTGTTCAATCTGTATATTGAGCAAGCAGTAAAGGAAACAAAAGAAAAATTCGGGGTAGGTATTAAAATTCATGGAGAAGAAATAAAAACTTTGAGGTTCGCCGATGACATTGTAATTCTGTCAGAGACAGCAAAGGACTTGGAAGAGCAGTTGAATGGAATGGACAGTGTCTTGAAAGGAGGATATAAGATGAACATCAACAAAAGCAAAACAAGGATAATGGAATGTAGTCTAATTAAGTCCGGTGATGCTGAGGGAATTAGATTAGGAAATGAGACACTTAAAGTAGTAAAGGAGTTTTGCTATTTGGGGAGCAAAATAACTGATGATGGTCGAAGTAGAGAGGATATAAAATGTAGGCTGGCAATGGCAAGGAAAGCGTTTCTGAAGAAGAGAAATTTGTTAACATCCAGTATTGATTTAAGTGTCAGGAAGTCATTTCTGAAAGTATTCGTATGGAGTGTAGCCATGTATGGAAGTGAAACATGGACGATAAATAGTTTAGACAAGAAGAGAATAGAAGCTTTCGAAATGTGGTGCTACAGAAGAATGCTGAAGATTAGATGGGTAGATCACATAACTAATGAGGAGGTATTGAATAGGATTGGGGAGGAGAGAAGTTTGTGGCACAACTTGACCAGAAGAAGGGATCGGTTGGTGGGACATGTTCTGAGGCATCAAGGGATCACCAATTTAGTATTGGAGGGCAGCGTGGAGGGTAAAAATCGTAGAGGGAGACCAAGAGATGAATACACTAAGCAGATTCAGAAGGATGTAGGTTGCAGTAGGTACTGGGAGATGAAAAAGCTTGCACAGGATAGAGTAGCATGGAGAGCTGCATCAAACCAGTCTCAGGACTGAAGACCACAAGAACAACAACAAGACCTTCCTGTTTAGTTGTCGAATATCATATATATAATGTGTTGGATAGTCACTTGTATAAAAGGAATCAGTCATCAGTATCACGTCTTCTTAGAAATCTTCAGTTTTTATATGTTTATGAATGGATCGGTATCCATACATGTAATTTCAGTATTTTCTCCATATTTAGGTTTCCTTATTCTACATATTCTACAGCGAAAATCGTACATTAGTTCATTAGATAGATCGAGCATGCCCATGCCGATATAGGTAGGTTTACTAACAAAAGTTTTGTCTCATTCATTTGTACAGTAACAAGGTTTTCGTTAAATATTTTTTATTCTTTTAGGTTAGGTCTTGCAATGAGTTTGCACATTTCTTCGCTCTGTTTCTTATCTTTTCCAATTTGAAACACCAATAAATGCGCTGTTGTAATATTGTGATGGGTGAGTAACGTGTTTACCGGCAACAAATCGGGCGAGTGTATGATACCCCTGGGTGACGTCGCGAATAGCTGGCGCATTACGGGCGACGATAGCTAATTGCTAAACGTGTGGGTGGGAGCTAATGAGCCCCTACTCGCGCTGTGACAAGGGCCGCTTAGTCCCGCCGATAGCTCGCACACTTCCTGCCGACTACCGACGTTGCTGATAGCGACCTCCGTCTCAAGGGGTCGTTTGTCAGCGCTGTCTCCTCGCGGCCCATTAGCGACTAATCAACTGTCTTACAGTACGTGCCGCTAAAAATAGGTGAAACAGGTGTACAGATTTCTGTGGCATTTCCTTAAAATCCGACACACTTTATGTCTATTTACGTCCAACATACATATTCTGCAAACCACAGCGAACGTACATACCAAATGGTACTTAGCATCGTAACCATATCATTGACATCGATTTGCAGTACTATTTTGGAGCAACTGCGTTCAAACGTTACGACATACCTCTAGAAAAAAACACTATCTGTCGACACATAACCAGCACGCATTAAGAAAACATCGTTCTTATCCAACGTAATGGGCCCTTTATTGCATACAAACTAATGAGTACCATCGACAGGGCTTCTAAGTTGGTTTCATATTTATAGATTTCCAGCAGGGTTTTGACATCGTTCTTCATAAGCAGCTTCTAAAGAAACTTTGTATCGTCTCACTTGTGCGACTGAATCCGAGATTTCCTGTCAGAAATGTCACAGTTCTTAGTAATCGACCGGAAGTCGTCTAGTGAAACGGGAGTGATATCCGGCGTTCCGTAAGGAAATGTTACTGGCCCTCTGCTGTGCCCAGTCTTTGTAAACGATGTGGGAGACAATCTGAGCAGCCCCCTTAGATTGTTTGCAGATTATACTGTCATTTACGTTTACTAAAGTCATAAGAAGATCAAAACCATATGCAAAATTAGAAAAGACGTCAACATTGTGCGAAAAGTGGAAATTGAACCTACACAATGAAAAGTGTGATGTCGCCCATTGATTACTAAAAGAAATCCGTTAAATTTCGGTTACACGATAAATCACAAAAATTTAAAGATCGTCGATTCGGAAAAACACCTGGGATTACAATCACAAATAACGTAAACTGAAACCATCACATAGAAAATGTTGTGCGGAGGGCAAACCAAACACATCTTTTTATTGATAGAACACTTAGAAGATGCATGTCTACATTACGCTTGGCCGTTCTCTTCTCGAGTATTGTTGCACGGCATGGTAACCGTGCCAGATAGAAGGAGGACTGGAAGCGAAGACTCGACTAACAGGGAGCACCTGATGATGACAACGAGTCACGTTGTTGAAACATTGTGCATGAACTGATATCAGGCAGAACACCCAACGCCTCAAGGTGCCAACAAACCACTGGGAAAGCCAGAAGAATAAGATCTCTAGAAAATTTACAGGATGTCTGGAAAGGAGTTTTATATAGTGTTAGATGAAGTGAAGGACATCATTCAGAGAAAAGCAACGAACTGTGGCCCAATGAGATACACTCTCTAACCGTTTCTGCGTGCTATGGAACCTGCTCAACCGTTTTGGTGAGTTTGACGATTAACACATAAAAAACAGTTGCGCCTGTATGCTCGGGATGCCTTAACGAAATACATCTAATTTTTTTTTGAGACGTGTTGTTAGCATACATGGACGAAGGTATATTTGTAATGGAGACATAGGTGACTATAAACTCGTCATCGGTAAACGAGCATTTCATAGCAGAAACTTTCAAAGAGCTTAGGCAACAAGATCGTTTAATTTATTATAAACAATTCCATTACCAGGTGTGACTCATAAGATTCCTTTCTGTTCCGACCACGTAATAAAATTCGCCGACACGGAAGTTCTGGCTGTAGAGAAGCACTATCACAAGCGCGTGCCCAGAGAAGCTGTAGAAATACAAAAACACGCGAACAGTTTCAACAAGAAAGAGGAAAGCCTTAAGCTAAACGGATCCTGGCTTCCCGTACTGCAGCGAACGACCGTCGCAGGTAGCAAGAGGAGAACCGCACCAAAAATGACCGCGGAGAAGCCCTCGGACGTTGGCGCGCCAGGTACATATAGTCTGCGGCCGCGAGTTCAGCTCCACTTCACCACCGGCAATGGAGGGTGAAGCTTTGACAATGCCAGCCACTCGTTCTGGCGAAACGTCAGAAAAATAATCAGACGAACGTCGGCCGAAGAACCCGAGACAGAAGCAAATAGGCAGTTTGTCAACAAGTGGCCACGAAAGCCTTAACAATTTTGTATGTTAAGTATTATCACTTCTTAGGCGCATTCCGTTTTCTAAAGATCTTTCCAATGAATCTCATTCCCTTTTCAGTACTTGCTACAACTTCGTTTCGTGGTTGTTAGACTTTAGGGCGCTCCAGACGCATACTCCCAGATATTTTAGGGTGTGATTACTTCCAATGTTTGATCGTCAATCGCCTAATCGATCAAACTGCCCATTTACGCACAATACCCTACTTTTGCTTGTTAGGAGGTCCACTACCAGTCCATGCACCAAGCTTTGAGCCTTTGCAAGTCTCCCTGCATTTTCCTACACTTTTCTGTAGTTGTGGCTGTCCTGTGTACAACAGGATAATCCGCGAACTGCTTCACGGAGTTTCCGAGTTTATTCAATATTCCAGGTACATGTATCCCGAATAGTAAAGGTCCAATTACATTCCGTTGTGGTACTTTCACAAGCATCAGTTTCTGCCCATTAAGAATGACTATCTATGGGCAGTCCTGAATCCAGTCACAAAGCTGGACCGGACTCCATGAGGTAATATTTCGTTAACTAGACGACGGTAGGAATATTAACGAAAGACAACAAAACGGATCCGTGAGCCAAGGAACAATGAACCAACCTGGCTACCACTGCTTTCCATAGACCGGGTTCCCTATCTGAGGGTAATTACCCCCTCAGGGGTAAAATGAAATTTTTTGAGGGGTAAAAGCTAAACGATCCGATTCTGCTTCAGTTGCGAAACTAAATTATTTTCAAAAGAACATTACTCAAAAAAAATGGCTCAAATGGCTCTGAGCACTATGGGACTTAACATCTATGGTCATCAGTCCCCTAGAACTTAGAACTACTTAAACCTAACTAACTTAAGGACAGCACACAACACCCAGCCATCACGAGGTAGAGAAAATCCCTGACCCCGCCGGGAATCGAACCCGGGAACCCGGGCGTGGGAAGCGAGAACGCTACCGCACGACCACGAGATGCGGGCAAAAGAACATTACTATTATCAAAATTTGCCCGTCTGGCTAGCCGTGCGGTCTAACACACTGCTTCCCGATCGGGAAGGCGTGCCGGTCCCCGGCACGAATCCGCCGGCGGTTTTCCATCTGCCTCGGCGAATGTGGGCTGGTTCCCCTTATTCCGCCTCAGTTACATTATGTCGGCGATTGCTGCGCAAACACTTTCTCCACGTACGCGAACACCATAATTACTCTACCACGCAAACATTTGGGATTACACTCGTCTAGTATGAGACATTCCCGGGGGGATCCACTGAGGGCCGAACCGCACAATAACCATGGGTTCGGTGTGGGGCGGCGGTGAGGTGGGTGGACTGCTGTGGCCTGTTGTGGGGCTGTGAACCACTGAGGGCTACGACGGGATGAAGCCTCCCCGTCGTTTCTAGGTCCGCAGTTCAATACACACACACACATAAACGTACAAACATTTTCAAAACTTTTTAAGACTCTATATTGATGATATAAGTTATCAGTAATTACTTTTTCTCCATCAGTAGCATTAGTGAAGTAAAGATTACAGGTTCCTCAATAGTCCACCCACTACACACATATGTTGTGCTTTGTCCCGTTCATCGCTGAGATAAAAGTGAGGCATATACGTAACAAATGCTAAATATTTAAAGAAAATGTCTTCTCCAAGTTGTAGATAGTTCCTGCAGTAGTCCAGAAATGGCTTCATTATTCGCATCGAAACAGATAAACGAATTTATTGACAGTACGACGCAGCAGGAACTACATAGGGGCTACTTCAATGTTGTATACAGTTTTATTATTATTGTTATTAGAGTGGTTATGCACAAATAATTAACAGGCTGAAGTCGTCCAGTTTCTGCCAGTTCAGAAGTAAGGAGTGAAGCAATGAAGTGATTTACAACAGTAAGTATAGTGCACACATCTGAACTTGTTTGATTTTAATTAGGGTTGCAGTGTGCAGGTCAAGCAAGTGTCACAATGGAGAGGAGTAATGCAAGGGAAGCGTGTTTTGTAACAAATGTGTGATCATTTTAAAAATAAAAGTATTCGAAGAAAAGTCTTTCATTCTACAGTTTAGTTAGGTGCTAGATTTGGTAATAATGTGGGGGAGGGGATGGAGGGAGGACGGGGGTACTAGCTAATATCTGGTTACACTCAGGGGTAATGGTCTAAGAGATGTTTGGAATAACTGCCATAGACGAACAGAGTGGATTGAGTTTCATGAGATCGCTGCTCTTTTCTAAATCAGCGTTGATTCCTTCAGAGGAGATATCCTGCCTCAAAACAGGTTATAACACGTGTTCGTAGTACGTGTTCCTTAATTCTACATCAAACTGAAGTCAGCTATGTTAGTGCAGAGTTCACTTACACAATTTTTTCTTGGTTTCGTTGTTCATTCTGAGAAGCCTCTCCTACGTTAATCGCAATTCCTGTTGACTGGGAACGGATTGCGATCGTTTGTTAGCACATAACCATTTTTTCCTTCGCATAACTCTAGACCTGAAATTGTCTTTTCGTTAGCTGCAGTCTCTATAGTCGGAGGTCAAATACCACTCACTTTCTGTTGATATTAATTCTCCTCCCTGCTGCTGCTCGCACTTGCTCTTCGCTTTTGTCTTATTTTCACCGTCTCTCCTCAAACAGTCCCAAAATAGCTCTCTTTCTGCTTTTTCTTCTTCCTCTTTCTGGACCGCGATTGGGAGGAGCGGAGTTAAAACCCCCATCTGGCCACCCAGATTTTAGTGTTGCTTGTTGTTTCCAGCTCGATTAAGGCAACGGCGTGACGTCTGTTTTGGGAAGAACCGTATATATAAATATGCCTCCCTTTCTTCTTTCTTCTTTCCCCTTTTTTGTCTCCACTTTCTCTTCCTCCACCCTTTCTCTGTTATAGACCATTTATTCTATAATCACTCTGTTTCCGCTTTTATTTTTCATCCTTCCTTTTTCTTTATTTCTTTCAGCTTCGGTCACTTTTTTCATCGCCTTCGCGTTTGGGTCTTTCCGCTCTTTCACTCATCACTGAACTTTACGCTGGCCTTCTCACCATGGAATGTAAAAAACCGATCCATCTGTCCTCACAGTGAATCCTTGAAGCAGCGTCCTAGCTTGGCCTCCCCTCCTACCTGCAATCCAGGTGGTCTATTCCTATAACTACAAATCGGAGTCCCCACGTATAAAACCAGAATGAACCGCGCCTATCTGACTTATAAATAATCCCACCGATCCCTACATATCCCTTTACAAAATATCCACGCACTTCAAAAACCACACACCCATCAACATACTCCTCTTGCATGTCGATCCATATTCCATCTCATCTCACAATCCAGTTGTCCCTGGAAATCAAGTGCGTTTCGTTTTCAGCTGTTACGACACTTCAATTTAAATCCCTTCCAGTCCTCATCCAAGGTAAAACGATTTCTTCATACTACAATATTATTAGCTGCTGGTGAATCTTCCGATTTCTGTGGCAGCAAGGCTCAGCGGAACCAAGAGGTGTTCAACTCGGGTCTGTACGAAACGTCACGAGCGAAAAATTTTATGTACCACGGCCGTACAATCCGACGGCCATATAATCCGTAATATTTACCAGCAAGGAAGACAACCACATCGTGAAAGCTTTCACAGCACAACATTTGTTCCACATCAACCGTTCCCTCCCAGCAAACAAACAGTCGTTTATGCATATACTCTCCCTCCATCAAGGCCATACATTCATCCTCAATGAAATCTTCCTACAATCCTGTTACAGCATCCAAACTTCAATAACTATGACTTACGAAATACTGACAACCATTTATAATACCCCAAGGTGGAGTTGTTACTGGCCACCAACACGCTCATTTGGGTACAACCCCTACAATGCTTACTGGGCAACTCACCACTACTGCTTATTTTGAAATCTTAACGATTAATAGTTCCACTGTGCACTACGCATCCAACCTGATCACCCCATCTAGAATAACTTCTTCATCCGTCTACACCAAACCTTTGCCACATACTTATTGCCATGACCTAAGGATCTGTAGCCAGCCCTCTCCAGAAAACCAACAGTGCCTTACGTTTAGTGAGTCCCTCGAAAGTGATACAGTCTCCAGCCTAATGCATACCTATTCTTACATCAATTATTCTTGAAAACTCTTCTTAGCCTCTCTTAACTTCATTATTATAGAAGCCTCAGCTGAACTGAAGGAGATTACCTGGCCTTTATGCTCACTGTTCCCTACCCACAGTCTCATCCTCAAACACCCAGTCCCAGCTTCTGTTCTAAATTTATCTAAGGCTATTTCCACACCAATTGGCATGCCTGCCATATCTGATATCGTTCTCTAAACTTCCAGCAACCTGCCTCCAGGACCCATGCCACCTCCTTCCAGCAGGAGATCTTGTCAGACGCCATGTCCCTCTATACGCCAACGAAACACACACATCCTGTGCAAGCATGGGCTTCCACAGCCGTTGTCATCTTGAAAAAAACGTTTGCAGGTATATGATTATGTCGTCATATCATTATAGTGAGCAACGTTTCAGCCATGTTGAAAGTGACCTTTATGTACGTGATCAGTACCACTTCAGATTTTATAAGTTGATATTTCAGTTCGCCTCTATCATCAGTTTGTAACGTAAAGGTCTTTCTCTACTTAACTGCGTGGCGCTGCGCATTAATACCTAACATGTACAACTCATCATACAAATTTCCGGTGTAACACGATGTGTTAGCCGCACGTTGTGGTCGCGCGGTTTGAGGCGGCATGTCACGGATTGCTCGGCCCCTTTCCTCCGGAGGTTCGAGTCCTCCCTCGGGCATGGGTGTTTGTGTTGTTCTTAGCATAAATTAGTTTAAGTAGCGTGTAAGACTAGGGACCGATGACCTCAGCAGTTTGGCCCCTTAGAAATTCACAAACATTTGAACGAATTTTTACCAGCACACTCGTGTCTAAATCAAGTACAACTGCATAGCAGAGGAAAGCGTGTATGTGTCGGTCTTGGATAGGTCTATTAATCCAAAATAAAAGCCATTGCATTTTAAGTGGAACAAGTCGCTGATAAACTGCATTCATAGAGAACATAGAATAAAGTTGAAAACTATTAAGATTTCCTCCTCCCCTCCCCCTCCCCCTCCCCCCAAATTTTTCAGCGTTTCGCACTTACGCTGAGGTGACTAAAGTCACGGGATACCTCCTAATATCGTGACGTACCTCCTTTTGACCGGCATAGTGCAACAACTGAATATAGCATAGACTCAACAAGTCGTTGAAAGTCCCTGGCAGAAATCCTGAACCATGTTGCCGCTATAGCAGACCATAATTGCGAAAGTGTTGCCGGTGCAGGAGTTTGTGGATGAACTGACCTCTAGATTATGTCCTATAAATGTTCGATGGTATTCATGTCGGGAGATCTCGGTGGCCAAACCACTCGATCGAATTGTCCAAAATGTTTTCAAACGAATCGTGAACAGTTGTGGCCTGGTGACATGGCTCATCGTTATTTAGTAACATGAAGCCCACAAATGGCTGCAAACGGACTCCAAGTAACCGAACATAACCATTTCCAGCTAATGATCGGTTCAGCTGAACTAAAGGACCCAGACCATTCCATGTAAACACAGCCCATACCATTATGGAACTACCACCACCTTGCCTTATTGACAACTTGGATCCATGGGTTTGTGAGGTCTGCGACATACTCGAGGCCTGCCATCAGCTCTTACCAATTTAAATCGGGACTCCTCTGGCCAGGCCACGGTTTTCCAGTCATCTATGGTCCAACCAACATAGTCACGAGCCCACAAGAGACATTGAAGGAGATGTTGTGCTGTTAGCAAAGGAAGTCGCTTTGGTCGTTTGCCGCCATAGAACATTAACGGCAAATTTCGTCGCACTGTCCTAACGGATACCTTCGTCATAGGTCCCACATTTATTTTTGCGGTAATTCCATGAATTGTTGCTTGTCTGTTCGCACCGACAACTCTGCGCAAACACTGCTGCCGTCGGTCGAGTGAAGGCCGTCGGCCACTGTTGTCCATGATGAAAGGTAATGCCTGAAATTTGGTATCTCGGCACACTCTTGACGCTATGTACCTCGGAATATTCAGTTCGCTAACGATGTCTGAAATGGAACGTCCCATGCATCTGGCTCTAGCTACCATTCCGTTTTCGAAGTAAGTTAACTTCCGTCGTGCAGCTACAATCATATCGGAAACCTTTTCACATGAATCAGCTGAAAACAAATGACAGCTCCACCAATGCACTGTGCTTTTATACCTTGTGTAAGCTATAGTCACCTGTATATGTGTTTATCGCTATCCCATGCTTCACCTCAGTGTATAAGCACATTTAGTAACATTATTACACTACTTTAGAATGACATTAGTGCAAACTGTTATTTCAAACTAGATGTAACAATAAAAACATGCAGCACGCAGTCAACAACTCTAAAAAGAAACCAAGATTTTGCAGTACCAAAGAAAATTAACAGTCTCACTCAGACATTCACATCACTGCATATAATAAACTTTCATACAGCTACAACAAGCAAGGTGTAATAAGAGGTAATATCACTTGGGATTCATTCGAATGAACTGATCACAAGCATGTAATAATACAAAATTAGAAGTTACAAACCGATAAAGTAAGGTTACTCAGGTGGAGCACAGCTATTTAAAGTTCAGCGACTTTGTATTTTGTTAATCGTGTTGACTAGTGTAATCCACTGCAAGACTGAATCTATTGTTTAAACAATTACTTCGGGTCAGAGAACCAGGATAATGGACTTACTTTAAAAATACAATTTAGTAACACCGAGCGAGGTGGCGCAGTGGTTAGCACACTGGACTCGCATTCGGGAGGACGACGGTTCAATCCCGTCTCCAACCATCCTGATTTAGGTTTTCCGTGATTTCCCTAAATCACTTCAGGCAAGTGCCGGGATGATTCCTTTGAAAGGGCACGGCCGATTTCCTTCCTCATCCTTCCCTTACCCGAGCTTGCGCTCCGTCTCTAATGACCTCGTTGTCGACGGGACGTTAAACACTAATCTCCTCCTCCTCCACAATTTAGTAGAGGAAGAGATGGTATAATGGACCACTGTTTCTGTACTATCTACTTAAAAGTTGCTATGCATGTACCATGATACGACTTTGACTTCTTTGTCATACAGTTTTTCAGGAATGATGCATGGCGCAAAAAATATGATCTGTTTTATGGAACCTTACACAGCCGGCAAAAAAAAAACTGCCTCATTAATTTGAGACCCATGGGATAAATACAAGAGATTAAAGAAGAACTTAAAAGAAAAACAGTTTTATTAAGTCAAACATAATTATAAGAGTGTACAATGTGGAACCCTATTAGGAGATCGTCCCTGTACTTAAATTTATTTTAAAAATCATGTTTATCATGATTCATATGGCTTCAACATTTTGAAAAACTTTTTATATATTTACAAAAGTTATACACACAGATATCAGTCTCACAACCAACAGACAGAATTGGCTTCCTACCTATTTTTCGACTAATTGCTTCTTCGAAAGTCAGGTCAAGATGAAAAAGCGTTTGAAGGGTTGCTCTAGGCACAGAAAATTGTTTTGCTGCCTTTTTTTAGACCAATTCTATCCAACACTATCCAGTTTGCGCACAGAAACCTTATTCATAAATTACAATATTAATACTGAAACATAATCTTTCATAAATTTGCAATAGAAGGAAAATATCATAATGAGTACCTTCACAGGCGTAACTATAGTAAGAACTGCTACAAATGTCTGTCTTACAAACTTTTTGTCGGCGTTGAAAAGAAGATAACCTTGTTGATCGATGGTAAAATTAGCAACTGCAGCTGGTGCTCTACAGGCGAAACTGCAAACCAATACAGGTAACTGATCCAATCACCACCAGAATGCACCGTGTTGTTTATTAGATATTTAGGGGGTCCTAATCACCCGCGGGGGCCGACGATACCACCTTACTTCTATATTCTGTCTACAAAAGTGAGGCGAATTACAAAGTGGCTATGTTCGAAGCTGCTGTCGGCTGTCTCCGTTCCGGAGGACTAGCAGTCCCTCGCTCATTGGCTGTGAAGCCGTGCACCTATAGGGCTTTTAACGTCATTAATATAGTGCTGGCTGTTAAAATAGCAAGACTACGAAAAGGGCATGCAACAAACCTCCAATTGGCAATAAGTATACTACTTGATGGTGTATGCAAATGATGAACATTTCAGCGCAATCGCACGAAGTGGGTAAGAGTAACATCTTCCATATTCTGTACACAAGGAAAGATTACACAGCGCGTTTCTCTTTCAGAGATCGCACTTGTATGTTGATTGTGTGTGATGTAGCGGCACCACCGTTTGGGATAGGGAAAGTTAGTTTTGTCCAATATTCTGAGCACAAGTTACAGCCAGGTGCGGGCTGGATTGCAGTGGGTTGCGCATACCAGCAATTGCGAAGGCAAATAGAAGCCAGAGGAGCGTAGAACTTCCGGAGAAGGCACACACACACACACACACACAGCAGTTTGCATGGCGCAAGTCACAGGCAGAAGGGGCCACTGGCCAACTTAGGGTGTTATGCGTACGTGACACGAAGCGGCGCGCTTGGCAACAGAGAGGTGCACAGCTGAGTATAAATAGGTGCCACTTTATGACGAGATTCATTCAAGTGTGGGAGTTCTCTTGGACAGCAGGGCATGTCACACCACCGGCTACCCACAGCAGCAGATGGGGCACCAGCGTTCCAGTCCATGGCGGGTCGTTGGTTCGAGCCCCTGAGGCTGACGCAGGGTCTGTAGCCAGCCAGCCAGCGGCGGGCCACTCCACGACTCACTCCCGCGGGCAGTCATCCTGGTTTCCAACACATGCCGGTGACAACTGGGTCAAGGGTCGCAGATTTGGATGTGGATCATGGCCGCTTGTCATCGCCTTGTCCTAAGCCACGCCGGCAAAGGAACACAGCACGGACCATCTTGCAGTTGTCAGCTGGCCATGCGGCGGCTCCTGGTGAACAGTGCTGAGGTGATTGGGGCGGAGACCGCTGAGTCGGCACCCGGCGCATCCTGACGTAATCGCAACTCCGCTGGTGTACAAGGCCAGCTCGACACAGCATTGCATTACACAGACCGCTGGGGTGTTTCCTCAGCACTGCAGGGCCCTGTGACGCAGACCAAGAGAAACGAGGGCACTGTAGCTAAAAAACAATAAATCATTTGGAATTTTCTCGCCGAGTTTTAATACAGCACCTCCTATCCACCATCCACTACAGTGAGGAGATTGCGTAATGCCTTGTACAAGAAGGACAAACAATATCTGATAAAAAGTATTTGATCTCCTGTTTCTTAAGCGCAGTACGGGGACCGTACCATAACAACGGAAAACACCCCTGTGCCATAAAACAACTTCACTGTTGGCACTATACGTGCTGGCGGGTAACGGTATCCAGGCATTTGCCAAGCCCAGACCCTTCTGTCGGATTTCCACAGGGTATAGCGTGATTTATCACTGCAAATAACTCATTCTGAGTAATCCATTGCCTAGTGGCGTCACTCTTTGAACCACCTCGTCACCTTCCACTGACTACAGAAATGAGTGGCTTATGAGGAGCTGATCGGCCATTGTACCTGTACCCTATTCATTTTAACTCGCTAGGCACAGCCATTGAGCCAGCTGGATTGCTAGTAGCACTTCAGAACGGACGAGTGGTTCCTTCAGCCCATTTCATGCTATTTTCTACAAGCAGCATCCGCAAAGGTCCACAATGCCTGTCTGTCAACACATGAGGTGTGCCTGATCTTGACTTAGATGTGGTTGTTTCTTTGCATAGCCACTTCACAGTCACTTCACCAACGTTCGACTTGAGCTTTTAGAACTGTTGAAATGCCACTGATGGCTTTTTTACTCGGGTGACATCCAATGACTAGTCCAAGTTCGAAGTGATTCAGCTCTCTTGGCTGACCCATTCTGCAATTGCTGCTTCTCTGCTCAGAATACACAGACGCTAACGCTGAAAAGACGAGCCTGTCCTTGGCTCGAAGTCGTGCAGTTTAGACAGAAATTGTCATTTCTGTGGTTCCTAAGAGGGAGATAATAGATACTACCTTTCTCCTTGATTCGTCCTTGCTGGTGGGCACCTGTTAAAAAGAAGTCAACACATTCTGCTGGGAGACTAGTAAGTCTTAATCCCTCAGCAGGTCAGGTCAACGCGTGGTTGGACTGTGGTGTGGTTGTTAGCCCAGTCCTCGTATGAGCGGGTTGCGGGAGTGGCCCGCTTTCTTGTAGAACTTCCTGGCGATGGCGCGGATCCTACTCCGGAGCGGCAGAATCCCGGTGTCCTCGTGAAGTTGGAGCGTCGAGTAGCGCCTCAGAAGATGCATGGCAATCTTCAGGGCGCGATTCTGTATCCGCTTCAGAGTCACAGTGTGAGCATCTGCGGCTTCCCCCCAGACCATGGCCGCATACTCTAACGGTGGGAGGACCAGTGTGATGCCGTGTTGCGGCGGCAATGACGACTGCGGGTTTAGCAGCGGATACAGGGCGCGAAGGCGTCCTAATGCTCTCACTTTGACATCAAGAATGTGATGCTTCCAGGTGATCCTGCGGTCTAGGGTGACCCCTAGGTATTTCACCGTCCCACTCCATGGGATAGGTTCTCCCAGGATTTCGACTGGCGTAAGCCCTGGCGGCAGGAGTCTTCGGGTGAAGACATCTGCCTGGCTGTTCGTGGCGTTGAATTTCAGCCGCCATTTTGTTGCCCGTTATCCCAAGACGTCTCACCCACGTTGGAGGCGTTCATGCTGCGAGTGAACAGGGCTGTATCATCCGCGTACAGCGCCAGTTCAACTCCTGCCACTGCACCTCCTTTTATACTGGCGGGGGCCACTACGGTCGCAGGTTCGAATCCTGCCTCGGGCATGGATGTGTGTGAATTCCTTAGGTTAGTTAGGTTTAAGTAGTTCTAAGTTCTAGGGGACTGATGACCTTAGAAGTTAAGTCCCATAGTGCTCAGATCCATTTGAACCATTTATACTGGCGGGTCCACCTCTAGTGACATCTAGTAGTCAACTGCAGGTATCCGTATACTTTTGATAGATATTGTGCGTCTACCAACACCTATCAGAATTTGACAACAGCAGGCTGGTGGCAGAGCTAACGTCAGATATTGAACTCTGACGACGAAGATACGGAACACCTACAGAGAAAACTCAAAAGTATATTATATTACGCCTTGTTAGGCAAGTATGTACCGGCCAAGGTTGTGAAATATGGGAAAGACCCGCATTGGTTCAATAGCCGTGTTAGGAAGTTTCTAGGAAATTAATGAGATTAAAATGAAGGCATAGCCAAGTTGGCAAACAAAATGTGAATGAAGAGAAAATGAGAAACATCCAGTGAATGTGAAAGTAAAATTTCGCCACACGACCTGATTAAAAATCTTAAGAAGTTTTCGTCTGACGTAACGTCAGTAAGCGAATCGAAATCATCTATTCATTCGCTCAGAGACCGTAATGGGACCGACATGTAAGATGGCAGAGGGTCGAAATACTTACTTCGGTCTTCCGAAATTGTTTCACAGCAGAAGACAGCAATATTTTGCTCTTTTGATTCATCTCACGGACGTCGAAATGGCAGATATTACGATAAGCGAACGCAGAATAGAAAATCAGCTAAAACTGATCAACAGTGGAAAGGCAATTGGACTGGATGACATTGGTATGAGGTTCAACGGATGTTATGGAAGAAATAGCAGATTATTCGGATTTTAAAGAAAGGTTTCAGAGAACGAAACTCTCCTCTATAAAAGCAACATGGACTTTGCAGAGACCCTGTGAAACGCAGCTCGCTCTCTCCGTACAGGAGATTCTGGATGTCGTATACAAAGGCGATCTGGTTGATGTCTTGTTACTTGACTTCCGGCAGGGATTCGTTTAAGTTACACACTATCGTCTAATGAACAAAATACGTGCTTACTGAGTATTGGTCAAGACCTGTGATTAAGCCAAGAGAGTATTATATGGTCGTTACTATTTACTGTTTATATTAATCATCCAATGGATAATGTTGGAGCCTCAGTGAAAACAAAGCTTATATGGAGGATTATCGACAGTCGTCATTCCCACGTGCCACTTTGGAATGGAACAGAAAAGATAGTGGTACCATCTGTTACACACTGGAACTTTCGCACTATAAATGCGTACGCACAGTGACCAAAAAGTCTGTTAACATTTGAAAATTGAATACTTCACGGAATCATGTAGGTAGAGAGGTAAAATTTGACACATGTGCATGAAGTGACTTGGGGTTTATTGCAATAAAGAAGTTTCAACTTCTTTATTTAAATGTGTGTGTCTGTACTTAAATTGCAGAATGACTGACAAGAAGAAACTTCTACGTTATTTGATTCCGAAACAGCTGAGTAAACCTGAACGTACTGAGCCTACTTTCTCTTTTCCTTTTTCTTATCATGTCAACACGGACCCACAGTATTCAAGCGCAAAGCAATCCGACTGCTCAAAAAAATTACAACCTGACTTCAAATAATTAATTCAGAAGAATGGCCCTGACTAAAAGGAAATCTTAACAATAACCTATGCATCTCATTAAGCACTTACCTCACAAAAATCTTCATTACGCGAAACTACTGCAATACAGCGAGCGTCAATACTGCCAGCTAAATAAAAGATTCTAACTACTAAGGCCACTAACTACTAATAGGCATGTGGTTAGCAAAGTAAAGATTTTGTTGATAAACAAATAATGTATTTTTGACCTTAATAATGTGACATCCAGTTCAAACACGAATATTAATCGTCATTGACATCCAGTACAAAGATATAGAATCATGAATAATTTTAAATCTCTAAGTCGGATACTTCCAGATCGTTAGCCTATGCTAACACTTCAGACCTCTACCCTCCATCAATGCTAACTTCTCACATGTAACATCCATCACCTCCAACTCCCCGGCAGTACTTCCACCACCGCTGGCGACCAACTTTCAACTGCCCAACACTACTGGCGATTAACTTCCAACGAGTCCAACCAGCCACAGAGTCTCTTACAAAGAAAGCACACTCAGAGATCCAATGCAAAGCGCTACACAGTGCTGCCAACACAGAGGTATCCCGCTTACATAGTGCACAAAACGACCAACAGATGGCGCCTCATATGATACAAAAGTAATAATTAACATAACAACACATTTCTAGCACAGTTGACGTCGCTTTAACGAATGCTCAACATGTCGCCTGTCATTCATCAATAATATCTGTAATCGAGGGACAATGCTCTGAAATCACTGTACAGCATATCAGTAGGTATGGTGAGAAATTGCCGTCGGATCTTTGTCTTTTAGCATCCCTAATGAGGTCGGACGGTAGCATAGACTTGCAACTTTGTGTAACCCCGCAACCAATAATCACACCAATTGATCTCTGGGGACAGGTGAGGCCAAGCGTAACGGAAGTGATGGCTCAGCAGGTGACCATCACCAAACGATGTGCGCAAGAGATCTTTCATACACGCAGCAATATGGGTGCAACGTCATCCTGCGTAAAAGTCGTGGCTTCCAGCAGGTGTTTCTCAACCAGGCTAGGGACGATGCGATTATGTGGCATTTCAGCGTACCTCGCACCCGTCTCACTGGCACTTTGAAAAGCAGCACCCCGAATTTACTCACCAGAAAACGGACCGATCATGATTGAAGTAGTAAATCCACACCAAATCGTGACTTTGTCACTCCAGCGCCATCTGTTGGCCAGTTTTTGCACTCATTTTTGCTTTAAATAAAACTCCATGCCATTCCAGGCATTGTATCAAGTTTTACCTTTCCATCTACGTTATTCCGTGAATTAGTGGGTTTTCATACGTTGACGGAGTTTTGGGTCACCTCACAGATATACACTCCTGGAAATGGAAAAAAGAACACATTAACACCGGTGTGTCAGACCCATCATACTTGCTCCGGACACTGCGAGAGGGCTGTACAAGCAATGATCACACGCACGGCACAGCGGACACACCAGGAACCACGGTGTTGGCCGTCGAATGGCGCTAGCTGCGCAGCATTTGTGCACCGCCGCCGTCAGTGTCAGCCAGTTTGCCGTGGCATACGGAGCTCCATCGTAGTCTTTAACACTGGTAGCATGCCGCGACAGCGTGGACGTGAACCGTATGTGCAGTTGACGGACTTTGAGCGAGGGCGTATAGTGGGCATGCGGGAGGCCGGGTGGACGTACCGCCGAATTGCTCAACACGTGGGGCGTGAGGTCTCCACAGTACATCGATGTTGTCGCCTGTGGTCGGCGGAAGGTGCACGTGCCCGTCGACCTGCGACCGGACCGCAACGACGCACGGATGCACGCCAAGACCGTAGGATCCTACGCAGTGCCGTAGGGGACCGCACCGCCACTTCCCAGCAAATTAGGGACACCGTTGCTCCTGGGGTATCGGCGAGGACCATTCGCAACCGTCTCCATGAAGCTGGGCTACGGTCCCGCACACCGTTAGGCCGTCTTCCGCTCACGCCCCAACATCGTGCAGCCCGCCTCCAGTGGTGTCGCGACAGGCGTGAATGGAGGGACGAATGGAGACGTGTCGTCTTCAGCGATGAGAGTCGCTTCTGTCTTGATGCCAATGATGGTCGTATGCGTGTTTGGCGCCGTGCAGGTGAGCGCCACAATCAGGACTGCATACGACCGAGGCACACAGGGCCAACACCCGGCATCATGGTGTGGGGAGCGATCTCCTACACTGGCCGTACACCACTGGTGATCGTCGAGGGGACACTGAATAGTCCACCGTACATCCAAACCGTCATCGAACCCATCGTTCTACCATTCCTAGACCGGCAAGGGAACTTGCTGTTCCAACAGGACAATGCACGTCCGCATGTATCCCGTGCCACCGAACATGCTCTAGAAGGTGTAAGTCAGCTGCCCTGGCCAGCAAGATCTCCGGATCTGTCCCCCATTGAGCATGTTCGGGACTGGATGAAGCGTCGTCTCACGCGGTCTGCACGTCCAGCACGAACGCTGGTCCAGCTGAGGCGCCAGGTGGAAATGGCATGGCAAGCCGTTCCACAGGACTACATCCAGCATCTCTACGATCGTCTCCATGGGAGAATAGCAGCCTGCATTGCTGCGAAAGGTGGATATACACTGTACTAGTGCCGACATTGTGCATGCTCCGTTGCCTGTGTCTATGTGCCTGTGGTTCTGTCAGTGTGATCATGTGATGTATCTGACCCCAGGAATGTGTCAATAAAGTTTTCCCTTCCTGGGACAATGAATTCACGGTGTTCTTATTTCAATTTCCAGGAGTGTAGACGTGGAGGTATAGGTTTGTCGTTCCGCCATTTTGCAACTTGTGTCCGTCGGGATCACACGTCTGTCATGCGGAAGTGGAGTCGATTTGTCCAGGACAGCCATTCTCAATGTCATACAGCATCTCATCAGGCCCAGACTACTAGCGTAAGAGAGGAAAGGCATTGTTCGCTCGGCCGTGCTGACCAGCGGACTGCAGCTGATTTGCCGGCTAATCTACAGTCTATTTTATGCTATGATCGAACGAATGTGGTTCGCTTTTAAAGTTTTGTGAATTGTCCCACGTTTTTAACAAGATTTTGGGGAGATGTTTTCAATGTGTCAACAGGGTGGCTGTCTCACCCAAGTTTTTTGTAAGTTGTCAGCCAGTCACATTTCCCTGTGCTGTCCTTTTAGCTCTTCTGTGTTTTGTTTTCCCTCTGTTTTAATTTCTTAATTAGCTATCTTGCCTCCTCATTGGTTTTAGTGCATGTGGGAGTGCCTGTGCGATAGAGTAATTGTGTGGACATTTCGTGTGCATGCGTGTACGACAGTTTTCGTTCTTATCCACATTCGTTTATTTTAGTCATTGTTAGGACGCGAATAACCTCGCCGATGGGCGCCCGTAAGATCCCCAAACGCCACACACAACAACACACACGGAACGAGGTAGTTTGCAGCAAGATACGAATCCACGTGGATAGTGCGACGACTTCTGGAGCACCACGGACTGTCGGCAGTCGTTGACGCGGCTGCAGAGAGATACAAACCGACAGTGGTGCTCCCAACGACAACACTGACAACAGGAATGACCCCACGTCGTCTTTGCAGACAATTTTCCGTTCTACTTATGTTATCATGATGGATGTATCCACGTGTGCTGGCTCCGAGGAGAACAGAAGTTGCCACATTCCATTCGTAACAGGTATATGACCCATTCCCTGACGTGACGGTACGGTGTGTCTTTGGGTATCCAACTTGACCATCTCTTGACAGCAGCCATTATATTTCTGATGCGTAGTGGACGGTAAGTGTGCCCTACCTTCGGATCGTCCGTGACGTTATCTTTCAACAAGATAACGCAAGACCACATGTTGCCTGTGCTGTCCTGATCTAGCTCGAAAGTGTTCGACTGTTTCCTTGGCCACAGGGCCGGCATAAGGTCCAGGCGACACAAGCGCCCACTTGGGACGCCAGACTGAGAGGGGCGCCCAAGTTCATATTTCATATACAGTGTGTGTCATAATTGCCAGTGAAAACTGATACGCAAAGCAAAAACCGTGGGGAGTCTCGCTTACGTGGAAACATGTATATGTGTGATTGACCAGTACGTTCTGCTGATATCTCACCTACTGAAAACGTCGCGTGCTGTCGAGAGGCTGGCACCTCACCACTTGCCAGCAACTACACCGAATAAACTTTGTCACAGAGCCGACGCAGAATGGTGTGACTTACCAACATCTGTCATCCAGGCCAAGTTCGACTAGATGCCCATCTGGTTTTTAGATGCATTGTCGGCGTCAGAGCTGGCAGATCTCTTTACTGAATTTCGCAGTCTGTGTACCCCCAAATTACTTACAAATTGTAAGCAGACTGTTTAGATTTTTATGTTGGTAACGCCACGTGACGCTCTGTAAAGTAGGCTGTTTAGGTTTTTATGTTGGTAACGCCACGTAGCGCTCTGTATGATAATCACTGACTGAGCTGTGTGCAATCTGTGACTGGTTGGCATTCTTGGAATATTCGCTATTGTAGTGTTGGGCAGCTGGATGTGAACAGCGCATAGCGTTGGGCAGTTGGAAGTGAGCCCCCAGTAGTTATGGATGTGGGGAGAGAGATGTCCGAGTTTTGAGAATGGACGTGCGTCCGCCAGAAAAAGGATATTTGTTAAGATGGATGTCATGAATTGATAAAGATACATATGATGACTTTTGAACACTATTAAGGTAAATACACTGTTTGTTCTCTATCAAAATCTTTCATTTGCTAACTATGCCTATCAGTAGTTAGTGCCTTCAGTATTTAGAATCTTTTATTTAGCTGGCAGTATTGGCGCTCGCTGTACTGCAGTAGTTCGAGTAACGAAGATTTTAGTGAGGTAAGTGTTTCATGAAAGGTATAGCTTACTGTTAGCCAGGGTCATTCTTTTGTAGGGATTATTGAAAGTCAGATTGCGTTGCGCTAAAAATATTGTGTGTCAGTTTAGAGATGATCAGAATAAGTAAAGCGTGAAATGTCTGAGTACATTCAGTTTTGCTCAGCTGTCTGAAAATCAAATAACATAAGAGGTTTATCAGCACAGTCATTTATAATTTTTCTAAGGGGACGTTTCAAAATCTAATCATTATTCTTCCTACTATACTGCATAAACACAATAAACAAAATTTCGTTATTTGTTATTGTTCCTGATGATACTATTTTAATAGTCTGCATTGGAAACAATACTGTGCAGCCATCCCAGTATACCCAGTTCAGTAAATTTCCGCAGGTTGCTCCTGAAAAGACACAAATCACTAACTGTATTATAACAGTTTTATTTTTGTCTCGCACAACTGACAACATTTTTCCAGAAATAAATTAAAAATAGGTCCAAACACCGGTTCTGCTCAAGTTTTTCTGGATGTTTCCCTTGATCATCAGCAAAATGCCGAAACTGGAATTTCCCTTCCAAACATTCCCAACTGGGAACAGCTTCTGCCCAACTCCCGACCTACTGGTATATATGGCCGAAAAGAACAAAGTCCTACAACATACTGCCCAAATCTAATGAGTAGAGAATAAAAGATGTGTAAAAAATGTGTTGGGATGGTTGACACGCATACCATTACATACTCTTCCATTGTCCAGAAATCAGAATCGCCTCAGATGGCAGTAGCTATGTGAACGATGTCGCTGGCCTTATTTTTCGCAAACAGTTAACGTCTTTGGGCGCACCCTTATTCTATCTGTCCAACAGTGATGGCCTCATCCGCGGTACACACTACTATTGTAACGGCAGTCTAGCAGCCTGCTTTGACTGAACTGTACAGAGAGAAAATTCAAGTGAGACAGTTTGGGGTACTATTGGATACAGCATGCGATCGCGAATCATACGTACTGAGGACAATCTTTACAATAACGGCTTCAGCGTATTAGAGAGTCCGAGCCACTGCCTCGCCTTCGGGCATCACCGCATGCTATATTTCAGTAAAACAATCCCTGTCAAACATGGTGAACAATGTACAATCCTCCTCCTATAAGTGCTTCCTTAAATTGGACCTCAGACTACTGTTGCACATGGAATGTTTATGGTAAGGAGGATCAGCAAAGCGTTCCTGACGGTCCTACAGTGTCCTCACACCAGGCACCATATAGTAGTTCCAGACTACCTTTGAAACCAAGGCACTATGATTATAGCTTAGTATTGTTGCATACGGAAGTTACCGCTCTTACATTATTGAATCAGAAACCATGTACAATCTTCTACCGACTTAATATGTGGCACAAAATTCATTCCAGGAGCATATGTGCTCCCTGCACTACTCCTAAACCTAGATACTTACATGCTGCAAGCCACATTATGATGTGCGGCGGAAAATACTTTGTGCATCACGGCCATGGCCGATTCCTTCCCCATCATTCTGTAACCGGAGTTTGCGTTTCAACTCTAATGACCTCGTTATTGGACGCAACATTAAAGCCCTAATCTTCCATCCTTCTTTTTCGACTGTCCTCCAGAATCCGCGAGCAAAGCCCTTCGGTCATCGAGGCTGTTTGCACCTCTATCCAGGGTGATGGTTCCTCTCAAAGGATCAATCATGTTCCTTGAAATTGCTTCAGCTCTATTCCTATCACTGTTTTCCAAGAACCTGTGGCGGCAGTTTGGCGTCTGCTGGGGTATATGCCTTTTCCTCAGCGATTACAAAATCGAGTCGAATTTACAAAGATCTCTACAGTGAGTCCACTTATCTGTATGACTTTGTACCCTCTCTGGTCTGGACGCATGCAACGACTCTTTTGCGAACGGTGTAATCAAGACGCTGTATACCCTTCTGAGGCACGTTGTCTCATAAGCTGTTGTACCTGGTCTGTAATATCCTGGATATAGACTCTGGGAATGCGTTGGGCACTCAGGTGGTACCACACATGTTCCATCGGGGACAGATCTCAGAATCTTGCTGGCCACAGAGTATCTCAACATCATCCAGACAGTTAGTAGAGACACGTATCATGCCTGGACTAGCACTGTCCTATTGAAAACTGCCGCCACCATACTGCTGTATGACAGATAACACATAAGGACGCAATATGTCTGTGACGAGCCACACGCCGTCAGAGTTCCCTCAATCACGACCAGCCGCGACCAGTAGTCATACACGATGGTTCCCCACTCCAAGACGCCAAGAGTAACTGGCTGTGCCTCTCCGAAACGCTGAAAGAATGGGACCTCTTCCCAGGTCGTCGCCTTACTCGCCGACTATGGTCATTTGGTGTAGTGAAGAACCGTGATTCATCACTGAACACAATGCAACGCCACACGTCAGCAGTCCATGCTTCCTGCTCGGGGCACCACTCCAAACGCAGCCATTTGTCTTGATGTGTTAATGACAGCCTAAGACGCATCACACAGTAATTTCCAATTATGGCTGGCGCTAGTCTTTGAACAATGGTGCTGAATGACACAGAATATTACAGGCTTTTCATTAACTGTTCTTGCATAGCAGCTGTAGATGTAAAGGAGTTACAGTGTGTCTGGTGCACAATGCAGCGACCATCCCTAGTAGTTGTCAGCTGTGGCCGACTTGAACCTGACCAATGAGTATGCCTCTGTTCATATTCGCATGCACTCCAACATCGGATCGCCGTCACATCCTAATACCCCACAAATCTGGTTAATGCACCATCCACCAAGTCGGCCAAATGTATACCCGCAATGAGGCCCCTTTCGACCTTCCATCAGCTGATGCACACCTGTGTCCATTATGTGAGAGCATGGTTTGTGTTATTTCGGATATCTGATACCGCACAGAATCTGTAGCTGTGAAACATAATATGTGAAGTGAAGGGAGTCACTGCTGTCAGCTGCAGAGGGACATCAGCAGCGACGAGCGAAAATGTTACAGGACTGGGATTCGAGCCCGGGCTCTCCTGCTTACTAGACAGGTGCGTTAACCACTGTACCATATGGGACACAGCGTTATCCAGCTACGCAGACTGTCTCAGCGCACCTCATGGCCAATCTACACTCCCAACGAACGCCACCTATCCGTGGTGCCTGTCCATTTTACTCACTATTTGCTACTCAGATTCCCACGGAGGTCGAACGTATTTGTGCATCCGCACTGAAGGAAGTGGATCCATTGCCCAGCTAGGCATATCAATTATATGAATGTGTGACGTCTGTTCTTTTGGACATGGCTCGGCGGGAGCGTAGATAGGCAGTGAGGCGTGCTGAGATAGGCCGCACAGTTGTGATAACACTGTGTCCCGTATGACGCAGTGGTTAACGCACCTGCCTAGTAAGGAGGAGAGCCTTGGTTGGAATACCAGTCCAGTACACATTTTCGCTCGTTGCCACTGACTCCACGTAATGTCCCCGTTGTAGCTGACAGCAGTGACCCCCTCCAGTTCACATACAACTCTGTGTTCTTAACAGTGATTACTTAATATCTGAGGGTTTTGTTTTTCCTTTATTGGATTTCGATTGCCCCCTGGCTGGCAGTAGCACAATACGCCGCTCTAACAATAAAAGCAGGCGAGAAAACGGTGACTGTCAAAAACTGAAATATGGCGAAAAAGTTACGAAGAAAATACAAAAACAAAAGGTTGGTGATGCTGATTAAAACACATACACTCCTGGAAATTGAAATAAGAACACCGTCAATTCATTGTCCCAGGAAGGGGAAACTTTATTGACACATTCCTGGGGTCAGATACATCACATGATCACACTGACAGAGCCACAGGCACATAGACACAGGCAACAGAGCATGCACAATGTCGGCACTAGTACAGTGTATATCCACCTTTCGCAGCAATGCAGGCTGCTATTCTCCCATGGAGACGATCGTAGAGATGCTGGATGTAGTCCTGTGGAACGGCTTGCCATGCCATTTCCACCTGGCGCCTCACTTGGACCAGCGTTCGTGCTGGACGTGCAGACCGCGTGAGACGACGCTTCATCCAGTCCCAAACATGCTCAATGGGGGACAGATCCGGAGATCTTGCTGGCCAGGGTAGTTGACTTACACCTTCTAGAGCACGTTGGGTGGCACGGGATACATGCGGACGTGCATTGTCCTGTTGGAACAACAAGTTCCCTTGCCGGTCTAGGAATGGTAGAACGATGGGTTCGATGACGGTTTGGATGTACCGTGCACTATTCAGTGTCCCCTCGACGATCACCAGTGGTGTACGGCCAGTGTAGGAGATCGCTCCCCACACCATGATGCCGGGTGTTGGCCCTGTGTGCCTCGGTCGTATGCAGTCCTGATTGTGGCGCTCACCTGCACGGCGCCAAACACGCATACGGCCATCATTGGCACCAAGGCAGAAGCGACTCTCATCGCTGAAGACGACACGTCTCCATTCGTCCCTCCATTCACGCCTGTCGCGACACCACTGGAGGCGGGCTGCACGATGTTGGGGCGTGAGCGGAAGACGGCCTAACGGTGTGCGGGACCGTAGCCCAGCTTCATGGAGACGGTTGCGAATGGTCCTCGCCGATACCCCAGGAGCAACAGTGTCCCTACTTTGCTGGGAAGTGGCGGTGCGGTCCCCTACGGCACTGCGTAGGATCCTACGGTCTTGGCGTGCATCCGTGCGTCGCTGCGGTCCGGTCCCAGGTCGACGGGCACGTGCACCTTCCGCCGACCACTGGCGACAACATCGATGTACTGTGGAGACCTCACGCCCCACGTGTTGAGCAATTCGGCGGTATGTCCACCCGGCCTCCCGCATGCCCACTATACGCCCTCGCTCAAAGTCCGTCAACTGCACATACGGTTCACGTCCACGCTGTCGCGGCATGCTACCAGTGTTAAAGACTGCGATGGAGCTCCGTATGCCACGGCAAACTAGCTGACACTGACGGCGGCGGTGCACAAATGCTGCGCAGCTAGCGCCATTCGACGGCCAACACCGCGGTTCCTGGTGTGTCCGCTGTGCCGTGCGTGTGATCATTGCTTGTACAGCCCTCTCGCAGTGTCCGGAGCAAGTATGGAGGGTCTGACACACCGGTGTCAATGTGTTCTTTTTTCCATTTCCAGGAGTGTAGTAAATTGGCAGGCGCAATTAAAAAACACGGTGACTGTCTGGTTTCTGTTCACAACAGTATGGGGGCTGTTTGAAACACTTAACAATGGGACACACAACGCTGATCACTCACGGAAACACTGCATTACAGTGTACTGAGGCATATCGGGGGTGGGGGGGGAGGGGGGAAGGGGGCGAGGAGAGGAAAGGCAAAAAAGGGGGAAGCCGATGGAGGGAGAGGACACAGAAAAGGGGCGGGCAGGGTAGACGCGAGAAGGAGGGAGGAAGGCAGTGGAGGGGAAAGAAAAAGGACTCGGGGGGGGGGGGCGGAGAGAAAGGAGTCAAAGAGAAGGCAGGTGGGGAAAACATAGGATGCAAGGAGGGAGAGAAGGAGCCTGGGATAAGGACAGAGGGAGGGAGGGGGAGGTGAGGATCATAGTTGATAGGAAGGATAAATGGAGGGAGAGAGGGCATCATCCAGGAGGGGGAGTTGATGGAAGCCACCTTGGGAATGGAGATAAAGGGTGTAAAGGTGGAAGATAGGGGGGGGGGCGGCACAACGTTAAAGGCATGGCAATGGGTGGGGGTTGGAGAGGAGAGGAGCAACCAGGGAATGAGGGGGATCAAGTTGGTGAGAGGTGTAGAGGACGCAGACTTGTTCAAGGAAAAGGAGCAGATGGGGGAAAGGAATCAGGTCACAGAGGATCCACGTGGAGGACAGGAGGCGTATACGGAAGGCGAGGTGGAGTGCATGGTGCTTGAGGATCTGGAGGGACTTATAGAACTTGGGGAGGGGGGGGGCAGACATCCAGGCAGGTCTGACATAACAGAGAATGATACGGATTAAGGATTTGTTGGTGTAGAGGATGGTAGATGGGTTAAAACCCCATGTCTGACCTGAGAGGAGTTTAAGGAGACAGAAGCAGTTGTGAGCATTGGAGTATATAGAGCCGAGATGAGCGACCCAGGTGAGGTGATTGTCAATGGTGAGTCCAAGGTAGATGAGGGTGGGGAAGAGGCGCACAGGACAAGTGCAGGTGGTAAAGGGAAAAGTCAAGCAGCAGATGGTGCGACCTACGATGATTGCCTGGGACTTGGAAGGATTGATTTTGAGGAGCCACCAGTTTCACCATGTGGCAAAAAGATCAAGGTGATTTTGGAGAAGGCGTTGGGACCGTTGAAGGGTAGGAGCAAGGGCAAGGATGGCAGTGTCATCCACATTCTGCAGGAGGTGGACCTGAGAGGGGATTGGGGCATATCTGCTGTTGTGGACTGGCAAGACAGCCAATCCACAGTGACGGGTAACCGAAAGGCATGCGTTTAACTCACGCAGGCTGGCGTGAGGTCTGAAACAGGATACGTAATGAATGCTATAAAGAAAAGTATGTAGCTGCTGGAATACTTAACTTTAATCCACAATTAGTGAACATTGGTCTTGTTACTGTACATGCTTCATTAGATACATAGCAAAGGATAAATGGCGCCTTGCTAGGTCGTAGCAATTGACTTAGCTTAAGGCTATGCTAACTATCGTCTCGGCAAATGAGAGCATAATTCTCAGTGAACCTTTCCTAGCAAAGTCGGCTGTACAACTGGGGCGAGTGTTAGTAAGTCTCTCTAGACCTGCCGTGTGGTGACGCTCGGTCTGCAATCACTGATAGTGGCGACACGCGGGTCCGACGTATACTAATGGACAGCGGCCGATTTAAAGGCTACCACCTAGCAAGTGTGGTGTCTGGCGGTGACACCACATCTGCCATGTACAGGAGGAAGAGGAGGGGAAAGGACAGAGCCCTGGGGCACAACCATGGCGGGGTAGAAGGTGCGGGAATCGGCGTTATGGATGGTAACATAGGAGGGGCGGTGGGAGAGGAAGGAGGCAATCAGACGGACAAATGGCTCTGAGCACTATGGGACTTAACATCTGAGGTCATCAGTCCCCTATAACTTAGAACTACTTAAACCTAACTGACCTAAGAACAACACACACATCCATGCCCGAAGCAGGATTCGAACATGCAGCCATAGCAGTCGCGCGGTTCCGGACTGAAGCGCCTAGAACCGCTCGGCCACCGCGGCCGGCTAATCAGACGGACATAGTTGATAGGAAGGGCGTAGGTCTGTAGTTTAAACATGAGACCAGGATGCCATACACAGTTGTAGGCTTTTTCGAGGTCTAGGGAAACAAAAATGGCGGAGCGATGGGAGGGAGAGGAGATGAGTGAGGCGTAGGAGTTGGTCATCGGCAGAGAAGTAAGGTCGAAAGCCACATGGGGTATTGGGGAGGAGGTGGTGTCGATGGAGGTGGTGATGGATGCGCCAGGTAAGGATGGATTCCAAGAGCTTGCGGAACACTGAGGAGATACATATAGGGCGATAGGAAGGGCATCAGATGGGGGCTTGTTGGGTTTGGAGAACATCAGGATACGGGAGGTTTTACACAGCTCAGGGTAGAAGCCAATGGCAAGGATTATGTGATTCTTCTCCCAGTGTACTTGATAATCAAAATATCCACGGGTGTACTGCCGGTCTACAGTGTTCAATGGGCACAACATTTCGACGATCATACATGGCCTCGGTTTGAGGAAGGCTGGCGTGTACTAGATTCCGTGTCAATGTGGCAGGTCGTATATTGGTCAGACGATGCGTACCGTCGAGGATCGATGCCGTGAACACCAGAGGCACACTCGACTGATGTATCCGAGCAAGTCGGCGGTCGCTGAATATTGTTTGTCGGAAAATCACGCTATGGAGTAAGAACGCACGAGGATTCTGGTACAGACGTCGAGATACTGGGACAGCGTTGTTAGGGAGGCCATCGAAATTCGCACCAATGACGATCTCATAAACCCTGACTGTGGCTATAATCTTAGCAAGGCTTGGGAACCAGCGACTGGGTTAATCAAGAGTAAATCGAGCAAATATATAGTTGTGACGACCACGGCGGACAGAGCCATCACACCGACGTCATCTCACACGCCGTCGCAATCTGTTCCACCGCGCGACCGTGGCGCGGGGCGCGGACAGCGGAGGGAGCGCGCCGCGGGCGGAGGGTATTTAAATCTGTCGCCACCACGACCGATTCCAGTTCCCTCTGAGCAGTCATAGCGTACGGATCTCCGTGCCGGCACGTTCACAGGAGCTCAGTCCGTCAGTTCACCTGATGATGGCGACATGTATTATCGCCGAAATATTGTGCCCGTTGGACACTGTAAACCGGCAGTACACCCGTTTATATTTTGATTGGCAAGGATTATGTTGTAGAGGGCGGCAAGGACTGCAAGGAAGGAGGGAGAATATCTGATGGTGTTCATGACCCTTATATACGCTACCAGACCTGGTAATCACTAAACACGAACAACATTAATGCTCTCTGGTGGCCATTCTACCTGTCACAAGGAATTGCAGCGCTGATGGTTTACGTCCCGACCGTTAATGTGAACGTACAAAGTTACATTGACATCCAGAAGAAGCGGACTTCAATTGAAATGACCACAGAATATTATGGAGGAGAACCAAATGGAAGGTTGAGATTGATTGAAAGAATCCTAAGAAAATGTAGCTCATCAAAGAAAGAAGTTGCGTACAAAATCTCATTAGACCGCTTCTTGATTCTTGGCCGTCAGTCTGGGACGCTAGTCACGTTGGATTAATATGAGATAGAGAGAGAAAAGATCTTCCGAAGAGCGGCGCGCACCGTCACGTCATCGTTTAATCGACGCGAGGGCGTTACCGACTCGTTCAACATACTTCAGTGCCAAACGCTACCACAGAAGCGCTGCGCATCACAGAGAGGTTTACAACAGGGGTTCCGAGACCGCACTTTCCAAAACGAGCAGGTTACAAATTTTTAGCTTCCACGTACATCTTGTGAAATGTCCACGATGGGAAAATCAGAGAATTCACAATTTGTACAAAGGGTTACACACTGCCGTTCTTGTAGCAGAAGAGGAGGGAGGAATGATAATGGCAGCTCTGCCACAGGCTGCAAGATGGCTTGCAAAGTAGTATACCTCGTCAGTCCAAAAAGTTTGGATTAACAAAAAATAAAGGGAAGTTAATACAAAATTTTAGTAAACATTCTGTGATTGGAGCACAGCGATCGGTACAAAATGCTAAAAATCAAATACAAACAGTCTCGGTCGCGTTTTCAGATTTTTTATTTGTTAGCAACCGGTTTCAGCCCTTTCCTCGGACCATTTTCCGGCTTTACACCGCCATTATGGCTGCTGGTGGCGGTGAAAAGTCTGAAGATGGTCTGAGGAAAGGGCCGAAACCGGTTGCTAACAAATAAAAAATCTGAAAATGCCATCGAGACTGTTGTTATTTGATTTTTAAAAAGTTAATATGGCGGTTTAATGCTTCAGGTGTTATAGTCTCTCTCCACTCGAGGGCAACGCACTGAACGTTAATACAAACATGTACAACTTTCCGAAAAGTCCTTTTTTGATGTTGCTCAACTCGTGCATCACAGTGGCTTGAATGTCGGTTATGTCATCAAAGCGTTCATTCTTCATGTAAATTTCTGCACTTTGAAGTTCTGTGGTAGGTTCATCTTGATAACACCAGCGCTCGTCACCTGTGACGATTTTTTTTTTTTTTTCAGAAAAGAATTGAGCACGTTTTGCATTTCAGTCAAGTCGTGGCAGGCATCCACGTGTCTTTGTATTGTTCGGCAGTCAAGGAGTACGACACAAAATTTGCACACATTTTTCTCTTCTTCAAAACGATCTGAAGAATGTCTTGAGCATATGATTTAGAGACTTTGCTCCATTGCGACTAGTAACACAACAACGTTGACACACTATGTAGTCACGCCCATTACACATCTGTTGTTTACAGTTGTTAGTTCAAACTGCTACCGTAGATACTGTGCTGACGTCGCTTTACGCCAAGAATAAAATCAGTCTCGGAACTTTTTGGACTGATAGTGGAGATGTACACTGGTGTACAGAATTTAAGGACGAAAGTAACTTTCGGATGATGTGTTATAGCAAGTAAGATAGCTTGACAAAACTTGGAGCATACATAGAAAGAATTACGTATTCCTACCTCTTGTCATATGAGGTACGTCCATCACTGTCAAAAAATGATCGTTTTGGTGGTCCAGTTATTATAGTGTGGGGAGGCACGATGTTGCATGAACACACTGACCTCCGAGTCTTTGAATACGGCACAATCACTAGTCAACGTTATTGTGAGACTGTACTCCTTTCCTGTGTGCATCTTTCCAGGGGTGCATTCGTCTCTGGCTTCATTTTTATGGATGAAAACTGCGCAACCGCTTCGAACAATACAGATGGAGACGCTCTTGTAACGTGAAAATTTTAGGCGAATATGCTTGCCTACCAGTTGTGCCGACTTAAATCACATCGAGCACGTGTGAGATGTGTTGTGGAGGCGTATTGCCACACATCTACAAGTTCCAATGGCCGTCCAGCAGATGCCAAGCGCGCTGGCGAAGGAATGGAACCCCGTACCACAACAACTCCTTACTATTAATGATAAAAATCTGCTTGAATTGTAAAAGTAATTTGTTTGTAAAAAGGAAGGCACATCCTAGTTTCAGGACATATATCCCATTTCAGGTGAAAATAAATAAAAAGTCGCCAGTTTACGTACCACATTCATCGTTATTCTTTAATACGACACGACAACAAATTGCTCTTGGTCGACAAGGAAATGTTGTCGCGAGGGATTATTTGGTTGACAGGCTCTGCAGCTGCGTTGGTGTGCAAAACGTAAGGACGAAATTAACTTTCTCATGATGTGTCATTACTAAATAACATATCTCGATGAGGCTTGGACCATATATGGATAGAACTTCTACAGTGTATTACAGAAGGAAACTGAAAGAGGTAATCACGCTGTAACAGCATGCGTTCTCCGAAATGATAAGTTCACAAAGGTACATGGATCACATTGGAACAACCGAAATAAAATTTTCAAACGTACCTACGTTCTGTATTTTAATTTAAAAAACCTATCTGTTACCAACTGTTCATCTAAAATTGTGAGCCATTTGTTTGTGACTATTACAGCGCCATCTATCACAAAGCGAAAAATGTGGTCCAACTAAAACATTCATATTTCTTTACGTACTGCACGAATATCTAATAAAAAATAGGAGATCCTATTTGTAAAAAACGCAGTTGATATCCGTTTGATCTATGGCGGCGCCATCTAGAAGGCCAGCCATAGCGCCATCTGGTTTCCCCCTTCAAGCTAGACAAGTTTCGTTCTTTGTAGTTTTTTCGTTTGACGCTTATTTCGTGAGATATTTGGCCCGGTCACGATTAATGGACGACCCTGTATATGGTCCAGGCTTCATCGAAATATGTTATTTGGCAGTGCGAAAGTTAATTTCGTCCGTACATTTTGCACACCAACGTAGCTGCAGAGCATCTCGACCAATAATGCCTCGCGAATACAGTTCCCTGTCGACACAAGAGTAATTTTTGTTGTGTAGTATTAAAGAATAGCAGTGAATGTAGCACGTGAACTGGCGACTTCTTTTTTTTTTTTTGTCAGTAAGCTCAGGTCACGCTTTTCTTGTAGAACCTTTTTAAGTCGGCACGGCCGGAAACGAGAAACAGGGTAATTAAAGAAAAGAAGTCAGCGATGCCAGTGTTTCTGCCGCAATGACGCAAGGAACCGAAAAATCGGGACGTCGAGCGACGCTTTGAGAAAAAGTAAAGCTCGGTGGCGCTAGTGGGGGACGGGTGCGTGGGCGGGGGTGCGATAGGCGTCCAGATAAACGGCGCGCGCCGCCACCGCGGGCCAGCCATGCCGCCGCCTCCGCCTCTCGCGCTGCCGCTGCTGCTGCCGCTGCTGCTCGCCACACTGCCCGCGGGCGCGCCGTCTCCAGGTAGGGATTGGATTTTATGCAGTTTACACTCGAGGACGAAAAAAACGACGCACCACGAAGGCATTACCCATATGGGACGGAAATCGCTACATGTAATACACATGTGCGGACAAACAAATGATTATATTTTCAGAAAAATTGGATAACTTATTCGAGAGAAAGAGCTCCACCATTTGACATAGTCAGTAACTCGTTGGTCGACTTCTGGCCGTTATGCAAGCAGTTATTTGGCTCGGCATTGGTTGATAAAGCTGCTGGATGTCCCCTCCAATTGGGGCTTTAGATCTTCAAAATCCCGAGCTAGTTACAGAGACCTGTCCATGATGCTCCAAGTGTTCTCCATTGGGGAGAGATCCGGCGACGTTGCTGGTCAAGACATGGTTTGCCAAGCACGAAGACACTCAGTAGAAACTCTCTACTGTGTGGATAGGCGTTATCTTGCTGAAATGTGATCCCAGGTTGGCTTGCCATGGAGGACAGCAAAACGGGGTGTAGAATTCATCGACGTAACGCTGTCATGTATGGGGCCCGCGGTTGTCAACCAATGAAATGGCACTCTTGACCACCACTGCTGGTTGTCGGGACACATGATAGGCGACAGTCAGTTTGGTATTCCACCACTGTCCAGGACGCCTCCAGACACGTCTACGCTGGTCATCAGAGCTCAGGTCGAAGAGTGACTCGTCACTAAAGACAATTCTACTCCAGTCAATGAAATTCCATGTCGAAGACGTGTCTAAAGACATCTCGGACAGGCCATGCGACACCAGCCTGACCGTCACCCACCATATGGCCCAACAACCAGGAATGGTGGTCTGGGATGCCATTTCTTCTCATAGGAGGACCCCTTTTGTCGTCATCCGCGATACCCTTACAGTACAGGGGTACGTCGACGATATTCTATGCCCCATTTTGTTGCCACACTGGATTTATATTTCAGCAAGATAATGCCCGCCCACACCCAACGGGAGTTTCAAAAGGTTCAAATGTGTCTTAAGTCTTATGGGACTTAACTGCTAAGGTCACCAGTCCCTATGCTTACACACTACTTAACCTAAATGATCCTAAGGACAAACACACACACTCATGCCCGAGGGAGGACTCTAACCTCCGCCGGGACCAGCCGCACAGTCCATGACTGCAGCGCCGAAGACCGCTCGGCTAATCCCGCGCGGCACGGGAGTTTCCACTGTTTGTCTTCGTGCTTGCCAAACCATACCCTAGCTTTCCAGACTCTACCTTGGCCAGAAAGGCCGCCAGATCTCTCCCCAACTGACAACGATTGGAACATTATGGGCAGGGCCCTCCAATCATCTCGGGATTTTGACGATCTAACGCGCCAAATGGACAGAACAAGGCACGATATCCCTCAGGAGGGCATCCAACAACTCTATTAATCAATGCCAATCCGAATAACTGCTTGCTCAAGGGCCAGAGATGAAGCAACGCGTTGCTGACTTGATCAATTTGTGAAGCTCTTGAAGCGCCTTTTTTTGTCTTAGAGTGTATTAGCTGCTTTTCTTTGTTACATGTGACCTGAACCCTGGTGTCTATTGCAAACAGCGTTTCACACCCACTACTACTACTACTACTACTATTATTATTATTTTTATTATTGTTACCGTCTAAGCTGTACTAATAAAATTGTATCCATCACTAATAAATATAGAAATAACTATCTGTACAGCTCAGAAACCCAACGCCACATAATACTACTTAACTATAGAAAAAGAAGAAAAAGAAGTACGTACTGAGAAAAGCAAAGTACTATCCAACTACAAACTTCAATCGTCACCAGCCATCTTCAGATCATGACAGATACTGTCAGTCACTCTCACTGGCGGACACCAAAAATTATTTTCAAAACAAGCAATAATCGGCGTTTCCAGCCTTCCCAAAAAAACTTACTTTTCTCCATCACCATGCTAAACAAGCGGAGCACCGAACCTAGGCTCATTCCTGTTTATCACTGAGTTCGTCATGGTTACATCAGTTCCCTTAAGGGGAGCCGGACATGCCTATGCTGCCCATGTTAAAATCACTAAGTTTGAGGAACATTTATGAATAGACTACCAAATAGAAAAATTTGAATTTTTTTTACAAATAGATTGGTTTAGTATTGCAGTTATGACAGAGGGATTTTGGAGTTTCTTTTCTAGTTTCCTTCCAATTATTTTTTTTATTAATGGCCCAAATTTTTTTTACAAATAATTGCCTTATAATTAAACTGAAATGAAACTACTGAACCTATTGCCAAATGGCTGTGTTACAATGTAAGTTTGACCACTAGGAGTGCTGTATTAAAATTTCATCTCTCTAGCTTGAGTGGATTTTGAAAAGATGTTCCTTATACTCGAAAAATTCTAATTTACGGGAAATGGCTATCAAAGTTTCTCAATACATTCCTGCACTATAGGATGGATTATCAAGCTCTTCTTCTTCATCCTCCAAAAGCTTCCTCTTCTATTCTGGCCTGTTGTTCCATCATACTTCATATGACTTTCTCTTCTTTCTGCTCCTCTTATCCTTTCTCTCTCAATATTTCTTAGTGCTCGTACAGTGTTCACCCCAGCTGTAGATCCTAATGCCTTTAGAACTTCACACTTCACACTGTTCCCTTGGTTGTAGGTTGCTATTTCATCATAAATGCCAAAGGGCAGTGTTTTTATGCTTACAAACACCCTTTAAGAATCACTTTCCAAAACAAATTGTTTACGCTCTCATTAGGATTCTGCGTCTTTCCACGTAGACATTTGTGTAACAATTCTGGCTGTGCTAAGTCATGAAAAATTGGTTTCATTGTTCCGTCCTGATTCTTGTACATACTGCATATTACGCCCTTTACACAAGAAGTATAGGGCTAATACTACCAACAACAGGCGCAACACTGAACTAATTCGAAACGATAAACAGCAAAGAGACGATGTTCCGCGCTCTTATTCATTGCAGTATCGCAACTTGGTATTAGTGTTAATTTTCTTTTCCCTACGTTCTTCCTCTTCTTATATACACGGTTACTAAAATGTGGCATCGTAACCAGAACAAAAGTGTACGACAATATTAAATGGAGGAAGGTGTTCGAAATTCTGAGGAAAGTAGGAGTAAGCTGTAAGGAAATACGGGTAATATTTGTCACAGAAAACAACGTAGCCAACCCTTGCACACTCGCTGTATGCGTAACATAAGGCGCTGTATGCGTAACAGGCCGAGAAAATCCCAAGCAGTTCGCCAGGAAGTCACGAGAGGGTGTTAGATGCAATCAGCGGCCGCCCATTTCCTCTCAGGCGTGGGAGAAAATGGTAATAACTCCACTTCTAGGGCGAGTAGAACAATAATTCAAAGTTTACATTAAAGATGAATGTTCCAATTAATTTTCGGTAGCAAAAAAAAATCGTAATTTTTTGGATTTGACCACCTCCGGCTCCCCTTAAGTTACTGGTATTCACTCTAGCCCCTCCCCAATTTTTGAGGGTCAACTCAGATTTCAGGCTATCAGGTTTAAAAGAAGTAGATCTTCAGAGCAACGACGTCTGCATTTAAGGTGAACGAAATTTCCATTAACTACATAAGATTTGAACCGCCTTCATAGCTGAGTGGTTAGCGCCACTTTCTTCGTTGTGTAAGAACCTGGGTTCGATTCCTGTACCTCCTCAGATTTTTCCTGAAGTGGCGAGGTTTGGTATGGGGTCCACTCAGCCCTTGTGACGCCAAATGTAGAGCTGCTTCAATAAAGAAGCAGGATCAGAACCAAGATTCATCTACTGACAGTAATGGTGACATGCTGATCACATGTCTACACGATCATTGGAACAACCCTAAGACCTAATTCGTGAGTGGCGTTTAGGTTTGATCACTGCATGGCGCCCCGGCCATTACTCGACCTGTGTAGTAGTTGGCGTTTAAACGAGAACAAACTGAACGATTTATGAGTGGCTTTGCAAACAAGTCCGAGAAAGCTTTGCTGCATTACCAGGCAAATCAACTGCAACAGTTCTCAGAGAGTGTAACGATCTGCGTTTGGCCATTGTTTAAGTAACAACGGATTACTCTAGCATAACACAGAGAGGGGATGCAAAGAATAGTTACATGATTAATCGAGATTGCCACACAAACGCACAATCAAGGCCAGTTGGAGTCACTGCCGGAGAAACATTGTGCATTGTGGAGACCGTACTCTCAAATACCGATAGTACATTTTCCAAAACGAGTCAAGAACCACACTAACACCCCAACATACATTTCACCTAATAACCAAGAAGATAAAGCTACACAAATCTAGATTATGTAGGTGGATATGCAGAATTGTTCTTCCCACGCACGCTGAGGTAATGTAATAGGAAGGAGGAAAAATGTACCTAACTCACTGTGTACCCTCTGCGACATACTGCACAGCAGCTTACAAAGTTCGGGATGTACACTATGTGATCAAAAGTATCCGGACACCCCAAAAACACCCATTTTTCATATTAATTGCTTTGTGGTGCCACCTATTGCCAGGTACTCCATATCAGCGACCTCAGTAGTCATTAGACATCGTGAGAGAACAGAATGGGGCGCTCCGTGGAACTCACGGACTTCGAACGTGGTCATGTGATTGGTTGTCACTTGTGTCACACGTCTGTACACGAGATTTCCACACTCTTAAACATCACTAGGTCCAATATTTCCGATGTGACAGTGAAGTGGAAACGCGAAGGGACACGCATAGCACAAAAGCGTACAGGCCGACCTCGTCTGTTGACTGACAGAGATCGCCGACAGTTGAAGAGGTTCGTAATGTATAATAGGCAGACACCTATCCAGACTATCACACAGGAATTCCAAATTGCATCAGGATCCACTGCAAGTACTATGACAGTTAGATGTGAAAACTTGGATTTCATGATCAAGCGGTAAATATCAAACGACTCCTCCCTTTATGTAAGCAGCGTAAACATTGGATGATTGAACAGTGGAAAAACGTTGTGTGGAATGATGAATCACGGTACACAATGCGGCGATCCGATGGCACGGTGTGGGTATGACGAATTCTCGGTGAAAGTCATCTGCCAGTGTGTGTAGTGCCAACAGTAAAATTCAGAGGCGGTGGTGCAATGGTTTGATTGTGTTTTTAAAGGAGGGGGCTGTGCTCTTGTTTTGCGTGTCACTATCACAGCACAGGCCTACATTGATGTTTTAAGTACCTTCTTGCTTCCCACTGTTGAAGAGCAATTCGGGGATGGTGATTGCATCTTTTAACACGATCGAGCTCCAGTTCATAATGCACGACAATAACATCCCTGTAATGGACCGGCATACACAGAGTCCTGACCTGAATCATATAGAACACCTTTGATATGTTTTGGAACGCCCACTTCGTGCCAGGTCTCACCGACCGACATCGTTACCTCTCTTCAATGCAGCACTCCGTGAATAATGGGCTGCCATTCCCCAATAAATCTTCCAGCACCTGATTGAGCGTATGCCTGCGAGAGTGGAAACTGTCATCAAGGTTAAGGGTGGGTCACACCATATTGAATTCCAACATTACCGATGGAGGGAGCCGCAAACTTTTAAGTCATTTTCAGCCAGGTGTCCGGATACTTTTGATCACAAAGTGAAAATGTAAATGTCGCCGGAGCGTTACCCTAAAACGTTCCATGTTTTTAACGCACCTCTGTGGTCAGTATCCCTATAGAATGCTATGAAGTGGAGATCAACGTTGAGGAAGCCAGTTCTAAACCTGGAAATGGAGATAGTTTCTATCAACCGAATTTCTACGGTGATACGCGAAGAGTTCAAGATGAACAGATTTCTGACAGCGTAATGACCTAGATTACATCTAAAATCTCTCCGCAGTGTTCCATGGAGCGGAAGTTTTCGTTACCTGGTGATCAAGACGTAGCATACTTCAGAATTCTCTTTTGAGTCCTATGTTGTTTCTGGTGTAAATTAAATGACATTCTATTTACACTGTCATAAGGTGCAAATTTTCTTTCTTCAGATGGTATTTGTACTAGAAAAAAATTAGTACGAGTCTTCTTTCTTAAAAGGACGATAACGTACTACTTGAAAACATCAACTGATGGTTCACAGCAAATGAATTACATTACATTTTCACAATTCTCAAAATATATAATTATATATAAGTCATAAAACTATTTTACTCAACGCAATGAAACACGAAGAGTAGATAGTGTTAATGTTTTTGGAACTACCGATTGACCACAACCTTAATTGGTAATTGTTATATAGCTAGGGAAGGCCGAAATGCACGCTATAAGCTCACGCAGGATGGCGTGAGGTCTGAAACAGGATACGTAATGAATGCTATAAAGAAAAGTACGTAGCTGCTGGAATACTTAACTTTAATCCATCATTTGTATACATCGTTCTTCATGAGACATGCTTCATACGATAACTATCAATGCTATGGCGCCTTGTTAGGTCGTAGCCACTGACTTAGCTGAAGGCTATTCTAACTATCTTCTCTGCAAATAAAGAGGCTTCGTCAGTGTTGCATCGCTAGCTAAGTCGTCCGTACAACTGAGGCGAGTACTAGTATGTCTCAAGACCTGCCGTGTGGTGGCGCTCGGTCTGCGATCACTGACAGTGGCGACACGTGGGTCCGACATGTACTAATGGACCACGGCCGTTTTAAAGCTACCACTTAGCAAGTGTGGTGTCTGGTGGTGACACCACATTCCTCCCCCGCAAATCGGCGAACGGTCGTGTTATAAGGCTTCCGCCCGCCGTGGGGAGGACCCCATGTTGGCGTATGCGATGAGGTGGGGAGCCTAACAACAGGCGAGGCTGTGCCACCCGCACCCGGCCATTCGGTCCGAGGGGAGCTAGGAAACGCCTGAAAACCTAGTCCAGGGTGCACGCCAACATGCGGTGTATGCGCCCGTAAAGAGACAGGAGGGGCCGAAGGGTCGACCTCCATCGCGTCGGGGTACCCGACGCGCGAAGACGCCATGTGGTCCGGAGCGGGCAAGAGGTCCATGGCGGAGGACTGCTGGTCACGGGAAGCGATCGGCGGCGCGTGACCCAGGAAGGCGCTTGGCGTCTGCAGCGATGCATCCACTGCGGGCGGCGCCGGCGGGAGAACAGGCGGCGGCGGCGGTGGCGGCGGCGGCGGCGGTGGCGCGTCGCCATGGAGCAAAATGGAAGGTAGCTTCGGTAACACCTGGGGATGAGGCGAGCCAGTAGATGGGTCCCCAGGGCGCTGACCGGACGGCACCGTCGCTGAAAGCAGACGGGGAGCGGCAGAACCCAGGCGACGACAGAGGCGCAGCTGATTGAGATGCCGACGCACCTCACCAGAGGCCCCCAAAACCAAATACATAGCGCGGCCGAGGCAGCGAAGAATGCGCCCTACGAGCCAACGCCGTGAACCGCGATAGTTGCGATAGAATACAACGTCGCCTGGTGCAAAAGCAGGAGACTGCCGCAGCACAGGAACCTGATGCGGCGGATGCAGCAAAGACATCAAGGTTCGATGAGGACGACCGTGGAGCAATTCAGCCGGCGAGCGACCATCTCGGGGCTGAGAGCGATATGAAGACAAAAAAGAGCAACAACGCGTCCTCCCGAGAATGCGACTCTTTCAACTTCAACATCTGTGACTTGAAAGTCCGGACCAATCGTTCAACGGCACCGTTTGACTGAGGCGAAAACGGCGCGGACGTCAGATGTTGAATACCATTAGCCTTGCAGAATGACTGAAATTCTGCGGACATGAATTGTGGGCCATTGTCGGAAACAATAGTCTGTGGAAGACCTTCAATGCAAAAGATAGTGGATAACGCTTGGATGGTGGCAGATGACGTCGTGGAAGACATCCGGACAACAAAAGGAAAATTACTGAAAGAATCGACAACAACCAACCATCGAGCATTCCAGAATGGACCAGCAAAATCTATGTGCAAGCGTTGCCAAGGGGACGTGGCTTTCGGCCATGCAAAGAATTTCCGCGGAGGTGCGGATTGTTGTGCGGCACACGCCATGCAAGAAGAGCACAAATGCGTAATCGCAGCATCGATTCCGAACCAAGTACAGTGTTGACGAGCAAGTTGTTTCGTTCTCACTATACCCCAATGTCCTTGGCGAAGAAGCTTTAAGACAGAGGACTGTAACGAACGTGGGACCACGACTCTGGACTGATCATTATCAGAACACAACAACAAAACACCACGTCGAACAAAAAGTCTCTCCTTGTGAGCAAAAAATCTGCGAACCAACGGATCCTCTATCTGTGACTTTGACAAGGGCCATTGCGTAGCAACAAAACGCAAAACCGTAGCAAGGACAGGGTCAGCAGCTGTGGCTGTAGGTACATGACCACGTCATCGGTTTCCGAATCAATGAACATGCAAGCAAGTTCGGAGGAATCGAATGCTTTATCCTCAGCAACAGGCAAACGGGACAACGCATCGGCGTTTCCGTGCTTAGCAGTGGACCGATACAAGATATCGTAGCGGTACTGCGATAGGAAAATAGACCAGCGAATGAATTTCTGCGCTGTATGTGGAGGTACAGGCTTGTTCGGATGAAAAAGCGATGTCAAAGGTTTGTGGTCTGTGATGATGGTAAAGTGACGACCATACAAGAAATCGTGAAACTTAGTAACACCAAATACGAGATCCACGGCTTCTTTCTCTATCTGTGAATTTCTCTGCGCAGACGAGAGCAATTTGCACGCAAAGGCAATAGGGCGATCATGTGATCCATCTTTGTGCGCAAGCACAGCACCGATCCCAAAATCCGATGCATCTACCATCAACAAAAGGGGTTTCTGGGGATCGAATGGCGTAAGGCAAGTATTTGAAAGCAACGCCGATTTCAACTGGCGAAAGGCGCATGCGCATTCCTTCGTCCACCGGTATTTGCAAGTACGCATCTGCTAGGTCCAACTTCGAAAAATATTTACCCGGGCACAGTTTGTCAAAAAGATCTTCCAGGCGGGGTAAAGGAAAAGTTGCAATCACTAGTTGGGGATTCACTGTTGCCTTGAAGTCCACACAAAGTCTCAGTTTTCCGGAAGGTTTTGGCAAAATCACTAAGGGTGATGCCCAGAGAGAAGCCTGCACACGTTCAATCACACCTTGTGATTCAAAATCGTGTAATGTTCTTGCGACCTCATCACGCAATGCGTGGGGAACATTGCGCGCTCTGAAAAATTTCAGTTGCGCGTTGTCTTTCAGTTCCAAATGTGCTTTATAGTTCTTAGCGCAACCAAGGCCCGGTGCAGAAATGTCTGCAAATTCTGCACATAGACTAGAAACATTGGCTGAAGGCACAGTCTGGTTCACTGATAGGACCTGATTGACTATAGACAAGTTAAACAACTGAAATAAATCTAAACCAAACAAGTTCACTGCAGAAGAAGAACGAAGGACGTAAAATGACACAAGTTTTGTTTGTCCCTTGTATGTTGCAAGATGGCTGCACTGTCCTAACACAGGGATATGCTGTCCGGAATAAATATGTAACTTAACATTTGCGGCACGCAACGGAGGTGTGCCCAGTTGTTTGTACGTGTCTTTATTGATCAATGAAACCGCAGCTCCGGTATCGAGCTGGAATGGTATTACGTTGCCATTAATGTCCAAGTCCACAAAAAGTTTATTGTCCTGCTGACAACAAGAGCGACTGTCTCATGCAACGTGAACAGACACTGGTACAGAATCACTCGCGACTTGACGTGATTTCCGTCGATGTCGACGTACACTTTTTGTGGGACGAACACAGTCACTGTGAGAGAGAGTGGCACTGGGCGGAGTGGAATGAACTACATGAATGTCCATGGGCGAAGGTTCACGAGCCTGAGTATTCTTGGTTCGATTCCGGCGCGAAGCAAAGAGCCTGGAATGGTTGTGAATGTTGGATCAGAGCTTTTTCTGGCAAACACTCTGAACATGTCCTTTTTTATTACAGAAAAAGCAAATAGCTTGACGTGACGGGCAATTCTCACGCGAATGTCTAGTAGCACACCGCGGGCATGACTTTAGTACTGCATTTGCATGCTGGCGCGGGACACGTGGCTGCGTCGACGTGCGCGAGGGCTGTTTACAGTTCCGTGCAGCTCGCCCGGCGGGCCGGTTAATGTGACACACAGCTGGCGAAGTTGCAAATGATTCCTGAGCAAAGTCAAGTGTGTCTTGCCTATCCAATATGTCTATCACTTGTTGAAGGGAGGGATTGACTAGTTTCAAAATCTGTTCCCGTATACGAACATCAGAAACGTTCTGTGCAATTGCATCACGCACCATAGTATCTGAATAAGGGAGTCCACATTCACACTCAAAAGCACAATCCCTTGTAAGACCTTGCAAAGTTGCAACCCACTCCCGATTAGTTTGACCGGCCATACGTTTTGTACGAAAGAACATATACTATTTTGCAACTACATTAACTGATTCCTTGAAATAGGCATCTAAAGCAGACAAAATTTCTTCGGAGGACAGAGTTCCTACGTCGCGTCGGGGAAATAATTTCACTATCACACAGTACGTTTGCACCCCTACACACGCCAATAAACGAGGCTGCCGCTCGTTACCTTGAATTCTGTAGGCGGCGAGATGAAATCCAAATTGGTGTGACCACTCCGTCCAGGTTTCCACCTCCGCATTGAATTGTCGAAAAGGTGGTGCAACTGCATGTTGTGGTTGCAGTAGCGGTGGAGCGGCGGCTGCCGCATCGTGTTGCATGGCACGTTGACCCTGGACGAGCTGTCCAAGGGCATCCAATAACGCCTGCGTCTGCTGATTCTGCAAGCGATAAAATTCGGACAGTACATCTGGAGATTGTGGCGAAGCCATGACACAAGTAAATTAGAGCAATACGAACGCGAAATCCTCTTTTAAGCCTCGTCGCCACTTGTTATATTGCTAGGGAAGGCCGAAATGCACGCTATAAGCTCACGCAGGATGGCGTGAGGTCTGAAACAGAACACGTAATGAATGCTATAAAGAAAAGGACGTAGCTGCTGGAATACTTAACTTTAATCCATCATTTGTATACATCGTTCTTCATGAGACATGCTTCATACGATAACTACCAATTGCTATGGCGCCTTGCTAGGTGGGTAGCCATTGACTTAGCTGAAGGCTATGCTAACTATCTTCTCTGCAAATAAAGAGGCTTCGTCAGTGTTGCATCGCTAGCTAAGTCGTCTGTACAACTGGGGCGAGTGCTAGTAAGTCTCTCGAGACCTGCTGTGTGGTGGCGCTCGGTCTGCGATCACTGACAGTGGCGACACGCGGGTCCGACATGTACTAATGGACCGCGGCCGATTTAAAGCTACCACCTAGCAAATGTGGTGTCTGGCGGTGACACCACAGTAATCCCACAGCCTATAATTCATGACGTGCCTTCATGTAGCTACAATTGCAGTACACATGATTACTGCTGTAAGCGATTTGAAATGAAGGAACTATTATTTTGCATATTTCAATTAGTTAATGTGCTACGGAATGATACTCAAGGGAAACTCAAAATATAGGAATAACATTTTTAGAATACACAAAATGGATATTAGCGTTTTATTAGATGTTAACCTGCAGAGACTTGTTCGAAACATTTTGTACTTCGACAACATATTTTCAATAATGTCGTCTGCTGTCACTAATATTTCTCTGTTCTGAAAAAAGACGTAAATCATGAATGTAGTAGTAGCACCAAAAAAGCCTGTATGAACACTTTAAGAACTTAACATTCCTATAAAGAGGAACCAGATACAAGGGTACATAATGTACACACATCAAAAGAAATTTTGCATCACTCCGGTTCCCAGAACTCCTGAAGATAGACGTTGACTGTGGATATTGTATCACAAACACAGTCCCTTTGATTGTCAGAGATGTCACTAAACTCGCCCAAAGATGCAAACAACCATGCATGAGCAGCGCCTATTAAACGGAGGGGATCCGACAGCCGATCATTTCCAGTCATTCCATCATGAAGGAGGTACAGGCTCGTGTAGTCTGTAGTTCAGCCATACCTAGACCGTCAATACCGCGGTTCAATCGCATCCGCATTGTCACTTTGTGCCAGGAAGGGCTCTCAACAAGGGAAGTGTCCAGGCGTTTGGGAGTGAACCAAAGAGATGTTGTTCGGAGATGGAGGAGACAAGAGAGACAGGAATTATCGATGACATGCCTCGCTCAGGCCGCCCAAGGGCTACTACTGCAGTGGATGCCCGCTACCCACGGATTGGTATATTGGTGTATCGAGAGGTTGTAACAATGGAAAATTGTACTGAAATGCAGGAGGATCTGCAGCGAATTGACGCATCTCAATGTAGACAAGTGTAATGTGCTGCGAATACATAGAAAGATAGATCCCTTATCATTTAGCTACAAAATAGCAGGTCAGCAACTGAAAGCAGTGAATTCCATAAATTACCTAGGAGTACGCATTAGGAGTGATTTAAAATGGAATGGTCATATAAAGTTGATCGTCGGTAAAGCAGATGCCAGACTGAGATTCATTGGAAGAATCCTAAGAAAATGCAATCCGAAAACAAAGGAAGTAGGGTACAGTACACTTGTTCGCCCACTGCTTGAATACTGCTCAGCAGTGTGGGATCCGTACCAGATAGGGTTGATAGAAGAGATAGAGAAGATCCAACGGAGAGCAGCGCGCTTCGTTACAGGATCATTTAGTAATCGCGAAAGCGTTACGGAGATGATAGATAAACTCCAGTGGAAGACTCTGCAGGAGAGACGCTCATTAGCTCGGTACGGGCTTTTGTTAAAGTTTCGAGAACATACCTTCACCGAAGAGTCAAGCAGTATATTGCTCTCTCCTACGTATATCGCGCAAAGAGACCATGAGGATAAAATCAGAGAGATTAGAGCCCACACAGAAGCATACCGACAATCCTTCTTTCCACGAACAATACGAGACTGGAATAGAAGGGAGAACCGATAGAGGTACTCAGGGAACCCTCCGCCACACACCGTCAGGTGGCTTGCGGAGTATGGATGTAGATGTAGATGTAGATTATGACTCGGAGGAGCCCTGACAGCAGTGCCACCATGTTGAATAATGCTTTTCGCGCAGCCAAAGGACGTCGTGTTGCAACTCAAACTATGCGCAATAGGCAGCATGATGCGCAATTTCACTCCCAACGTCCATCTTTGCAACCACATCTACATCATACTCCGCAAGCCACCTAATGGTGTGTGGCGGAGGGTGTTTCGGTACCACTATCTGATCCCTCCAACCCTGTTCCACTCGCGAATAGTCGGTAAGCCTCGGTATTGGGTCAAATTTCTCGAATTTTCTCCTCGTGGTCAATACGCGAGATGTATATCGGGGGAAGTAATGTGTTGTCCGACTCCTCCTGAAAAGAGCTGTCCCGAAATTTCAATAGTAAATCCCTCCGTGATGCACAACGTCTCTCTTGTAACGTCTGCCAGTGGAGTTTGTTTAGCATCTCCGTAACGCTCTCTCGCCAGCTAAACGATCCCTTGACGAAACGCGCTGCTCTTCGTTGGATCTTCTCAATCTCCTCTATCAGTCCTGCCTGATAGGGATCCCAGATAGATAAACAATACTCAAGAATCGGGGGAACAAGCGCCTTATAAGCCACTTCTTTGGTGGATGAGTTATATTTCCTTAAGATTTTTTCGATGAATCTGAGTCTTGTGTCTGCTTTTCCCGCTACCTGTTTTATATGGTCATTCCACTTAAGGTCGCTCTGGATAGTTACGCCTATATATTTTACGGCAGACGCAGTTTCCAGTTCTTTGTCATCAATAGTGTAGTTATACAGTAGAGGTTTTCCTTTCCTATGTATGCGCAATATGTTACATTTATTTACGTTCAGGGTCAACTGCCAGAGTCTGCATCATTCATCAATTCTCTGCAGATCGTTCTACATATTCTTACTATCTTCTGGCGTTGCTACTTTGGTATAATCAACTGCATCATCTGCGAATAGCCTTAAAGAGCATCCGACGCTTTCTACTGGACCATTTATATATATTGTGAACAGCAACGGTCCTATCACACTTCCCTGTGGTACTCCGAATATTACCTTTAAATCTGTCGATTTAGTTCCGTTAAGAGCGACGCGTTGAGTTCTATCTACAAGAAAGTCTTGAATCCAATCGCAGATATGCTCCGATACTCTGTAAGCTCGTATTTGTTTCATTAAACGGCAATGCGGGACGGTGTCAAATGCCTTACTGAAACCAAGGAACACGGCATCAGCCTGAGCGCCGTTGTTCATTGCGCTGTGGATCACATGGAGGAACAGAGCGAGCTGACTTTCGCAGCATCTCTGTTTGCGGAATCTATGTTGATTTTTATAGAGGAGCTGTTCATTTTCCAAGAACGTTATAATTCTTGAGCATAAAACATGTTCCATAATCCTACAACAGACTGACGTCAACGATATAGGTCTACGGCCTTTCTTAAAAACGGGAATGACCTGCGCTTTTTTTCCAGTCGTTAGGTATCTTTCGTTGCTCAGGCGATCTACGATAAATTACTGCTAGAAAGGGAGCAAGTTATTTCGCATAATCTTTATAGAATCGTATAGGTATCTCATCTGGTCATGAAGCATTTCCACTACTAAGCGACTGTAGCTGCTTTTCAATTCCGCGATCGGCTATCTCATTATCTGCCATTTCGACGTTCGCACGACGAATGAAAGGAGGGACAGTGTTACGATCTTCCGCGGTGAAACAACTTCGGAAGGCCGAATTCAGTGTTTCGGCCTTCTCCCTGTTATATTCCGTTTCGGTGCCGGTGTGAGAGAATGAATAGATGATTTTGACCCACTTACTGATTTTACATACGACCAAAATCTCTTAGTGTTTTTATTCACTGAACGCTGCCCTCATTTTTTCTCCTTAGGCTCATTTTCGCATTGTTCAACTTTTGTTTGTCAGCTAGGCTTTTACTTCTCTTGAATCTGAGATGAAGTGGTCTTTGTTTACGTGGCGAACACGGCTATTAAACCATGCTGGATCTTTCCTGTCCCTTAAAGCCTTACTCGGAACATATTTGTCTAGGGCTTATTGAACGATGCCTTTGAATTTTTTCCATTTGTTCTCCACATCTTCGTCCTCATCACCGAATATTTGATGCTGACTGCTGAGATATTCTGAAACTTGTATCCTGTCACCCTTGCTCAGCAAATATATCTTCCTACCTTTCTTAACATTCCTTGTAGGACCCGTCGTCATAGAAGCTGTCACAGTCTTATGATCACTGATACCTTCGATAAGTTGACGTCTGTTTGTTGCCAGGTGGTCTAAGACGTCACCCTCAAGTGTTCGTTATCTAAGTATCTGCTCAAGCTAATTTTCGGACAAGACATCCAGAACAATACCACACGAATCCCCGCCTCTGATACCAGTTTTCATGGCATAACACTCCCAGTCTATACCTGGCAAGTTGAAGTCACTCCCTGTTACAACGGCATGATAAGGAAAATTACTAATGGTTCAAATGGCTCTGAGCACTATGGGACTTAACTTCTAAGGTCATCAGTCCCCTAGAACTTAGAACTACTTAAACCTAACTAACCTAAGGACATCACACACATCCATGCCCGAGGCAGGATTCGAACCTGCGACCGTAGCGGCCGCGCGGTTCCAGACTGTAGCGCCTTTAACCGCTTGGCCACCACGGCCGGCGAAAATTACTAATGATATTCTGCAAGATCTGTCTGAAGCGCTCTACAACTACAGATCCTGACCCAGGTGGCCTATAAAAGCACCCGATCACCATTTTTGACCGTTCATTGATACTCAATTTCATCCAGATTAATTCACATTCGGAATCCGTGATAACCTCGCTAGATTTTATCGAATTTTTTATTGCAATAAACACGTCGCCACCATTGGCTACTAACCTATCTTTACGATGAACATTCCAGTCTGATCTTAGGATGTAGTTGTAATTGACTTTTGGCTTCAACCATATTTCCATTCCCAATGCTATCTGTGCATGATAACCTTCAATAAGCGATGCTAATTCTGGAACCTTTCCTTGGATGTTCTTGCAGTTTACTAAAATCATATTAATCTTTTCTACCTCTGTACTACGAGGACCAAGATTCTCTGAGGTCGCTGTGGCTGATTTAACAGGTAAATCGTGTTTGCTTCCGAGGGAGGGGTCCTCTATCCTAAAAAGCCCCATGTGCACGCCACACGTACTTCGCTACCCTATTAGCCGCTTCCTGCGTATAGTGTACGCCTGACCTATTAAGTGGAACCCTACAATTCTGCACTCGGTAGCAGAGGTCGAGAAATTCGCATCCGATACCGTCGCAGAGCCGTCTGAGCCTCTGGTTTAGACCTTCCACTCTACTCCATACCAGAGGACCGCGATCAACCCTGGGTACGATGCTAGAAATAGACAGCTTAGCCTGCACCCCGTGAGCGTTACTAGTTGCCTTCACCAAATCAGCTAGCTGCCGAAAGGAGCCGAGAATGGCCTCAGAACCCAAGCGGCAGGCGTCATTCGTGCCGACACCATGCTGCGCGGTAGAGATGGGCCAACAACATGCCGAATGGACCGCTCAGGATTGGCATCACGTTGTCTTCACCGATGTGTGTCGCATATGCCTTCAACCAGACAATCGTCGGAGAAGTGTTTTAGAACAACCCGGTAAGGCTGAACGCCTTAGACACACTGTCCAGCAACTGCAGCAAGGTGGAGGTTCCCTGCTGTTTTGGGGTGGCATTATGTGGGGCCGACGTACGCCGCTGGTGGTCATGGAAGGCGTCGTAACAGCTGTACGATACGTGAATGACATCCTCCGACCGATAGTGCAACCATATCGGCAGCATACTGGCGAGGCATTCGTCTTCATGGACGACAACTCGCGCCCCCATCGTGCACATCTTGTGAATGACTTCTTTCAGGATAACGACATCGATCGACTACAGTGGCCAACATGTTCTCCAGACATGAACCCTATCGAACATGGCTCTGAGCACTATGGGACTTAACAGCTGTCGCAGGTTCGAATCCTGCCTCGGGCATGGATGTGTGTGATGTCCTTAGGTTAGGTTAGGTTTAAGTAGTTCTAAGTTCTTGGGGACTAATGACCACAGATGTTAAGTCCCATAGTGCTCAGAGCCATTTTGAACTTAACAGCTGCGGTCATCAGTCCCCTAGAACTTAGAACTACTTAAACCTAAGTAACCTAAGGACATTACACACATCCATGCCCGAGGCAGGATTCGAACCTGCGACCGTAGCAGTCACGCGGTTCCGGACTGCGCGCTTAGCGAACATGCTTGGGATAGATTGAAAAGGGCTGTTTATGGACGACGTGACCCACCAACCACTCTGAGGGACCTACGCCGAATCGCCATTGAGGAGTGGGAAAATCAGGACCAACAGTGCCTTGATGAACTTGTAGATAGTATGCCAAGACGAATACAGGCATGCATCAATGCAAGAGGATGTGCTACTGGATATTAGAGGTACCAGTGTGTACAGCAATCTGGACCACCACCTCGGAAGGCCTCGCTGTATGGTGGTACAACATGCAATTTGTGTTTTTCATGAGCAATAAAAATGGCGGAAATGATGTTTATGTTGGTCTCTATTCTAATTTTCTGTACAGGTTCCGGAACTCTCGGAACCGAGGTGATGCTAAACTTTTTTGATGTGTGCATTTAACAACCTGTCATAGCATAATAAATGTCTAATGGATAACGTGTGCCGGCCGCGGTGGTCTAGCGGTTCTAGGCGCTCAGGCCGGAACCGCGCGACTGCTACGGTCGCAGGTTCGAATCCTGCCTAGGGCATGGATGTGTGTGATGTCGTTAGGTTAGTTAGGTTTAAGTAGTTCTAAGTTCTAGGGGACTGATGACCACAGATGTTAAGTCCCATAGTGCTCAGAGCCATTTGAACCATTTGATAACGTGTTCGAGTTTCACTTCCTTCGACATTAAAGTGAACGTTCGCTGAAACTCTTAAAATTAATGTATCAGGTTATTTTATAATATACATTATCACTGTAACAGAATCCAAGTACTACTGTACTCACGCTTGATTTTTTAAGTCATGATATTACCCTCCTGAACTGTGACGCACCTGCAGAGAACAGTACACATTAGGAGAAGGTCATTTTCTATCCAGACCTGGAGGACATTATTGATGTCACACTGACAACCAATACATTGATCCCCAACAGCGATTTTAGCACCAACGTTGGACGAGAAACAATTTTCATTTCCACCATCGTTCCTCGAAGTACACTGACGGAAAAAGATCGTATCACCAAATAACAGTTAATGTAGAGTAATGAAATTTCGGGAATACATTTGTATGTGTAACATATTTATGAGATTAACATTACAAGGCCACAGGTTAATCTAAGGGTGAGGTAAGTCATTGCAAATGTGAAACGCTGGCACATTAACATCCAGTGTAGCCGCCGGAATGTTGACTGTAAACATGCAAACGTGCATGCATTGTGTTGTACAGTTGCTGGATCTAGGTTTTTGAGATGAAGATCGATGCCTGTTGCACTTGGTCGTTCGATACAGGGACGATTAATGCTATCGTGGATGATGTTGAAATCGTCTTCCGATGATGTCTGGTATATGCTCGACTGGAGACAGATCTGGTGATCGAGCAGGCCAAAGCAACATGTCTACACACTGCAGAGCATGTTGGGTTACAACAGCGATATTTGGGCGAGCGTTATCCTGTTGGAAAACAACCTCTTGAATGAACGGCAGGACAACAGGTCGAATCACCAGACTGACAGACAAATTTGCGGTCAAGGTGCGTGGGCTAACCGCGAGAGTAGTCCTGTCGTCATAAAAATTAGTACACCTGACCATAACTCCAGGTGTAGGTCCAGTGTGTTTAGCACGCCGACAGGTTGCTTGCAGGCACTCAAGTGGCCTCCTCCTAACGAACACATGGTTATCATTGTCATCGAAGTTGCTGCTGCTGCAGATGCAGTACGATTCGCTAGAGACGATGTCTTCCCCCCTCGGTAGTGGCTGTCCGGAGCCCGGTCCTCTTGCGATCGCACGATCTCGTGACCACTGTTGCCAGTAACATGTGCAGCAGCTGTATTCCTGCCAAGTCTCTCTGCAGTATCGCAGAAGCAACAGCCAGCTTCTTGTTGCCCTATTACGCGACTTCGTTCAAGCTAACTGAGGTATTGTGTAACACCCCACCCATCACTAATCTGGTTTTGTCGTGTGTTCACCCCAGCTAATTGACTAACAGATCAACAGAGAGTGCAAAACTATCGCAAAGAAAGTAATAAGGCTCTGTGACTCCTGATTGAACTGCGGTGGCAGTGTTGACATTAATTGATTCAGAATTGATCACTTTTAATTAAAAAGGGGTGCACATTGATGTTATATTCAGCTATTGAACACCAGATGCAAATGTTGAACATAAAATTAATTAAGAAAATGACTTGGGATTTCAACTACTTGATTGAAAACAGATGCAGTCGATTAGCACAAATTTATTTTAACTCACGACCTTCAATCATCACATTACATGACTCTCCTACCAGGCAGTGGTAATAAATTGCGTTTGTGTGGAGTTAAGTGCGATAACTAAAAAGTAATTCCTATCGACTGACCCAGGCATAATGCGAAGTGCGAGAAGAATTCTACAATACACGATCCATGAAACCCTCGTGGAAACTTTGCCGACATGATCCAACAAATTAATCAGTGGCCAGAGCAGGCGCAATATCACCGAATACAGTGTGACGGAACAGCGTCGTCGTGTGGGCATCGGCCGACCTCGTGGCGCTGCAAGGCTGCGCTCGTCTATTCACTCCTAGCTATCATGCTCAGTACATAGCTGAACCAAAACTTCCTATGTCCAAGCTCAATCGTTCCATTTGCTAAGTCCTAAACTGCAGAGATGCTCACTCTTTCTAAGGCAAGCTGAGTAAAGAACGCCACGTCCGCACTCTAGGCAAGCTGGGAATGGAAGACCCCTCCAGAGACTTCTCCCAGTCTGCTCTTCGCCTCGGTTTCCCCTCCAGCAAAATCACTTACGCCAATTGCAGCACAAGTCGCATTAATTATGCGTCGCTTCCCAGCGCCGACCAATGCCTGCTCTGGGAAGTGAACAAATTCCCACAAAATTTCCCTTCCTCTCGACTTCTGCTATTTAGCCGCTCCCAGACCACCCATCAAGGTTAGCGTCTGCACAAACACCAATTTTTCCGGAATTCTGACTCCCAGGAGAGTACTTCAAATTCCTTGGTCCTACGTTCCCATCGGAGGCCGGCGTATTTCATTCTGTCGCTCTTCACCTGATTTACTTCAGACTCTGCGGACCGTGAATTCAGCGTGAAGTTGCTATAGTCACGAACACACATATTTTGACCTCTGTTGACTGCTCCACCATAGCTTTGCATGGCTTTCCCGCACGTTTCACTGAGAACGGGACGACGGACATTTATCAACAGGCATACAAGTTCACCATCTGCTTTCTGGTACACAAGCATGGGGTCAACCACCCACTCACTGTCACTCATCTGGAGGCCACGCTTTCTCAGAGCTTGAGCCACCCTAAGTTGCCTATTGTCACTTCCGTTCGCCGCTCCCGCGCTGGCCACGGTGGTCAACTCGAATACTTCCCAGGGATAAACTAGCCTCCAGTAAATCGGCGCGTTTCCCCAAAGTTTTCATGTCGTGTGAATCACTTTAAAACCATCACCCAACATTATTTATTCCAATACGTCCACACTATACCCTCTACAAGATGCATTGTGCCTAATTGATAATGGCGTTTTTGTCGTGTTAAAGGCATTCTTGACTAACATCAACTCACCATGCCCAGTTTCAAAGGTAACTAATAATCACGACTGTTCAAAGCGTGTATTTAAAGCAAAACCCGACTAGCATCCACGTGGTGGCGTTACTAGTACCACTCTTACGCGAAATTTGAATAAACACCATCTTCCAAATGTACAAACACGCCTACCAACTTTCGCTTATGTCACACAACTCCATCTTAGTGCTGTAATTTTTTTTGTCACTGTATTTACAGTAATGTCAACTGAATATGGTTTATCAGTTGGGCTACATGAAAAAGCATGTGAATATGCAACACTAAATTGTTCCACAAAGAAGTAGTGCATACATGAAGGCATCCGAGTTTGTCCAAATGGAAGCATTGTTAACTTAATCATCACACAGGAATCAATGCAGAATTTAAAAGCTGTATTATGGATGTAAGAAATTCATGTAGAGCTGAAGGTGTGTCTGACCACTTCTTAGCCGGCCAAAGTGGCCGTGCGGTTCTAGGAGCTGCATTCTGGAACCGCAAGACTGCTACGGTCTCAGGTTTGAATCCTGCATCGGGCATGGATGTGTGTGATATCCTTAGTTTAGTTAGGTTTAACTAGTTCTAAGTTCTAGGGGACTAATGACCTCAGAAGTTGAGTCCTATAGTGCTCAGAGCCATTTGAACCATTTTTGAACCACTTCTTAGTGAAAAGTATAGTCAGAGCTCTCCAAAAATCTATGAAAAAAAATGCAATAAAGAAAGTGAAATATTTTGAGCTTCCAAAACTACCCCAATAAAAAACGAGAAATTATCTGTAAGTTGAGATCCCAAACAGTTTTAATTTTCTGACAGAATCAGAGGATCAGGATTCAGATCAACAGTGGAAAGATACTGGGAATACAGTTAGACATGCGCCAAAGTCTGTCATCAAAAGACAAGCGGCGGTAAAAAATTAATTTGGTTCACCCATATCTGTGAGGAGACAGTTGAAAAGAGGAGGTAATACCGCGAAAAGTAGTTAGTCTAAGAACGACAATTTTTTCAAAGCAAGAGTTTGAGAGAGTACATAGAGAAACACAAGCTACTCTGAGAGAGAACAGGAAATTTGTAAGAGCTGTAACATAGGAGAAGGCTGATGAAGTATCTCAAGTATCTAAAACCAAAGACTTATACAGAAATATAAATCCTCTGTGATAAATCAAAAATTTAGCTAAAAATTCATAACAATACACAAGAGGGGAGTTTTTAATAAATGACTCTGAGACTGCATATATAGGAAAGAAATACTTCAGCAATCTACCAAACTGTCCACTACCATGAATACTGTTTTCCTTTCACAATCAACACACCATGGACTCTTAGTACTGACTACCAACACTGTAAGAGATCAAGATACAGATAATGCATGTCAAGAACAGAAGACCAGAAGAGAATCGTACTGAAGCTGAAATGATCCAGGGAGGTGGTTAATCCCTCGTTACGAGAATCCACAAATTTACAAGAACGATTTGGTTTACTGAACGACCCTTTAAAACAGAAAAATGTTCTCATGTGTCCCATCCATTAGAAGAACGACTGAATAATGTGTGAGAACTACTGTGGTATAACACTGCTAAACTGTTTTAAAATATTCTCTCCTTTTAGATCGAATTCAGCCCTTGATATGCAGTTATAGGAGTTGCACCTACGTCGATTTCGTTGTGGGAGATTGAGAACTGAACAAATCTTCGTTTTACGGCAGGTTATGGAGAAAATGTGTGAATTTGGGCAAGAATTTCAAATTCTCTTCGTTGACTTCAATAGAACATATGATAGAATCCATTAAGAATATTATCATGTTTCTTGAGGAATTTGGTTTTGATTAAAAAAAGCTAGTAAGTCTCATCATGGGATGCCTGGCTGGCACCTGAGAAAGAATCATGCTTGGAAATAAAGTGACAGAGGTTGCCAAATCGAAAGTATGACAGGGTGTTCATTATGTCTGTTCAGTCTCGAGTTAAAGAAGATTCTGAGAGAGATAATGCTTGACAACCACGGAGGAATTCATAATGGGAATGAGGGAATCGAGTATGCCGACAACTGTAAATTATAACTCCACATCAACAACAAAAAGACAGAATACACGAGACTTAACAAAGGGCGAAATAGGTTCTCAGGGACCACTCCAATTCCCAGACTGCAGGTGGATCACACCTCCAAGTTCAAGAGTACAAAAATCTGGTGGTATAATCAAACAGTAAGCTTCAAGCAAAATTGAAATAGTGGCTAAATTGTAAGATGCCAGTCGCTGATACTATGGCCTACAGTCTATCCTCAAGACGAGAAGTTTGTCAACAAATTTTAAATTAAATATCCATGAAACATTAACCAGACCAGTATTTCCATGTGGATGCCAGCTGGAGTATCACAAGAAAAAAATTTTTTGCATGGAATCTATGGAGTCGTTGTTGATGCTGAAAGTGGAGAATAGAGACTTCACCACAAAACTGAACTCTACGCTACGTACAATGAACCGTAATGAAAATACGATGTCTGCAGTAGGCAAGTCACATTGGTTGTATGCCAGAAAGTCGGTGGGAAATACTAGTCAGGATGCCAACGAACTGTGTTTCCAAGGATCTACATATAGGAGAATTGCTGGATGGATGACAGCAATGAGCTGTGGACAAACAGAATTGGAGGTCATCTCTCAAGCAATCGTATGATGCACTGGGTCTAATTTCTGCAACTAACTCTAATACAATAATAATTCATAGTGTTGAGAACCATGGCCATGCCGCGTTTGGGCAGCTTGTGTCCCTCAGTGATAGAGATATCCATACCGTAAGTGCAGCCTCTTCAGAGGGGTATCTGTGCAGAGGCCGGACTAGCGTATGGTTCCCGATGGGGAGCAGCCGCGCCTTCAGTAATTGCAGTCCAGACGATAGGCTGATTTGGCCTTGAAACATCAGTTAGCAGTGTTCGTAGAGAAGGGAGTCAGACACTGTTGTAACTCCTCTTCCTCCATGTCATCCTGTCTATAAATTGACAAGCACTAAAGAAAACTAAAACATAAATTTGGAAAGGGAATTAAAATTCAGAGAGAAAATATAAAAACTCTGAGGTTTGCCAGTCACACTGCGATTCTGTCAGAGACGGCTAATTAATTGGAACGAAATGGTTAATATTTTGAAAAGTGGTTGTCAGGTGAATTTCAAGGCAATGGAACACAGGTTAATGGCGTGCAGCTGAATAGAGTCGGATGAGGCTGAGGATATTTCATTAGGAAACAAGACAGTAAAAATAACAGATAAGTTTTCCTTATTTGGGAAGCAAATTTAAGTGATTACGGCAGAAGTGAAGAGTATATAAAATGGAGACAGGAAATAGCAAAAAAAAAAAAAGCACTTCTGCAAGAGAGACATTTGTTAAAACTAAATATAAATTTAAGTGTTAGGAAGTATCTTCTGAAAGTATAAGTCTGGAGTGCCGACCGGTGTGACCAAGCGGTTCTAATCGCTTCAGTCTGGAACCGCGTGACCACAACGGTCGCGGGTTCGAATCCTGCCTCGAGCATGGATGTGTGTGATGCCCTTAGGTTAGTTAGGTTTAAGTAGTTCTAAGTTCTAGGGGACTGATGACCTCAGATGTTAAGTCTCATAGTGCTCAGAGTCATTTTAAGTCCGGAGTGTACCTCTGTACGAAAGTGCAACGTGAACGGTAAATACTTCAGACAAGAAGGGAGTAGAGGCTTCTGGAATGTGGTGCTATGGAAGAATTCTGAAGATTAGATGGGTAGATCGCGTAACTAATGTAGAGGTACAGAATCGAGCAGGGGAGAACATGAATTTATGACCCAGTTTCACCAAAAGAGGAATCGGTTGACAGGACACACCCTTGAGCTTCAAGGAATCGTGAATCTGGCAATGGAAGGACGTGTGGATTGTATTACAGGGTACCAGATACAAGGGTACATAATGTACACACATCAAAAGAAATTTTGCATCACTCCGGTTCCCAGAACGCCTGAAGATAGATGTTGACTGTGGATATTGTATCACAAACACAGTCCCTTTGACTGTTCAGAGATGTCACTAAACTCGCCCAAAGATGCAAACAACCATGCATGAGCAGCGCCTATTAGACGGAGAGGATCCGACAGCCGATCAGTTCCAGTCATTCCATCAGGAAGGAGGTACAGGCTCGTGTAGTCTGTAGTTCAGCCATACCTAGACGGTCAATACCGCGTTTCAATCGCAACCGCATTGTCACTTTGTGCCAGGAAGGGCTCTCAACAAGGGAAGTGTCCAGGCGTTTGGGAGTGAACTAAAAAGATGTTGTTCGGAGGTGGAGGAGACACAGAGAGACAGGAATTATCGATGACATGCCTCGTTCAGGCCGCCCAAGGGCTACTAGTGCAGTGGATGCCCGCTACCCACGGATTGGTGTATTGGTGTATCGAGAGGTTGTAACAATGGAAAATTGTACTGAAATGCAGGAGGATCTGCAGCGGATTGACGCATCTCAATGTAGACAAGTGTAATGTGCTGCGAATACATAGAAAGATAGATCCCTTATCATTTAGCTACAAAATAACAGGTCAGCAACTGAAAGCAGTTAATTCCATAAATTACCTAGGAGTACGCATTAGGAGTGATTTAAAATGGAATGATCATATAAAGTTGATCGTCGGTAAAGCAGATACCAGACTGAGATTCATTGGAAGAATCCTAAGGAAATGCAATCCGAAAACAAAGGAAGTAGGGTACAGTACACTTGTTCGCCCACTGCTTGAATACTGCTCAGCAGTGTGGGATCCGTACCAGATAGGGTTGATAGAAGAGATAGAGAAGATCTAACGGAGAGCAGCGCGCTTCGTTACAGGATCGTTTAGTAATCGCGAAAGCGTTACGGAGATGATAAATAAACTCCAGTGGAAGACTCTGCAGGAGAGACGCTCAGTAGCTCGGTACGGGCTTTTGTTAAAGTTTCGAGAACATACCTTCACCGAAGAGTCAAGCAGTATATTGCTCCCTCCTACGTATATCTCGCGAAGAGACCATGAGGATAAAATCAGAGAGATTAGAGCCCACACAGAAGCATACCGACAATCCTTCTTTCCACGAACAATACGACACTGGAATAGAAGGGAGAACCGATAGAGGTACTCAGGGAACCCTCCGCCATACACCGTCAGGTGGCTTGCGGAGTATGGATGTAGATGTAGATGCAGATTATGACTCGGAGGAGCCCTGACAGCAGCGCCACCATGTTGAATAATGCTTTTCGCGCAGCCAAAGGACGTCGTGTTGCAACTCAAACTATGCGCAATAGGCAGCATGATGCGCAATTTCACTCCCGACGTCCATCTTTGCAACCACATGTACATCATACTCCGCAAGCCATCTAATGGTGTGTGGCGGAGGGTGTTTCGGTACCACTATCTGATCCCTCCAACCCTGTTCCACTCGCGAATAGTGCGTGGGAAGAATTATTGTCAGTAAGTCTCTGTATTGGGTCAAATTTCTCGAATTTTCTCCTCGTGGCCAATACGCGAGATGTATATGAGGGGAATTAATGTGTTGTCTGACTCCTCCTGAAAAGAGCTGTCCCGAAATTTCAATAGTAAATCTCTCCGTGATGCACAACGTCTCTCTTGTAACGTCTGCCAGTGGAGTTTGTTTAGCATCTCCGTAACGCTCTCTCACCAGCTAAACGATCCCTTGACGAAACGCGCCGCACTTCGTTGGATCTTCTCTGTCTCCTCTATCAGTCCTGCCTGATAGGGATCCCAGATAGATAAACAATACTCAAGAATCGGGCGAACAAGCGCCTTATAAGCCACTTCTTTGGTGGATGAGTTACATTTCCTTAAGATTTTTTCGATGAATCTGAGTCTTGTGTCTGCTTTTCCCGCTACCTGTTTTATATGGTCATTCCACTTAAGGTCGCTCTGGATAGTTACGCCTATATATTTTACGGCAGACGCAGTTTCCAGTTCTTTGTCATCAATAGTGTAGTTATACAGTAGAGGTTTTCTTTTCCTATGTATGCGCAATATGTTACATTTATTTACGTTCAGGGTCAACTGCCAGAGTCTGCATCATTCATCAATTCTCTGCAGATCGTTCTACATATTCTTACTAACTTCTGGCGTTGCTACTTTGGTATAATCAACTGCATCATCTGCGAATAGCCTTAAAGAGCATCCGACGCTTTCTACTGGACCATTTATATATATTGTGAACAGCAACGGTCCTATCACACTTCCCTGTGGTACTCCGAATATTACCTTTAAATCTGTCGATTTAGTTCCGTTAAGAGCGACGCGTTGAGTTCTATCTACAAGAAAGTCTTGAATCCAATCGCAGATATGCTCCGATACTCTGTAAGTTCGTATTTTTTTCATTAAACGGCAATGCAGGACGGTGTCAAACGTCTTACTGAAATCAAGGAACCCGGCATCAGCCTGAGCGCCGCTGTCCACTGCGCTGTGGATCTCATGGAGGAACAGAGCGAGCTGATTTTCGCAGGATGTCTGTTTGCGGAATCTATGTTGATTTTTATAGAGGAGCTGTTCATTTTCCAAGAACGTCATAATTCTTGAGCATAAAACATGTTCCATAATCCTACAACAGACTGACGTCAACTATATTGGTCTACGGCCTTTCTTAAAAACGGGAATGACCTGCGCTTTTTTTTTCCAGTCGTTAGGTATCTTTCGTTGCTCAGGCGATCTACGATAAATTACTGCTAGAAAGGGAGCAAGTTATTTCGCCTAATCTTTATAGAATCGTATAGGTATCTCATCTGGTCATGAAGCCTTTCCACTACTAACAAGGGAACCTCCCCATCGCACTCCCCTCAGATTTAGTTATAAGTTGGCACAGTGAATAGGCCTTGAAAAACTGAACACAGATCAATTGAGGAAACAGGAGGAAGTTGCGTGGAACTGTGAAAAAAAAAAAGCAAAATATACAAACTGAGTAGTTCATGGGAAGATAGGCAACCTCAAGGAGTAAGGTATGCCGACAACTGTAAATTATAACTCCACATCAACAAGAAAAAGACAGAATACACGAGACTTAACAAATCAAACAGTAACCTTCAAGCAAAATTGAAATAGTGGCTAAATTGTAAGATGCCAGTCGCTGATACTATGGCCTACAGTCTATCCTCAAGACGAGAAGTTTGTCAACAAATTTTGAATTAAATATCCATAAAACATTAACCAGACCAGTATTTTCATGTGGATGCCAGCTGGAGTATCACAAGAAAAGTTTTTTTGCATGGAATCTATGGAGTCGTTGTTGATGCTGAAAGTGGAGAAATGAGACTTCACCACAAAACTGAACTCTACGCTACGTACAATGAACCGTAATGAAAATACGATGTCTGCAGTAGGCAAGTCACATTGGTTGTATGCCAGAAAGTCGGTGGGAAATACTAGTCAGAATGCCAACGAACTGTGTTTCCAAGGATCTACATATAGGAGAATTGCTGGATGGATGACAGCAATGAGCTGTGGACAAACCGAATTGGAGGTCATCTCTCAAGCAATCGTATGATGCACTGGGTCTAATTTCTGCAACTAACTCTAATACTATAATAATTCATAGTGTTGAGAACCATGGCCATGCCGCGTTTGGGCAGCTTGTGTCCCTCAGTGATAGAGATATCCATACCGTAAGTGCAGCCTCTTCAAAGGGGTATCTGTGCAGAGGCCGGACTAGCGTATGGTTCCTGATGAGCAGCAGCCGCGCCTTCAATAATTGCAGTCTAGACGATAGGCTGATTTGGCCTTGAAACATTAGTTAGCAGGGTTCGTAGAGAAGGGAGTCAGACACTGTTGTAACTCCTCTTCCTCCATGTCATCCTGTCTATAAATTGAACAAGCACTAAAGAAAACTAAAACATAAATTTGGAAAGGGAATTAAAATTCAGAGAGAAGATATAAAAACTCTGAGGTTTGCCAGTCACACTGCGATTCTGTCAGAGACGGCTAATTAATTGGAACGAAATGGTTAATATTTTGAAAAGTGGTTGTCAGGTGAATATCAAGGCAATGGAACACAGGTTAATGGCGTGCAGCTGAATTGAGTCGGATGAGGCTGAGGATATTCCATTAGGAAACAAGGCGGTAAAAATAACAGATAAGTTTTCCTTATTTGGGAAGCAAAATTAAGTGATTACGGCAGAAGTGAAGAGTATATAAAATGGAGACAGGAAATAGCAAAAAAAAAAAAAGCACTTCTGCAAGAGAGACATTTGTTAAAACTAAATATAAATTTAAGTGTTAGGAAGTATCTTCTGAAAGTATAAGTCTGGAGTGCCGACCGGTGTGACCAAGCGGTTCTAATCGCTTCAGTCTGGAACCGCGTGACCACAACGGTCGCGGGTTCGAATCCTGCCTCGAGCATGGATGTGTGTGATGCCCTTAGGTTAGTTAGGTTTAAGTAGTTCTAAGTTCTAGGGGACTGATGACCTCAGATGTTAAGTCTCATAGTGCTCAGAGTCATTTTAAGTCCGGAGTGTACCTCTGTACGAAAGTGCAACGTGAACGGTAAATACTTCAGACAAGAAGGGAGTAGAGGCTTCTGGAATGTGGTGCTATGGAAGAATTCTGAAGATTAGATGGGTAGATCGCGTAACTAATGTAGAGGTACAGAATCGAGCAGGGGAGAACATGAATTTATGACCCAGCTTCACGAAAAGAGGAATCGGTTGACAGGACATACCCTAGAGCTTAAAGGAATCGTGAATCTGGCAATGGAAGGACGTGTGGATTGTATTACAGGGTGGTTATAATTAAACTTTGGCCACTACAGCCAGTGTGGACGGAAAGCTAATTACCATATGGATACCCACCTTTATAGGGATAATGTTCAGATTGTGAGTTGTAGGATTTACGTTGTTAGTAACGTTAGTGTCATGACTTAGCGTCAGGTGCCGGTACTGGGACGGCGGAACGGAGGAACTTGGACCCCAAGGCCCAAGGACATCCAGCGTGAACGGCACACGTTACTGTGACCTGCTTCGCCCACACGTGATCTCTCCTCTACGGGCGAGAGGTGCTTTGGACTCAACTGTTTTGATGCACAGTGGAGCTCCATTCACACTGCTCGTGAGGCCTCATTGGGAGAAAACCGAATCATCAGCTGATTGCTTCAAACTGCGTGGCTATCGAGATCACCACATTTAAACTCGTGTGATTTCTGGCTGTGTGTTTACGTGAAGGACAGGATTAATCAAATGGCTCTGAGCACAATGGAACTTAACATCTGAGGTCATCAGTCCCCTAGAACTTAGAACTACTTAAAGCTAACTATCCTAACGACGTCACACACGTCCATGCCCGAGGCAGGATTCGAACCTGCGACCGTAGCGGTCGCGCGGTTCCAGACTGAAGCGCCTAGAACCACTCGGCCACACCGGCCGGCCAGGATTAATCAACAGGACACTAACATACGTTGGAGGTTGAAGACGAGCACAGCGAGGGTGGTAGCGAAAATCCCACCTGAGATGTCTCAGGAAATGTAGAGCAGTCTCTAGTGCTGTTCCAGGCTGTCGTGTATGCAGGGAGTCGTCACACTTAGCAACGCTTGTAGCCTGAAACGTAAACATGGTAAAAATTTGGCGCAGTGGTTAACACACTGGACTCGCATTCGGGAGGACGACGGTTCAATCCCGTCTCCGGCCATCCTGATTTAGGTTTTCCGTGATTTCCCTAAATCGCTTCAGGCAAATGCCGGGATGGTTCCTTTGAAAGGGCACGGCCGCTTTTCCTTCCCCATCCTTCCCTCACCCGAGCTTGCGCTCCGTCTCTAATGACCTCGTTGTCGACGGGACGTTAAACACTAATCTCCTCCTCCTCCTCCATGGTAAAAATTAGCAAATGTTACGGTCTCATGTGAAAATTAAAATCGGTTTATTTCAATATTTTATTCGCTTTTTTCTTACTCATGTCCTTACGAATATATCCAAAAGGTTTTATTGTTCCACGATCACTCGTTTTTCATGAGGGCCCTCTCAAGTAGCAAAAGTTCAATTATAACCACCCTGTAAATGGGGCGGGAGACCAAGATGTGACTGCGGAATGCAGGTTCAAACATATGCAGGTCGCAGTGTTTATGTTGAGATGAGAAGACTTGCGTAGTATAGATTAGCGTGGAGGGCTGCTTCGGACTGAAGATCAAATCAACAAGTCACATTATTGTATTTAATTTTTTTGCAAAAAGATACGTGTTTGTCTTCATTCCACATCCACAGACCTCTCTTCACACGAGATACGTGGAATAACACTCATAAAATGTTATATAACGATCTGTCTGTAAATTAGGTGGTTATGCGTGCCTGCCACTTGATGCTAGTCGAAATCGCTATGCTTCAGCAACACATTCCATCTTCTCCCTATCTTTAATGTCACGCTAATCTAATTCTTAAAACAATGCAAACAGAACGATGGTCTGCATGAACGCCCATGGGATTCACGTACACAGACTAAAAACTGAGCATAGTGTGCTTGGGAAGAAAAAATTTACAAAATCGGTCACTATATGGGGGAGAAACGAAGGCTAGAAGGGACCATTTTGCCCCAAGGCCTATAACAGTACCAAAGTAGAAGGAAACATATTGGCTTTCAGGGAAAACTTTTTGTAATTTATGGCTAATAACAATCAGCATCATTACGTGTTGATATTGGTAGATTATGAGAATTTGCTGAAGTCATAAATCAATTTTCTCTGACGTAGTTCTGATAATATACAGAACTGCAAATAGCCACAGACATCCATTAATTTCCTGATGTACTTATCACACGTAATTTCACACTTACACACTGATAAGCCAGAAAATTATGACCACTGCCCACCGCAAGGTTGGATGTCGCCTGGTGGTGTTGCGGGATAGTGACACGGTAAGGAAAGTATATGAGTGGATCAAAGACGGATGGCGAATCATTATAGCGACAAAACTGGCCATAAAGGGGAAATCTACTGACATGAGCGATTTTGACGAAGGTGATATTATTATTATTCCACAGAGCCTGTGAACGAGTATCTCGGAAACGGCGTAGCTGGTCGAATGTTCACGTGCTACTGGAGTGAGCATCCATGGAAAGTAATACACTCATGATCATAAATTAAGAATAATTGCAGAATGTGGTGCCACACTATGTGGCACTACACAAAACTGGCGCTAATAGCATAGCCACATAGGGAACACACACGACACAGACCTGTAAGTCCACGGTATTGGTGATAAGTTGAGAAAACCGTCCCGAAACACATGTGCTACAAAACGCCACTGTTTCCTGCGCGTGTACCCCGACATCAATATAGGATACGATCACCATCCACACGTACACAGGCCGCACAACGGGTTAGCATACTCTGGATCAGGTGGTCGAGCAGCTTCTCGGGTAGGCTATAGCCTCCCATTCTTGCCCCAGCTATTGAAGTGTCGGAGGGGTTTGAAGACGTGCAGCGATACGTCGACCGAGAGCATCACAGACGTGCTCGATGGGGTTTAGGTCTGGAGAACAGGCAGGCCACTCCATTCCCTTATATCTTCTGTTTCAAGGTATTCCTCCACGATGGCAGCTCGGTGGGGCCTTGCGTTATCATCCATCAGGAGGAAGGTGGGACCCACTCCACCTGGACTCGTCCGTGAACATAACCTGGGACCACTGTTCCAATGACCATGTACTGCGTTCTTGACACCAGGCTTCACGAGCTCTCCTGTGACCAGGGGAGAGTGGAATGCACCTTGCAGGTCTCTAGGCGAATAAACCATGTCTGTTCAGTCGTCTGTAGACTGTGTGTCTGGAGCCAACTGTCCTAGTGGCTGCGGTAAGGTCGCGAGCAAGACTACGTACAGTACTCTGTGGCCGTCTGCGGGCACTGAGGGTGATATATCGGCCTCCCTGTGGTGTTGTACACTGTGGACGTCCCATAATATAGCCCCTGGACACGTTTCCTGTCTGCTGGAATCGTTGCCATAATCTTGAGATCACACTTTGTGGCACACGGAGGGCCCGTGCTACGACCTGCTGTGTTTGACCAGCCTCCAGTCGCCCTAGTATTCTACCCCTCATAACGTCATCAAAATGTGTTCTTTGAGCCATTTTCAACACACAGTCACCACTAGCACGTCTGAAAACGTCTGCACACTTACTCGCTGCACCGTACTCTGACATGCACCAGCACACCTCTGCATATGTGGACTGCTGACAGCGCCACCGTGCGACGACCGCAGGTGAAATGCACCACATGGTCATACCCCGAGGTGATTTAAACCCGCAAACCGCCCACCAGAGCATTGTTTCAGCATGTATCAGCATTATCCTTAATTTACGAGCATGAGTGTAGAACGACAGTGTAGCTACCACTCGGCGATAAGTGGCTGGACGTCCACGACTCTTCACAGAACGCGGGATTTGAAGACTTCCATGCTCTGTAAAGCAGGATAGGTGGCGATCTGTCGCATCTCTGCCGAAATAGCACAACGCTGGTGCACGTATAAGCGTTGCGCAGCACACCGTTCATCATACACTGTTGAACATGGTGCTCCGTAGCGGACGACCTCTACGTGTTCACATGTTGGCCCAACGATATTGTCAGTTATGATAGCAGTGGCCATGGGGTCGTCAAGATAAGACCGTGCTGCCTCGTTGGATGAATAACGTTTTTGCTACACCAGGTCGATGCTCGCCTCCATAAACGCCGTCATCCACGCGAACAACGGTTCGAAACGGGTACCGTGCCAATGACGCAGGCTGCTGGGAACAGTATTATGTTGTGGGAGGCATTCTGCTGCGCTCGCATGGGACCTCTGGTTGCAGTCGTAGACACGACGACAGCTGCGGACAACCTGTGTCCCTTCATGCTTAATGTCTTCCCCGAGGGTGATGTCATCTTTGAGCAGGACAATTGTTCGTGTCTCAAAGCTAGGAGAGTGCTACAGTGTTTTGAGGAACATGATAGTGAACTCGCTTTGATATCTTGGCTACCAAATTCACCTAATGTGAATCCAGTGGAACACATCTGGACATCTGGGTGGCTATCAGGCGCCAACGCCGCGCCCGCAAATCAGCAGCCCTTTGTTTACGGAAATTACATGACCTGTGCGTAGAAGTCTGGCACCACATACCTCCACAACCTACCAACAAACTGTCGGGTCTATGATACGTAGAATCGGTGATGTATCCCTGGGATAGTCCTAAAAGCTATTAGCCAGGTGGTCTTAATGTTTTAGTTCGTCATTGTGCACATGTATTTCAATGCTACATGGGCTACAACAACGCTGACGCCACAGCCCGTTAATTAAAATATACTCCGCCAGCTGTTCGCATTCGTTCACTCTCAGCCAGCCATAAAACACAACATTCCATACAAACAGAACGCCACAGAGAAATAAGCATATTACTGATGTTTCCACTCGAACTGACCCATTGTAACGATTTGTAGACGAATGATACTTTGCTGACAAATAATACTTTCCAGAATGAGATTTTCACCCCGCAGCGGAGTGTGCGCTGATACGAAACTTCCTGACAGATTAAAACTGTGTACCGGACCGAGACTCGAACTCGGAACCTTTGCCTTTCGTGGGCAAGTGCTCTACCATCTGAGCTACGTTCGCAGGAGAGCTTCTGTGAAGTCTTGAAAGTAGGAGACGAGGTATTGGAGGAACCAGCTGTGAGGACGGGGCGTGAGTCGTGCTTGGGTAGCTCAGACGGTAGAGCACTTGCCCGCGAAAGGCAAAGGTCTCGAGTTCGAGTCTCGGTCCGGCACACAGTTTTAATCTACCAGGAAGCTTCAAATGATACTATGTTATACTTTATTTATTGACGATAATGCTTTAAAAAGTTTTATGACAGGAATGTCTAAGCACTGATCTCCATTACCCGTTTTGTTGAGTTTCTTAAATTTTTCCACTTCGCTCCCTCACATACTTTCTTTCTGTTGACATTGCAATTGGTAAGGCTACTAAAACTATTTTCTTTCAACAATGACCACGAATCAAGAAATAGTAAAAAGAGGAAATTCTTTAACAAATCCCTGCAGTAGACGTAACGTCATGTTTCGTTAACAATACCCTTGGTGCCATTTGAGTTAGTATTCGTCGTAGAACATAGAGAAGAAACGGCGTTTATATGTCAGCTCACGTTACAGTGGCGGACTGAAACTGTTAAAATGGCTAATACATGCGTGGTAAAGTTTATTGTATAATTAGTTTTAGTGAGAGAACAGTAAAGGTGTACACGATACTGACCTATTTTACTCTAGTTATGTCGTGAAATACACGTGCAATAATTTCACACACTGCTTTTGTGAAGGATGCATACTCGATAGCTTCAGTGGTGGTGGTGGTGTGTTGGGGCTTATGGGCGCTCAACATCGAGGTCATCAGCGCCCTGACACACATTAAAAGGAACGAATGTGGACAGACCTAAGAAAACTAAAGCACACACTCAAAGAAAGCAGGAAAAGAAGGAAAATGCTACATAAGAAAGTAAAACCTAAGGAAAGGGGAAACAAAGCAACAAGAATGTCACAGGAAATGATTATTGGCTGGCCACTTACATAAAATATGTGCGAGCTTGTCACACAGTGAACAAATTAAAATCCTCTCCCTAAAATCTTTGTAAAAACATTTGACAGGGCACAGAACTTTAAAACTTTAACCACATTCATCCGAGTGTTGCCTAAAAGAGATGGCAGGTCCGCTGGCAAGTCAGCCGCGACCCGCTGGTCAGAAAATAAAACGCAATCCAATAAAACGTGGCGCACAGTGACCTGGACGCCACAAGCACCACACATTGGAGGGTCCTCTCGCCGGAGCAGGAAGCCGTGCGTCATAGGGCTGTGGCCTATTCGAAGCCGAGTGAGGAGAACCTCGTCCCGTCGATGGGGCTGAAAGGAAGTACACCACACACGCGTTGTGGGCTTGACTATACGGAGCTTATTGTCAGCCACTTCCAGCCACTCATCCTCCCACCGACGCATGACCCGTGAGCTCAACAGCGAGGTGAGTGCGTGCAGTGGGATAGCACACTGAGATACTTGTGGGGCGAGACACGCCTCCTTGGCTGCGAGATCTGCCCTTTCATTCCCAGCAATGCCAACATGCCCCGGAACCCAGCAGAAAGCTACAACCTTCCCCAGTCGCTGTAGTCGGAGGAGGGCATCCTGGATGGTCTGGACAATTTTGTCTGCCGCATACAAACGTTGCAATGAGTGAAGGGCACTAAGTGAATCGGAACAGACAAGAAATTTAGGAGAGGAAGAATGTCTCATGTGCTCCAGTGCCCGCAAGATCGCAAACAATTCTGCATCAAAGACAAAGACAGTAAAAGTCTGAGGCAGTCGGACCTTGAGGACACGATATGGAAAAACAACTGAGCAACCAACAGAATCCCCTTGTTTCGACCCACCCGTAAAAACAGCTACATAGTCGTGGTGCTCAGATAAAATGGCAGAAAATGCTGCATTAAAAACGGTGGCAGGAGTGCAATCTCTCTTGTACTGCAATAAATCTAAAATCACTCTGGGCCTCTTCAGTAACCAGGGTGGCGGGCGGTTCAAACCTTGGATTTTGGGTTGTACAGACTCCACACCGAGGGACTCTAGTACACGTTGCACACGGATGCCAAACGGCAACGTAGCCCGGGGACGGCGGGAAAAAAGGCGGTCCAGAGGTGAATGGGCAACAAGACGTTGAGCAGGCGAGCTGGGAGCTGCAAGAAACTTACAAGCCTGGCGCACCAGTAGGAGCTGCCGCCGGATGGCAAGTGGCGGTTCGCCAGACTCAGCACAGAGGCTGGGTACGGGACTGGTCCGATAAGCACCTGTGGCCAGTCGGATCCCAGCATGGTGAACAGCGTCAAGGATCCGCAAATAAGATGGCCTCGCTGACCCATATACTGTGCCCCCATAGTCCAGCCGTGAACGCACAAAAGCTCCATAAAACTGAAGGAGACGCGCCCTGTCAGCGCCCCAAGATCTGTGGCTGAGGCACTTGAGGATGTTCAGCGCCTTCAGCGTTCTGGCTTTCAAGTCACGTAGGTGTGGCAGCCATAACAACCTGGAGTCAAAAATTAGGCCCAGAAACCGCACTGTGTCTCTAAAATGTAGGACAGTATCCCCCATATGCAAGGCAGGCAAAGTAAAAAGATGACGAGAACGATTAAAATGAACACAAACACACATATCGGCAGAAAACCGAAAACCCGTCTTTGCAGTCCACTCCTCTAACCGCCGCACTGTTTGCTGCAACTGACGGCTCACGGTTGCAACACTGGAGGAGGAACAGAAAACAGCAAAGTCGTCCACAAAAAAAGGAGCACTGTACTGGACTCCTCGCTGTAGATGTTATACTGTTGATGGCTATGGCAAAGAGGGTAACGCTTAAAACACTGCCCTGGGGGACACCGTTCTCTTGCTCAAAGCGATCAGACAGTGTGTTACCAACGCGGGTCCGAAAAAACCGCTGAGACAGGAAAGACCGAATGAAAATCGGGGGACGGCCACGAAAGCCCCATTGATGCATTTGTGCAAGAATACAGTGTCTCCAAGTAGTATCATATGCCTTACTGATATCAAAGAAGATACCGATACAGTGATACTGACGGAGAAAAGCCTGCTGAATAGCCGCCTCTAGGAGGGTCAGGTTGTCGACCGTGGACCGATATTTTCGGAATCCACACTGAAAGCGGCTAAGGAGCTGTCTGGTCTCTAACAGCCAGACCAGACGCCGGTTAACCATCCGTTCCAGGGTCTTTCCGACACAGCTTGTCAAGGCGATACTACGATAACTACCGGGACATGCGCGGTCCTTTCGTGGTTTGAGGAGAGGGATGAGAATTGCCTCCCTCCACGAGGTGGGGAACACTCCTGTCTGCCATATGAGATTAAAACATTCGAGGAGGATTTCCTTTGACGCCACTGGCAGATGTCTAAGCATGGAGTACCGGATGCGGTCGTAACCTGGTGCAGTGTCAGAAGTCTCAGTAAGTGCCGATTCAAGTTCCCACATGGAGAAAGGGGAATTGTAGGCCTCAGAACTGTTCGACCGAAGTCCAAGGTCGCTCTTTCGACAGTCGCACGGTAGCGACGAAACGCTGGATCCTGATTTGCAGTGGCAGTACTTTGTGCAAAATGCTCTGCCAGCGTCTGAGCAATGGCTCTGGGTGTTGTTTGGAGGCATCCCTGGTTCAAGACAGCAGCTATTGGTAAACGGCTATGTTTACCGGAAATCCTCCGGATGGCTTCCCATACTCTTGTGGAATAAGTGGAATGGTTGATGGAGTCCAGGAACTCCTGCCATGACCTTTTCTTGCTCTCTTTAATGACACGGCGTGCCCTGGCTCTCGCGATTCGAAAGGCGGTAAGATTGACTGCTGTTGGGCGGCATTTAAATCGGCGAAAAGCCGCACGCCTGTCCCGGATGGCTGAACGGCACTCTTCTGTCCACCAAGGCACAAGGCGCCGCTTAAGAGTGCCAGAAGACTGTGGTATGGACAGGTCAGCAGCATGATGGACCACAAGCGTGATGTGATCCACCCATTCCTGTACGTTATTGTGGCGGTCAAAGACAGCCAACCGAGTGAACAGTGGCCAGTTAGCCCTGCCAATCATCCACGATGGTGGCCGCTGCTCCAGCGATACACCATCCAGGAGATGAATGCGGATAGGGAAGTGATCGCTGGAATGAAGGTCGTCAATGACCTCCCAGTGAACGGAGTCGGTGAGGGTTGGAGAGCAGAAAGATAGGTCAATGGCTGAGAATGACCCTGTAGCAGTAGAGAAATGAGTCGGAGTACCTGTGTTGAGGATGCACAACACTTGAGACGTTAGGAGGCTCTCCAAAATTCGACCTCGAGCGCAAAGAGAAGTGGAGCCCCACAGGACATGATGGGCATTGAAGTCTCCCAGGAGGAGAAATAGGGGGGGGGGGGGGGGGAGTTGGTCGATAAGATCTGTGAGAGCGTCTAAGGTCATTGCATCCAGAGGGGGTAAATAAAGGGAGCAAACGGTAAGCCTCCGAGGTGGATGAATTTCAACTGCAACTGCTTGCAGGTCAGTCAGTATCCAGGGGGAGAGCAGAGGAGTGGTGGTCATTATTGACAAACACAGTGACTCCGCCTTTGGCCCTTTCTCCAGTCAGGTCATCTTTGCGATATGATGTATAGCCCCTTAGTACTGGAGCATCAGATGGTTTTAAATGCGTTTCCTGTAAACACAAGCACAGGGGGCGTTGCTGTGCTAGGAGGTTCAGTTCCTCCACATGTGCCCACAATCCATTCATGTTCCACTGTATAATGGGAGCCATCTATTAGGGTGGGAGTACCTTCATTCTCACTTTCTGTTGGGGAGGAGAGCCCACAACAGGTGGAGGCTCAGTTTTGGGGCGAGATGATTACCCCAGTCTGACATCAACCTCCATCGCCTCAGAAGAGGAGTCGAGAGAGACGTAAGAGAGAATGACATCCACATCAGAAGACTGTATAACTGTAGTCTACTTTAGTGGGCGAGTCTTCACCTTTGTCTTTGGCTTCGAGCCCGCATCTCGTGGTCGTGCGGTAGCGTTCTCGCTTCCCACGCCCGGGTTCCCGGGTTCGATTCCTGGCGGGGTCAGGGATTTTCTCTGCCTCGTGATGGCTGGGTGTTGTGTGATGTCCTTAGGTTAGTTAGGTTTAAGTAGTTCTAAGTTCTAGGGGACTGATGACCATAGATGTTAAGTCCCATAGTGCTCAGAGCATTTGAACCATTTGGCTTCGATGTTCTGGCCTGAGGTGGCATTGGAGCCAAAACCTCAGAAGCAGTAGGGGTGTAGCAGCGCTGGGCAGTGCACAAGACTGGACCCGGGAAGGGGCAGGAAGTTCCATGATGTCAGCTACCATGGCCTGGTCAGAAGGACGGGGTGGGAGCAGCAGGCTTCACAGGAATGGCAGCAGCACACATACATTGACAAGCGCAGGTGCTAGTGCTGACAGTAGCAACCTCCGTTTGTGTAGTGGCATCGGTTTTCAAGACTGGTTGTTTGAGAACGGAAGAAAAGGAAGCAGCGAACGTGGGCGGCTGCATGGACTTGTAGATTTTCTTCGCCTCACCATACGGGATGCGTTTTGTAGTTTTTAGTTCCTGGATCTTCCGTTCCTCAAGGAAAACTCTGCATTCCCTACTCCACACATTATGATCCCCAGAGCAGTTGACACACTTGGGAGGAGAGGAGCAACCAACTCCCTCATGGGCGGCTTTACCACAATTCCCGCAAGTGGCTTCCCCTCTACAGCCGAGAGTAGTGTGTCCAAAGTGTTGGCATTTAAAACACCGCATGGGGTTTGGGTAATAAGGCCGTACACTGAGACGTAGGAAACCTGCCTTCACATGCTCTGGCAATTTGGTGCTGTTAAATGTAAGGATAAATGAGTCAGTCTTTATGAGAGCACCATCCACCCGTTTCATAATGTGTTGCACGTCGACAATTCCTTCCCGGGACCATTCAGCCTTCAGTTCGTCTTGGGGAATGTCAACGAGATCTCTGCAAGTCACAACACCCTTTCTGTAGTTCAAGGTGTTGTGAATTTCAGTCTCTATCGCAAACTCCTCAAGAAATTGTGCCTTCTGAAGGTTCTGGACTTGCTGGAAGCTAGATGTTTCAACCAACAACGTGCCATTTCGCAAGCGCTTTACAGATTTTAATGTGCCAGCAATACCTTCTAAGCCCTTCTGTATATAAAATGGCGAAACTTTTTCAAAACTCCCATCTTTTCTTTTAATTATGAAAAACACATTCTGCGAAGCAGCATGCGTTCTGTTACTACTACCTGAATCAGGAGGACTGGCTACATGAGCCCTCTTGTTGTATTGGGTGTTAGAACCCACCAGCGGTCCACCCTTTCCGCTGGCAGGAGAAGAATAAAAGTTCGAGGGTTCCATCTCGGTCCCACGAGCAGCTAGGGAACTAGAAGTCCACCTAGACAGAGCCCCACGTACCTAGGTAAGCCTTATACAACTGGGACGCGGCAGGTGCCCCAGAGGTTGCCCGCTTGCGATTGTTCCACCCCAACAGCCATGCATCTTATAGGCGCGCAGCACACCGTAAGATTGAGGGGTTTTTATAGAGGTTTACCTCTCTCGCAATCCAGGCGGTCAAGCCAAGATTACCATTTCTCACAGCACACAACATTCCACCGCCACGCCATGCGGTGGTCGCTGAAGCATGTCCGGGGGTTACGGTGACAGGAGACTGGCGGCGCTGACCAGTCCCCAGATCAGGACCCCAGGGTCGCCAAGCCCGTACTCAGCATATGAATGCTGAGCCCCTGGGGGGGGGGGGGGGGGGGGGATAGCTTCAGAACTCAATAAGAGTGCTCTCTGACATGTAACCTTTTTCCAGCATTTTACCACGAAAGATAGACTATTCAGGACAATGTGACACAATTAACTCTGGTTCTAGTCCAATAAATAACTGTTTTACCCCAGTGTACAAACCGTTTGAAACCCAACACATTGTTGTCATTATATGAGTGCGTTCTCACAATCTCCGAAGAACTTGCTTTCACTTGAAAAAAAAAAAAAGCCGATTTTGGAAGCATGATTCTAGCTGCAGATTTCCACCTCCACAATCTACGAGGGTATTTCGGAAAGTAAAAGTTACACCGTACGCCAGAGGAACGGAAGAGTTTTGGCGAGCAAGTTGGCAACACTGGTGTTAACCTTTAACCGTTAGCTTTCTACTCGCGGTCGTTCGGCAGTTGAACGTTGCTTCTGATTGGAGTAGGTCGTGTATAAAATGGCTGCGCCGACTCAGAATCCCGTCAAATGCGAAGTGCGCTCCATCATACGTTTTCTTCATGCAAAAGGTCAGCGACCAGCGGATATTCACAAAGAAATTGTTTCTGTTTATGAGAACATTATGAATCGACAAAATGTAACGAAATGGTGTCGTCATTTCTCTGAAGGTAGGACTAATGTTCATGACGAACAAAGAACAGGTCGGCCATCTGTGATCTCTGATGCCCTTCTTCGGAGAATGGACGAAGCAATTCGTGCGAATAGACGTCTCACATAGAAAGAATTGCATCAGATCATACCGGACGTGTCAATGACAACTCTTTATGACGTTGTGACTGTCAAGTTAGGGTATAGGAAACTGTGTGCGCGCTGGGTTCCAAAACTGTTAACGGAAGAACACAAACAGAAAAGGATGGGCTTTGCACTCGACTTCCTCACACGCTATGCTGAAGCAGGTGATGAGTTCCTTGATCACATTGTGACAGGTGATGAGACGTGGGTTTATCATCATACACCTGAATCCAAGCAACAATCAATGCAATGGCACCATTCGAATTCACCAAAAGCCAAGAAATGCGAAACGTCGATTTCAGCGAAGAAAATCATGGCTTCTGTTTTTTGGGACAGACAAGGCAATCTTCTTTTGGAATTTATGCCTCCTGGAACGACAATTAATGCGGCTGCATATTGCCAGACTTTGAAACGTCTTGAAGGGCAATTCAAAACAAACGCAGGGGAATGCTGACAAGTGCAGTCCGCTTGCTTCATGACAACGCTTGGCCTCACATAGCGCTCGTAACCAAAGCACTAATCAAACAATTTAAATGGGATGTATTGGACCATCCGCCATACAGCCCGGACCTTGCGCCCACCAACTTCCATGTCTTCCGTTACCTGAAGTCACATCTTGGTGGAAACTCATTCCACGACGATGAAGAGATCAAAGATGAAGTTGAAATGTGGTTCCGACAACAGGCGGCAACCTTCTATGACTGTGGGATACAAAAGCTTGTGCACCAACTTAACAAATTTTTTGATAACGCGGGTGATTTTGTCGAAAAATAACAAATAATCGAGTTAATAAGATGTAACTGACGTTTTCTAAATAAATGTTCTATTTAAGGACTGCGAGCCATTGTATCTTTACTTTTATAAATGCACTCGTATATTAGATCCCATGTAAACGCTATACCATTTTTGAAACCTGCTTGAGTCGTCGGTTGTATACGAATTTTCGAACTTTAATAGTAGCAACTGTTTATGTAAAATTAGCAGTGCCAGCTGTGTTAATAGTTCGAGTAGAGCGGTCTATTACACGACGAATCTTTGTAACAGTTGTGAAGCGAATACCATTGAGTCAGTTTAGGAATCAAGTTGAAGTCACAAGGGCTGAAGTTCGGGAAGCGGGCTTGTGGCACAGCACTTCCCAGCCCTAGCGATCAAATAAATATCACTACTTGTGCCGTATGCGCCCAAGCATCGTCTTGCAAAATGATGGGCAGGCCCTACGGAAAGTGTCGCCGCTTCTTTTCTAAGATGGTCGCAGGCTGTATTCCAAAAATTAACAGCTAACGGAAAGAAGCAGCTCTTTCTGCAGGACCCGCCTATCGTTTTGCAGGACAATGCTAGGGGCACATGTGTCGCAATTTGTGACTTTTGTTAGATCGACGAGCTGTGCAGTGCTGTACTATCAAACACGCTCCCTGGACATAAGCCCTTGTGACTTCAACTTGATTCCAAAATTGAAAGAAGCATTTAAAGGCATTCGCTTCAAAACTGTTACAGACGTTTGTCGGGCAACACACCGCTTCACTCGAACTATCAATACAACTGGTGCTGCTAAGGGTCTTGTTCGACTTCAACATCGCTGGTGACTACTGTGAAGGACAGCAAAACTTTAAAACATGTATCAATTTTGTATAAGTTGTAAATAAACAGTTGCCACTACTTAAGTTCCAACCCTCGTACCAACTTGCTTTTAAAAGGTCTGCTAATCTGAACACAGTAACTTTTTGTGCAGTAAAGAAGAAGAAATATTCTGGTTTAGTTTTAGAGAAATAGCCCTCATACTCACTAAATCGGAAAAAAACTGCTGACTTACAGAGTCCATTCGTGTAAAACAACTGACGATATAAAATCGGTTCAGGCCTTAACATGTAAAGTAGTGATCGCTAACTGGTTTCCACACTCGGTTCTTATTTTCAGAAAGTTGTGTTGCACGTAAACCTCAGGTCAGTAATCTGGGATGTAAACGTAGCATATATGTATGTACAATGATGCCAAAAAATCGCAACGCCAAGAAGGAATTGTGCGACATAAACGAAAGTTGGTCGACGTGTTTCTACATCTGAAAGATAATGTCTGTTCTAATTTAGCGCCAGTCGCATAAGAGTGGCGCTAGTAACGCCACCATACGGATACAAGTCAGACTTGCTTTAAATTACACGTTGTGAACGGTAGTGAGCGTTAGTTACCTTTGAGACTGGCTGTGGTCAGTTCATGTTACTCACAAATGCCTTTAAGGCAACAAAGACGCCGTTACCAACATCTCACTGAGTTTGAAGTGGGTCACGTAACAGGGCAACGAAAAGCTGGCTATTCCTTCTGTGATACTGCAGAGAGAGTTTGCAGGAATGGAGCCGCTGTACGTAGCTGCTGGCAGCGGTGATCACTACGATGTACTGTCGCAAGAAGACTGGGCTCCAGATGGCCGGGTGGCATTACCGTCGTGATCGGCGTATGGCCGGCCGCGGTGGTCTCGCGGTTCTAGGCGCGCAGTCCGGAACCGTGCGACTGCTACGGTCGCAGGTTCGAATCCTGCCTCGGGCATGGATGTGTGTGATGTACTTAGGTTAGTTAAGTTTAAGTAGTTCTAAGTTCTAGGGGACTGATAACCACAGCAGTTGAGTCCCATAGTGCTCAGAGCCATTTGAACCATTTGACCCATCGTCGTATGGCTCTGCCGCTTTGTAATGTATCTGCAGGAGCAATGTGTACGGCTCCGAGACAGGCGTCCTGTAGTGTGCTTTCCAATGGTCCCAAACCACCTCCATTTGCGACTTCCGTGGTATCAAGAGAGAGCTCAGTGGAGGGCAGATGCGAGGTCTGTTGCGTTTTCTGATGAAATCTGGATCTGCCTCGGTGATAGTGATGGCTGTGTGCTGGTTAGAAGGGGTCAAGTCGGCATGGTATGTAGTAATCTCCACTTAAGCTCTCCAGCAATGCAAGACACACCCAACAACTATCGAGCACTCATAAAAACTTCATCCTTGGGACTGGCTTTTTTTCTGAACTGAAAGTACTGAAAATAAGACCTCTCAGTGGCGTAATTTTAATCTACATATACGACAGACATTAAAACAACTAGAGTAACAGTATGGTAGCATCCAGTTAATGTTTTCGTAATGTAACAGATTCTTTTTGATCAAATGTTATTTTACTCTTCTGAACATTTTTTTTATTCGCTGTAGATTGTGTGCGTTACGTTGCAGTTTGTTGGGCTGTTATCCGCATCCACCGAGGTTACTAACTCAAGCCTGTGCGGTGACGCTCGACTCGGATGTAGCCACTACAAAGCTGGTGCCGGAATAAAATTTTTGTGCCAGTATTTGGCTGGAGTAAAAGATGGCAGCGCAGAGTTCCTGATAATCAAACTTTGTGTCAATGTGCTGGATTTAATTCCAAAGCTGTGCACAGTCCCTCATGGAGCGAGAATTGGTGGTCCTGTTGACAGTGATCCGCCCAGAGGATGGGGACATTAAATTCAGTAACTACACTACTGGCCATTAAAATTGCTACACCACGAAGATGGCGTGCTACAGCAGCGAAAATTAACCGACAAGAAGAAGATGCTGTGATATGCAAATGATTAGCTTTTCAGATCATTCACACAAGGTTGGCGCGGTGGTGACACCTACAACGTGCTGACATGAGGAAAATTTCCAACCGATTTCTCATACACAAACGGCAGTTGACCGGCGTGGCCTGGTGAAACGTTGTTGTGATGCCTCGTGTAAGGAGGAGAAATGCGTACCATCACGTTTCTAACTTTGATAAACGTCGGATGGTAGCCTATCGCGACTGCGGCTTATCGTATTACGACATTGCTGCTCGCGTTGGTCGAGATCCAATGTCTGTTAGCAGAACATGAAAAAGGTGGGTTCTGGAGGGTAATACAGAACGCTGTGCTGGATCCCAACGGCCTCGTATCACTAGTAGTCGATATGACAGACTTCTTATCCGCATGGTTGTAACGGATCGTGTACCCACCTCTCGATCCCTGAGTCAACAGATGGGGACGTTTGCAAGACAACAACCATCTGCACGAACAGTTCGACGACGTTTGCAGCAGCACGGACTATCAGCTCGGAGACAATGGCTGCGGTTACCCTTGACGCTGCATCACAGACAGGAGCGCCTGCGATGGTGTACTCAACGACAATCCTGGGTGCACGGATGGCAAAATGTCATATTTTCGAATCAATCCAGGTTCTGTTTGCAGCATCATGATGCTCGCATCCGTGTTTGGCGACATCGCGGTGAACGCACATTGGAAGCGTGTATTCGTCATCGCCATACTGTCGTATCACCCGGCGTGATAGTATGGGGTGCCATTGGTTACACATCTCGGTCACCTCTTATTCGCATTGACGGCACTTTGAACCGTGGACGTTACATTTCAGATGTGTTACGACCCGTGGCTCTACCCTTCATTCGATCCCTGCGAAACCCTACACTTCAGCAGGATAATGCACGACCGAATGTTGCAGGTCCTGTACGGGCCTTTCTGGATACAGAAAATGTTCGACTGCTGTCCTGGCCAGCATATTCTCCAGATCTCTCACCAACTGAAAACGTCTGGTCAATGGTGGCCGAGCAACTGGATCGTCGCAATACGCCAGTCACTACTCTTGATGAACTGTGGAATCGTGTTGAAGCTGCATGGGCAGCTGTACCTGTACATGCCATCCAAGCTCTGTTTGACTCAATGCCCAAGCATATCAAGGCCGTTATTACGGCCAGAGGTGGTTGTTCTGGGTACTGATTTCTCAGGATCTATGCACCCAAATTGCGTGAAAATGTAATCACATGTCAGTTCTAGTATAATATATTTGTGCAATGAATACCCGTTTATCATCTGCATTTCTTCTTGGTGTAGCAATTTTAACGGCCAGTAGTGTAACTGGTACTGTTTGAGAGGCGTGGGCTGTGTGCCAGCAGTAGGCATACGCACTTACATCCTTAACTCAAACACAGCTGTGAATACAACTGGGAACTTTCATGCCATACTGTGTTATTATTCCTATTATCATCATTTTAATTTTTACTACTGCTATTATTAATCTATTATTTAAATAAACAAATACATTTGTGCATATTTAAAAACGTAACGCTAAATAAGATCAACAATATACTGTCTCATCCCTTGCAGTATCTTCAGATGACCATGTAGCACGTTGTTTAGTAACTGCTTGTAGGGAGTCGTAAAACGGTACCTCAACCGCTTTCTGAAAATGTTTCACTTAAATAATTGAGATAATCCTTTAGATCTGTTTCCTCTTGCCTAAATTATATTATTTCTCTCTCTGTAATATCTAACTGATGGAACAAACGTACGTTGTCACTTTTACAACACTGTTTGTTATTTGAACTAGTAGCTCCATTGGTTGATTATTATTTACAACTAACATCTCTTCCAGTTCTTTACAATAAATTCGTTTTCGACCGCACGTTTTTCTCTCATTATTACGCTCACTGCTATCCTCTAAATCAGTCCTGGATAGTGAGAGATGTAGAGATGGAACGGCAACAGCCCTCAACTCCCGTTTCGGAGGATGATTAACCACTCCGCTTTTCATGTCCCTTTCATAATCTGAATCAGAAAGATGTATTTAGCACAGGCAAGAGTTAGCAACCGGAAATTCATCTGCAACTTTAGAAGCAGTTATTCACTCTTGTTTCGTCCCATTGTTCTTACCAAATACATAAAACTTAATTCGTTGTCTGCAGTGGTAAGCACAACAAATAACTGTTTTGCACTGAAAACAATTCAAAACATACCCTCAGAACAAGCGAATACAGTAATAACTGTAACATAACTCTGCTCTTAATCGTCAATCGCCGATAATAACTCACACTCGCCGGCCGTTGTGGCCAAGCGGTTCTAGGCGCTTCAGTCCGGAACCGCGCAACTGCTACGGTCGCAGGTTCGAATCCTGCCTAGGACATGGATGTGTGTGATGTCCTTAGGTTAGTTTGGTTTAATTACGAGGGCAGTTCAATAAGTAATGCAACACATTTTTTTTCTGAAACAGGGGTTGTTTTATTCAGCATTGAAATACATCAGGTTATTCCCCAATCTTTTAGCTACACAACACTATTTTTCAAGGTAATCTCCATTCAATGCTACGGCCTTACGCCACCTTGAAATGAGGGCCTGTATGCCTGCACGGTACCATTCCACTGGTCGATGTCGGAGCCAACGTCGTACTGCATCAATAACTTCTTCATCATCCGCGTAGTGCCGCCCACGGATTGCGTCCTTCATTGGGCCAAACATATGGAAATCCGACGGTGCGAGATCGGGGCTGTAGGGTGCATGAGGAAGAACAGTCCACTGAAGTTTTGTGAGCTCCTCTCGGGTGCGAAGACTTGTGTGAGGTCTTGCGTTGTCATGAAGAAGGAGAAGTTCGTTCAGATTTTTGTGCCTACGAATACGCTGAAGTCGTTTCTTCAATTTCTGAAGAGTAGCACAATACACTTCAGAGTTGATCGTTTGACCATGGGGAAGGACATCGAACAGAATAACCCCTTCAGCGTCCCAGAAGACTGTAACCATGACTTCACCGGCTGAGGGTATGGCTTTAAACTCTTTCTTGGTAGGGGAGTGGGTGTGGCACCACTCCATTGATTGCCGTTTTGTTTCAGGTTAGAAGAGGTGAACCCATGTTTCATCGCCTGTAACAATCTTTGACAATAAATTGTCACCCTCAGCCACATGACGAGCAAGCAATTCCGCACAGATGGTTCTCCTTTGCTCTTTATGGTATTCGGTTAGACAACGAGGGACCCAGCGGGAACAAACCTTTGAATATCCCAACTGGTGAACAATTGTGACAGCACTACCAACAGAGATGTCAAGTTGAGCACTGAGTTGTTTGATGGTGATCCGTCGATCATCTCGAACGAGTGTGTTCGCACGCTCCGCCATTGCAGGAGTCACAGCTGTGCACGGCCGGCCCGCAAGCGGGAGATCAGACAGTCTTGCTTGACCTTGCGGCGATGATGACACACGCTTTGCCCAACGACTCACCGTGCTTTTGTCCACTGCCAGATCACCGTAGACATTCTGCAAGCGCCTATGAATATCTGAGATGCCCTGGTTTTCCGCCAAAAGAAACTCGATCACTGCCCGTTGTTTGCAACGCACATCCGTTACAGACGCCATTTTAACAGCTCCGTACAGCGCTGCCACTGTCGGAAGTCAATGAAACTATACGAGACGAAGCGGGAATGTTTGAAAATATTCCACAAGAAATTTCCGGTTTTTTCAACCAAAATTGGCCGAGAAAAAAAATGTGTTGCATTACTTATTGAACTGCCCTCGTAGTTCTAAGTTCTAGGGGACTGATGACCTCAGATGTTAAGTCCCATAGTGCTCAGAGCCATTTAAACTCACACTCACGTATACATCCTTGTATTCACTCAAAAACACGATAGGTTATGGCAGTGGCAGGCTACTGATCGCCGGTATGGTCGGCTGTGACATCACCACCGCAGCTTCCTACTGCACACACACCCCATCCTCCCTGTCGTGTCTTATGCACTGCCGTATAAAAACGTGAAGTACCCAGAAGGGAAGAAGAAAACGAAATGAAATTTCACGAGTTGAGAGGATATTGATGCATTTTCAGGTATTATTAAATTAAGTCAAACTGAGTATGAGCCTATCTATTGGTACAGCACTGCACTCCCTCTGGCCTAGAAACATGCACTGATTGGTTGTATTTTCACCTGAGGCAAGCTGGTCCACAAATGTTGTAGCTGATCCTCGATACCCTGGACACTGGCACCAGGATGAAGTCGACACCTGAGGTGGCCCCACATGTGTTCCATTGGGGACAGATCTGGGGAACTTGCTGGTCATGGGAGTACCTTAGTGTCACGTACATAGTGCTGTTTGTGGACGAGCACTATCCTGTTGAAAAATGGCATCAAGATACTGTCACATGAAAAGTAACACAAGAAGACACAAGATACCCATGACGTGCAGTCTGAATTCCCTCAGTCACTGCCAGCTGTGGCCTGAAGTCATACCCAATGACTCCCCATACCGTCACGCCGGGATTAGGACGGCTGTACCTCTCCAAAACAGTGGACGAATAGGATCTGTTTACAGGTGGCCACCATAGTTGCCGACAATGGTCACCTGGGCTAATTCCTAAGTCTGGTTGCTCCTGGTCTCCACGCAATGGTGTGGGATGACACAAAATGTTATACGGAGTCCATTAGTTGTCCCCTGATGGCAGGTGCAAAAGTGAATGGGTCACAATGCATTTGCTGTACAACATGTTGATCCTCCCTTAAGTGGGCAGATGTAGTGGCTGGAACCCTTATGACGAGCATGCCTAACCTCACATTCCCACACAGTTCAATGTCAGGCCACTGTCACATCCCAATGCCGCACAAAACTGTAAATTGTAGAGCTCAATAAGCCCCCTAAATGGAGACCCATAATGAAGCCCTTTTAAAATTCTGTCAGGTGCTGATAACGCTGTTTCACGAGAGTACATGGCATCTCCGTTTCCTTAACAGTCATCACTCAACATCTGACGCTGTTCACGTCCATTACATAAGCTACCAGACATGATAGCAAAACTAAACACGATCGACGCTAACGCTCTCTGGTGGCTGTTCTACCTATCACAGAGAATTACAGCTTTAATCATTCGCATAACCACCGATGGTGTGTACACAGATAAGCCAAGACATTATGACCACTGCCCACTGCGAAGTTGGATGCCACCTGGTGGCATTGCGAGCAGTTCACGCAGTAACAAAAATATGTATGCGGAGCAGACAGGGACAGGGGATTACCCTAGCAAAGATATGGACTACTGAAGGTATGGACTGCAAACAGGAAAATCCATTGAGATGGAAATGAACGTTTGGCGTCATTGGCTGGGAGGCCCCTTATGGGGCAGGCCTTATTACATTCGACGCCACATTGGGCGACCTGCGCGCCGGATGGGGACGAAATGATGATGAAGACAACACAACACCCAGTCTCTGAGCGGAGAAAATCCCCGACCCAGCCGGGAATCGAACCCGGGCCCATAGGACGGCAATCCGTCATGCTGACCACTGAGCTACTGGGGCGGGCATCCATTGAGATAAAAGACTTTGACAAATGGCAGATTATTATTACGTAGAGCCCATGAACGAGTATCTCGAAAACAATGGTTCAAATGGCTCTGAGCACTATGGGACTTAACATCTTAGGTCATAGTCCCCTAGAACTTAGAACTACTTATACCTAACTAACCTAAGGACATCACACACATCCATGCCCGAGGCAGGATTCGAACCTGCGACCGTAGCAGTACCGCAGGTCCAGACTGCAGCGCCTAGAACCGCACCGCCACCACGGCCGGCTCGAAAACAATGAAGCTGGTCGAATGTTCAAGTGCTACTCCCAAGAGCAACTACAGAAAGAGGTAGAAAGACAGTGAAACTACCAATAGGCGCTAAATGGTTGGACGTCCACGACCCTTCACAGAATGTGGGGTTTGGAGGCCTGTCTGCTACGTAACGTAGGATAGATGGTGATCTGTGACATCTCTGCCGAAAGAGTACAATGGTGGTGCACGCACAAGCGTTTCGGAACACACCGTTCGTCTCACATTATTGAACATGGCAGACTGTCCCTATGTTCACATGTTGATCCAACGTCGTCAATTAAAATTGCAGTGGGCAACAATGGACTGCCAGGATTCGACTTGTCGGCTCTTCGGTTGAATCACATTTTTGCCACACTAGGTCGATGGTCGTCTCCACAAACGCCATCATCGAGGTGAACGGCGGCTCGAAATGTGCACCGCACCTCAGATGCAAGCTGGTGGGAGCAGTATTATGCTATGGGATACATTATCTTGCGCTTACATGGGACCTGTGGTAGTAATCGTCCGCCCCCATAGCTGAGTGGTCAGCATGACGGATTTCCGTCCTACGAGCCCGGGTTCGATTCCCGGTTGGGTCGGAGATCTTTCTCCACTCAGGGACTGAGTGTTGTATTGTCTTCATCATCATTTCATTCCCATCCGGCGCGCAGGTCGCCCAAGGTGGCGTCGAATGTAATAGGACCTGCACCAAGACGGCCGGACCTGCCCCGTAAGGAGCCTCCTGGCCAATGATGCAAAACGCTCATTTCCATTTTGTGGTAGTAATCGAAGATGCGATGACAGCTGCGAATCACCCTCAGCCCCTCATGCTTGATGTCTTTCCCAAAAGCGATGTCACCTTTCAGCGGTACACTCCGTGTTTCGGAGCCAGAAACGTGCTAAAGTGTCGGATCCCTGATATTAGTGATATGTTTCGCTGCTATTAAGCAGGTGGTCATAATGTTTTGGCTCATCAGTGTATGTGTACGAAGCTACATCTGACAATTTTTTCTGTTGCTTCACATTTTTTGTAACTTCCTGGCAGATTAAAACTGTGTACCAGACCGAGAGTCGAACTCGAGACTTTTGCCTTTCGCAGGCAAGTGCTCTACCGACTGAGCTACCCCAAATTGCGACACGTTCTCACAGCTCCAGTTCTGCCAGTACCTCGTCTCCTACCCCCCAAACTTCACAGATGCTCTTCTGCGAACCTTGGAGAATTACCACTCCTGAAAGACAGGATATTGCGGAGACATGGCTTAGCCACAGCCTCTGGGATGTTTCTAGAATAAGATTTTCACTCTGCAGAGGAGTGTGCGCTCATATGAAATATCCTGGCAGATTAAAACTGTGTGCCAGACCGCGACTCGAACTCGTGACCTTTGCCTTTCGCGGGCCAGTGCTCTATCAACTGAGCTAACCAAGCACGACTCACGCCCCGTTCTCACAGCTTTACTTCTGCCAGTACCTCGTCTCCTACCTTCCAAACATTACAGAAGCTCTCCTGCGAACTTTGCAGAATTAGCACTCCTGGAAGAAGAATATTGCGGAGATATGGCTTAGCCACAGCCTGGGGGATGTTTCCAGAGTGAGATTTTCACTCTGCAGCGGAGTGTGCGCTGATATGAAACTTCCTGGCAGATAAAAACTGTGTGCTGCACCAAGATTCGAACTCACGACCTTCGGTCGGTAGAGCGTTTGCCCCCGAAAGGCAATGGTCCCGAGTTCGAGTCCCGGGCGGCACATAGTTTTAATCTGCCATGAAGTTTCATATCAGCGCACACTCCACTGCATAGTGAAAATCTCATTCTGGAACCATCACATCTGGAATGCTCCGCTTAACCCACAGGAAGGACAGATAGAATAAATTGTGGAAAGGGGCCAAAATAAGGGGCTGTCAATTACACTCGAACATAAATTGTAGAAAGGGGCCAAAATAAGGGGCTGTCAATTACACTCGAACATACAACTTTACTATTTGATCGATAAGCACTGCTGCTGCCGCTCGCGGGCAGGCAAGGCAGCAAGTCAGTGACGACAGTAATGGAAAATTAACACAACGAGGTGGCAGTACGGTAAAAACAGCGTGTAAAATAAGAAAAGGCACGAACACGAGCCACACGCGGCTCAACATCTTTTGTCAGGCAATTTAGTAAGTGTGCGCTCAAGATTTCTCAGCGGATAGTGTCATCTGAGTCACTCGTGCCTGAGTGGCACTAACAAGGGGAGGCCGCCAATTGTGAAATTCAGATTCGATTCATACTGCGCATAATAAAAGCTCATGGCCAGAGGTGTAATGTGGCAAAGCACCAAGATGCACTTCTCAGCCGTTGTCGAGAAAATCGAGTTAAAAGAAACCGTTGCGGTGAAATACTCTCTACGATTATTAATTTTTCATAGCGTCGTGGCGCAGCGGTAAGCGCTCCGGGTCGTAATCTAAAGGTCGCCGGATCGAATCCTGCGCCATGCAACTTTTTTTTATTATTTGTTTTTTTGTAATGCAAATGTACATATATATATATATATATATATATATATATATAATTCCCGGCAATCAGTCGCAACAATTACGCATATAATAAGTTGTTGCAAGTCGTTTGTCGTGGAAAAATAAAACTTGAAATAAAACACAATATCACAAATAGTATTCAAGTGGATACAATTTATTGAAAAGTTCGGTATACACTCGCACATAATTAACAATTAGTGACCAGAAGTAGCTGGAGTATCGCACGAACCAGAGTGATAGTTATCATAGAAACATGGGAAGCAGAAAACAGTACGACATCGAGCACATCTGATAAACGATGCGTTTTTACAAGAACAATTGTTTTTTTAAATTATCTGTTGGGAAACACACCTGATTGACATTCTGAAAAAATTATTCTATCGTTCGTCAGGTTTGATGCATACCACGCGTATCGTATCATGTCGACAAAAATCGGAGAAGACAATTGATGATGGACGATGGATTGGAGATATATATATATATATATATATATATATATATATATATATATATATATATATATATACGTTAGGAACTCTAGTACCACCTCGTACAATGGCGACTGTCAACCAGCCGTTGCCATGAGAAAATGTATCGTTCAGATCAATACTGAAGTTAAGTCTACATCCACAAAAGACTGCAGGTCCATCTAGTAGAGAGTGTGCGGCGACAGATTTTATGGTATTTCTCTTCTTGTCAGCGGCAGATGTTGTCATTTCGACGTCTTCAATTGTTTTATATATTGTCTGTCTTGCACGGCGACGCTGCCAAGATGCCAAACAGAAGATATCGTCGCCGTGCAAGACAGACAATATATAAAACAATTGAAGACGTCGAAATGACAACATCTGCCGCTGACAAGAAGAGAAATACCATAAAATCTGTCGCCGCACACTCTCTACTAGATGGACCTGCAGTCTTTTGTGGATGTAGACTTAACTTCAGTATTGATCTGAACGATACATTTTCTCATGGCAACGGCTGGTTGACAGTCGCCATTGTACGAGGTGGTACTGGAGTTCCTAACGTATCAGGACTGGAAAGCTTTGTCGACCGTGACGTCATAGCCTACCGCACATACCATGTTTGTGAAAATGCAAATAAAGACTTTGGAAAATCCTCATATATGTCACCCTCACCCTTCTCCTTGTATACACGCAATAGACGTAAAATATCTGTTAATGAAACTGTATTTATATGGATTAAAGGTAAAGGTACATGTGAATATGTAAAATTTGTTGGAGACTATATATATATATATATATATATATATATATATATATATGTGTGTGTGTGTGTGTGTGTGTATGTGTGTGTGTGTATACATTTGAATTACAAAAAACAAAATTAAAAAAAATTGGATGGCGCGAGATTCGATCCAGTGACCTTCGGATTACGAAGCCAAGCGCTTACCCCTGCGCCACGACGCTGTAGATAACTATCAATCGTAGAGAGTATTTCACCGCAGCGGTTTCTTTTAACTGTCGATTTTCTCGACAACGGCTGAGAAGTGCATCTTGGTGCTTTGCCACATTACACCTCTGGCCATGAGCTTTTATTATGCACAGTATGAATCGAATCTGAATTTCACAATTGGCGGCCTCCCCTTGTAAGATGAAGCTGTGGTGGTGAGGCTGCGTGTGCTCGGCAGGCCCGGATCCGGAAGAGGTGGCCGCCCTGGGCGCCGAGTGGTCGCACCTGGACCCTGCGCAGTTCGGCGTCACGTGGGTCGTGATGCCGGACGGCGACAACAGGCCGCGCGTCGCCATGCTCACGCCTCCCGACGACACGTCGCGATTCTTCACGTCCGCCAGCGCCGACGACGTCGGCTTCCACCTCTACACCAGGCAAGCTCCGCCCTCTCCAGTTTAATGCATCCACAATGGTATCTGTAATCCGCAAATCGATGGGAAATCTGTGGAAGTGAGTACTATTCGTTGTACAATGCAGAAGGAGGAAAAAAATATGGAAACAATACAAAGACAAGTCATTACCGTTAACTTTAAATTGACAACAGCCTCAGTTGCAATGTTTACCTAGATTTACCTAGGTTTCATTTGGGATAACCCAACCTTCTGCAGAATAAAAGGAACTACGATTTGTCCATAATGGACGACGTCAAGAACTATAATAAAGTAATACATCGTCATATTGCAATAACTTATCTGTGAAACAGCTTCGGTCCCACTTCGCGACCGCAGTACGTCAGCAACAACAGAACTGGAAATGGCTATAGCCTCGAGAGCGCATGCGCGATAGTGTGTCACACGTACTTGTTAACACTGGTACCAGCATGTAGTCCTAAATTTAAAATTTTATGAATAACCAGGTGCGGCTAACGAAATTGAAGAGTACGTTATCCTGTAAGCCACAAAGATATATCGACTGTCTTAACATTTGTAATAATTTGTTGGACGTCAAAAGTGAAGGAAGCAATGCGTTTACTATTTTAAGCCAACCTCGAATATTCGGGCTAATCATCGAACTTGACCGCATGAGGAAAACTACGGGTTTGAAATACCAGATAATCCCAGCTATTGCCGGCCGGTGTGGCCGAGCGGTTCTAGGCGCTTCAGTCTGGAACCGCGCAACCGCTACGGTCGCAGATTCGAATCCTGCCTCGGGCATGGATGTGTGTGATGTCCTTAGGTTAGTTAGGTTTAAGTAGTTCTAAGTTCTAGGGGACTGATGACCTCACATGTTCAGTCCCATAGTGCTCAGAGCCATTTGAACCATTTGAATCCCAGCTAATCAGCAAACGGGAGTGCTAAAAACATGTTGGTAAGGGTATGATTATTCCCTAAAATTATGGCGGATGGAATAACGGTTAAAAACCTTCTAGAAAGTTTTTGTTTCGCAGCTACAGCTGGTCGTTAAGAAGGTTATTTTTGTCATATAATAAGTGTTTAAAAATTTGCAATTCTTCCAAAATATTCAACCTCGCACCCTTCACTTCGCAATGCAAGAGCTGAGTATTATCCGGAGGGTTGGGTGCGTGAGCCGTTTGCACTACAGCGAATGTCGAACCACGCGCGCCATCTCCAACTTTAGTTAGTAGATAGTGTCGGAAGTTCCATGCGGCTTTTCGCGGATGATGCTGTAGTATACAGAGAAGTTGCAGCATTAGAAAATTGTAGCGAAATGCAGGAAGATCTACAGCGGATAGGCACTTGGTGCAGGGAGTGGCAACTGACCCTTAACATAGACAAATGTAATGTATTGCGAATACATCGAAAGAAGGACCCTTTATCGTATGATTATATGACAGCGGAACAAACACTGGTAGCAGTTACTTCTGTAAAATATCTGGGAGTATGCGTACGGAACGATTTGAAGTGGAATGGTCATACAAAATTAATTGTTGGTAAGGTGGGTACCAGGTTGACATTCATTGGGAGAGTCCTTAGAAAATGTAGTCCATCAACAAAGAAGGTGGCTTACAAAACACTCGTTCGACCTATTCTTTTTAATTATTCATCAGAGTGGGATCCGTACCAGATAGGGTTGACGGAGGAGATAGAGAAGATCCAAAGAAGAGCGGCGCGTTTCGTCACAGGGTTATTTGGTAACCGTGATAGCGTTACGGAGATGTTTAACAAACTCAAGTGGCAGACTCTGCAAGAGAGCCGCTCTGCATCGCGGTGTAGCTTGCTCGCCAGGTTTCGGAGGGTGCGTTTCTGGATGAGTTATCGAATATATTGCTTCCCCCTATTTATACCTCCCGAGGAGATCACGAATGTAAAATTAGTTAGATTCGAGCGCGCACGGAGGCTTTCCGGCAGTTGTTCTTCCCGCGAACCATACGCGACTGGAACAGAAAAGGGAGGTAATGACAGTGGCACGTAAGGTGCCCTCCGCCGCGCACCGTTGGGTGATTTGCGGAGTATGAATGTAGATGTAGTAGGGATATGTTCCTTATATCTTGTTAGTAAGGCTCTTCCTGTTTGGCCGATGTAAAATTTCGGGCAGTTGCCACGTGTAATCTTGTAAACTCCGAATAATGACAATTTATCTTTAGGCTTTTTTAAAGTGTGAATCAGGTTCTTCTGCAGGCTACTATTAGTAGAAAAAAGTCGATATATCTTTGTTCCTTACAGGATAACGTATACAGTATCGTTAGTCGCTTCTGGTTATTCATAAAATTTTAAGTTTAGGAGTACATGTTGGTACCAGTGTTAACAAGTACGCATGACACACTATCGCGCATGCGCTCTCGAGGCTATAGCCAGTTCCAGTACAACATCCGTTGCTGCCGTACTGCGGTCGTGAAGTGGGGCCGAGGCTGTTTCCCAGATAAGTTATTGCAATATGGCGATGTATTACTTTATTATAGTTTTTAGTTTTTGACGTTTTCCATTATGGACAAATCGTAATTCCTTTTATTCTGAACTGAAACCTAGGTAAATCTAGGTAAACATTGCAACTGAGGCTGTTGTTAATTTAAAATTAATATTTGTACAGTTGCTGACAGGGCTGCGAAATGTTGAAAATATTAAAAAGCCATTACCGTGCCTAATATGGTGTAGAAAAGCCGTTGGTTGGCATGCACTTTCCATTCGTCTCAGGATGGATAAATATAGGCCCTGTATGGTTTGCAAGGGAATCTTATATCATTCCTGCTGCAAAATGGCGGCAACTTCAAGTAACGATTATGGAGCGCAATAGCGGTCACAGGCCCTTCTCTCCAAAGTGGTCTACTTCTCTCCAAAGTAGACCACTAAAGCTCAGTAATTTGAGATCTGGAGACTGTGGTAGCCAGAGGAGATACGACAATTCATCCTCGTGATCACAAGGCCATATTCCCTGACTTCCGGAAAGCGTTTGACTCGGTACCCCACTGCAGACTCCTAACTAAGATACGAGCATATGGGATTGGTTCCCAAGTATGTGAGTGGCTCGAAGACTTCTTAAGCAATAGAACCCAGTACGTTGTCCTCTATGGTGAGTGTTCATCGGAGGTGAGGGTATCATCTGGAGTGCCCCAGGGAAGTGTGGTAGGTCCGCTGTTGTTTTCTATCTACATAAATGATCTTTTGGATAGGGTGGATAGCAATGTGCGGCTGTTTGCTGATGATGCTGTGGTGTACGGAAAGGTGTCGTCGTTGAGTGACTGTAGGAGGATACAAGATGACTTGGACAGGATTTGTGATTGGTGTAAGGAATGGCAGCTAACTCTAAATATAGATAAATGTAAATTAATGCAGATGAATAGGAAAAAGAATCCTGTAATGATATTACTGCATTAGTAGTGTAGCGCTTGACACAGTCACGTCGATTAAATATTTGGGCATAACATTGCAGAGCGATATGAAGTGGGACAAGCATGTAATGGCAGTTGTGGGGAAGGCGGATAGTCGTCTTCGGTTCATTGGCAGAATTTTGGGAAGATGTGGTTCATCTGTAAAGGAGACCGCTTATAAAACATTAATACGACCTATTCTTGAGTACTGCTCGAGCGTTTGGGATCCCTATCAGGTCGGATTGAGGGAGGACATAGAAGCAATTCAGAGGCGGGCTGCTAGATTTGTTACTGGTAGGTTTGATCATCACGCGAGTGTTACGGAAATGGTTCAGGAACTCGGGTGGGATTCTCTGGAGGAAAGGAGGCGTTCTTTTCCTGAATCGCTACTGACGAAATTTAGAGAACCAGCATTTGAGGCGGACTGCAGTACAATTTTACTGCTGCCAACTTACTTTTCGCGGAAAGACCACAAAGATAAGAGAGATTAGGGCTCGTACAGAGGCATATAGGCAGTCATTTTTCCCTCGTTCTGTTTGGGAGTGGAACAGGGAGAGAAGATGCTAGTTGTGGTACGAGGTACCCTCCGCCACGCACCGTGTGGTTGATTGCGGAGTATGTATGTAGATGTAGATGTAGTCCTGGACAACGGAAATGTGAGAACAGTGGCCTGTCATCTTGGAACACAGAATCACCTCTGGGGAACAAACATCGTGCCATGGGATGGACCTGATTAGCCAAAATGGTCACATCATCCTTGGCAGTACCACGATCTTGCATTGGGGCCCATGTAATATTATATGGCTGCCCATATCATCACCGAACCCCCGTCTTGTTTCATTCTTATAATGTAAATTCGGCCAATAGATGTGACAATGTGAAACAAGACTCATCCGACAAAATGAATTCCTTCTATTACTCGCCCTGCAATTCTCTGCTTATGCAGCTCCCTTCATGTTGTTTTGGTGCTGACAGGGTTCGCGAGTGTGAGATTCACATATGCGGTGAGTTCTGCAGCTGTCGTCCTCTTATTTGTCGTCTCAATCCTGTTCAATGACCGTCTGTCGCGATCAGTCAACACACACTCCGCGCTGCGTCAAATAGAGGATTATGTTTTTCCTCTTTACCTGTATATGGTATAAGTCTTGGATACGGCGCCTTTTGCAACACCAAACACTTCGGCTACCTTAGTTACTGGATCACCCAAGATACGAGCACCAACAATTTGGCTACGTTTGAATTGACTCAGTCCGATATAATGCAGTCACGGCAATACAGAATACTATTCTGATCACGACCGACGCTTGCAACATATTGAGGACATTGCACAAGTCTTTATTGTGATCAAATACAACGGCGACGCCTGCAGGCTTAACTAGCATCGAATTTATGTTCAAGGATACTTTCTCGCGGTTTTTGCGTATTTTTGACCAACCTCCATATATTATAGTTTCTGGGTAGCGTAGTTGTTAATTACCAATTTTTTTCTGTACACTCTCTACGGGATTGATGTGCATCCTCGCATCGTTTTCTGAACATCATATCATGAAAGAGAGTCTTTGAGAGTGGAACTAGTCAAGTTATACATTAACAGACTGAAGCAGCTACTGCCGGCAACAACTGTAAAATGTGCTGACAACAAATTATGTCTAGTGCTATAGGAAAAGGTGTAAATATGGACACCCTCTTTTATTTTTGACTTATAGGTACCCTCTTTTGTAAAAATTCTAGATTTTGTACCTCCATTAACAACTACAAAAAGTTAAAAAATTATGACAGGCGAAACAATGATTTTTATCCATTATTTCTATTCGAAAACAAAGATTTACAAAAAGATTGTAAAATGGAACTTAAAAAAAGGGCGTGCAAATACGGGCATCCACCAAAAGTTGCAAGAAATCTTATGAAATATTTTAATGAAGTGGAGTAAAACAATACAATACGGTAGACTAGTCTACGTTTATGCATGAAATTTGAAATTATTTACAGTAGTCGCAAACGTAAGTAGCTCCTTCAGCGCCAGCACAATCTAAGTGTGCCCACACCTCTCCTCTCCTGTCTTGAGAGTACTTTTTGTCAACAAAGATGCAACTTGCATCGCTTGAGTCTAGTGTATCCCCATCCTTCACATCAAGGTCATTATCGCTGCCAACAAGGTGAGGGCTGCAGGAGCCTGAAGAGTCCAATGATAAATCAGATAGTTTTGTGGAACAAATTTTCTTTTTTGGAAGGCCTTTGGATTTTGCACCTCTGTCCGCTGGCCGGCCTCTAACCCCAGAGAAACTCAACGACCTCTTCTTGAGAGCACTTTTGTCGAGCGACTGACAGCCAATCTTTGTATGGCGTTCCAGTGATGTGGCAGGCGGTTGCTGCTCTTTTTGTCCCCGCGTTGTGGTTCTCTTCTTAGTGTTGGGGACAGGAGATATGCCGAATGGTGAAACTGCATTTATTGAAGTCCCTAGAGAACTTCCCGGTGTTTCGATGGCTTCATCAACTGGCACAACTAGAGTTTGATGTGACTGTACATCAGGATAACTCTAAGAAGAAGCAGATGAAGTCGATGGTCCAGAGGTAGCAAGTAGAGGAGCATGTGATTCAGAAACATTAGGTCTATGCTTCACTGTGGAGCAAGTTTTTCCTGCAACCTACTCAGCAGCTATGAAATCAGCGTCGGTGAAGATGTAACGGTTCAAAGGGTATAACCCAGTTAAGGCTGCAGTTTGTGGGTGCAAAGTGGGGAAGTGAGATGATAGTCACGTGGTGTTCTTTTGCCAAGTCAGTCACATCTGGATTTCGAATGTGGCTATAATGATCATCCAAGATGAGGAGAATAGGCCTTTCTTCAGTCGGACATGTTTTCTCAATAAAGTGAACGAACCATTCTGAAAACAAATTGTTTTGAAACCATCCTGAAGGATGGGCTACACCAATTGCACCAGGGAGCAGCCTCTCATTAGAGCTTGGGACATGTTGGTTCTAGGATCTCTAATAAACTTAACGCAGTTACTTCACTTGTGTCCATTATTAGACACATATTTGTGTTTTGTGCGTCAGACGTACCGAGTGCAGCGCAGTGTAATAAAACAATAGTGAAATTTCCATATAGTAAAACAATGTCATCATCAAATTTGGTACAGAATCTTGGCTTTGGAATTTTTTTCTGTAGGCGGAGATGAATGTTTCTACACCATGTCGCTTACTTTGCGCTTCGTACTGATGGAGCCATGTTTCATCAAAGGTTACTATACGAATGAGAAAGTCTTAACCTTCCTCCTCAGAACGATTGAAATATGATTTCCACATTTCCAAATGTTTCTGTTTGTGTCTGTGAGTTCACGTGGTACTCAGTTGCACAAATTTTACAATGGCTTACAGATTCGTGGACGGTTGTCAATGCTGAACCATGGCTAATGTTCAGTTCATGTGGAATATCCTCAGTTCTGGCACGACGATCGTCGCTGTTCCTGTCCAGTTACGAACTGGATGGCCTATCCAAATCTTCGTCACAGACAGATTAACGTCCACTTTTAAAGCGATTTATTTACTCGTAAAGCTTTCACTCACTATGACAGCTATCATCATACTGCAGATGCATTCTGTGAGTAATCACAGCACCGATAGTTCCTTCAGAATAGAGATATCGAACCGCTCCCTTCATTTCTACCTCGTTGTACAGGGACAACAGGGCAACCATAATAAAATGGCCCAAAGATACTATGACTAAAGCTGTCCACCGATCAGGCACAGTTAATCCACAAGAACAACGATGAGGTTAAGGTACTTGATTGTTGAGAAAGTGCTGTCAACCAATGGAGAAGAAAAAAATTGCCTCAGCTTACTGATTCGCCTTTGTGCATCCAGAGCCAGTGCTGGAGCTCGGCTACATAACGGCTTTGCTCGCAGGAAGAACCGCCACTCGTCGCAGCGGCTGGTGCCTGGAGATAAGAAGCGCCTCAGTCACAGCCCCTTCGACCCGGAGAAGGAGACGAAGTTCATAGTGCACGGCTGGATGTCGTCGCTCAACAGCACCACCGTGCAGAACCTCAAGGATGGTGAGTTACCACTGCTGCCATCTGCTAGACGCCACAGTGAACTGGCCCTGCCCCAGTGTCCGCTGACTCATATGACAGACCAGTGCTACTTGTTCTCTTGGAGCTTCTCTTCCCATGCACTCTAAGCGAATGCCCAAGTTTCTGCAGTGTGCCAAACAGTCCAACGAGAGAACTCAGTCATCAAAAACGTTTCCATAGGAGCCGGATAAAATAAGGCGAATCACCACAGGATGAAGTTAGAGTTACTTTTGGCATCCAAAACGGCATGAACGTTTTTGGTGACTGACACAGAAAAACCCTGAATGGTGGCTTCTCAGAGCTCATGCCTTTCCACTAAAATGAACAACTGCCAAACGAACGGGAAGATAGATTTGGGTTTAACATCCTGATGACAATGACAAGATCATTAGAGATAGACCACTACTTTCAGCTGGAATAGAGTAGGAAAGCAAATCAGCCTGCTCTTTGAAAGGGATTATCCAAGCTCTCACCTTAATGGGTTTTAGGAAAAACAGATTTTTGAAATATAGATATATAGACTTTTCGATTAATTACACAATTGCTACCGATTTTTGTGACATATCAGACATCAAATATCGATATTTTTATGGATCACATTTTCAGATGTCAAAGAGAGTGAAAAACTTGCTAGGTTTGAAACAGGAAACTCTTGTAATCTGTTGTTGTTAATTGATGCACAAGTTTTGTCTAGAATTTTGTTGAATTTTTGTAAAATTAATACCTTCATTACATTTAATTTAAATAAAATTATTAGACTAGATTGATTGATTGATAAACCCTTATAAATTAATAAAAGTATCAAGAAAGAAAGTATTCTGCAGAACGTAGCTGAAACAAGGGATCAGTTGATGGGACACATCCTGAGACATCAAGGAATGGTCTGTTTGATGATGGAGGCAAGTGTGATGGTTAAAAACTGTAGAGGGAGATAAGGCTTGAGTACAATAAGCAGCCTCAAATGGATGCAGGCTGGAGTAGATATGCAAAGATGAAGAGGTTTGCACGGAGAGACTAGTTTGTAGTGATGTGTAAACCAGACATTAGAGTGAAGAGTATATTCTGTTGTTTGCAAGGCATTGTTCAGTCCGCTAATTGGAGAGGATTTTCTTCCTGTGCACACAACAGTTCCTTTCCAAAAAGATGATGTGTGAAAGCTGTGCCTTAAGAGTATCTCCTTTCCAAAGAGATGATGTGTGAAAGTTGTGCCTTAAGAGTATCTGTTGACTGCATGTGACTGTAATTAGTGTGTGAACAGCGTGGTGTCATATTTCTGCTGTGTGATGTGAGAGAAGTGAGAGAGTGAAATCCTATGCTGGCAAATAGCCTACTGGTCTCGAGTACTACCATGAAGACTGCCCTACTTAATGTATACATATGACGAACATCTCCATAACAGTGTACATGTTTCCAGTTTATGTTACACTGCAGAGAGACCAGAAACTTAAGCCAAGACATTGGCGCCAACATGAGCGATCAGGAAATTTATGCCACCAATTCTCTTCCACTTTACTGCCATATACCGGTGGTGAAAATTTCTTCCACCATCAGGATTCGATGCGAGTACCTCCGCCATTGCATAGGTGTGTGTTAGCATTCTCAGCTATGGAGGAGGTTTCAAATTGAAAAAGACAACAAAAACAACATTTGGCAGGATATCAGAAAACTGCGATAATCTGTATCCAGTACCAGTAGAAGTACATAGAAAATAAAATCGTGAAAGCCCAATATATCTGAGAAATATGTCACGATTGTCAATGTTGCGGCAGTTTTTTTAATTTACCAGTCATTTACATAACCCATAATAGGGGTGGGCTAGCGGAGTCCAAATTGCCACTCTTTAGCCATTGGATGATATAATTTGCAGTTTGATGTAAAAAATTAAATTAAATATAATAACTCATACTTCCTTGTAGACAGGAGTCGGCCAATCGGAACAGGCCTAAGGCTTAATCTGTGAGTGATGTTTACATTATGTAACTACAGAGATATAGGCCTCCAGGATTCAGCTGATAAGTCATATTACAAAGTCCTGAAAACAAGACTAACCAGGTTTTAGATAGGAACGACCAACTACTGATCACGCTTTTACACTACAACAAGCTACAGATAGGAGACGGGAATTAAATACGAAAACCCATCTTGCTTTTACTGATTTTGAAAATCCATCTGATCATGTGAACAGAGGAATGCTATGGAACATAATGGCTGAAAGAGGTTATCCATCTTGCCTCATAAATGCTATTAAGAGTGTATACACAGCACTAACTTTGTTGTAGATATGTGACATCACAAAATCAGTGCCCACAGAAAATGGGGTAAGATAAGGGTGACATAGTTCTCTGACGATCTTTCAATATATACGTACACAAAGTGATCAGTAAATGGAAAACGTTGTATAAAACTGTAGTTTTTTAGACTATGAAACTAAACTAAATGCAGTCTCATATGCAGATGACTTACCTCTGATTGCAGAAAATGAAGAAGACCTTCAGATGTGATCCATAAGTTGCAGCATAGCCTAAGATTACAACCTCAAATTGTCTGTAGGTAAAACGAGTGGTAGCATCTCGAGACATATAACCAGTAAGATCAAAAATAGTCTTTAATATTAAAATATTGGAGGAAGTTGAACAATTTTAAATATCTAGGATTCGACATCACATATGAAGATAGCCAACACGTGAACTAAAAATTAAATAACTTTACTTCCATATGTAGAATGATCGTAAAATAATTGCAGAATGAAGCCAGGAAAGAAACCCAACTCAAGTTTTACATAATCGTAGCACTCCTTATTTATTAAAGTGAAGCATGGACAAAAACAAGAAACCAAGGGAGTAGAATACAGGCTCACGAAACGATGTTTTAAGAAGAGTGGAAGGATGTAAGAGGGAATATTAAAATAAATGAGAATATAAGAAATGATTTAGGCATGATATGAAGAAGAAGAAGAAAAACTTAATTATGTAAAATGCATGATGGCGATGATATGTAAAGTCTTTTAGTATGATATGATGGGAGTTACTGGTAACTGTTAGGAAGAGTTGGAATGTCAGATGCAGAGGATGTTATATGGAAAAAAGAACCAAACTCCTCATTCATATTAAAACTGCATATGATAGTGTAAATAGGGATAAATTATATGCTGCCCTAAGAGAGATGGGAATGCCTGAAAAGCTGGTGAGGATGGCAGTGGGCAATGTGAGAAGCAGAGTCAGTGTTCGAGGAGTACTGTCAGAGCCCCTGCATATTGTCAATGGTATACATCAAGGGAGTATGCTGAAGCGCCTTCTTTTTGTCACATCACTAAAACTTACGAAAAGAGAAGCTGATCTGCTGTCCAGGAGAACGATCGTTCAAAAATCGGTGCAATTTTTAGCCTGTGCCGATGATATAGACATAGTCCCAAAATGTCTGAGAGCAATGAAGGGTCGTTTATTGTATTAGAACAAGTTTTAAAAGGACAGGGAACTGACAATCAATGTTCCTAAGACGAAATATAGGGCTTATGAAAGAGCACAGGTGGGAAACATGTCGAAGTTAGTAACTGCATCTGGCTGTGAATCTGAGAAGGTCAAGGAATCTGAATACTTGGTACTGAATATGATCCATAACAACGATACCTCATGTGAAATTAACCAACAGCTAGTGGCAGCCGATAGAGCTTAATTTGCCTTAACAAAACTGTTTTCTCAGGGCTCTTAATTTGTACCATTAAATTAATCACCTTCATAACATCTATAGCACTAGCACTCATGTGTGACTCAGAAACATGGTCACTAACAGTAAAGGCATCTCTCATGTGCAATGAAATCATTCGTGGATGTGGAGCTGGTCGACCTTTGGGATGTCACAACGTAGAATTTCACGTTCCACTAACACTAGAAAATGTTAAACAAAGGATCTGGAAAGTCAGATTTTACCACATGGAGGGTAACGTGACCAGTGATATGTAACATCGAATTTATATCGTAAGTGCAACATGGCAAATACCATCTTGGATTAAGTCATATGGAGTTTATTTCCATATCAGGTAGTTTTTACATTATCGAGTACTTGCTGCTTCAAAGTACAGTCATAATGAGCATCTCTGAAAACGTGCCGTTTTTGGTACGATTTGTTATAATAAAATGCCAGGAAACCATATGTCAGCAGTTACAGCCGTCTCATATTTGATGCTTAGTTCTGGGAGTTTCATATTAATGTAATAGAAGTATAATCTGCAGTTTTTGATGTCATTTATAAAGGAAGATGGACCAATGAAAATCTAGACTGCACTCTACGCGACTGGCTGATTCACCCAAGGTTCAGTACAGTTGAAGTTATGAAGAGAAAACTTTGGCTATCATGTGGTCACAGAATATATAATAGACTCAACCAAGGAGTAGCAAATCTTACATTACGTTAAAAGTAAGGATTATCCCAACATACACTGTCGACCCAAGGTACTACGTATTCTACATGTTTGGCAAAGTGAAATGCATCAGGCCAACTTGAAAGAAAAGCTGAACTAAATTTTTAAAGACACAGGACATGTACAACGCAGAAAGCAGAAAAATAAAGTCCAGAAGCATGTGCATCATGTCTGAGATTAATACCTCTGATAACAAAATCAAAACGATTCGGAATATTATTACAAGGGAGACAGGGCAACCAAGAGTACAGGATGATGGCATCACCATCAAAGCGAATGGAAACTTGATAAACAAATGGTTCAAATGGCTCTGAGCACTATGCGACTTAACTTCTGAGGTCATCAGTCGCCTAGAACTTAGAACTAATTAAACCGAACTAACTTAAGGACATCACACATATCCATGCCCGAGGCAGGATTCGAACCTGCGACCGTAGCGGTCACGCGGTTCCAGACTGAAGCGCCTTTAACCGCACGGCCACACCGGCCGACCTTGATAAACAACAAGCCGTAAGTTGAAAACATTTTGAATGATCATTTTTTAAATGTTGTAGAGAAAATAGGATCTAAATGTTCATTAGAAGAAGCAAGGCAGTTAATGGAAGAGGACTTATCCACACCATTTGATACAAGTGAAATTCCACCCACAGCTCCTGCTGAAATTAGGAAGATAATAAACTCTCTCAAGAATAAAAGCTCACATGGAATTGATGGCATTTCCAGCAGGATAATAAGAGCTTGTTCCCAAGAAATACGTGGGATTCTTAGTCACATATGTAATAGCTCTCTGAAGCAGGGTATGTTCCAAGATAGACTGAAGTATGCCATTGTTAAATCACTGCATAAAATAGAGGATACGTCTGATGTCAACAATTACCGCCCAATTTCTCTTCTGACTGCCTTATCCAAAATTTTTGAAAAAGTAATGTATTGTAGAGTAGCTTCACACCTTTGTAAAAAGAAAGTTTTAACAAAATGTCAGTTTGGTTTCGAAAAGGGTTTTTCAACGGAAAATGCTATATATACTTTCACTAATGACATATTAAATGCTCTGAGTAACCGGAAGTCACCCGTTGGGATTTTTTGTGATCTATCAAAGGCTTTTGATTGTGTAAATCATGGAATACTTCTAGATAAGCTCAAATACTGTAGTATGAATGGGACAGTGCGCCAATGGTTTAAAAAATACCTAACTGGAAGAGTGCAAAAAGTTGAAATAAGCAGTTCACATAATATGCAAAAAACTGGTGATTTCTCAAACTGGGGAACAATCAAGAATGAGGTGCCGCAAGGTTCGGTCTTGGGTCCTCTGCTGTTCTTAATATATATTAATGACTTGCCATTCTATATTCACAAAGATGCAAAGCTGGTACTTTTTGCCGATGATACAAGTATAGCTATCACACCCAACCGACAAGAGTTAACTGGTGAAATTGTAAACGATGTTTTTCAGAAAATCATTAAGTAGTTCTCTGTAAATGGGCTCTCATTAAACTTTGACAAAACACAGTATATACAGTTCCACACGGTAAATGGAATGACACCATTGATAAATATAGACTTCAATCAGAAATCGGTAGCTAAGGTAGAATATTCAAAGTTTCTAGGTGTATGCATTGATGAGGGTTGAACTGGAAGAAACACACTGAGGATCTGCTGAATCGTTTGAGTTCAGCTACTTATGCTATTAGGGTCATTGCAAATTTTGGCGATATACATCTCAGTAAATTAGCTTACCATGCCTATTTTCATTCTCTCCTTTCCTATGGCATCATATTCTGGGGTAACTCATCATTGAGTAAAAGAGTGCTCATTGCACAAAAGTGTGCAATCAGAATAACTGCTGGAGCTCATCCAAGACCATCCTGCAGACACTTATTTAAAGAGCTAGAGATCTTCACTGTAGCTTCACAATATATATATTCACTTATGAAATTTGTTATTAACAATCCGAACGAATTCAAAATTAATAGCAGTGTACATGGCTACAACACTAGGAGAAAGGATGATCTTCACTGCTCAAGGTTAAATCTAACTTTGGCTCAGAAGGGGGTAAATTATGCTGCCACGAAAGTCTTTGGTCACTTACCTGATAGCATCAAAAGTCTGAGATAGCCATATAGCATTTAAAAGGAAATTAAAAGAATTTCTTAATGGCAACTCCTTCTACTCATTAGATGAATTTTTGGATATAATACGTGGGTAATTTCCCCAACGCCCACAAAAAAAAACATTAAAAATATTAAGTGTCGTGTAATATTTTGTGTAATGTAATATCTTGTATAGGCACCTTTTATTAACCTGACACGTTCCACATCATTACGAAATGTCGTATTCATGATGTACGGAACAAGTACTAATCTAATCTAATCTAAAAGTGAGCAAGAGCTGTGGCATATGATGTGAGCATGTAAGTATTAATAGCGTACTTTTAGTATAAACAGCGTAATAACAGTGCACTTAATAGCGTAGCTGGCAACTGCTACTGAAGAACACTGCAGTCAAAAATAATGGTGAGCTGCTCACTCCGTGATCTGTACCAAGCCATTTCAGAGCATGTAGCAACCACGACAAATACACATTTGGTGTGCTTTATGACATAAAACACGTCCCATGTGCGAATGACTTAAGGGTTTCCAACAAGTCAGATGCCTTCGAGAGGAAAATGCTCCAAGGAGTAGGTTTGTGCTGTATGGGAGGGACGTGAGGAAGATGGAATAACAATGAGCTTTATACCACTCATAAAGAGTCACCTGTCAGAAGAATAGTAAAGTGGGCAAGATTGAGGCTGGCTGTGCATGTGACATGGATATGTCTATAACCTATAAAGAGGTGCTAAAGAAGATACTAACTCAAAATTTCAGTGGGAGTGGTCGACCAAAAGCCAGTTACATAGATGGTGTCACACATACAGAAAATGGGATACAGAAATTGGAGAGCACTAGGACGGACACAAAATCATTGAAGTGATAAAGGTCTACACTGGACTGTAGAGACCCAAAAGAAGGAAGAACTTACATGGTAAAGGACATGGGATGTCTATACTGATAGGTGGAATATAAATGTAAGGAAAAGAAAGATTAGAACTTTCATTTTTGATCAGGTGTGATTGATAGCCTAGGTTATAGTTGAAAGGAAGTACAAATTTCATGGATGGGTTCATGGTGTTCTATTGGAAGGCGACTGATGTTTCGTTGGACATGGAGCATATGAAGACAGGGGCAACGTGGGATACATTGACTAGATGCACCAGCAAGCTGGGTTTCTCAAGGATGGGATGACTATAGAGTACCAGGAGGCAAGCCTGTAGGAAATATAGGAAAGGCAAAGGTGTTCTAGATGTCTGAGCAGATACAGCGTCTTTATGAGCTAGTGCATGATACAAGTGATAGAAGGTACTCAGAACAGAAAAATGAGAATGATTACAGGTCGTTCTAGAATTTGAAGGAGGTGAAATATCTTGAGTGGAGCAGATGTTCATACACATTGCCTTAGATAGAAGTGGGATGGATGATAGTTTATGTGTATAGTTAATTCTCATGGAAGCAAATCCCAGTGTTTGACCAATTATTAGCTTTTGTCTGCTGTGGACTTTCTTTTAGGTAAATAATAAAGTATACCAGATTAGTTACATACTTTGGGCAGTTGTGGATAGTCAGGTGGTTTTTCCTATAATTATTACCTATAATTTTGCAGGTACCAGGTACTACTGGTGACACCATCCACCTCTGTAGCTGAGTGGTCAATGTGAAAGACCGTCAAGTGGGGGATCTGGTTTCGATTCCCAGTACCGCCACCGATTTTTTCTTGATGGGAGGACTGAACCAGGGTGCACTAAACCTCATGATGCCAACTGAGGAGCAATATGATTGAGAAGTAGCAGCTGGAAGATCTAAACGTCAACAACAGCCAGGAGCGAGGTGTGCAGACCCCATGAGCTTTCATACTGCATCCGATGATGAATGGCAGAGGATTATCTGGCGACTAGTCAACTATTGCATGGTCTTCAATGCCTGGTCACAGAGTTTCCTCTTTTCCTGTACTTGTACCACTATGAGGTGCAGTTGTCGAGCTGAAGCTGGAAGGACCGTTGGGATGATTGGAACGTAGGTTGGACTGCGAGAAATGCAGTGTGATCAATATTTTGGAAGAGGTGCAGAGGATGGGCGTTTTGGGATGTTGGCTCTGTATGGGAGATAGAGAACTGATGATAGGATGGATCCTTTGGGCATGCCAGCAGTTCGATGGAAAATTCGAGGGAGGGTGTTATTGATTTTTACAATGGATGGTTGGTTAGTAAGAAAGAATGCAATCAGACAGCTGTTACTGATAGAAAGAGCGTACAAGTGAAGTTCGAACTTGAGACCAGAATGCGAGATATGGTTGTAGACTCCCTTGATGTCTAGGAAGAGCATATCGAGAATATGATATCGACGTATAATACTGATACTGTTTTTAATGAATATGGATGTTTCCAATGTGTTGTCGGCTTTTCTAGGTGTGACACGGTACGGCGTGTTGCAGCATACCTGAAGGCCAGCGACGTGAACGTGGTGGCGGTGGACTGGGGCAGCCTGGCTTCATCGACGCTGTACCTGGGGCCCAAGTGGAACACGTGGCGGGTATCGGAGAGTGTGGCGGACCTGGTACGCTTCCTGGAGGACACAGCAGGTGGGAAGCGGGCGCGGATGCACGTGGTGGGGCACAGCCTGGGCGCGCACGTGGCCGGACAGACGGGACACCGCCTCGCAAAGGACGGCGGCCGCATCGCCAGGGTCACTGGTAGGTCACCGCCGCCTGCCTCCTTCCTTGAAAGTTGTACTTCGAATATAATATTTGATAAGACCAATGAGAGTGCAAAGGGACGTTCTGTTGAGCAGGCCATCTTTACTGTTTATGCAAGAAGCTATCTGTTCAAATTTCACGCCACTAGGAGGATGCAAATCAGGTTTGCCGAGAGTGTCAGTTACTTTCGAGACTGGACGTGGTAAATGTCAGTCAAGAGCGCCCTTAAGGCGACAAAGACGCCAGTATCAGCACCTCACCGAGTTTAGACGAGCTCGTGTAACAGAGCTACAAAAAGCTGGATGTTCGTTCTGCGATATTGCAGAGAGACTTGTCAGGAATGCAGCTACTGTATGTGATTGTTGGTAGTGGTGATCGCGAGAATGTACGGTCGGAAGAAGACCGGGCACGGGACGGTTACGTGACACTACCGAAATGGAAGACCTTCGATTTGGGCTTATGAGTCTGGTGCAACATACTGTATCTGCAGCAGCAATTTGAGCAGTAGTTGGCACCACAGTCACACAATGAACTGTTACGAATCGGTTACTTCGAGGGCAGCTCTGACCCAGACGCGCTGTAGCGTGCATTCCATCAACCCAATGTCCGCCCCCCGGTAGCTGAATAGTCAGCAAGACAGAATGTCAGTCCTAAGGGCCCGGGTTTGATTTCCGGCTGGGACGGAGAGTTTCTCCGCTAAGGTTGTGTTGTGTTGTCCTAATCATCATCATTTCATCCCCATCGACGCGCAAGTCAGCGAAGTGGCGTCAGATCGGAAGACTTGCACCCGGTGAACGGACTACCCAATGGAAGGCCCTAGTCACAAGACATTTATTATTTTATTGACCCATTTCCATTGACCCCAAACCACCGCTATTTGCGAGTTCAGTGGTGTCAAGCGAAAGCTCACTGGAGGGCAGGGTGGAGATCTGCTGTGTTCCTGATGAGAGTTGGTTCTGCCTCGGTGCCAGTGATGGTCGTGTGTTGGTTAGAAGGAGGCTAGTTGAGGACCTGCAACCGATCTGTCTGTGTACTAGACAAACTGGATCTACATCTGGAGTTGTGGTCCGGGTTGCAATTGCATATGAGTGCAAGTGCACTCTCGTGGTTATCCCACGCACCCATCCTGCAAATTTGTATGTCAACCTGGTGATTCGATCTGTTATGCTGCCATTCATGAACAGCATTCCAGGGGGTGTTTTCCAACAGCGTAACGCTCGCCCGCATACCGCTGTCGTAAGCCAACAAGCTCTGCGGAGTGTCGACGTGTTGCCTTAGCCTGCTCGATCACCAGATCTGTCTCCAACGAACACATATGGGACGTCATCGGACAACTCCAGCGTCATCCACAAACGCCATTAACCGTCCCTATAGCGACTGACCAGTGCTCCAGGAGTGCAACTCTATCCCACCAACTGACATCCGGCGCTTATATAATACAATGCATGCTCGTCTGTGTGCTTGCATTCGACATTCTGGCGGTTACACCAGTTAATAATGTACCAGCATTTCACATTTGCAATGGCTTCTCTCGAGCATACATTAAGCTGTGACCTTGCAATATTAATCGCTTAAATACGTTACCTACAAAAATATATTCTCGAAATTTTATTACTGTACACTAATTATTTTTTTAGTGTTGCTACTTTTTCTGCGTCATTGTATATATTGTATTGGTGCTTTGTGTACATTTTAAATGGTGGTCCATTTTATGTATTTTGCGTTCATCATAAGTACTGGCAGGCTAACCAAGAGCTTATAAGGGTGAGCGAACGGCCGCTCCTGGTCATTCTGTGCCGGACAGTCATTGAGGTAACGTGTGTGTTTGTGAGTTGTTAGGGTTATAGATTTTATGTAGCAAGTGGCTGCACGTAGACTTTCACATTAGTTGGTACTTACACCCCAACCTCCTGACGTCAGAGTCAGGTCTGTACCAAAAACTTCTTATAGATAGAGTATCAACCAAAACTCCGATATAGTTTGTGCTGTGTGCTATTGTCCAGGAAAACATGCGTAAATGGTAAATAAAAGTAACGGAGCACGGGAAAAGCGTAACTATGACTGCCTCTGGAACAGAGTTCCCGTGGAGAATTCGATATAGTTTTAATTTGTCCTACCAAGCGTACCAGGTTCGAGACCTAGTCAAACCAGTTTTTGTACTGTGGTGCGTGTGAAATTGTTGTATGGGACAACATGTTCCTGACATGGGAAAGGTCTCTTCAGAGTTCATAGCAATGTTCTAATGTCAGTCCGCTTCGCTTCGTTTATTCGAAAGAAGCAAACCTATAGAATACATTTGTAATTTCACAGAGTAAACGTAAACAATCGGAACAGAGGACAAAAGAAACAATCAAATCACGCATGCTGATGTATTAATAGCAATAATACTATCAATTTGTCATGTGTGACAAATTGTTGTTTCTTTGTTCTTCTGTTCTGATTATTTATGTTCATTCTGTGAAACTACGAGGGCTATCCACAAAGTACATTATGTTTTGGAATTAAAAATAAATAAAGCATTGGGAATTTTTTTTATTATATACAGATGAAAGCCACATTTAAATACTACTTTTCTACATAGTTGCCATTTAAATTAAGGCACTTATCGTAACGATGGACGAGATTGGAAATTCCTTCATCGTAAAATTCGGTCGCCTGCGCCTTCAACCACGTGGTTACCTCTTATTGAAGCTGTGCGTTGTCCTCAAAACGCTGCATTGCCAACCACTTCTTCATTGCTGGGAATAAGTGGATGTCGCTTGGTGCCAGGTCGGGACTGTACGGCGGGTGAGGAAACAACTCCCACTTAAAAGATTCGAGAACTTCACGAGTGGCATTTGCCGTGTGGGCCCGGGCGTTGTCGTGAATCAGCAAGATCTTTGAGCTCAACTTCCCCTGCGCTTGTTTTGTATTGCTCTTCTGAGGTTGTGCAGAGTTTGGCAATACCTTTGAGAGTTTATTGTAGTGCCTCTTTCCAGGAAATCCACAAAAATCACACCTTTTCTGTCCCAAAAGACAGTCGCCATCACCTTCCTTGCCGACATTGTCTGCATGTATTTCTTGGGTTTTTGGGGGGAATTTGTGTGCCCCCACTGCATTGACTGCAATTTTGTTTCGCAGTTTACATGCTTAACCCATGTTTCGTCACCAGTAACGATGCGATCGAGTAATGAGTCGCCATCTTTCTCGTAAGCATCCAAAAACGTTAACGCTGCAGCCATTCGCTGATTTTTGTGAATCTCTGTCAAGATTTTTGGAATCCATCTTTCACAAAACTTGTGGTAACCAAGCTTTTCGGTAATGATTTCGTGCAACAAAATTCGTGAAATTTGTGGAAAACTCATAGAGAGTTCCGTTATTGGGAAATTACGGTTTTCACGGACCACGGCATCGACTTTTTCGACAAGTTAGGTAGTCACTATGCTGGGTCTTCCACTTCGCTCTTCGTCGTGAACGTTAGTTCGGCCATTTTTAAATTTTATGAACCATTGACACACTCCACCTTCAGTGATTATGTTGTCCCCATACACTTCACAGAGCTGCCGATAGATTTCTATCGGTGTACAGTTTTTTGTAGTCAGAAACCTTATTACAGCACGCACTTCACACTTCGCGGCATTTTCAATTAACGCTGACATTTCAAACTGTCACAGTGACTCAACGGAGTACAGCACGAACCTCTCACTAGCACGGCAGGACGCCGACTGAGCGGTGGAATGCCATGACACCAAGATGGCCGCGCTAGCCCCGCCCCTAACGGACACAAACGAAAATGTAATGTACTTTGTGGACAGCCCTCGTACAAACGTACTCTACAGGTTTGCTACACTCAAATAAACGAAGCGAAAGCGGACTGCCTGTAGAACATTGTTATAACCTCCGAACAACCCTTTTACATGTCAGTGTTGTCTCTTATAACAATTTCACAAGTACTACAGTACAAAAACTGACATTATCAGGACTCGAACCCGGGAACCTTGCTAAGTCAAACTAACGTTCTACCGGCTTCCCCAGGGAAGGCTACACGCCCGACGCTCACAGTTACATTTTTCCCTTGTTCCGTGGATTATGTGTTACTTATTAACTACCGGTTACGCACATTCTCCTGAGCATGGCTAAAAATATATGGGACTAGGTTGATTATCTGTCGATATACAACGTCTGGTACCGATCTGACTGACATCCGGACGTTTTAGTGTTAGAAGAATTTCGGGCTGAATGGGACTTAAAGAATCTGTCAGTCACTTGGAACTGGGGATAGGCAACTTTGATTTATTTCTCCTGCTTTATGGAATAATTGTGTTTAGTCTGTTGGAATCTAGTCATGATTACAATAGTTTTGATGTACTAATCACTAAAGTGAACTTTGTATCTGAGCTGATGATTGTTTTGTGAATAGTTTAACGCAATGGAACACTATTTCTCGCGAACCAGTGATATTTCATTAGTCACTGTGAAATCTGCTACCACCTAAATACGCAAACACGCAATCTTTACTGCAACTGATTATTATTGTTATTTTTTTTCTTGGATAAATTCGTATTTGTGTTTTATTTTACTGAAAAATTATCAGGTGTATCAACATAAATCTTTTGGTGTTGCTTGAAATCAATTATTCGAAAGAATACAACCCATTTTTCTCATTTTCATTAAATTTTTATCTGGTTATATTTAATTTAAATTCGAGTAATCTGCCGAGGCTTGGAGAATTTAGACTGAAGGATAACTAGTTCAATCAATTTTGCAACGAGTTTAGCTGCTAGGCATGAAAGCAGACGGTGCATGATCCGACCGCAACTGGTTTTCTCAGCTCGATGATCATTTCGTGACGCATAGGTAATAGCACAGCGCAATAAAGTTTCACTGTGTCTTAATCTTACCACTCTTAGCATTATGGCAAGTCACTCGATTCCTGCATTGGACTGAAGATTTTTCTCAAGACTTTCCGCTCAAACAAGAGGAGATTATGAGAGTCTTGTTCCTGGATACATCACATCTCACACCTACACTCCTGGAAATGGAAAAAAGAACACATTGACACCGGTGTGTCAGACCCACCATACTTGCTCCGGACACTGCGAGAGGGCTGTACAAGCAATGATCACACGCACGGCACAGCGGACACACCAGGAACCGCGGTGTTGGCCGTCGAATGGCGCTAGCTGCGCAGCATTTGTGCACCGCCGCCGTCAGTGTCAGCCAGTTTGCCGTGGCATACGGAGCTCCATCGCAGTCTTTAACACTGGTAGCATGCCGCGACAGCGTGGACGTGAACCGTATGTGCAGTTGACGGACTTTGAGCGAGGGCGTATAGTGGGCATGCGAGAGGCCGGGTGGACGTACCGCCGAATTGCTCAACACGTGGGGCGTGAGGTCTCCACAGTACATCGATGTTGTCGCCAGTGGTCGGCGGAAGGTGCACGTGCCCGTCGACCTGGCACCGGACCCGCGACGCACGGATGCACGCCAAGACCGTAGGATCCTACGCAGTGCCGCAGGGGACCGCACCGCCACTTCCCAGCAAATTAGGGACACTGTTGCTCCTGGGGTATCGGCGAGGACCATTCGCAACCGTCTCCATGAAGCTGGGCTACGGTCCCGCACACCGTTAGGCCGTCTTCCGCTCACGCCCCAACATCGTGCAGCCCGCCTCCAGTGGTGTCGCGACAGGCGTGAATGGAGGGACGAATGGAGACGTGTCGTCTTCAGCGATGAGAGTCGCTTCTGCCTTGGTGCCAATGATGGTCGTATGCGTGTTTGGCGCCGTGCAGGTGAGCGCCACAATCAGGACTGCATACGACCGAGGCACACAGGGCCAACACCCGGCATCATGGTGTGGGGAGCGATCTCCTACACTGGCCGTACACCACTGGTGATCGTCGAGGGGAAACTGAATGGTGCACGGTACATCCAAACCGTCATCGAACCCATCGTTCTACCATTCCTAGACCGGCAAGGGAACTTGCTGTTCCAACAGGACAATGCACGTACGCATGTATCCTGTGCCACCCAACGTGCTCTAGAAGGTGTAAGTCAACTACCCTGGCCAGCAAGATCTCCGGATCTGTCCCCCATTGAGCATGTTTGGGACTGGATGAAGCGTCGTCTCACGCGGTCTGCACGTCCAGCACGAACGCTGGTCCAACTGAGGCGCCAGGTGGAAATGGCATGGCAAGCCGTTCCACAGGACTACATCCAGCATCTCTACGATCGTCTCCATGGGAGAATAGCAGCCTGCATTGCTGCGAAAGGTGGATATACACTGTACTAGTGCCGACATTGTGCATGCTCTGTTGCCTGTGTCTATGTGCCTGTGGTTCTGTCAGTGTGATCATGTGATGTATCTGACCCCAGGAATGTATCAATAAAGTTTCCCCTTCCTGAGGCAATGAATTCACGGTGTTCTTATTTCAATTTCCAGGAGTGTATATGATATACCGGTTGGATCTAAGTTCTGTGCATCTGGAGTTGAAACTTTCTGAATAGCCATCGTTGCGTAACTAGAAAACAAACTATACAAAAAGAGATTCCCAACTTTATCCTCACTTTGGTCTTTATCTGGTATGTTGTCTCCTGTATGAGAATAACTAGCAGCAAAGTGCTTCAATTGGTCACAGGTACGCCTTCTTAAGTTTGAAAGTATCGTTAAGTAGGTCAACAGTTGAAACGTGAACGTATCCTTTAAAACGTTTTAATACTCGTATAATTGTGAAGTCAGACTGTAAAACATGCAAAGTTGAGTAACTATGAAATGTTGACCGAAAATATCAGAAGCTTATTTGAAATGGAATTATTCGAACCTCATGCTGTATGATGTGAAATCTGGAGTAACCGGTAGATCAAACAATACGATTGCGAGAAAGAAATTTGTTCTCAAAAAAATTTACATACGCTGATTCAGCGACAAACTGATTTTGTGTTAAAAGTTGGTCCTGACTGTTACGATTCTATGTTAGTTTAGAAACCAATTGCTTTACCTGACTATTATCGTAAATACACAACAATTGGTCACTGAATAAAACGCACCCGACTTTATATGTTAAATCTGTTTGAAATCATAATGTAGCTCTTTCATAAAATATTTCTCTCCCATTAAACCTCTGAACTTCTAGTGACATTATTCTCGTAAATGCACTCGGACAATCACTGTGCCTAACTCTGAATATGAGCTACGATGATAATGTAATTTATGGCTTCCCTGTGCGCAATGGACCGCTAGTTTGCTCTGCGATCTTGTTTCTTATAAAATACTTATCTGACTGTCAAAACTAAGTTTCAGACACCATACTAGTGATGTACAACGCGAGTGTGCAGTCAAATAAAACCATGAATGCAAATGAAAAACGGGCACTAATCTCTCTGACAAAGATATAACTGTACCGATTCTTTAAGCTTTAATTGTGCTTCAATTGTGCGTTGTGTAGGTAGTCTCTTTAGTAGATCTGTTGCATCTTCTTAGAGTTGCAACAATACAACTTCCCACATTTCTCACATATGAACTAATTCGCAAAATATCTCTTTAGCAGTTATCACTGTTGTGAAAAAGCCACGTAACTTCATTACAAAAACCTTACAGAAAATCTAAACCATAAGCAGTGTTATAGCAATCAGCATACTAAGTAATTACAAATATAACAAACCACCTTACCTTTAAATGTTACCTTTTCTCATTCATACAATGTTACAGTCCTTTTGCTTAATATATCTCCTTAGACATCATATTACAAAAATTGCTCCAAATGCTATCTTCATTCCAGGGCGGGGCAAGTACATTACCACATCGTTGCTACTAGCACACTCTGGCTCCACTCTGGCAAAGTGAAGCTAATCTCTCTGACCAGTATATTTGGTCGTGAACATCGTTCTAAAAGTATATTATTAGAATGGCAATGTTACAGCGAAATTACAAGGCTTGAGAACATTTATCAAATTCAGAAATTAGCTCATATTTGGCTACATTGATGGCATACACCAAGTAAGAGATGTTTGTATCGAAGACCTTGGTGAATGTTACCTCCATTTTTTCCTTTTAGTGCAAGAGGTAACAACGGTGTGTGTCAGTGAGTTGGAAAAGGGGCCGTGTACTAGCTGTTTTATTACACAACAGTTTTATGCATGATGTCGTCGAGTTGCTATGTAGCAGCTGGCTTCACAGTCAGACACCAGCATAATAACATACTTCACCTATCGAGTGTGGTCAGTAATCCGATGAATGTACTGGTGACGATCCTTTTTTCCGAACATAATGATGTTGATGAGCCAACTGGCGTACTGTTTACAGCGGAAGAATTGTGTTATGCAAGTTTAAATTGTTCAAATTCATTACAGCAACAAAAGAGTGCGCTATGAGCATACAGGTTTATTCATAATGTACCGAAATTTCAACCACAAGCAAAATTCAGCGACAGGCAATAGTTCGTGTACTTCAGCTTTGTCTTGCCTATCCTTCGCTGTCCATTGGTAGATAGTGTTATAAAATAGTTTCTGTTCGTCAAGTATGTATCATAGAATTATTTTACATCGTCTATTTTCTTTTTTTATTGAAATAGATTCACCACAAGCTTGTTTATCTGGACATTGCCCCTTCTCCAACTCAATACCCTTCTAATGAGTACTTTTGTTGATGGGACACGACTCCTTGTTGTGTCGAACGAAATGACAGATATAAAGATCAGCTGTACATGTACATCAACATGGATGCTCTGCAAATCACACTTAAGTGTCTGGCAGAGGGTTCATCGAATCACCTTCATAATATTCTCTATTATTCCACTCTCTAACAACGTGCGAAAAAAGACGAACACTTATATCTTTCCGAGCGAGCTGTGATTTCCCTTATTTTATTATGAGGATCGTTTCTCCCTATGTATGTTGGTGTCAACAAAATATTTTCGCATTCGGAGTGGAATGATGATGACTGGAATTTCGTGAGAAGATCCCGCCGCACGAGAAACGCCTTTGTTTTAATGATGTCCACCCCAAATCCGATTTATCGCTAATACAAAACGTGCTGCCCTTCTTTGACATTTGTCGATGTACACTGTTAATTCTATTTGGTAAGGATCGCACAACGCGCATCATTATTCCAAAAGAGGAGGGACAAGCGTTGTGTAGGTAGTCTCTTTAGTAGATCTGTTGCATCTTCTTAGAGTTCTGTTAATAAAACTCAGTCTTTGGCTCACCTTATCCACATTTTCTGTGTGTTCTTCCCAACTTAAGTTGTTCGTAACTGTAATTCTTAAGTATTTAGTTGAATTTACGACCTTCGGATATGATTGATTTATCGTTCAACCGAAGTTTAACGGATTCCTTCTAACACTCATGTGGATGACCTTACACTTTTCATTATTTACGGTCAATTGCCAATTTTCGCACAATACAGATATAACTAGGCGTTAAACGACAGCGTCATCTGCAAACAACCTAGGTCTGCTCCTCAGAATGTCTCCTAAATCGTGTATATAGATAAGGAACAGGAGAGGACCTACAACGCTACCTTGGGGAACGCAGAGATCATTTCTGTTTTACTCGACGACTTTCCGTAAGTTACTACGAAATGTGACCTCTCTGGCAAGAAATCACAAATCCAAGGAGGGCTACTTTTAGCCGCTCCACCCTGAAAAATACTGTCCTTCAAACAGTTTCCAAAGATGCTCACAACCGTCGCACGACAACAGCAACCAGCGCTACCGTCCCCAGGCGACAGGACGTAACAACTTGCCCTGTGTCAAAGACACACAAATTTATTTGTTTCTCCATTTGCGGCCCATACCGTCGCTAGAGTGATTCCTCACTCGCCTCTGTTCCTCTTACGTACTTTCCTTGCCGCCAGGTGGCATTCAACCCACGGTGGGCAGCGGTCGCATTATTTTGGTTGATCATTGTGTGTATAGCATATTCATGCCTGTCAATAGATATGTTCTAATGCTTACCCATTAGAGATCAATGGTCTTAATTAACTTCACTGTAACAGCCAGGTTTCCTTAAGGACAGATCGTCATTTTAAGTACCCAAAGGCACACGGTTCCCTAATGCATTACAAATGGTCTCATCTGTTGGGCTACAGAACGGCTCAGCGCGAAGGGTCACGTTCCATCTTACTTTAATTTTGTTAAACTTCATCTTGTGACTAGTTTTCAAGACAGTGTCTATTCCGCTCAACCAATCTTCTGAGTTCTTTAATTTCTTTGGCAGAATTACAGTGACATCAGAAGATGTTGAGGTGTTTATTTTCTCACCCTGAACTTGAATCCTCATTCCAAATTTCTCCTGGGTCATTTACCGTTTACTGTATGTACAGATTGAATACCATGAATATGCTACAGTCCTGCCACACTCCCTTTTCCGATTATTGTTACTCTTTCGTGTCCTTCGACTGTTACAACCGCTGGATGATCTCCGCACAAATTGTGTATGATGTTTCAGTCTCCATATTCTATCCAAAATAACTTCAGTGTCCAAAATAATTTATTCCAATCAACATGTCAAAAACTTGTTCTAAATATACAAAGACTGTAAATACAGGAATGCCTTATTCATATATGTGTTCTTAGAATCAGCTTTGTCTACTAAATACCTACTTTTTCGCGGAACCCAAATTAGTCTTTCCTTAGTTCCGCTGCTACCACTCGTTCCATCCTTTTGTAACTAATTCGTGACAGTATCTTGCTACCATTGTACAAGGGTTTTTTCTTTTTTCACGGTTCAATCGGTCGCGAAATGGTAACCAGGGTGAAAAACACTTTTTTTTCGGTATTTAGCTACACCTTCCAGCTACTTCTGTACATAGTCGCCACTCCAACTTAGACATTTGTCGTAGCGTTGTACTAGATTTCCAATACCATCATCATACAATGCGAACGTCTATGCTTTCCGCCGATTCTCTACACTGGTCTGCAGCTCGTTGTCTGTACCAAAATATTGTCCTCACAATCAGCGCCTCATGTGAGCAAAGGGTCGAAAATCAGAGGGAACCAAGGCCGGGCTGCATAGTGGGTGGTCAAACACTTCCCATGGAAAACGTTGCAGAAGCGTCTTTGTTGCAACTGTAATGTGCCACCGTGTATTGTCCCGAAGGACAGGACGATTTTGTCGAATCGACGGATCCGCTCGCTGAACAAGATCATCGATTGACATTCGCTTCTTTCTCTGATAATCTGCGACATGAACGTCAGTAAACTTAGAAGTTCCTCCACCATTGGTACACTTCGCTGTCACGCATGACAGTTACGTTATGTACGCTGCGTGAAATCAGGCGGAAGCCTTCAGCATGAAGAAATCGAAAGACAGCACGCACGCCACAGTTGGCGGGAGACACTGTTGTTCTAGGCACCTTCCCGTGATAACTGTGCGCTCAGAACTGAAAAGTGCGACGTGACGCGCTCAACGAGCATACTAAAGACATTGTGCAAGACCACTGCACAGGGCGACATCGGATTTTCACCGTGGATTTGACTTTGCGACAAATAGGACCTTAAAAAAAAATAGCTTTCACAACACCTAGTTTTCTGGTCGCGCCCTATGTGCTCATCCTTTGGCTATTACATCTACATCTATATCTACATGGATACTCTGCAAATCACATTAAAGTGCCTGGCAGAGGGTTCATCCAACCACCTTCACAATTCTCTATTATTCCAATCCCGTATAGCGAGTGGAAAGAACGAACACCTACACTACTGGCCATTAAATTTGCTACACCACGAAGATAATGTGCTACAGACGCGAAATTTAACCGACAGGAAGAAGATGTTGTCATATGCAAATGATTAGCTTTTCAGAGCATTCACATAAGGCTGGCGCCGGTGGTGACACCTACAACTTGCTGACATAAGGAAAGTTTCCAACCCATTTCTCATACACAAACAGCAGTTGACCGGCGTTGCCAACTGAAACGTTGTTCTGATGGCTCGTGTAAGGAGGAGTAATGCGTAACATCACGTTTCAGACTTTGATCAAGGTCGGATTTTAGCCTATCGCGATTGCGGTTTATCGTATCGCGAAATTGCTGCTCGCGTTGGTCGAGATCCAATGACTTCTAGCAGAATATGGAATCGGTGGGTTCAGGAGGGTAATACGGAACGCCGTGCTGGATCCCAAAGGCATCGTATCACTAGCAGTCGAGATGACAGGCGTCTTATACACTTGGCTGTAACGGATCGTGCAGCCACGCCTCGATCCCTGAGTCAACAGATTGGGACGATTGTAAGACAACAACCATCTGCACGAACAGTTCGACGACGTTCGCAGCACCATGGACTATCAGCTCGGAGACCATGGCTGCAGTTACCCTTGACGCTGCATCACAGACAGGAGCGCCTGCGATGGTGTACTCGACGCCGAACCTGGGTGTACGAATGGCGAAACATCATTTTTGCGGATGAATCCAAGTTCTGTTTACAGCATCATGATGGTCGCATCCGTGTTTGGCGACATCGCGGTGAACGCACATTGCAAGCGTGTATTCGTCAGCGCCATACTGGCGTATCCCCCGGCGTGATGGTATGGGGTGCCATTGGTTATACGCCTTGGTCACCTCTTGTTCGCATTGACGGCGCTTTGAACAGTGGACGTTACATTTCAGATGTGTTACGACCCGTGGCTCTACCCTTCATTTGATCCCTGCGAAACCCTACATTTGCACGACCTCATGATGCAGGTCCTGTACGGGCCTTTCTGGACACAGAAAATGTTCGACTGCTGCCCTGGCCAGCACACTCTCCAGATCTCTCACCAATTGAAAACGTCTGGTCAATGGTGGCCGAGCAACTGGCTCATCACAATACGCCAGTCACTACTCTTGATGAACTGTGGTATCGTGTTGAAGCTGCATGGGCAGCTGTACCTGTACACGCGATCCAAGCTGTGTTTGACTCAATGCCCAGGCGTATGAAGGCCGTTATTACGGCCATAGGTGGTTGTTCTGGGTACTGATTTCTCGGGATCTATGCACCCAAATTGCGTGAAAATGTAATCACACGTCAGTTCTAGCATAATATATTTGTCCAATGAATACCCGTTTATCATCTGCATTTCTTCTTGATGTAGAAATTTTAATGGCCAGTAGTGTATATACACTCCTGGAAATTGAAATAAGACCACCGTAAATTCATTGTCCCAGGAAGGGGAAACTTTATTGACACATTCCTGGGGTCAGATACATCACATGATCACACTGACAGAACCACAGGTACATAGACACAGGCAACAGAGCATGCAAAATGTCGGCACTAGTACAGTGTATATCCACCTTTCGCAGCAATGCAGGCTGCTATTCTCCCATGGAGACGATCGTAGAGATGCTGGATGTAGTCCTGTGGAACGGCTTGCCATGCCATTTCCACCTGGCGCTTCAGTTGGACCAGCGTTCGTGCTGAACGTACAGACCGCGTGAGACGACGCTTCATCCAGTCCCAAACATGCTCAATGGGGGACAGATCCGGAGATCTTGCTGGCCAGGGTAGTTGACTTACGCCTTCTAGAGCACGTTGGGTGGCACGGGATACATGCAGACGTGCATTGTCCTGTTGGAACAGCAAGTTCCCTTGCCGGTATAGGAATGGTAGAACGATGGGTTCGATGACGGTTTGGATGTACCGTGCACTATTCAGTGTCCCCTCGACGATCACCAGTGGTGTACGGCCAGTGCAGGAGATCGCTCCCCACACCATGATGCCGGGTGTTGGCCCTGTGTGCCTCGGTCGTATGCAGTCCTGATTGTGGCGCTCACCTGCACGGCGCCAAACACGCATACGACCATCATTGGCACCAAGGCAGAAGCGACTCTCATCGCTGAAGACGACACGTCTCCATTCGTCCCTCCATTCACGCCTGTCGCGACACCACTGGAGGCGGGCTGCACGATGTTGGGGCGTGAGCGAAAGACGGCCTAACGGTGTGCGGGACCGTAGCCCAGCTTCATGGAGACGGTTGCGAATGGTCCTCGCCGATACCCCAGGAGCAACAGTGTCCCTAATTTGCTGGGAAGTGGCGGTGCGGTCCCCTACGGCACTGCGTAGGATCCTACGGTCTTGGCGTGCATCCGTGCGTCGCTGCGGTCCGGTCCCAGGTCGACGGGCACGTGCACCTTCCGCCGACCACTGGCGACAACATCGATGTACTGTGGAGACCTCACGCCCCACGTGTTGAGCAATTCGGCGGTACGTCCACCCGGCCTCCCGCATGCCCACTGTACGCCCTCGCTCAAAGTCCGTCAACTGCACATACGGTTCACGTCCACGCTGTCGCGGCATGCTACCAGTGTTAAAGACTGCGATGGAGCTCCGTATGCCACGGCAAACTGGCTGACACTGACGGCGGCGGTGCACAAATGCTGCGCAGCTAGCGCCATTCGACGGCCAACACCGCGGTTCCTGGTGTGTCCGCTGTGCCGAGCGTGTGATCACTGCTTGTACAGCCCTCTCGCAGTGTCCGGAGCAAGTATGGTGGGTCTGACACACCGGTGTCAATGTGTTCTTTTTCCATTTCCAGGAGTGTATTTCCATACGAGCTCTGATTTCCCTTATTTTATCGTGGTGATCGTTTCTTCCTATGTAGATCGGTGTCAACAAAATATTTTCGCATTCAGAGGAGAAAGTGGGTGATTGGAATTTGGTGAGAAGATTCCGTCGCAACGAAAAACGCCTTTCTTTTAAGGTTGTCCAGCTCCAATCCTGTATCATTTCAGTGACACTCTCTCCCATATTTCGTGATAATACGAAACGTGCTGCCCTTCTTTGAACTTTTTCGATGTACTCCGCCAGTCCTCTCTGGTAAGGATCCTACAACACGCAGCAGTATTCTAAAAGAGGACGGACAAGCGTAGTGTAGGCAGTCTCCTTAGTAAATCTGTTACGTTTTCTAAGTGTCCAATCTTTGGTTAGCCTTCCTCACAACATTTTCTGTGTGTTCCTTCCAATTTACGTTGTTCTTAATTGTAATTCCTACGTATTTAGCTGAGTTTACGGCCTTTAGATTAGACCGACTTATCGTGTAACCGAAGTTTAACGAATTCCTTTTAGCACTCATGTGGATGACCTCGCACCTTTTGTTATTTAGGGTTAACTGCCAATTTTCGCACCATTCAGATATCTTTTCTAAATCGTTTTGCAATTTGTTTTGATCTTCTGATGACTTCATTAGTCGATAAACGACAACGTCATCTGCAAACAACCTAAGACAGCTGCTCAGATTGTTTCCCAAATCGTTTATATAGATAAGGAACAGCAAAGGGCCTGTAACACTACCTTGGGGAACGCCAGAAATCACTTCTGTTTTACTCGATGACTTTCCGTCAATTACTTCGAACTGTGACTTGACAGGAAATCACAAATCCAATCACGTAACTGAAACGATAATCCATAAGCACGCAATTTCACTTCAAGCCACTTGTGTGGTACAGTGTCAAAAGCCTTCCGGAAATCCAGAAGTACGGAATCGATCTGAAATCCCTTGTCAGTAGCACTCAACACTTCATGCGAATAAAGAGCTAGTTGTGTTTCACAAGAACGATGTTTTCTAAACTCATGTTGACTGTGTGTCAATAGACCGTTTTCTTCGAGGTAATTCATAATGTTAGAACACAATATATGTTCCAAAATCCTGCTGCATATCGACGTTAATGATATGACCTGTAATTAAGTGGATTACTCCTACCTTTCTTGAATATTGGTGTGACCAGTTACAACTTTCCAGTCTTTGGGTATTGATCTTTCGTCGAGCGAACGGTTGTACATGATTGCTAAGTATGGAGCTAACGCATCAGCATACTCTGAAAGGAACCTAACTGGTATACAGTCAGGACCAGAAAACTTGCTTTTATTAAGTGACTTAAGTTGCTTCACTACTCCGAGGCTATTTACTTCTAAGTTACTCATGTTGGCAGCTGTTCTTGATTCGAATTCTAGAATATTTACTACGTATTCTTTTGTGAAGGCATTTCTGAAGGCTGTGTTTAGTAACTCTGCTTTGGCAGCAGTGTCTTCGATAGTATCTCCATTGCTATCGCGCAGAGAAGGCGTTGATTGTTTCTTGCCGCTAACATACTTCACATACAACCAGAATCTCTTTAGATTTTCTGCCAGGTTTCGAGACAAGGTTTCGTGGTGGAAACTGTTATAAGCATCTGGCCTTGAAGTCCGCGTTAAATTTCGAGCTTCTGTAAAAGATCGCTAATCTTGGGGATTTTGCGTCTGTTTAAATGTGCCATGTATGTTTCGTTGTTTCTGCAAGAATGTTTTGACTCGTTTTGTTTACCAAGGAGCGTCTCAATTGCTGCCGATACAGTTTCTTTTAATTCAATCCACATCTGGTCTACAATTATATTATTAATTTGGAATGAGTGGAGATTGTCTCTCAGGATGGCGTCAAGTGAATTTTTATCTGCTTTTTTGAATAGGTATATTTTTTCTTTATTGTTGGAGGATGTGGGGGTTCAGTCTCGCTACGACAACCGTGTGTTCACTAATCCCTGTATCCGTTTTGATGCTCGAAATTAACTAAGGATTATTTGTTGCTAAGAGGTCAAGTGTGTTTTCACATCCGTTTACTATTCGCGTGGGCTCATGAACTAACTGCTCGAAATAATTTTCAGAGAATGCGTTTAGCACAAATTCGGATGATGTTTTATGCGTACCTCCGGAATTATGTACAAAAGGATCGTTTTCTGGAGTAAGAAGGTTTTCTGCAGCCTGGAACTGATGCGCCAGTCTAACACTGCTAAATCGATTGTGGCTGGAGTATACGTGACCAACGTACAGAGTGAGAAATTCTTCTATGACAACTGGTGTTTCCAACATTCACGGTAGAGAAACTGCTTAAAGTCCTGCCAAAAATAGGCAATTTACGGAAGTGGTGTTACACGGAAAAGGAAATGGCTATCGAAAATGGCCGTTTTGTGCTCCTGATTCTGAATGGCTAAAAGGTCTGAATATGAAATAATTTCGTGGAGCAGTCCGCAGCCCACGAAATCGAAAAGTCGACCAGCAGCCCTTGTGGGATGTAGAAGTTATGTGTCTTTTGGAGTGGAGGTGGTGTTTTCGTTGTGAGCAGTCGAGTTATGTCTTGTAGTAAGGAAATTGAGTTGCTTCAAAAGTGCGTCCCCATGCCCAGGCGTGGACTTCGGTTTGAACTTTCTGGTATCCTGGGAAGTGAATCCTTTAAGTGAGTGTGCACTTTGTTGGTAGGCAGAGCATTTACACTAGACCGCAGAATCAATAGGTAGCGGGACGGTGGTGTTTTAGTGAACGAGGCGGACTTGGCACGGTTCAGTAATAGCTGATGAATTATATTAGTTCCCGTGGAAATTTGAAAATGAGATCTTTGTGTGATTCTTTCTCGACTGACTTGGAACTATATGTGTATTTCTTTGTTGTGCAGATTTTCGTCCGTGTATAGGACTGTTGGCTATGAACGTATTCCAATCCAGTGATATGATCTCTAAATCTTTCCTGAAAGTAGTTAAATAGTAACAGGGATTTTAAATGTTGAGAGTGGAGTAGTGAGAAGTTTAACCCTGTCTCGTAGATCAAAGCGAGGCTGGTGTCACTTATTTAAACTGATCTCACATCAGTAGCAATGTAGAGATCTAATCCAGCTCCTGTAATATACGTTTCCAATTAAATACATAGAGCAGTATTTTGTATAATTTGTCTCGTACATTGCAGACCACCAAGACGGAATGCGTTCTAACCACGACCTTGAGTGTGATTTCGGATAAGGTTCCGGTGCACGGATGAAAGGAACACTTCACTGCAACCTATTAAAATTATAGATCGGTAATATTGACACATATCAGCAGCTTCCTTCTTTGGGATTGGGATTATGACAGTCTTCTTGATGTCTCAGATTATATCAGGTAAAGAGAGAAAGATTGGCACTAGTTGAGAAGAGAGTGAGTCAAAATGGTCTTGTATTTCCCATGTTATTGAAACTGAGCAAGCGGTAAGGGGAACCAAAGAGGAATGCGAAAAGGGAATTAAAGTTCAAGAAGAAGAACTAAAAACTTTAAAGTTGCCAATTACATTGTAATTTGGTCAGAGACTGCAAGGGACTTGGAAAATAAGTTGAACGTAATGGATAGTATCTTGACGACGGGCTAAAATATGAGCTTCAACAAAAAGAAAACAAGGATAATGTGGTGTAGTCGAATTAAATCAGGAGATTTTGAGAGAATTATATTAAGAAATGAGTGAGTAAAACCAGTACATGAGTCTTGCTGTTTGTGCAGCGATGTTACTGACGATTGCGGAAGTACACACGGTATGAAATACAGACGTAATAGCAAGAAAACCATTTGTGAAAAAGAAAACTGCTTTAACGTTTAATGCAAATTTATGTGTCAGGAAGAATTTTTTAAAGGTATGTAGCCTTGTACAGAGGAGAAACGTAGGCGATAAACAGTTCAGAGAAGAAGATAGAAAGCCGGCCTGTGTGGCCGAGCGGTTCTAGGCACTTCCGTCCGGAACCGCGCTGCTGCTAGAGTCGCAGGTTCCAGTCCTGCCTCGGGGAAGGATGTGTGTAATGTCCTTAGGTCCGCGATTCCAGAGCCAACAAATGGGGACGTTTGCAAGACAACAACCATCGGCACGAACAGTACGACGACGTTTGCAGCAGCATGGACTATCAGCTCAGAGACCATGGCTGTGGTTACCCTTGACGCTGCATCACAGACAGGAGCACCTGCGATGGTGTACTCAACGACGAACCTTGGTGCACGAATGGCGAAACATCATTTTTTCGGATGAATCCAGGTTCTGTTTACAGCATCATGATGGGCGCATCCGTGTTTGGCGACATCACGGTGAACGCACATTGCAAGCGTGTATTCGTCATCGCCATACTGGCGTATCACCCGGCCTGATGGTATGGGGTGCCATTGATCACACGTCTTGGTCACCTCTTGTTCGCATTGACGGCAGTTTCAACAGTGGACGTTACATTTCAGATGTGTTTAGGGACTGATGACCTCAAATGTTAAGTCCCATAGTGCTTAGAGCCTTTTGAACCATTTTGAAGAAGAGAATAATAAACTTCTGGCCAGACTAAAACACACAGTTTTAATCTGCCAGGAAGTTTCTTATTCTCTTCTTCTCTGAGCTGTTTAGCGCTCACGCTAGACCGAGACTCGAACTCGGGACCTTTACTTTTCGCGGGCAAGTGTTCTACCGCCTGAGTTACCCAGACACGGCGCACGATCCGTCCTCACTGCTCTACTTCCGCCAGTACTTCGTCTTCTACCTTCCAGAATTCAGAGAAGTACTCTACGAAACTTGCAAGATTAGCACTCCTGGAAGAAAGGATGGCTAGAGGACAAATGTAAGGATGTAGAGGCTTATCTCACTAGGGGTAAGATAGATACTGCCTACAGGAAGATTAAAGGGACCTTTGGAGATAACAGAACCACTTGCATGAACATCAAGAGCTCAGATGGAAACCCAGTTCTAAGCAAAGAAGGGAAAGCAGAAAGGTGGAAGGAGTATATAGAAGGTCTATACAAGGGCGATGGACTTGAGGACAATATTGTGGAAATGGAAGAGGATGTAGATGAAGATGAAATGGGAGATACGATACTACGTGAAGAATTTGACAGAGCACTGAAAAACCTGAGTCAAAACAAGGCCCCGGGAGTAGACAACATTCCATTAGAACTACTGACAGCCTTGGGAGAGCCAGTCCTGACAAAACTCTACCATCTGGTGAGCAAGATGTATGAAACAGGCGAAATACCCTCAGACTTCAAGAAGAATATAATAATTCCAATCCCAAAGAAAGCCGGTGTTGACAGATGTGAAAATTACCGAACTATCAGTTTAATAAGTCACAGCTGCAAAATACTAACGCGAATTCTTTACAGAAGAATGGAAAAACTAGTAGAAGCCAACCTTGGGGAAGATCAGTTTGGATTCCGTAGAAATGTTGGAACACGTGAGGCAACACTGACCCTACGACTCATCTTAGAAGCTAGATTAAGGAAAGGCAAACCTACGTTTCTAGCATTTGTAGACTTAGCGAAAAGCTTTTGACAATGTTGACTGGAATACTCTCTTTCAAATTCTGAAGGTGGCAGGGGTAAAATACAGGGAGCGAAAGGCTATTTACAATTTGTACAGAAACCAGATGGCAGTTATAAGAATCGAGGGGCATGAAAGGGAAGCAGTGGTTGGGAAGGGAGTGAGACAGGGCTGTAGCCTATCCCCGGTGTTATTCAATCTGTATATTGAGCAAGCAGTGAAGGAAACAAAAGAAAAATTCGGAGTAGGTATTGAAATCCATGGGGAAGAAATAAAAACTTTGAGGTTTGCCGATGATATTGTAATTCTGTCAGAGACGGCAAAGGACTTGGAAGAGCAGTTGGACGGAATGGATAGTGTCTTGAAAGGAGGATATAAGATGAACATCATCAAAAGTGAAACGAGGATAATGGAATGCAGTCGAATTAAATCGGGTGATGCTGAAGGAATTAGATTAGGAAATGAGACACTTAAAGTAGTAAAGGAGTTTTCCTATTTGGGGAGCAAAATAACTGATGATGGTCGAAGTAGAGAGGATATAAAATGTAGGCTGGCAATGGCAAGGAAAGCGTTTCTGAAGAAGAGAAATTTGTTAACATCGAGTATAGATTTAAGTGTCAGGAAGTCATTTCGGAAAGTATTTGTATGGAGTGTAGCCATGTATGGAAGTCAAACATGGACGATAAATAGTTTGGACAAGAAGAGAATAGAAGTTTTGAAATGGGGTGCTACAGAAGAATGCTGAAGATTAGATGGGTAGATCACATAACTAATGAGGAAGTATTGAATAGGATTGGGGAGAAGAGAAGTTTGTAGCACAACTTGACTAGAAGAAGGGATCGGTTGGTAGGGCAAGTTCTGAGGCATCAAGGGATCATCAATTTAGTATTGGAGGGCAGTGTGGAGGGTAAAAATCGTAGAGTGAGACCAAGAGATGAATACACTAAGCAGATTCAGAAGGATGTAGGTTGCGGTAGGTACTGGGAGATGAAGAGACTTGCACAGGATAGAGTAGCATGGAGAGCTGCAACAACAACAACAATGAGGAAAGGATGTTGCGGAGACATGGCTTAGCCACAGCCTGCGGGATGTTTCCAGAGTGAAATTTTCGCTCTGCAGCGGAGTGTGTGCTGATATGAAACTTCCTGACAGATTAAATCTGTGTGTTTTAGGCTGGCACGAACTCGAACTCGGGACCTTTGCCTTTCGCAGGCAAGTGCTCTACCGCCTGAGCTCTGAGCTACCCAAACACGACACACCACCCGTCCTCACAGTTCTACTTCCTCCAGTATCTCGTCTCCTGCCTTCTAAATTCACAGAAGTTCTCCTGCGAAACTTGCAAGACCAACACTCCTGGAGGAAAGGATATAGCGGAGAGCATCGGTCCAATCCGCCCAGTAAACGCTGACGATGCTGTCCAAAGGTGGCAGGTGATCATACCGTTCTGGATGATCGGTGTAGTTTGACACAGTATAAAGTATCGCTGCAATGCAGGGTGAATACTCACTCGACACCAAATGTTATTGGACACGCTTTACTTTTAATGATGTAATGGCAGTTTCCCTTAGTCTAACCTCTTTGGTGCATGTGTGTTGGGCAGGGCTGGACCCGGCGATGCCGGGCTTCCTGTGGGTGGAGTCTGAGGATGGCCGTCTGGACGAGTCGGACGCCGACTTCGTGGATGTGGTGCACACGTGTGGCGGCGTGCTGGGCTACTCCAGCCGCCTGGGACACGCGGACTTCTTCCCCAACGGCGGCACGCCATTCCAGCCCGGCTGCGGCGGACTCGTCGAGATCGCCCGTGAGTACACGCCCAGCTGACATCACACTCGAGTGGCGAGGTAGAGCAGTCCATATTAGGAAGACACAGTGTTCCACGTGATGCACTGTAATGTAACGGCTCCACACATGCTATTCCGCTCACTTCCAGTACCGGGTTCAGTATAGTAAGAGTGGTCTACACCACTAGCATCCTTCCTAAATACACGGCCTCACAATAAAAGTGAAGCACCCTGAAGACTTAGTCAATATACCTTCATATTAGTCTACACCGTAGGCGGTTATGGAAATAATTACACTATTGGCCATTAAAATTGCTACATCACGAGATGACGTGCTATAGACGCGAAATTTAACCGACAGGAAGAAGCTGCTGTGATTTGCAAATGATTAGCTTTTCAGAGCATTCACACAAGGTTGGCGCCGGTGGCGACACCTACAACGTGCTGACATGAGGAAAGTTTCCAACCCATTTCTCCTACACAAACAGCAGTTGACCGGCGTGGCCTGGTGAAACGTTGTTGTGATGCCTCGTGTGAGAAAAAGAAATGTGTACCATCACGTTTCCGACTTTGATAAAGGTCAGATTGTAGCCTACCGCGATTGCGGTTTTTCGTATCGCGACATTGCTGCCCGCATTGGTCGAGATCCAATGACTGTTAGCAGAATATGGAATCGGTGGGTTCAGGAGGGTAATTCGGAATGCTGTGCTGGATCCCAACGGCCTCGTATCACTAGCAGTCGGGATGACAGGCATCTTATCCGCATGGCTGTAACGGATCGTGCACCCACGTCTCGATCCCAGAGTCAACAGATGGGGACGTTTCAAGACAACAACCATCGGCACGAACAGTCCGATGACGTCTGCAGCAGCATGGACTATCAGCTCGGAGACCATCGCTGTGGTTACCCTTGACACTGCATCACAGACAGGAGCGCCTGCGATGGTGTACTCCACAACGAACCTGGGTGCACGAATGGCGAAACGTCATTTTTTCAGATGAATCCAGGTTCTGTTTACAGCATCATGATGGTCACATCCGTGTTTGGCGACATCACAGTGAACGCACATTGCAAGCGTGTATTCGTCATCGCCATACTGGCGTATCACCCGGCCTGATGGCATGGGGTGCCATTGATTACACGTCTCGGTCACCTCTTGTTCGCATTGACGGCACTTTGAACAGTGGACGTTACATTTCAGATGTGTTACGACCCGTGGCTCTATCCTTCATTCGATCCCTGCGAAACCCTACATTTCAGCAGGATAATGCACGACTGCATGTTGCAGGTCCTGTACGGACCTTTCTGGATACAGAAAATGTTCGACTGCTGCCCTGGCCGGCACATTCTCCAGATCTCTCACCAGTTGAAAACGGCTGGTCAATGGTGGCCGAGCAACTGGCTCTTCACAATACGCCAGTCACTACTCTTGATGAACTATGGTATCGTGTTGAAGCTGCATGGGCAGCTGTACCTGTACACGCCATCCAAGCTCTGTTTGACTCAATGCCCAGGCATATCAAGGCCGTTATTACGGCCAGAGGTGGTTGTTCTGGGTACTGATTTCTCAGGATCTATGCACCCAAAGTGCGTGAAAATGTAATCACATGTCAGTTCTAGTATAATATATTTGTCCAATGACTACCCGTTTATCATCTGAATTTCTTCTTGGTGTAGCAATATTAATGGCCAGTAGTGTAGAGCTGCTATTCTCTGTGACAGGTAGAACGGTCAGCAGATTGCTTTAGTGTTGTTCATGTTTACTGTTGTTATCAGGCGTGTTAGAATACGCATTAAGAAAATATACCTTAATAATATACATTAATAATACATAATACATTAATAAAATATACATTAATAAAACCGACACAGTGCAGGAACGGATTCCTGATTCGAAATGAGGGAAAAAAGGTTCTGTGAACATGTGTCGAGAAATGGACGGTGTGCATACACCGACAACAAATTGTCCCGGAACAGAGTACAGAGCTGCAATGCATCCACATCACAACAGATGTTCAAAGTGGCCTCCATGGGATGCAGATTGATGGTGCCAGCTCTGGTAAAGGTTGTTTCGTCGGTAAAGAGGACTGATGACAGAAATATCGTAACTGTGCTGGTGGGGTGCAAAAACCATCGACAAAATCCTTCCTATGGAGGGAAATACGCTGCCGATAATCCTTCTACTCGTTTCAGGTGATAGGGATAGTAACTGTTGTCATGCAGGATAGACATAATCGTACTTTGTCTTACACCATGTTGGTTGGCCACTAGCAAGGAGCTTGTACTAGGGTTCGCCTCAATATCCTGTAGAACCGGATACTCCAAATCTGATACATGCACAGTGCGCCAACTCCCTGTACGTTCATCTATCTCAAAGGACCCATGATCACATAAAACGCCCAAAAAGGGCTTGAAATGCCGTGGGAAGTGGTTGCTGTCTGTGAGAGTACTTGCTTTGGTATAGCCGTGCTGCGTCTCGACAATTTCCATCTGCTTGGCCGTACACAAACACCACCTCGGCTTGTTCCCGACATGGATACCGGATCATTCTGCTGCTTATAATACGCTGCGTCAATCACACAGCCTACAACACACAAGGAACACTTGGCAGTGGTCAGAGGAACTTTCATTCGTCAACGTCATCTACTGTAACAACGATGCAGTGCCAGACACGTGTTCATAGGACCTTTTTTCCTCCATTTCCAGTTAGGAATCCGTCCCTGCAGTTTGTCGGTTTTATTAATGTTCACCCTTTACAATAGCGTCAGATGTTGAGAGATCACTATGATGGATAAAGAAACGCCACCTACTTGCGTGAGACAGCGTTGTTAGCACCTGACAGAGTATGAAACGATTCTGATTGTGTCTCCATTTAGCCAGCTGGTCGAATCGTGGAATATGCAGATTTGTGGAGTATTTGGATGTGACAGTGGCTGATGTTGGACTGCACGCCAACTTGAGGGCAAGCATACTCGTCGTCAAGTTTGTGGTTGACCGCGTCTGACAACCAAAAATGGTTAAAATAGCTCTAAGCACTATGGGACTTAACATCTGAGGTCATCAGTCCCCTAGACCTAGAACTACTTAAACCTGAGCAACCTAAGGACATCACACATATCCATGCCCGAGGCAGGATTCACACCTGCGACCGTAGCAGCAGCGTGGTTCCGGACTGAAGCGCCTAGAACGGCTCGGCTACAGCGGCCGGCCCTCTGACAACCATATGCAGCATTGTCTTATTGTGCATAAACGACATAGTTATCCCTTTACATCTGTGCCTACCATTCAAGAACAAGTAATGGACTTCCAGCAACATTCTATGTCATTCCACATCATTAGTCTGAGACTAGGAGCAGCTGGACTAGTAAATTAGTTACCCATGTGAGACTGCCAGTAACATCAGAACACAAACGGCCGCATTTGGAGTGGTGCTGTGGCCAGGAACCATGGGCTGCTGATGAACCACTTCCCATTCTGTTCAGTGATGAATCGCAGTACTGCATTACTCTGAATGACCATCGTCGGCATGTGTGCTGGCGTCATGCAGAGAGGTCCCATTCTTCCTATGTTTTGCAGAGGCACAACGCTATTACTCCTGTAGTCATGACGTGGGGAGGCATTGCATATGACTTCACGTCATGACTGCTACTGATTGAGGGAACTCTTAGGCGCAATGAGACGTTATGGACATCTTGTATCCTCATGAGACAGTATTGAGGTGCAATGTTTCAACAGAACAATGCTCTTTCACACATGGCAAGTGTGTCTATGAACTGCCTGCGCGAGGTTGAGGTATCCCCGTGGCCAGCAAGATCCCCAGATTTGTCTCTGATAGAACATGTGTGGGACCTACTCGCACGTCAACTTCGTTCTAGTGCTCCCGATCTGTGTGAACCCTTCACTGCCTTGGATTCGTGTGCAGCCTGTGTTCACCTAGGACTTCATTCGATTTATAAGGAAAGCAGTCCTGATTAGATCTATCGCAGTGAGCTTCTCGACCTTCGCATGGAACTTAGCGATGGTACCTTCGTGTACACTGCTGGCTCTTGGACTAATAGTGGAATCGGGGGTGCCTTCGCCATTGGCGCCGACGATTTTCGGTATCAGCTTCCGGAACACTGCTGAGTAATTACAGCACAGCTCTTCGCCCTGTACCAGGTCACGCAGTACATCCGACAACACAGACTTTTCAATTGTATCATCTGCTCCAATTCTCTCAGAGCCTCTGTGCGCTACGGGCTGAAGAAAGCTTCCCCTTGCTCAGTCTTGAGGGAGCCACTATGATGTTTATGTGGGTCCCTGGTCACGTCGGTCTGACGGGAAACGAGGCTACTGACGCTGCTGCCAAGGCTGCAGCCCTCCTACCTCAGCCCCCTAGTTCTTCCATTCCTTCCGATAATCTCCGTGTTGCGGTCTGTCAGCAGATGGTGTCACTTTGGCGTCACCACTGGTCTTGCCTTCATGGGAACAAGCTCGCAAAATTAAACCTCTCCCAGCGACTTGGCTGTCCTCATCTCGGCCCTCTCGCTCCAAGGAGTTTGCCTATTGGACACTGTCGTTTCAGCCATTGCCACTTGTTAAGTCATGGTCCAGCACATATTCTTAGCTCTCTTTCTTTCCATCCAGTGTGCTTAACATCTAGTCGGTATTAACATCTTCCTCGTCTTAGTGCTCTAAGGTTCTGACAAGGGCGCATATGATCTTAGTTGTTTTTGCGCCCTAAAAAAAGTCGTCCTCGTGGCTTCTGTCTCGGGTTCTTCGGCCGACGTTCATCTAATGATTTTACTGACGTTTCGCCAGCACGAGTGGCTGGCATTGTCAATGCTTCACCCTCCACTGCCTGTGGTGAACTGGAGCCGAGCTCGCAGCCGCAGACTATATGTACCTGGTACGCCAACGTCCGAGGGCTTCTCCGCGGTCATTTCCGGTGCGGTTCTCCTGTTCCTATCTGCGACGGTTGTTCGCTGCAGTACAGGAAGCCAGGTTCCGTTTACCTTAAGGCTTTCCTCTTTCTTGTTGAAACTGTTCGAATGTTTTTGTATTTCTGCAGCTTCTCTGAACAAGCGCGTGTGATAGTGCTTCTCTGCAGCCAGAACTTCCGTGTCAACGAATTTTATTACGTGGTCGGTCTCACTCAGCGCGTGGTCTGCCACGGCCGATTTCTCCACCTGCCCCAACCGGCAATGTCACTTATCCTCTTTGATCCTGGTGTTAACTGATCGTCCAGTCATTCCGACATAAACTTTTCCGCATGTGCACGGTATACGGTATATTCCCGACATTGCAAGTGGGTCCCTTTTCTCCTTCGCCGACCTAAAACACTCTTTGATCTTCCTTGTCAGTTTGAAAATCGTCTTTACGCCATGTTTGCACAATATTCGGCCGATTCTGTCCGTCACTCTGGGAATGTATGGCAGAAAGGCCGTACCCGACATTTCTTTTTCTGATTCCTTACTTTGCCGAGTGCCTGGCTCTGTTACACTTCTAATATAATTTGTGGAGTACCCATTGCTCCTCAGAACACTTTCCAGGTGTTGCATTTCTCGTCTGAGGTGTTGTGCCTGACATATTCGTCCTGCTCTCGTTACGAGCGTATGAATCATGCCTCTTTTCTGTCTCGGGTGGAGGTTTGATAGTTTGTGCAGGTATCAGTCCGTATGTGTCGGTTTTCGATACACGCTGTGTACAAGGTTTTCGCCGTCCCTTGTGACCAGCACATCTAGAAATGGTAGTTTCTTGTCCTTTTCTACTTCCATAGTAAATGTTATGTTGGCATGAAGGCTTTTGAAGTGTCTTAGGAAGTCACCGAGCTGTTCTTCACCATGGTTCCACATGACGTACCTCTACCACACCAACTGGCAGTTTGCCAACAAGTGGCCACGAAAGGCTTAACAATTTTGCAATCGTCCTAGTGCCAGTATTCCGGAACTAAAGGGCCAGTTGCAACAGTTGTGGGCCAGCTTGATTTAGGAGAGGGTACAACCCTATCAGGAATCCAGGCCAAAATGGATTCAACATCATATTGGTAAGTGGGCTCGCACAGTTAAGTTCTTCGTAAATTTGACTCGATTTGTAATCACTGAAATAATGTTATACCCCCCCTCAACCTGTGACGTTTTTTTTATTGCCTTGTGTGTGTTTCATGTTTTTTGAGACGGTGTACACTTTGCAAAGCAAAAATATGCTTTGGAATTATTTCGACTTATAATTCCATATGGAATATGCCCTAAGGAAATTATCCTTGAAATTAAACGCGTATCATCCGTTAGGACGTTGTTCACTGGACACAATGCGACACACAGTACAAATTAACACTGACACCTGAAATAGCACTGAATGGGAAAGTAGTCAAACCACAGAATAGAATTACGTGACATAACGATGAATGTAGCAGTTGTGGAGAGAGAACACACACATTCATTCTCATAAACGCATCATCAAATGCATACTCCTTTTAAACGTGTACATGCAACAACACAAAACAAAACTGTTTAAAAATATGTTTATATTTGCAGCAATTTCTAATTACTTAATCACCGCAGAGGAACTGATTTCAAACTGACTAGGTCTCGACAATGTAGCTGAACAGACTTAAATCAACATAAACTGTATTCTACTTCAATCTTGCTACAATAGCGGTTCGAGTTTGTGCGTTTGGCCCCAATGGGAGCAGCAGATGACTTCGATAGGCTCTTACAGTGCCAGACTTTATTGGGTAACACGTCTCGTGCTCCTCGATTATGGGAAATCTTCTGTGGCCAAATGCACACTTTACCCACGAATAATACGCAGTAAAGAAGTGCGAACTCAAACTGCTCCAGTCCTCGTATTGCCCCGATAGTAGTCTGCGGTCGCCTGCTGATGTCTGCACATATCAACACCGCGTCTCTCCACCCCCCCCCCCCCCCCAGCCTCCCCTCCACCCCCAATCACACTTATTGTCCCGTCTTGAGCACCTGAAATTCTTCGCACACCACCTACTGTCGCTGTCAGTCACAGGTCGATTTCAGGGACGAATAGAAAAGGTATCACTGAATCACAGCAGCTACCCATGGCGTCATTCAGCCGCATCTATCTGTGCATTAGGCATCTGGCATGAATGCCTGTGAGAGGTGAGGCGCTGAACGTAAAACAGTCCTTCTCCGCCCCGCAGCTGCCCGGGGTCTGTGTTACTGGCATTGCCAGCAGACTTCATCGTCAGCCTAGTTGACTTTCACTGTTCGCCATCATGATGTACGCTCTTCATTATTATTATTATTATTATTATTATTATTTTGAATGGCACCACTTCCAAAGAAGAAAATGCTAGTGAAATATGCATGCAGATGTCGCGTCCCCATTACAAGCCAAAAAAACAAGAAAATTCTACCAATGTCAGTGGTTTACTTGAATAAAACGAAACATATCATGACGAAAAAACACGTTTCATCAGTTTATATACAGTACCAGTATTGAAAAGCAATTGCTGTAGCAGCCACTGATACTATGCACACGTAAAAGGAGACAGAACGTTTAACGACTACTTTCTTGCGGTAACAGTAATGTTCTGTCTATACAGGGTGTTCTGAAATTCTCGTACAAACGTCTAGGACTTGTAGAGGGGAGTAGGTAGACAATATTTTTAACTGGAGCCTATGTTTGGAAACATACATTTTCTGAAGTACAGCAGTTTGAAAATATATTTGCTAGATAGGTATGCAACAGGGTAGTCATAGTGCTGAGTGTTTACGTCAGATCGGCTGATGTCTTTTGATGACTATCCTACCTCTCACGCTTCATAGTTGAGAACACGTCTGGAGAATACACCGACATGATCCCTCTGTATGGCGAAGCTCGCAGTAATGGAAAAGCTGCACGTAGCCTTTAGCAAGATCGTTATTCACAATGTCTGACTCCATCGCATACCCTTTTCGCCACAATTATGCAACGGCTTCGAGAAGGGTACCTTCACCGTCAGCAATTGCGACTCTGGTGCTCCAAGGAGACGCACCACATCCGAATTGGAAGGCTATTTGTGGTGTTTGCGAAAACTCATTATGTTTCCTTTTTGTTTCTTTTGTGATCAATGAATGGAATTGTAAAACAAGTAATGGGCTGGGTCAAGCCTAATAAATTACTTGTAAAAGTGGCCGCGTTACCAACATGTTTTCAAATGATTGTAGCACGGAAACGGTACGTTTCCGGACATGGACCCCTATTCAGAATACTATGAACTCACTCCTCTCTGCAGGTTCTAGAAGTTTGTAACGGAAATTTCCGTATAAAAGTTTCGATAGAGATACGGAAGCTTGACCAGCGGTTGCTCTCCAGTAACGCTTACCTTAGCATTGCCACCTGCCAGCGGAGACAACTATAGCATCACGTGTGGGACAGAGAAAAGAAGATGTATGTGTAACATCTGATCACGAGATTAGTGGTGAATTTCTTGACTGCATTACATCGTATCAGTATTTAGTGGTTACTGAAGCGATAGGAAATGAGACAATCGCTTAGTATCAGCATTATGGAAGGCAAACAGAAAACTTAGACTTGTTGGAAGAGTTCCGGAAAAATGTAAGTCATCTGTATGGGAAATCGAATGGACGACGCTAGTGCTACCAGTTTTGTATCGCACATCTAGTTCCGTAACGATCAAACAGAAGCAAATCTCCAAGATCATAGAACGAGTCAGTTCATGAAATTAACACAGATTAAATAAAATGTAAACAAATCCTATGCCGATGACAAGCTGTGTGTATACAGTGATAAGCCAGAACATTATGATCACCAATCTACTATCGATATAAACCCGTCCAGGTGAGCCGGCTGGTGTGGCCATGCGGTTCTAGGCGCTTCAGTCTGGAACCGTGTGACTGCTACGGCCGCAGGTTCGAATCCTGCCTCGGGCATGGATGTGTGTGATGTCCTTAGGTTAGTTAGGTTTAATTAGTTCTAAGTTCTAGGCGACTGATGACCTCAGAAGCAAAGTCGCATAGTGCTCAGAGCCATTTGAACCCAACCGTCCAGGCGATAGCAGCGTCACCTGGCGAGGAATGACTGCCAGTCAGACACAAGCTCGATGCATGTAACATTAGTGAGCGTGCTGTCCATGTGTGTATTATGGTGCAAGCTCGCGATCTATCTGAGTTTCACTGAGGCAGATTGTTGTGGTCTGGAGACTTGGCGCAAGTGTTTCGGAAACTGCACGGCTTGGCGGGTGTTCGAGGAGTGCTGTGCTGAGTGTATTCAAAACGTGGCGAAACCAACCTGAAACCACGTCCAGATGTTGTTGGGTTCGGCAGCCACCCATCATTACAGATTTCGGACTTCGTAGGCTGGGCAGACTGATAAAACAAGAGAGGCAGCGAACTGTGACATCAGACTTTAATGATGAACAACGTAAATGTGTGTCCGAACATACAGTGCACCGACCACTCCTACCAACGGACCTCCACAACCGAAAAACCATGCATGTGCCAATGTTGACACCACGAAATTTGCACCTACGGATGGAATGAGCATGTGACCTTCGGCACTGGACCTTGGCGCATTGGCAGGCCGTTGCATGGTCTGATGAATCTCAATACCTTCTTCATCATCCTGGTGGGTGGCCGCGAATCCGTCGTCTTCCAGAGGAACAGCAGAGGTGCCACTAGCACACGTTCCTGGACACGAACCGAAGACGGAATGACGTATCGGTGGGCGGAGTGCGGCAGGAGAGATGCTGCGCGCTGACGGCTGACACAGTGGCAGGTCGGAGGGAGAGGGAGGAGAGATAAAAGCGCCACATCGGCCGCTAGTCAGTCATCATTCTGCTGCTTGACTCGCTACAGGTCGCATCGTTGCTGCTGTTGCTCGTCTCGCTCAGCTACACATCCGACGTGGCTGGAAGTGGAAAGAGAGGCAAGTCGCTGCCGTTGTTGAGTTCCTGCTCAAGTTGGCCGGGAACGACCGCGAGGGCAAGAAGAAGTAGACAAAGGCAGAGCAGTGCTACCGCTGTCAGCAACTGGTAGCAACGTGCCAAGTAGTGCAGAAATGCAGTCCCACACCTAAAGTGTGCATGACACATGCAGCTGCACCAAGACATGTGACGAACCTGCATCGCATGTCAACTGCAGTTGCGCACACGTGGTAAACCATCTCAGCTGCACTTATGTAAATAACTGGAGCCACGACAAGAAGAGCAACAGGAACAGGGGGAGACATTCCTGCAAGGCCGCACTAGAAGTGGTTGCAATGCCCTGTAACACCGAGAAAGAGGCGCCGTCAGTCAGCCTGCGCCCCCATCGTGTTGACACTGGCTGAAGAGGGGGAAGTGAGGACCAAGCTGCAACAAAGAAGAAAACGGTGGTTTCCGTGCAGTGTTGCGGAAAATCACCGATGATTCAGCTGCTGCACTCAAGTGAAGGTGGCCCTGAAGGCAGGGTTGGATGTGGAACCTACACGAGGCCCTGGCTCGCGTGTCTCACACAATAGAGGAAGAGGCGCCTAGCACCATACAGGTGTGGGTAGATGCAGGAACACAGATGGTCAGTAACCAGGCCGAAGCAGAAAGGCAGGCAGCTGAAGCGGTGGCCACAGAGCCGAAGACACCTGCCCCAGCTGTGCAGGTGGACAGCACGGACGCAGTTGCCACATTGTCCCTACAGAGATGCAGGAGGCTCGGGAGGTGACATGGATAAGGAGACATCACTCTCATCTGCTGCCTCTCCAGAAGTAATGGCGGCAAACACGAAAGAAGAGGATGTGGAGCCATCATTCGGGTATCTGCCCCTCTCTGACGAGAACAGCTTGAAGACAGTGCTTAAGCCATCTCTCTCCACGATGGCACCTATCCACAATATGACTTTTCCTGTCCCTTCTCTACCACAGACATATCTAATCTCCCACACCAACCCAACGATTTCCAATGGCGGTGCGAATCTTCAAATGGCAATTCAAAGACCAGGAATTCATACTACGAGTGGACCTGGAATTAATAATTTCCTATCATATTTTCACCCACTGCGACTGGAAGGACATGACTGAGGAAGCGGTCAAGTTCTCCCAGGAGAGTTTACTACCACTGTATTCTTCCACCCTCGCCAAGATGAAGTTCACTCACTAGAGAAGAGGAAGAAGAAGAAGAAGACAGGAAACACCACTAATGACAGACTGACTGGTACCTATGTCTCTCTACGATTTTCCAGATAACCTTCAAGCCAATCCACTAATGAGAGGTCATCATCACCAGGCTCGCCCAGTTGGCCATGCGGTCTAACGCATGGCTTTCAGGACAGGAAGGAGCGCCAGTCCCCGGCACGAATCCACCTGGCAGATATGTGTCGAGGTCCGGTGAGCCAGCCAGTCTGTGGATAGTTTTTAGGCGGTTTTCCATCTGCCTCGGCAAATGCGGGCTGGTTCCCCTTATTCTGCCTCAGCTACACTATGTCGGCGATTGATGTGGAAACAAGTTCTCCACGTATGTGTGCACCACCATTACTCTACCACGCAAACATAGGGGTTACACTCATCTGGTGTGAGACGTTCCCTGGGGGGTCGACCAGGAGCTGAACTGCACAATAACCCTGGGGTCAGTGTGGGGCGGCGGAGGGGTGAAGTGGACTGCGGTAGTCTTTGTGGGGTTGTGGACCACTGCAGCTGCAGTGGGGATGGAGTCCCTCCATCGTTTCTACGTCCCCAGTTAACATAACATAACATCATCATCAACCTGACAGCAACAGGAGGATTGGCAACTAACTGTTAAAACTCCTTACAGCTTGGACCAAGGGCAAGGTCCATCAGTCAGTGTCAGCTAGTCAGTCATTTCTGGAATTCAGTTCAAGCAGCCGAAGCATACACATTGCCACTGCTGCACACTGTGCTGTGACTCTTGACTACTCATCATGTCTTGATGTCTAGCAAAAGGAGAAGTAAGCATCAAGGGCAGAAAGCACAGTCGTCAACTCACATGCCAGAAGAGGAGGCTGTTCAAAAAGACACTGAGAGAGCCAAACTGGAAACGGTGGCAGAAGCTTCTGTCACCATAGACTAACTGCTTTCACCCGGCACAGACGAAGAAAGTGCCAAAGCAGAGGTGAGAGGCGACCAGCGGCCCCTCTCGCCCATGTCGGTAGAAGATCTTCTATCAGTCTTCATTCCTTAACTGGCAAAATTTCATGGAAGGTAATCCATACCGAACTGGCGCAGCTAGCCAAGGCAGGCTACAGTGTCAGACTGGTCAGCCAAGGTCATATTCCCCAAGACTGCATCACAAACAGCATGGACTGAGAGCAGGTGGTCAGCAGCTTGAGAACATACAGTCAAGACGCCAACCACCACGAGCGGCAGTAGAAACAGCCACCAATGCTACCACTAGCTGCTCATCTGAGGTCTGTCCTGATAGCTCCCATGTCAAGACGTGGTCAAATACTTTGAAGAGATGGGCTTCTTTTAGGGTAGTGTTGAGCAGCACCAGCGTTCAAACTGATATACCCCAACCACTTCATCTTCAAACTGTGTGACACACCACCCACACCTACAGAACACGGATGAGAGGCCCACCCAGGCCTAAAAAAGATATTTTAAGCCACAGAAGTCCTGAAGATTACCATGAAGGACTTTGACAAACAACCACAGTGCTACAGCCATAAAGGGTTTGGCCACGTCATAAGACACTGCCAGAATGCAGTGGCATACATAAAAAGTGTGGGCAAATATTACAGCAGACGAAGCATGAGGGATCCAGAAGCTGACCCCGCATTTGAAAACTGCAACAGACTGCACGTGACAATCTGGCGTGGCTGCAGCAAGTACCAACATGCTCCCAAGGAGAAATCATGTAACAAACTTGGTCATAGGTCCATCAAGCGACTGCCAGGCAGTGAAGCCAGTGTGCTGTGGAGGGCTCGCCCTCCACCTAATGAGAGTGGGAGTGGGACGTGTCCCGACACTGAGAGCTGCAGCACATATTGCTGAGACATCAGAGTAGCTAGACAATCCACTGGTGGCAGAGGTCGCGCCAGCTGCCAAGCCACCATGGGATAAATGGGCGCCACACTGTGCACCACGACTGAGGAAGCTGCTGTGCGTGGTGAGAACTGCACCAAGATGTTCGCAATAGCAGAATGCGCTACAACCAATCGTGAGTAGGCCGCCAACTTGTGTCAGCACAACCACATAGACTGAGCATCTAGCTACCGTAGTGGCCCTACAAGAATGTAGGAGATCTCAGGGGCAGTTACTCAAACAGAGCTGGTGGCCACAGAGGTGACGACACATACGATACTTTCGCCACTCACCAAGACAATAAAGGAGTTGCAAGAGATCACTGAGCTGTTCAAGGAAGTCAGCTCATGGTCTCAATCTTTCCCCTCTAGAAGGCTGGGGCAATGAAGCAGCAGCAGTCCTGTGCCAGACGGAGTGTTACATTCACTTCCAGAGAAATATTGAAATACAGATGACCCCTCAATAGTAGGTTTCTCTCACAGCCTGTTCAGCTGTCATTACCTTTCCAACTCGGTATTCATCCATCAGGCGATACTACCAACTTGGTAGCTCTGCCTAGCACATCAGGAAATTATCTTCAGATAACTAGAGGACAATCCCTCAAGTCATACAGGAGCACAGATCACAAGAACCACCATCCCAAAAATCATAAATTCATATCAGAAGTCAAATGGGAAAAGCCCTGTGGTGCTTATAAGATACAAAATACAGACACATCAGACGCTAATCAGACAGTTTGCTCAGTGAGAGCATCGAGTGAGGAGCTCGGCAGTGGCAAAGGTTAGGAAGGCGATGTAAAGGGGAGGGGGGTTCTTTATCAAGGCGCCTCCCAATTGTCATGTTTCTTTGTTAGGAGTAATTGTGAGTCCTGCAACAGCACACAAAGGCGTTCAGGGCAAGAAGAGGATAAGCCAACGACAGGAGTCGTCATTTTCAGCCACAAGCTGTGGTACGTGGCAATGAAAAAACAGAATCAGTACCAGCACCAGCTGCTGCCGTAACAAGGGCATACAGCTGGCAGACAATGATGCAACATCACCCAGTTGCCAAAGCAGATCAAGTAAAAGGACGACGCAGCTATGATGATATAAGACAACAGGAAGGCGTGCTGATCACAGCAGAGGAAAATGATTGCTGAGAAATCAAAATAAGGGTTCACAGCACACTGCAGTGCATGAGGAAAGCCAGTGACCATCTATTTCCAAAAATGATGATGACAGGGAAGCCCAAAGAGACACTAGCTGCCTACGTCACTGCAAAGCTACCACGTGTCACCAGCAATTCTGGTCGGTTTTCGCTGTAAAGTGAATACCAGAAGTGCCCCCACAAATTCCTCATTAATCAGTCAGTTCATCAGCAGACCTGGTGATGGCGGGGTGATCACTTACAGAAATATTGGAGTAGTAGTAGTAGCTTTATTCATCTGTAAACCCTTTTTACAAGGATATAGGACATGTCAAAGTATTTACAAGTTAGACCAATTTAAAATAAGCTAATTCGTATACACATATATTTACAAACTTCTAATCAGAGACAATCATTAGATTTTACTCCTGGTATACAATACTTTTTTTACAAATAACTTATTAAATAATGTAATGCCACACTGTTCACTCATATCTCACTATCAGTCTCTGCACACACTATACACATATTGTTTCATAATACTTCACTCACTACACACCCATTGAACATTGATATACAGCAGTTCACCAATGAACTATGAATATTTTGACTTGAAGTATGCAAGGAGAAGCTGAATAATTATAGCAAACGGAAATTTTTTAATGAACCATTCTGGATGAGATTTTAATGTAAATGTAATTTTATTACATGTAAAACTTGGTAACCGCGTGTCATTTTAATGCACCATAAGATTTAAAGATAAAATCATATAGGAAATGTCATTTCCTTGAATTTAGTTTTCAATCATGTGAGTTTCAACACTTCATGATCAATTTTTACCACTCTCTGCTTGTTTGCCTTTTTGGTTCGGCTAATGTGTGGGGGTTTTGGTGTAAACATGGCACGTAACTAGAGATAACCCCTCAAAAAAATGTGTGGTTATACCATTCTTCTGGGAACATACATTTTGATTGTTTAGTAGACATCATTTTATTAGTTGTGGTTACAAGAAAGAGCTAACGGTGTGAACGTAGCATTCAGCTCTATCATGGTGCCACCATTTTAATCTTCAACAGTTATGGGGCAATGATAGCGAAAATAGCAGTCTTAACCCAGACTGTTACACGCTGCAATATGTGAGGTTTTTTTGTGAATTTTTGTAAATTCTCACTGTCCCAATACCAAGGATACAGTTTACTGACCTTCTCACTCAAATTGTAATGAGCCTCCTTACTCGTGATGATTGCTGCATTTCCACGTTCTTCAAGCAGCACTTGCATTTGCAGGTTTCTCGTTGCACATTATCTGATGCGTTGAGCTGTTGAACAACATCCTAGATTCATGTAATTTCAAATCTTCGTGTAAAATAGTCTGCACTGATTCACGACTTCACATGTCTTCTTGCATATCGCCTTAGACTGCGAGTCAGCACTTGTCTTTCCCTTTTTTGAGTCCTTACAGTCTTATTCGGAACAAGTGGCTTCATCTGTTCAGTATTTCTTCTTGTTCCTGGGAACTATCTTGGCGCTCGACTTTGGAGTAATCGTGAGAAAAAGGCTCCGAGCTGCCGTGACACATTCACTGTTCGCAAAAACGTGTCATACAAACACGCGAAGCCTTACGGTTCACTGTACCATATATACTGAAATGTCGTTATATAGCAAAGCCAATGAGTGCTCATTACCTCACCTTACCAACCTATGTGCATATTAGCCATTTCAAAAATGTCCTGGTACCATGGACCACACTGTGGAAGCATTTATATCCAACGAAAACTATAATTAGTTACAAAATACTACATCGCTGCTACTAGTCTTAGCTCTTTACCCTATCACTCAATTATCCCTAGCATTTACACTGCCATCACTACCATTTCTGTAACAAATATTATTACTACATTTCTTATTTTGTTATTCCAGACACAGAGGCCAAAGGCTTTCTACATTTTAAAGAAAATAATATATTTAAATTTATTATTGGCGTTGGACTTAGCCTGACACTAATTTGATCAACTAGTGAGTAAGAAATATCAAGCACGCCAATACACAAGTTCCTACAAATTTGCATTGACTGATCTTCACAACTGTTGTGTGGGGAAGCTCAAAGGTCCATACACGATTACTGTGACTATCGAGCAATTCGTCTCTGATTAATCCCCAATGAGCGAGCTGGCACAGCGATTAGCATGCTTGACACATGCACGACGGTTCAAATCCTGGTCCAACCACTCACATTTTGTTTTCCCGTGATTTCCCTAAATCGCTCCAGGCAAACGTTGGGATGGTTCCTTTGAAAAAGTCACAGACAATTTCCTTCCCCGTCCTTTAGTAACCTGAGCTTCTGCTCTGTCTTTAATGACCAGACTGTCGACGGGATGTGAACTCTAATCTTCTTTCCTTCTGATGAATCCAGAGAAAAGTACATACACTGGAGAATTAGTATGACCATTCAGTACTGGAGCACTCATTCTTTCAATGCGAGGTCCAAAGCCAGCAGGAGTTAAGGCTCGCACTTCTCGCACACAGTGCTGTGCACGATGCCCATTTCATGTACCAAGTATCGACTGGACGCTAATCTTCTACAAGACTAAGCACCACTTCCTCCTACTCGGAAGTCATTACCGTTCACTGTCTTCTTCCAATTGTTGTACTGTGGTATGACTTACACACGCACACACACAGGCGCGTGCACGCACACACGAGACGACTCACTGAGCTCTCACAGAGTGGAATACCTAGAGTGTGTTTGTTGCAGAGGCGTGCAGCCACGCTCGCGCCCACGAGTTCTTCGCGGAGTCCATCACGGCTCCCGGCGACGCCTTCCTGGCCGTGCCCTGCGACTCGTGGGACAGCTACAAGGAGCGCAAGTGCCGCGGCCAGCCTGTGCCCATGGGCGAGCGCGTCCCCCGCACGTAAGCTGGCCCACACGGCTCCTCCTCAGTGACGTATGCAGGGCGCTCAATAAGTAATGCAACACGTTTTTTCGGCCAATTTTGGTTGAAAAAGATGCTGAGTTTTCTATGGGTGATCGTGGAATATTCCCGCCTTAATCCCAATACACTACTGGCCACTGGCCATTAAAATTGCTGCACCACGAAGATAACGTGCTACAGACGCGAAATTTAACCTACAGGAAGAAGATGCTGTGATATGCAAATGATAGCTTTTCAGAGCATTCACACAAGGCTGACGCCGGTGGCGACACCTACAACGTGCTGACATGAGGAAAGTTTCCAACCGATTTCTCTTACACAAATTGTGATGCCTCGTGTAAGGAGGAGAAATGCGTATCATCACGTTTCCGACTTTGATATAGGTCGGATAGTAGCCTATAGCGATAGCAGTTTATCTTATCGCGATATCGATGCTCCTGTTGGTCGAGATCCAATGACTGTTAGCAGAATATGGAATCGATGGGTTCAGGAGGGTAATACGGAACGCCGTGCTGCAGCCCAACGGCCTCGTGTCACTAGCAGTCGAGATGAAAGGCATCTTATCCGCATGGTTGTAACGGATCATGCACCCAAGTCTCGATCCCTAAGTCAACAGATGGGGACGTTTGCACGACAACAACCATCGGCACGAACAGTTCGACGACGTTTGCAGCAGCATAGACTATCAGCTCGGAGACCATGGCTGCAGTTACCCTTGACGCTGCATCGCAGACAGGAGCGCCTGCGATGGTGTACTCAACGGTGAACCTGGGTGCACAGATGGCAAAACGTCACTTTTTCGGATGAATCCAGATTCTGTTTACAGCATCGTGATGGTCGCATCCGTGTTTGGCGACATCGCGGTGAACGCACAATGGAAGCGTGTATTCGTCATCACCATACTGGCGTATCACCCGGCGTGATGGTATGGGGTGCCATTGGTTATACGTCGCGGTCACCTCTTGTTCACATTGACGGCACTTTGAACACTGGACGTTACATTTCAGACGTGTTACGACCCGTGGCTCTACCCTTCATTCGATCCCTGTGAAACCCTACATTTCAGCAGGATAATGCACAACCGCATGTTGCAGGTCCTGTATGGGCCTTTCTGGATACAGAAAATGTTCGACTGCTGCCCTGGCCAGCATATTCTCCGGATCTCTCACCAATTGAAGACGTCTGGTCAATAGTGGCCGAGCAACTGGCTCATCAGAATATGCCAGTCACTACTCTTGATGAACTATGGTATCATGTTGAAGCTGCATGGGCAAGCTGTACCTGTACACGCCATTCAAGCTCTGTTTGACCTAATGCCCAGGCGTATCAAGGCCGTTATTACAGCCAGAGGTGGTTGTTCTGGGTACTGATTTCTCAGGATCTATGCACCCAAATTGCGTGAAAATGTAATCACATGTCATTTCTAGTATAATATATTTGTCCAATGAATACCCGTTTATCATCTGCATTTCTTCTTGGTGCAGCAATTTTAATGACCAGTAGTGTAGTTTCATGAAGTTCTGAGAAGTGGCAGTGCTATTCGTAGCCGTCACGATGGCTTCTGTAATGCAGGTACGTTTCCTTTGGTAGAGAACCAGAGCATCATGCTGTTCATATGCGAGTGCAGAATGTTTACGGAGATCTGGCAGTGAACAAAAGCATGGTGAGTTTTTGGGCCAGGAGTCTGTTGTAATCACAAAAAGGTTGCGCTGACCTGTCCGATCTCTTGCATGCCAGCCCGCCACACACAGCTATGAATCCTGCAGTGCTGGAACGTGCGGACACTCTCATTCCAGGTGATCGACAGATCGGAAGCACATCGCTGGTCAACTGGACGTCTCTGTTGGTAATACTGAGAAACTCGTCCACTACTTGGGATATTCGAAGGAGTGCATCTGCTGGGTTCCTCGCCACCTAACACAAAACCATAAAGGACAACGAAGGACTCCCTGCGCAGAATTGCTTGCACATTAGGAGGCTGATCGTGACAACTTTTTATCGAGCATCATCACAGGCGATGAAACATGGGTTCATCACTTCGAACCAGAAACAAAGGAGCAATCGCTGTGGTGTTGCCACAGCAACTTAACTTCTGAACAAGAAGTTCAGCCAGTGAAATCATATTGACGGCCTCCTCGACCTCTGAAAGGGTTATTCTGTTTTGTGGCCTCCCACATGGTGCAACGATCGGCTAGGAAGTGTAATGTGCTACCCTCACGAAATTGAAGAAACGACTTCAGCGTGTTCTCGCCGCAAGAATGCAAACGAACTTCTCCACAACAACGCAAGGGCTCAGACAGGTCTGCGCACCCGAAAGGAGCTCACACGATTTCATTGGACTGTTCTTCCTCATCCACCCTATAGCTCAGATCTTGCACCTTTCGACTTCCATCTGTTAGGCCCACTGAAGAAAGCACTGCTGAAAGCAGTGCGTGGATGATGGGGAGGTTACTGAAGCAGCAAGACATTGACTCCGACATTGACCAACAGAGCGGTACCATGCGGGCATACAGGCTCTAGGCTCTCCCAGTAACGTGGGGTAGGGCAGTCACACTGAATGGAGATTATGTTGAAAAATATGGTTTTGTAGCCGAAAGAGTGGGGAATAATACAGGGTGTTACAAAAAGGTATGGCCAAACTTTCGGGAAACATTCCTCACACACAAAGAAAGAAAATATGTTATGTGGACATGTGTCCATAAACGCTTACTTTCCATGTTAGAGCTCATTTTATTACTCCTCTTCAAATCACATTAATCATCGAATGGAAACACACAGCACCAGAACGTACCAGCGTGACTTCAAACACTTTGTTACAGGAAATGTTCCAAATGTCCTCCGTTAGTGGGGATACATGCATCCACCCTCCATTACATGGAATTGGTCTGCCTCTACCAATTTATCAGTCACCGAATCTGTTGTTGAGAAGCGTACAAACACTTCGACTGAAATGTGCAGGAGCTCCACCGTGCATGAACCACATGTTGTGTCGCACTTGTAAAGCCACATGTTCTAGCAGCACAGGTAGAGTATCCCGTATGAAATCATGATAACTTGCTCCATTGAGCGTAGGTGGAAGAACGAAACTAAAATGAGTCTAACATGGAAATTAAGCGTTTCCGGACACATGTCCACATAACATCTATTCTTTATTTGTATGTGAGGAAAGTTTCCTGAAAGTTTGGCCGTATCTTTTTGTAACACCCTGTATAGTATATTAAATACCTGAATAAAACCAACCTGCTTTCAGAAAAAAGTGTTGCATTTCTTGTTGAGCGCCCCTCGTAATTCAGTCGAATTCTCAACTCTTTTCATCAACCAAAGATTGACTGCAAGCACTCGATCTGCTTTAAATCGACTCCTTCAGATCTAGTACCCTTGTTCATCATAACACAAATTTTCATATACCATAAGACTTCGTTCTAGTATAACGTCACACTCTCTGCTAAAACCTAATAATTTTTGAAATTATGTATCTCTTTTCGTTCCTTTTGTTTTACCCAAGCCGGCCGGGGTGGTCGAGCGGTTCTAGGCGCTACAGTCTGGAACCGAGCAACTGCTACGGTCGCAGGTTTGAATCCTGCCTCGGGCATGGATGTGTGTGATGTCCTTAGGTTAGTTAGGTTTAAGTAGTTCTAAGTTCTAGGAGACTGACGACCTCAGAAGTGCCATAGTACTCAGAGCCATTTGAGCTTTACCCAAATTGACTACTACTGTGTAAAGCAAGTTTTCATTTTTGGTTTCCTTCTAAGAAATTTTTTCCCAATATTACTTATATTTATTACAAGGTCCCCCTCTCATTCTCACTAATGTAATAAGTTTGTGTGTGTGTGGGGGGGGGGGGGGTCGGGGTGCAGGGAGGGTTATGTAGCTTTCATGAACTACTCCCACAGCCTAAAGTAAGAGCAGCATTCAACTCATTTTTGACCACAGTCGACCCCGCCCAACCGCACTCCCGTGTGTGCGTGGTGAGAGGGGGGGGGGGGGGGGGGGGCAACTTTAAAATATTCAGTGGGAACCACCGTTTTTTATTGCAGATTACAATTCTACGGCAGAAACTATGGTTCTCACTGAAGAGTTCCGTCTACTCATCTTCCGGGGAATATTAGATCTAGATGATGGGCTGAATGACTAGGATGTGTGGAAGCCTCATCATGATGGAAAAACCTCCTCATCCTTGTACAGCCAATAAGGTTGGAAGCTCATTTTCAAGAAGGTGTAGATAACAGACGATGGAGTAAGGTCCAATAAACTGATCACAGCGCGCATCATGGCACTCCACACATTTACAGAGAAGCATTCCTGAAAATGTCTCCACGCATGTGGAGTTTTATACCAATATAAGTTATGATTCTTACTGATAACATCACGAGTGAAAATGACTTCGTTGTTAAACAATATTAATAGTATTACTATAGTATTTGAAATTCGCCATCGGCAAAATCCCAATCATCTACCTTCATCTCCTTCTCAATGGGTTTGAATCCGCTGTAAATAATGATACACGCCGCGCATACATAATTCCTTCATATTCTTGTATGAGGAACATTTATACACATACAAATTCCAAATATAGAATACCATGTCAGCACACTCAGCATATGTAAACGCATGTGGCAAGCTTAAACGAAACAATATAACTGATCAATATATCACACTCAGAAATCACAGCTGAAAAATTCAGTTTTGAGAATTCAAGCACTATTTTGCAACTCAAAACAAAAGTGACAATTGATACATAAACTCGTAGCAACATACCAGCATGAGGAATAGAAATTCCTATCTCTGAGCAGCAGTATGTCTGAAACCAATAAAAAAACTGACACTTTATATGAAATGTTTTATTCAAATTAGTCCTTACTGCCATCTTCTAAAATATTGAATCTCACTTAAAACTGATCTTCAGCATAATTTGAAATAGCATTAGAAGATAATTAGTTTCCAAAGACATTTTGTAATCTTTGGTACATGAATTGGTTGACATGATGAGAATGATGTCACAAGCCACCATTTTAAGGAAGGCTACCTCAGCTGATGTGGGCAGATACTAACAGAGTGACGAGCGACCGGTGGTGGTTGGCTTGACAGCTGCAGCTGTGTTTCACAGCAGATGGCACTGTATTTTTGTATATGAGTAACGGTATTGTGGACAAACTTGTGGCTGTCATAGCTGAAAGCTTCAGATATATGTTTCTATTTGTGCTGGATGCTGACAGTAAAAAAAACAAAAACAAAAAACAAAACAAAAAAACAAATGTAAAACTTTTGTTTGTTCTTCAAAGCGTAGTATCATATCAGACATAAGCTGTGGACTTGCAACCATAGATGAAACAACATGAACTAACATGAGCATAACTGCTGGAGTTGTGGGTTTTGCATCTATTGATGAGAACTTGATATAAGACAGAAAATAAACTTAGGTACATCTCAGGTTTCCTAAATATGCTGTGGGCAAATGTACAACACATACCACAGAGTGCATCACCTTGGAAGGCAGTCCACTTTTGAATTCTAATGCATAGTCATCACCACCTAATGCATATTCATCACCACCATATGCTTGCAGTCACTCACATTTTGTCTTCTTCTAGACATACTGCTGTGAGTGTCACCAGGCAGTGACAGCTGTTCTCCTCAAGACTGTGACGTGGTCATTTGTCAGTGGTGGTGCAGTTTCATTCATTGTTGGCAAACCAGTTCATGAGCGAAGAGCCAAATGCCGGTGTCCAACAGGTAGAATATTTCAGCAAATGACCATGTTGCCATCATCAGGTGCACTGCTGAACTGACTGCCTAGGAGCTGGATGAGGGCCTTTATCTCCTCACCCCCTCTCTCTGACTTGCCACTCTGTCAGTGGTTCATGACCAGGAATGGGCACATGGTTAGTATCTCCCCCTCCCTCTGACTCATCGATCCATCCATAGTTTGCACCCAGGGACAAGTGCTGGCGGTGTCTCCACTGTTGCTCCACCTGCCTCCAAGTCTGTCTGTTGTGAGATATCTCCTTCCTCTTCTTAAACAGAATACGTGCTGCTAGCCACCATGACGGTTGCAGCTTTAGGACATCCAGCCATTCAACTTCAAACAGTTTCATTATGAATTACATTGGGGGAGGTTGAAGAATCACATTATGTATCTCTACTAGGATGATATGTATTGAAGAAACATAAGCTGCACCACCACAGGAGCTATATGCCTAGTGCCTTTGCGTTCCTTACGAGATGCTGTAAATGACGTATGGTGTGGAACTTTACCAAGATAATGGATCACGCTGACTCAGTAGTGCCAGAAATATCATGAAATGTGACATCCTAGCCACAGTATGGAAGAGAACACTTCACTCACTTGCCTGTAATTGACTAACAAAGAAAAATTCAAATAATGTCTACAGTTGGCTGACCACATCATGAACGTATGAATGAACTGATGGTTGACCCCTGGGCAGCAGCGGACTCTGCATAGAGGGAGACCAACAGATGTCGAATATCGAAATTCAAGCATATGTTAGAGAGACTATCTTCCAATCTCATGGCCAAACAAGTGAAAGTTGTGGTTTCAGTTCTTAAGAGAGCACTCTATATTGCACACATTCCTAAATCAGTACCTGTCACGGACATCATTAGTGCAGTACAACAGGTAGCTAGCTGCTCGACTTCCACATGGAGCAGCTGAAAAAGTACATTGCAAAACCTGTCGTGCTCTTATATGAACAAAACCTATGAAACTCAACAATTCTAGCAGGGAGAAGGCAGTCACACGGGAACTGAGAGAAGATCCAGATATTGTGGTCTTACCAGCTGACAAAGGCAATGGAAGTGTGGTCCTAACTCACTAGGATTACATTTACACTATGTGAGGCCTCCTACAAGATGGTAAGTACTGGAAGATCGACGCTGATATTATCAAGAGGCTGGAAAGGAAGACCATGCTGCTCTTCAAAGAATCTGGCTCGCCAGATCAAGTCGTTAAGAATCTACAACAGAGAGCACTGGCTCCACTGAGACTTTATGAACTTCTAAAGGTTCACAAACACTGGATGCCTTTTTACCCCACTGTAAGCAACACTGGTGCCCAAACGCACTCCCTCCCTAAATACCTGAAGGATATGTGTAGCTCCTATGTCAGAAAATGTCCACATCCCATTCGCAACTCCACGGACTTTGTTGGATGTCTTAACAACTTTAAGGATTCCAAAATGCTTGTGAGCTTCGACATTGTCCCTCTTTTCACCAGAGTGGTTCTACAAGAATCCTTGAGAGCTATTGGCCAGAGGTTTTATTTAGAGAAACCAGATTTTTAAGGCATGTCTCAACATCAGCATACTTTATTTTCAGCGGTGGTTACTATGAGCAGAAGGAAATAGCCGTGGGGAGTCCACTGTCACCACTTGTTGCCAACATGTATATGGAACATTTCGAAGAGGAAGCACTGGAGTAGCTCAATAGAAATCAAACACACTTTTCTTCAGTATGCTGATGACACCTCTGTGATATGGCCACATGGAAGAGTCCAGTTAAATTATTTCCTCATACACCTCAATTGTATACACCAGAACATCAGTTTTAGCATGGAAATCAAAGTAGGTCGATTCCTCCCTTTCTGAATGTCCCGGCAAAAAGAACGACACTTGGAGCCACAATGTATACCATAAGGAGGTGCACACTGGCATATACCTACAGGTAGATAGGTGTTAACACCCAGCATGGGCGAATGGAGTGCTCAAAACATTAGTACATAGCGCTCATACCGTCTTGGACAGTGAGAGCCTCAACCCCGAATATGAATGTCTGAGGACAGTGTTCCACAAGAACAGCTACACAGAGTGGCAAATTCAGAGAGCCCTACAGCATATACAGACTGTACAACAGGCAGAAACAGAAGAGGAACTGCGGGAATGTGTCTCCACTCCATTTTTTGTGGTCACCAGCACGCGTCCCTGGACGCAAACCACAGCTGGAGCGATGAGTTGAAGGCAGGGAGTGCGGTAGGGGATACTAGTTGCATGCTCACTCCATGACGTGAGTGGGGGGGGGGGGGGGCAGGTTGTAGGGAGGACGAGCGGGGATAACGCCCAATGTCAGCTCCGAGGCAGTCAGTTCATCAGTGCAGCTGATGATGTTGAAACATTGTGCCTCTTGGATACTGATACCTGATCATTCACCCATGAACTAATTCATCGTGAACTACGCTGCAAGAAGTTAAAGAATCACATATTATTCATTGTTGTCTACAGCAGCTTTGTAATGCTTGGCAACACGAAAGGTGTATATTCTCTTTCTACAACTTTGTGTAAACAGACCTCACCCCCTTCATACTTTTCTGATGCTCTCCGAGGATGATTTGCGTGAATAGAATGAACAAAAATCTATGTTTACTGACATGCACATGATCTCTGACTTTGAGAATTCAGTACAGTATGAACCTCTCATATGCTGCAATCAGAACACATGGATAATTTCCTCAGGAATCACCCTCCACGAAGTTCTCACACACAAGTGCACAAAGAATCAATGGTAATTGTAATAATTAAGTAGCTGGCCAACTATGTACCGTTACAAGAGCATGAAGTACTGTGGGAAACCCCTGTTTGGAATAAAATGGGTATGCCATAAGGAAGCCTTCAGTAATCTGGGGTTAATCCCCAACTTTTTTTTCTGTCCGGCTGGAAGCCCTAATAGGTAAAGCTCTTCTCAACTGAAGGCTGGTTTGAACACCACAGTGCTTTACTAGGCATGGTCTTACTGAAGGTGGTATATCATTTTCTTCCTCTAACTTCTGAACTAACTTTCCAAAGGGGATCTACAGTTTCATGTAGACTCCCAACAATGGTGAAGCTTGACATTTTTCACTTTAACAGTATTTTGCTTGAGGTAGGAGAAGCAATATATGTATATATATTGTTGGATTTGTAAAAAAGAGATTTTGGTATTGTAACCTTGTTGGGAAAGTTTTGGAAATTTAGACCTCTTAGAATGTTATTTTAATGCTTTTCTGAGCATTTTAGATATTTGACTGCAACATGTTTTATATAGCTTCAACCGCAGCAAAATTTCATCACATCACATCTCAAAATCTGCAGCTCTGATTAATTTTTGTCAAATGTACCATTACAGCATACCAGTGTGTGTGTGTGTGTGTGTGTGTGTGTGTGTGTGTGTGTGTGTTTTTATTTAATCCATCAGCTACGTACATACATTGTCAAAGGTGTTAATGACATAAGCCACATTTGAGCAATGAAATGAATCAGTGGTAACATGTGAAAATTTGTGTCGGACTGGGACTCAAACCTGGATTTCCCACTTAAGATGAGCATCTGCTTAACCATATGGATCATCCGAACACACTTCTTGTCTGAGCCAAATTTCCAGCCTGTTACACACTCAAGGCACAAAAGAATTAAACACATTAGCTGTCAGTGACCATTGATTTATATTAATGGGGTAAGTCGAAAATTTGTGCCAGACAAGCACTCGAATCCGAATTTTGCACTTGATAATAGCGGTCACCTTAACCACCTCAGTCATCCGAATGCCCTTCCTAGCTGACTGAATTCCCAGCCTGTCCCACTACCGTCATAGCTTCGCCTACCCATGAACCCCTTAGTTGCAGACCTTGATTCCTGAAAGAGACTGGTCATGGCGTGTCATATTATATTATGTGTACCGGGTGCCTCTCCTATGGGTCGTCAGGCACACTTTCTCTGGTGTTTCAAGAAATATTTGCAGTTTCGTTCCTGCAGTGTCTAGCTGGAATCAGCCCAAACAAATACTGCACATTAAGTCTCTCATGTGACTTCCAGTTTTGACGTAAATGAAATGGCTTCAAATCGGAATTTTAAGTGCCCATTCGAAGAGCTGTCCCAAATTAGTCTACTGCAATGTTCGTTTCATCGATATGTATTAACAGGGAAAATAAAACATGAAAAATAACCCAGAACTCCAGTGGCGGCAGAGCACTGCTGTTGTGTGGTGGTAGCAGTTAGTGCAGGCAAGGCTGGTGCAGTCACTGCTGGAGTACTCGTTATTCTTCTCGTTTTACTGTTCCTGTTAATACATGTCGATAAAACGAATATCACATTAGACTAATTTGGGAGCGCTCTGTCAAATAGGGATGTAAAATTCCGATTTTAATTTCATTTGCTTTGTAACATGAAACAAACCGACGCTTTCCGCCAACACTGGGCATTGCATGAAAGATATGACGAACAATGTGTATCATAAGGTGACGACAACTAAAGGTCCTTTCTTTCAGTGTAGAGCCACACCACACCCAGCCCCTTACAGGAATGATGAACTGCAAGTAAGGATGCTACATCAGTAGTGTGTAACAGGTTCAAAATTTGAGTCAGATGGGAAGCATGCTCAGATGGCCGAGGCAGTTAAGGTGGCCTCTTGTGTTAAGCAGGATATCTAGATTCGAGTCCCAATTCAGAACAAACTTTCACCTGTTGGTTAACGTAAAAGAGAATCCTTGGAAAAAAGACAATGTGTGCCTCAGAAAACCCTATTGGCTAAATTGAGATATTCTGTGTTCGAGGACTGCTGAATGAGCATTATGCTGTCACCATCGTACACTGATCAGCCAGAACATTACAACTACCGACCTACTATTGACATAAACCCACCCAGGCAATAGCTGCATCACTTGGCAATGAATTGCTGCTAGTCAGTCATACTTACGGAGCACGTAATATTATTGAGTGTGCTTTCTGTGTATAGAGTGGGGAAGGCGCACTATCTACCTGAGTTTGACTGAGGGCAGATTGTGGTGGCCTGCAGGCTTGGCACAAGCATTTCAGAAACTTCATGACTTGTTGGGTGTTCAAAGTGGTGAGTGTCATTAACTCCGAGGTGAAACCACATCGAGATGCAGTGGGGTTGGGTGGTCATCCGTCATTACAGATGTCGGACATCATAGGCTTGGGGACTGGTAAAACAGAACAGGCAGCGAACTGTGGTGGAAATAACTTTAATGCTGGACAGAGTATGAGTGTGTTTGAACACACAGTGCACTGAACACTACTAATGGTGGGCCTTCACAGCCGACAACCCATGGGTGTGCCAATGTTAACATCATGACATCAGCAAATAGGAATTGGTGTAGTGGCAGAGCATTGTATGGTCTGATGAATCCCGATACCTTCCCATCATGCCAATGGGAGGGCACAAATCCATCATCTTCCAGAGGAACAGCTCCTAGACACCTGCACTGCAGGACGGAGACAAGGTGATGGTGGCTCCATTATGCTCTGGGGAACATTCGTTTGGGCATCCATGGGCCTGCGGACCTAGTGCAAGGCACCATGATGGTCAAGGAGCATCACACAATTGTTGCAGACCATGCACACCCATTCACTACGATCATGTCTCCCAGCAACATTGGCATTTTACAACATGATACTGCACCATGTCACAAGGCCATAACTGTGATGGAGTGGTTCGAGGAGCACAGTAGTGAGTTCCACTTGATGTGTTGGCCCTCCAACTTGCCAGATCTGAACCTGTTCAAGCACATCTGGGATGCAATTGAACGTGGCCTCAGAGCTCGTCGCCTCCATCCCCAGAATTTACAGAAATTAGGTAACTTGTATGTGCAGATGTGATGCCAAATCAGTCCAGCAGCCTCCCAAGGCCATGATGAGTCACTGCTGTTATCCATGCCGGAGGTAGACATACTGACTATTAGGTAGGGGTCACAATGTTCTGACTGGTCGATGTATATCTGTTGTAGGAATCATTTTAAAAAAGGCAAGAGCAGTTAGGGCATGTATAGGGAAATCTGGGCAGTAATTTTTACCTTGCTCAACATGCAAATGGAATATGACAGAAAGCTGATAGTGGTACAATGCAACCTCTGCCATGTACTGTACAGTTTCTTGTGAAGTCTTTATGTCAATACAGATATATAATGTACATCAGAAATGTCCTTGTACTGACTGACGATCAAATTCATCTTTTAGACTTCTAGTTGAAACCTGCAGAATAGTGTATACCTTTTCACAAAATGATTAAAGAAGTGTAATCGAAGGGCAAATCATTTTCCCATCCAATCCAGGATCTACTAACAGGCTGCAACAGTTTATTTTAAAAAGAAGTCCATTTTATCGACCAAAAAATGGTTGGGAGCCAGAGTTACGATTCCCAAAATGCTCAATTTTCTACATATAGTTCATATACCACAGATCATTTTGACTGCCCTTATCTGGCCAAAGAATATTCCTTGTGAATACACAGAGTTAACTCAAATCGGATATCGCGGGATATAATAAAACGAAACTTTATAAAGTAAAAAGGCTTTCACTTTAGAGTGTCAGAGATGATGGGCATTATTCTTATGGTAAAAGGCTCACATTTCATGTAAGGGTGTCAGATTGAGGAGTGAAGAGGGAGAGCAATTGCATGCCTGGTGTGCAGGAAAGTGTGTAATTTTTTCTACAGCCAAGTTACCTAACTGTCTAAAGTTACCATCTTTTCAAATGAAAAAACCGAGGGATATTACAAACCTTCTTTTTGTGAACCACAATGGCTTACTGTTTTACAAATCATATTTCTCGCTTCCTTGAATTATCTTAAGCAAATCACAATACTGAGCACAACTAAAGTCTTTATAGTTGTAACTGACTATCAGGAAGTTATTTATACATTGTACAGAAAGTCTTTTTCTTTCAGCAGTTCAGTGTATATTTAATATGGAAAATATCCTTTCCACAACTGCATTGTGGGCAGTGACTGCAAAAAAAGTATTGGACAGTTTTCAAAAGTTCTGAATATTCATCTCCAGAACAAATGTTCATGAAATCATACCACCTGTCAGAAACAGTTTTTTCTAAAATTATTCATCTGGTTTCCAATTTTAGCTGTTCACTTAGAAACATTTTTAGGTGATTTACTTCATCAAACATTTAACTGTCATCCACAAGAACATTTCTATTTCTCAAATAGGCTACAGCATTTTTTCTCACTTTCCCAATTAGGTTCTTTGCTAAGAGTTAACCTATAAAATACAGTTAATTTATGATAACACCTCATCCATTTGCTAATATAATGACCAAAGACAGAATAAAAAGCATTCATATCCAAACACATTAACAAGTTAGTCATTGTCACATTTGAATAAGACAGCTTTTACTTTTACGGGAACAAAGTTATTTTTAGCACTCTCTTGCAGACTTTGTGATGTTCGCCTGCTTTAATTCTTTGTTGATGGTCCTCAGTGTCGACATACTGCGGTGCTACACTGTCTGAAAAATAGGGGCATGTAAGTTTGACACTGACTATGTAAATCATTTAGTCAATAGTTGCACAGATGCGTTTCACAGTTTTTACTTTCACTGTTCACAAGCCCCCCTCCCCAATAATACACAGTTATATGGCCAGTGCACTATTGTTTAACTTTCGATAAGTCTCATTAATAGTTTGCAGGCAAACATCCACATACTGCTACAATAGTTTACTGTTGAACATCTACGAGCAGTAAAAACCTAATTGCACAGTTCACAGTTCTTTTGGGATCATAAGGAATGTATTGAACAGACACTGTCATTGTTTTAACACACCCCCTATTTGTATTACACTTATTTCACAGAATAAGTTGATACATTGTTGCTGATCTAACCAATACGTGTTTGTCGTCCGGAACTCGGCCATGGACTGACTGTCTTGGGACCAAAAATCAGGCCCTTAAACATCCTCACAATAATAGGTACTGAAACTACACATTGTTCAATTCTTACACTGCAGAAATTACAATTAAAACTTAACTCTTTCAATTAACTGAATACACTGAAACATTGGTTCTTGTTAACAGTTTCTTCTACTTCAAGGGTTCAGCTGAATTATTTGGTTAAACGCTGAAATTAACATATATCATTACGCAAACAATACTTTTACCTAAACAGTTAATTAATTTGGAATTAATTAAGAGTCGGCTCTGCTAACATGTTTTCTAATAGAGCCAAATAGATCCTTTAAGGATACTATTAGGTGTTCCTCCAAATGTTTGTAATTAGTACAGAATTTATATTTGCTTATAAGTCAACAATAGAATTTAAGTTACGGAACAGATACTGATTTCATCCTATAACCAAAGATACTAACTACGAATAGTCGAAATAAATTAGAAAATCAATTACATACACAAAACTAAGCATAAAATTAGATCTGGTGTTATATTCTTTAAAAATGAGGGCCAACCTTTCTTTTATGAAAATGCAGATTATATTCACTTGTGTTAATGTTAATTAGTCAGAAAGGAAGAAATGAATTTTAAGGAGGCATATGGCAAAACAAGAGGGGAAGTACAAATATTCCGGCTTGCTTCATCACAACTTGACACAATATCATTCAAGGCAGTCTTTTTTCACCCTCAATATGCAATATTTGTTTGTACAGGGAACTGGAGACACTGTGAAGAAACTGTGCATATCATTCAGCCAGAGGATTTTCCAGGAAAGCATAACTGTAATGAAAAAAATATTTTCTGGTATGAAGCAAGATTTAAGAGGCTCATACATTTGCAAATGTCTTTCATTAATCTCCGGTAGTGTTATACGGTATGAAATGAGTGTACTGCCTCAGTTGCTCCTATCTTCAGATCACTTTCGCTGTAGGTTTGTAAGAACTCAGGATTCTTTGTGATGTGCACTTGTGCTTCTTTATCTTTTGTGCATTTTGATATTAACTTGACCCATAATATCTCATCTCCCACTCTGTGATATAGAAAAGAAACACCTGAAAGTAAATACACTTAAAATGAGACGAGTAATAAGTTATACAAGGTGAAGCGAAATTCGAGCACTGGGGCTTCGCAGCGCGACTCCTCACATGCCAGAGATTAAAAAATGTCTGCCACAAAAGTTCGTCTGGCGAGTAAATCCGGCAGAAAAACAACGTTGAGTGGCAGTCTGGCAACACTGTAACCACACGTATGGTAACTATCTCTGTCAGCACAAATCAGTAATGCTGTACAGTTGGTGCAGTGAAAAGAGTTTTGGGTTAGCATGCACAAAGTTGATGGTTCAATCCTGGGTTGAGGCGTATGTTTTTTATTTGGTAAATGTAGTCCAGGTGGTATGGTACTTGGCATCTTAACTGTCAACAGCGATTGCGGTGGGTCCTCTAGGAAACAGTTGCACTTACATACTACAATCATAGAAATGGAAGATTGGTCAGCCCTTTCCACGTCGTAAGCATGAATTTATTCACACTACTTCATTTACTAGATGTGAAACCTGTTTTCTTTGTACCCTCCTCCAATGGTCCCATAGATTAGTACCAACTACTATTTTTGCCTCATTCTGGTTCATTACATTTCCTTAGGGACTACCTTACCAGTAGAGCTAGCAAAATGCTTTGCGAATAATGTCCAAACTCAATTACTATTTGTATGTGTTATCACCATGGTCCCATTAATTATGCCTTTCAACACTGAGTTTTGTAACTGCATGCTGTTTAGTACGTATCTCAATACATTACTATTAGTATTGTTATTATTATTCTATCGATGGGATTGTAGAAACCTTCTGTCTATTACTGTTAGGGAAACAGTGTAATTCGAAACCCAATATTTCACAATTATCGGTATTGGGATGAATCACGCAGAACAATATCTGTCAGAGGGGCAAGGCACGTTAGGTGGAACAGCTCACAGGACTGACTACATGTTTATACTGTTTGCGGTGTCCACCAGACAGGGACTGGTTGCCAGCTGAGTAATGCGCTTGTGACAGACTCCAATGTACATGCATACACGTGTCGAATTTCCTCATTGTAAACCTCTAAACCAGTGTGGCAGACGTATGGCATACACAAACGATGAATATGTGGATATACTTCTGATCTTTAGTGCATCTGACAACGGGGCTGGTGTTGCCACTTGTGAGTACGCTGCTAGAAATCCTCGTCGACGCCATCCAGATGAAAATGTGTTTCATCATCTGGAGCTGCGCCTTCGGGAGTCAGGTTCTCTCCTTCCATCACTGTGTGACAGAGGTCGTCCATGGACTCGCCGTACTCCAAAACTATTCTGGAGGTCATACATCAAGAACTTCAGTGAAGTACAAGTAGCGTAGCACGGCAGCTGCGTGCCTTGCGACGCACGGACGTTAACATGCTGCACGAGCATGGGGTGCACCCCTATCATTATGCTTTCACGTAACACCTGCATCCCACAGATCACCATCGCCGGATGCAATTCTGAGAATGGTTCCAACAACAACAGGAAGCCAACTATGAATTCGTGAACACCTTAATATGGTCGGATGAAGCAACATTCACCAATGAGAGTGTCTTCAATTTGCACAATACCCACCATTGGTGTGAGGTTAACCCGCACATCACCCACAACCCTGGACATCAAGTTTGCTTTGGTATCGACGTCTGGGCCGGAATACTGGGTGACAGGGGTGTGTGCCCCTACATGTTGCCTGACCGGTTGGCTGCACTTCCTCTTAAACTATCTGCCTGATGTGCTGGAAGATGTTCCACTATATGTCTGGCAGAGGAAATGGTTCCAACATGATGGTGCACATCCACACTCTGGAATTAATGTGCAACAGTATTTGGACAGAACATTTCCAGGGAAATGGCTTGGATGTCGAGGTCCAGTTGTATGGCCACGGCATTCACCAGACCTAAATCCCCTGGATTTCTTCCTGTGGGGACACCTGAAGAGGCACATGTACTCTACTCCGCCGACGAATGTGGAAGAATTGGTAGCGAGTGTTCATGCTGCTCTTGTTACTGTCGATGCAGCTCTGCTGCAAAGGAACCATAGCTGTATGGTCCGGCAGGTTGCGAAATGTTTGGATATGCAGGGAGGTCACTTTGAGCATCTGTGGTTCTGAGGACAACATATTCTGTTATGAACATCATGCGGTCATTAATACGGACATTATTATTATTACTGGTTGCTAATGTGCGACTCTGAGCACTCATATTACATGTAGTATAAATGAAAAGTTGTGTTATTGCACTGTGCTATCATCTTTAGAATCTTGAAATTGATATTGCTTTTGTAGCTATTCTGTCCTATGACAGGCCATTTGTTTCAACTGTCTATTTCTTATTTGTCTAACCACGTATTTGTTATGTTCAGCATTACAAAAGGTTGTAAATTGAGGATACATGTGACCTAAGAAACAGTGTATATTGCAGTATGAAATGTCAGAATGAAATTAGCAAATAAAAAAAATGCAACCCAACCCAGGATCGAACCAACGACCTCTTGCATGCTAACCCAAAACTCTATCACTGAACCAACAGTACAGCACAACTAACTGTGCTGACACAGGTAGTTACCATACATGTGGTTACAGTGTTGCCAGATTGCCACTCTTAAACATCTTTTTTCTGCCAGATGTACTCGCCGGACAAAATTTTGTGACAGACATTTTTTTACTGCTGGCATGTGAGGAGTCGCACTGCGAAGCCCGGGTGTGCGAATTTCGCTTCACCCTATATATAAGATACCAATCATGCATGAACATAAAGCTACAGGCTCTGCATGCACTGTTTTCTTGCACATAATTACATTTATTTATATTTGAGACTTACATGCACATCAAGCATTCTGCCTCATATGTAGCACTTCTCTTAGAAATGGTAACTCATTCATAGAATTTTCCCCGAATTCACATTTATAGTTATCTTGAGGCATATTCGAAAGGTTTTCTACAATCACAACAGATAATATCAGTGATGACACCATGATCATGGCTGACATGATGTAAGACACAGTACACCACTCTAGAGGAGCGAAGCTGAAGATCAAGTTCCCATGTCACGACACTCAATGAAAGCCTGAAATGCTCCCTACCTGCTTTTCTCTTTCCCAATTTATGCCAAGTTAAGTCCACCAGATGACACTTGACATCACAAAACAACTTGATCTATAAGTCCAAAAATATTTTTATTTTTATTTATTTATTTATTTTTTTTTTTTTTTACTGTTTTATAAATTTGCAACTGGGTGCTGCAACAGAGCATTAAAAATTGATTGGAATCTGGATAAACTGGGTGATTTGGTAACCCTATAGCTGACAGAGCTATGTAATGTAATCATTGTTGACTGCTGTGATATTGTGTTGCACTCCATTCTATTTCATATTGTTTCTGTCCTAGTGATAAGCTGCAATTAGGTTCTTCATTATGCATGCCAATGCATAACATGATTTCAGTTTTGATTATGAACAATATTTAAGAGGTCTTTACCTCCGTGCATACCTTCTGCTTTCACAAAAGCATTAACCAGAGTTAAGGTGTCTACACTGTGGAAGGCAGGCGGGGCTTTGTTTCCTCCTGCCCAGCTCTACATCCCATGAGATCTATCCGGAGGCCAGACTAGCTTCCTCTTCTCCCCGCAATCCCCACCCCCCCCCACCCCGGCATCAACCAACATACAATTAACACTAGCCATTAACCCCCACCCCCCTTATCCTGCATAACTCGCAACATGACCAATAACCAGGTTTCCACAGGCATGAATTACTTGCATATGCATCCCCCCAATACTACCCTTCCATGCAAATGAACATTTCACATGCTGAAGATGGCATTACAACTTTCAAGGTGGTGACAATCGAAGTTACTCATACAGTATGGGCAAGGATAGCAAATAATGAGTGTGGGAGTTGATTAGCTTTTAGCAGTAGAGCTTATAGTGATACTAATGAAGAAAAATGGATCTGCAAATGTTGAGTACAAAAGTGGGTGTCTTGGAGGAATCGCTTGACGACGTCCAATACACTAGTAAGGACTGTTTCGTTTGAAAATCATTTTTGAATCATTAAACTCAATTTTGAATTCCTTTTGAGACACATCTGTGGCTCTAAAAATCTAATACAAATATCCAAAACACCATGCCAGTTCACATTATATTACAACTAACATTGCATTATCTGGCGACTGGGGGCACTGTAAATATATTTCCTTTATCGATAAAGTACTTAATTTTGTCACCAAATTGTGTACAACTTTGCACAAGTCATTAATCAATGATTGCACCACTACGAGCACTATTGTATTTACATAGGATTTTATTTAAGGTCAAAAATTGCTTCAGATTTCTAAAAGCGCAAATAAGTTTTGTATTTCCACTTCACTGGAACAGTTACATTTGGTGACTAAAGCAAGAAAATTATCACTATACTGAAATAAAGGATACTTTTACGGACTGACTATTCTGCAGTAACATGAACCTAAGCAAGTTCACACTCCCAGTAACAGTTTTTTAGAATCTGTTTCACCACATAAAACAATGCTGTTTTACATTATTACAAATAAGTTGTTACAAGTAATTGCTGAATGCTAAAATGAGATTCCCATCACATGGTCTAAGAACATTTTGCCACTTTAGAAAATATTTATTTATAAGATTCAACCAAAAAGTGTCTGTCTGAGGATCATGCATCTAGAATTTGTATGCCAGTCAGGCAAAATGGCTATGAGCATTGAGGTAATCATCCCACCAATGCACCAGGTTGAAGATGCCACTTTGGCAAAACATCTGCTGTGTCAAGTCCATAACTGCCTGCTGCACATCTCTGTCTGACAGGAATCATCAGCACTTCTTGGCTTTTTTCCAGAGACCAAAGGTATGATAATAGCAAGGAGGAAGATGAATACTACAGGACGCGTGCTCGAGTATCTCCCACCTGAGATGGCATTATGACATTTGCGACAAGAGGACATGTATCATCATGAAGCAGCATCACTCCTTGTCACAGTTTTCCTGGACATTTCGCCTTAATTGCACACTTTCTCCATTCTCTGATGGAGGTCTCCCGGGTTTTGTTCTTTTGCTGCCAGGAAAAGAACAACAGCATGTCGGTCCTGTTTGGACACATTTGGTAATAATATCATCATAGTTCACACTTCTGCATTTACTGCATGCACCTCAGAAAGACAGAAATGCCACACTAATACCCCCCCCCCCCCCCCCCCCCTACATGTTGGTGTTTATACATCTGCATTGGAGTCATTCTATGTTGCATATATACCGCAATAATGACCTCAAACAGAAACTTTTTGATTGTCTCATATACTTAGCTGAAGACTAAGTCCATTATTTTTCCATGAAACTGACTTTTCACATACATAAACTATTCAAGACGTGCTCTGTCAAACTAAACACATCCAACTATAGTGGCAGTTATTGAAGCTTGCAGGCGATGATGGCAGCAGCAACTTCATGCAAGGAAGTTGAATGCCTTGTGACTTTCGTAACTTTCACACACAGTGTCATGACAGCATGCAAGTAAGATGTTTCTACATGTAAGTTGACTTAACACAAATGGTAGTGAGGGTATGCATGTATAAACTTATTCGTGCCTGTGAAAACATGGTTTAAGGTATAACACATGTGTTATGGTCTTTGTACCAGGAAACTATAGATTAAAGCTCAGATGCAGGAGGTAATAAATATTTAAAAATATCATATGAACTGAAAATTCATAAAACACCAACACAATACTATGAAGTGACAGACATATAAGAAAAGATGGCACTAATGCTGCTACTGAGTGATAGCATTATTTATTCAGAAAGTTGAGAAACCAATAAGCTTGTACGGAGTGCCTGAAATCTTCTGTTTTGTGTTGATACTGATCATTGCACAGACTCCCATATGAAGCACATAGAAAGAGGCATCCCTGGCAGAGAGAAGCAACTGAAAGAGTTGAAAACAAATAAATTTCCACATCTGGATGGAATCCCAATTTGGTTTTACAATGACTACTTTACGACATTTACCTCTTACTTACAGCACAAAATTCCAAACGACTGGAAAAAAGCACAGGTGACTCCTGTACATAAGAAAAGTAAAAGAACAGACCTAAAAAACTACAGACCAATATCCTTAACATCAGTTTGCTGCAGAATTGTTGAACATATTCTCAGTTCGAATCTAACAAATTTCGTTGAGATGAAAAAGCTTCTGTCCACAAATCAACACGATTTTGGAAAGCAACGTCCTTAGAAAACTCAGCCTGCCCTTTTCTCACATGATATCCTGCAAACTCTGAATGAGGAGCAACAGGTAGATTCCACACCCCTAGATTTACGAAAAGCATTTTCACAGAGTACCCCATTGCAGACTGTTGAAAATAGTCTTTGCAGTGTTTGTGTTATATGATGTACTATGCAATGTCCTTCAGATATGAATTCATTGTGTAGTAAATCACATACTGAGTGACAGAAATCATGGTATAGCGATACTGTATGCAAATATGCAGATGGCGATAGTACGTGTAAACAAGATATAAAAGGACAGTGCAATGGTGAAGCTGCCATTCGTGCTCAAATGATTCATGTGAAAAGGTTTCCGACATTTTATGGCCACATGATGGGAATTAATAGACTTTTAATGTATAATGGTAGTTGGAGCTAGACCCATGGAGCACTCCATTTTGGAAATCGTGGGAAACTTAGTACTTCGAGATCTGCAAAGTCAAATTTCACTCACTACCTCTCACCAGGTCAATACAGTGGTCGAAGGCCTTCACTTAACAACTGCATGGGATGTATGACACATGTATCCATTATGACAGTCCAGCAAAATTTGCTGTTAATGTACTATGGCAGCAAATGACCAACATAAGTGCCTTTGCTAACTGGACGACATCGCCTGCTGTCTCTCTTCAGACTCATGACCATATCGGTTGGACCATAGGTGACTGGAAAACCACGGCCTACTCACGAGTACCAATTTCAGTTGGTAAAAGCAGATGGTAGGGTTTGAATATGGCACAGACCCCGCGAAGCCATGAACCCAAGTTGCAACTGTGCCGAGTTGCTAACAAGCCACTGTGCAAGATAGTGGGGATAATTGTTTAAGCTATGTTTACATCAAATAGTCTGGGTCCTCTGGTCAAACTGAACCAATCGTTGAGTGGGAATGGTTATGTTCGTCTACTTTGGAACCATTTTCAGCTCAGGCCACAGTTGTTTATGACTGCTTTGAAGAATATTATGGACAATTCGAGTGAAAGATTTGGCCACCCAGATCGTCCAACTTTAATCCAATCAAACATTTATGGGACATAATTGAGAGATCAGTTCTTGCATAAAAACCTGCTGTGCCAACACTTCCGCAACTATGGACAGCTATGGAGGCAGCACAGCTCAGTATTTCTGCAAGGGACTTCCAGCGACTTGAGTCCATGCGATGTTAAGTTGCTACATTATGCTGGGCAAAAGGATGTCCAGCACAATGTTAGAATGTATCCCATGACTTTTTTCACCTCAGTGTATAACACAGACCTTGCAAATACTATTTCAAGACTTTACAAGGCCACGACAATACAACAAAGTCTCTCCATGAGTAGGAAACACAGCAAGTGAGTGAGTACAGGATGTAGACACACACTGATGTATGGAAGTTTGGGTCGGTCCTGGAAGTGTGCTGAGTTAGCCAAAGTGGTTAAGGGAACTTCTTGCGATAAACAAGAAATCTGGGCTTCATTCCTGGTCAGGCACAAATTTTCCTTGTCACTAATCAATAGTGTAGCTGAAGTCTAATTGCATTAGCAATTTAAATACATTTCATTTATCTCACACAGCTGTTGAGCGCCGCAGTGTCTGTTCCTTCAGAAATGCAAATAATATACTATGCAAATACTGAAAATACTATTTCATGGCTAGACAAGGCCACGACAACAATAATTAAAGTCTCTCCCTGTGCGGGGCTCACAGCAACTGTGCGAGTGCAGGGCACACACACATAGTGACGTACCAAAGTCTGGGTCAGTCCTAGAGGCTTGCTCCAATAACCATCAAAAAGGTAGATTGAATGTCAAAGGTGGAGGTGAATTTACAGCCACAAAAATTATGATAGTATCTAATGAGCTTAGTAACTATTCTGAATGCAATATAATTTGGATGAAGACAAGTATTAAAGTGGATCAAACATAGTCACTGGATGCTTTTATCAAACCCTGCCTCAGGATCAGTAGTGAGAAACTTTATGAACATTTTGTGTAAAAATCCTGATCATCTTATAGCACTAGATCGAGATATCAACATTCTTGCTATAGACTGAGAGACTCAAGTGATTAGGGTGGGTGGCACGGACAGGGAAACTTGTGAAATTATTCTAAACATCTTCTCCAAATATTACCTTGAGTAGTTCAACAGAGAACTGATTCATAGAGACAATATCTTAGATATCCTGGTGACAAACAGGCCCAAGCTATACAACTCATTATCATGGAACATGGAATCAGCATCACTGAATGGCTGTAACAGGAATATAAGGAAAAGTAGGAAGATATTTCTGCTTAGCAAGAGCGGCAAGAAACATATTTCAGATTATCTGAGTGATCAACATGAAAACTTCATCACTAGTACCAAAAAAGTTGAGCATCAAAGGAGAAAGTTTAACAGTATTGCACAATACTACTTGCGCAGATACTGGTATGTGCAGAACAAAGTTGTGAGGGGTGGGAAAGCCCCACTGTAGTTCAACAGCCATATTGCACAGTTGCTACAAAAGAAAAGAGGGCTTAATTGCAAATTTAAATGTAGCCAAAGCCTCACAGGCAAACACAAATTGAACAAACCCAAATTTTTGCATAAGGAGAGCCAAGCGTGAAGCATTCAACAAATTCAAAAATAAACACACAACATAGCAAGTCATTCTCATTACAGAGAAATCTTCAGATATGAAAGTAACTTTAGATACACCCAAGGGGGTGGTACAGTGCCATTACCTATCATAATATACATAAGTGACTAGTGGATGACATTGGACGTTCCTTGAGGTTTTTTGCAGATAAGGCTGTTGTATGTAGATGCAGAATAGGCTGTCATATACAGACAAGTCAAAACACTAGAAAACTGTAGTAAAATGCAGGAAGACTGTGATTAGCAACTCACCCTCAACATCACACATATAACATACTGAACACAAACAGGCAAAGACCCATTATTGTATGTTTACACAATTGCAGAACAATCACTAGTACAGTCCCATCTATAAATTATCTAGTACCGGTAGTGTGCATATACTGCAATTTTAAGTGGAATGACCACTAAACCAAATATGGATAAGGCAGATGCCAGACTGAGATTCATGAAACAAGTCCTCAGGAAGTTCTGTCCACCCATAAAGAAGGCAGCTTATGAAACCATTTTAGACCTGTACTTGCTTGTCAAACTGGGATCCGTATCAGATAGGACTGATGGAGGAAATAGAGAAGATCAACAGAAGAGCAGTGTATTTTGTTACGTGTTAGTTTATCAAGGGTGAAAGCATCACAGAGATACTCAGATAACTCCCGTGGCAGATGCTGCAGGAGAGGCATTCTGCATGACAGTGTGGTTTGCTGTTAAAGTTCTGGGAACGTGGTTCCTAGAAAAGCCAACCAATATATTATTACATCCTTTTATGCATACCTGGTAAAAAGACCTTGAAGGTGAAATTAGATTTGAGCTCACAGGGAGGCTTACTAGCAATCATTCCTCCTGCGAACTATTCACGAGTGGAATAGGAAAAAGGTGAAGTGACAGTGGTATTCCAAGTACCCTCCACCACACACCATAAGGTGGCTTGCAGAGTACAGATGTAGATGAGGAACTCCATTCCTGTACCATAAAAGATGTCTAATATCCGAAAAAATAAATTGCTTGCAAAAATAAAAAAAAGAAACACTTTAAAGTGCAGAAACTACAATTGTTGTTAACCTATGTATACATTATTCCTGTAGTACATAAATTGGTGAGAAAGGTAGCTAAATGAAATGCATCCCAATCTACTTACTTTACAATAGTTTGTTGATCATGGGTGTAGCTGCAGAACTGAGAGCTAGATGCAGTTAATGGGAGGAGGAAGGGGTTCTATTGCAGTGGTTGTTAAGATTTTTAATGCCCTTCCTTCAGAAATTAAGTGTTTAGTAGATGATGAACTCTTGTTTAAAAAACTTAAGGCAGTTCCTATTTACACTACAGAAGGGTTCCTGAACCACATTGTATAATATCCATGTACCTGTAACTCTCAGATACATTCCTAGACTTTGTGATCCTGTCTATTTATTATTGTAAACATATTTATTTTTCTCTAACAGATTTTTTGTAATAGAACCTAAGTTTTAGATACTTTAATATGAAACTGATTTATGTAATACCATAGAATGTAACCAAAACAAACTTGTAAAACTGACACATTCCATATCCTATGATGTATTGACAAAATTGATCACTGGATACATAGATTTTTATAAAGACTTACATATTCAAGTGTGCGCCGTTAAATAGTTTGGTTCTGATATGTCCACGTTACTTTCTTACGTTGCGTGTATTCCATACACATATTTGTTAAACCTTTGAATTTTTTTAAAGTATACTGAACTGCTGAGAATAGTGACTTCTTATAATTCTGCAGTGCTTCTGGGATGTTCTTCCTGGAGACAAATGGAACTGCCCCATTTGCACTTGGTCCAAGGTCTTGGTTTAAACGAGCAAAGAAGAAATCAAAAAAGAAGACTTCATCAAAACCAGCTGCTAACTGAAAGCCTGCTACTAATATGTCATGAATCCTTTGGTAATAAAGAATGTTCTCTTCTGTCTCATGTTTAAGTGAACCTTAACTCCTATCAAAAGATAAATTGGCAGTGGAACATAAATAATGATGTAGATCAGATGCTTATGACAGGAAGTAAGTCATGGGTGTTGACTTTCAATAACTTACTCATATTTAATGATATTATAAACTCTAATATACATTTAGTCAAGCGGTACACATGGTTTTGTGTAACTTACTACTTTCTTCGTTATAATAAAGGGAAACATTCTACGTAGGAAAAATATATCTAAAAACAAAGATGATGTGACTTACCAAATGAAAGTGCTGGCAGGTCGACAGACACACAAACAAACACAAACATACACACAAAATTCAAGCTTTCGCAACAAACTGTTGCCTCATCAGGAAAGAGGGAAGGAGAGGGAAAGACTAAAGGATGTGGGTTTTAAGGGAGAGAGTAAGGAGTCATTCCAATCCCGGGAGCGGAAAGACTTACCTTAGGGGGGAAAAAAGGAAAAAAGGACGGGTATACACTCGCACACACACACATATCCATCCACACATATACAGACACAAGCAGTGAGAAATTGATATAAATGGTGCAGGTAAGTTACATTTAATAGACTACCAGTTATTTTAAAGTAACCTGTGCCAAGCACATACAGCATTCAAGTGGCCTTATAGAAGTTTAGTTGGTGGAATGTTTTAACAAGTACCAGGAGTGTTAACTGACGAATTAAAGTCATCAAACCCAGCTGACATAATCTGCCTCTCTGAACACTTTGTTTGCACAGGAGTGTACAGATACATTAAGGGCTACATGATCTAGGTCACCATCTCACTTCTGTAAAGCAGGAATGGAGAAAGACGAGTTGCCCCTTCTTTCAGGAATTATCATACATTTAAGAACATACATGTTGGTTGTATCAAAATATGGACATCTGCTCAACAGCAGTAGAGTTTCATAATAAGACCTTTATAGTACTATGTGTATGTCAAGCACCTGCAGGAAATTTTACTCTGTTCATAAATTATGTTAAAGTTTTACCGGCCTATTTAACAATAAAGAACAAAGTAATAGAGGTTTACAAGGATTTTAACACACATTTTTCTTAAAAACTCTTCAGGAAGGTTTTACTGTAGCTCAAAACATTATCATTCAGCTTAATTCTTATTGTAAACTTCCCAAATAAGGTAGCTAATTACTAAAAATGAGCCTCTGATAATGTCTTTATAGGAGTGTATAATGAACAAAATTTTAAGACCAACAGGCAATGACCTCTCAAACCACAACATGCATTTCCATGTGTTAAATGTTAATACTGACAGGGAATCAAAAATCTACTACATGTGAGTTCAGGAGGGTTGTCAGTGTGGCAAAAATATGAATATTTTAGGAAACTCCTCAAGGACGTGGATTGACATATAAAGTGCCCATGACATGAATGAAAAATATAACATATTTATTTATTTGAAAAAGGTTTTAACCCAAATGTAACCAAGATTAGACTACAGTCTTATCAAAAAACACCGTGGACTGCTCATAGAATAAAGGTGTCTCAAAGAATAAGAAGGAAACTATATCTTTCAGTCAGAAACAGCACTGGTGCCGATGCTATTGCACAATACAAGGTACTGTAGATAGTAATATAGATACCAAAGCAAATAAACTGTGTGAAAAAATAGGTATCAAAATATGGGAAACAAGCAGAACCCAGGATGAGTAAGAACAAGAAGCTTTAAGAGTAAATCGTACATTGGTAACAGTAGTATGAAGTGTTGCCGAACTTTTTAACAAGCATTTCATAACTGTTACAAAAAAGATGAAGTGGCGAGGTTGAGTAAATGCTGCCATAGAATATCACAGAGCAGCCATTACTAATAACTTCAATAATACGTATCAAACCAAGAGTCAACTAAAAAATACAGGGCTATTACAAATGATTGAAGCGATTTCATAAATTCACTGTAGCTCCATTCATTGACATATGGTCACGACACACTACAGATACGTAGAAAAACTCATAAAGTTTTGTTCGGCTGAAGCCGCACTTCAGGTTTCTGCTGCCAGAGCGCTCGAGAGCGCAGTGAGACAAAATGGCGACAGGAGACGAGAAAGCGTATGTCGTGCTTGAAATGCACTCACATCAGTCAGTCATAACAGTGCAACGACACTTCAGGACGAAGTTCAACAAAGATCCACCAACCGCTAACTCCATTCGGCGATGGTATGCGCAGTTTAAAGCTTCTGGATGCCTCTATAAGGGGAAATCAACGGGTCGGCCTGCAGTGAGCGAAGAAATGGTTGAACGCGTGCGGGCAAGTTTCACGCGTAGCCAGCGGAAGTCGACGAATAAAGCAAGCAGGGAGCTAAACGTACCACAGCCGACGGTTTGGAAAATCTTACGGAAAAGGCTAAGGCAGAAGCCTTACCGTTTCGAACTCATTGATGGGGACATGCTGTGCCGAGTGTGGGAGGAACTTGATTATCGGCTTGATGTCTGCCGAATCACTAAAGGAGCACATATCGAACATTTGTGAATGCCTAAAAAGACTTTTTGAGTTTTTGTATGTGTGTGCAAAGCATTGTGAAAATATCTCAAATAATAAAGTTATTGTAGAGCTGTGAAATCGCTTCAATCATTTGTAATAACCCTGTATATAATCAAAAATTTAATAGCGATGATAAAATATCCAAAAATTTAATTCTATATTAATTTTAACGATGAATGAAACATGTTAGCTGTATTATTACAAATTTATTGTGTTATGACTGGTTTTATTCTTAGAACATATATTCCAGTTGCCAAGTTGTGCTAAAGTCATGATACAAATTGTCTGACTGCCGTGTGTGTGTGTGTGTGTGTGTGTGTGTGTGTGTGTGTGTGTGTGTGTGTGTGACAATTTACATAATGACTTTAGCACAATTCAGGACCCAGAAAGTATTCTAAGAACAAGACTGGTCCTAACACAATAATGTGTAATAATATAGCTGAGGTGGTTTTCATTAATCATTAAAGTTAGTGTCAATTCAACTGTGGGCTCAACATGATAAAGCTTAATTGAAGAGATTTGTTACAAGTTCAATAACATATTAAGTGATTTGGGAAAAACGTCATTTACCACAGGAACAATTTCCAGTTTGCCAAAACATGCTGAACTTAAACCTCTGTGTAAGAAAGGAGATGAAGACATATCAACAAACTTTTGTCCAGTTTCACTTTTTCAAACATTCTCAAAAATTTTATAAAAGGTAATGTACAAGCGACTTCTTAACCGTCTGACTACAAATAATATACTGTCAAAATCACAGGCTATTTACATTTACAGCAAGACTATACTATATTTGTTAGCTAACAAATTACACGTTATTGAGAAATTTTGTGTTCTGTCAAAGACACTTGACAAAGTAAATCACAATATCCTTTGAACTAAATTAGAACAGGAAATGCTGCAAAACGATTCAATTTGTGTCTCTCAGATAGAAAACAAGGGGTATCTATTTGAAAGAGTCCTGTATTAAACTATCAGTCATCATCAAACTGAGAATTAATTACATGTGATGTCTAGCAAGGTTCTCGAGTCATTCGTGTGACATATCTGGGTCACATACATGCAGTATCAATAATAACCACTCCGTAGGAATTTCTTTGCCCGGTTGCTGGGTTACCAGTGGACGCCCTTTCAAAAGGGGGCAGTGATGTGGTGCCATGCAGCGATATATAGGCAAGTATGGTATACGTTAAGAGAGTTGACTTATTGGACGCACAGTGGTCTGTTCAGGATTCACTGTTGCTGCAGACGAGTTTACCTTTCTGGCAGACTGATCACTGGCGCAGAAGCAGCAGTCTGAACTGAGGACTGTTGATGCTGAGACACCTATCTGAATTCAAGCCACTAGCCTCTCAACCACATGACAGAGGGGAACCTGGTCTAGAATTTTTTCTCATCTGAAAACTGTTGAAATCTTTATTGTCATTGGACAGAGATTTGAATTTGTTAAACAAGTGTCCTTGATTGTATTAGATTGCTTCTGGTTGTTTTGAGCACACATCACGAATTACTGCGTTTTGTGCATTATTCGTGGAATTTTCTTGTTAACTGCAGCAAGCAAGCAGTTGCCACATTTATTGAAGACGAGCATAGGATGCTATTATTATTATTATTATTATTATTATTATCAGCAGCAGCAGCATCATGATCATAAAATGTACATGGTAAAGAAGCCCAGAAAGGGGCCTCACTATATAGTTTTAGGTGCCTGCTATCATGCGCCTCAACTGCAACTAATTCAAAACAAATATCCACTTATATGTACTATTTAATTTCTGAATGCAGTGGCTAATAAAGGTATGCCTCCTTTTGTTAAAGCAGCTGGCCAGCTAGTTAAATTTCTGTGGTTTGATTGTAATTTTTGAACGCTTGAGCCACATTTTGGGTGAGCTTGGCCCTTTGTGATGCTGCCACCATTTCCGATTGTTTCTATTGTTCCACCTCCCTCTCATGCCCCAGTGTGTGAAAGTTAATTTAAGGATTTTGTATTTACTGTTTCTGGCCATTCAATGGCGTTAACTGTAAATTTGTCTTTAAAAGTGAGTATCAAGCATTTCCTTTTATTTAAAAAAAATTATTTTGCTTGTTGACACACAGCACTTACTTCATTTATAAATTTGGTGAAATAAGTGATTTTTCTTATATGTCTAAGTTGTCAGATCCTGTTAGTGGCATGTATTTGTTACTCTATTTCTGCTTATTATTGGTCTAAGGCACTTGTTCTAAGCCTAATTGTAAATGGCCATAGAGGGAAGTTCCTTTTGGTTAGAGAAACTAAAATAAATCACGAGGCAGTTTTCAGGGGCTGGCCATTCTCGACGAATCCTGAAATAAAATTATTTTTGTTATTTTGAAGTGCCCCACTTCATTTAAACTTATAACTTACAGAAAAGGATAGATTGCTACACTGGAAGTGCCTCTCAGGCATGTCGCTGTTGGATCTTCTGCTAACCTGCCATCACCACAACCAAGAACTGGAGCTGAGCCTGAGTGCAGCTACACTCAATGAGAGCACTGAGGCTCCAACAGATGTCCACACCCATGCTAGGCTGCAGAGACGTGCCGGCCCCTGTACCCTCCTATGACGAGCCGCAGTACTGACCTCAAACAATGCCAGAGGCAGTGCCAGCATATTTCTCACTGGACACTGACCTGCTATTCTGCATCTCCATGCAATGCAGGCTCAGCACAACCACTTCTAGGCTGCACTGGGAACAAGGCAAGAGTGACTGTAAGACTCTTGGAAATAAATGACTGTCAATTGAATGTTATCTCATTAGTGCCTGGGCATACCACAGGACCGCACCTCCATGGGGGCCACATCTGGCAGGCTGCTACAGTTGTCTAACACATTCACTATAAAACTTGTTATTCACCTAACAAGTTCACTCTGTCAATTGAGAAGATCAGTGTATGAGTTGCAATTAAGAAATCACTCAACATTAAATTATGCATTAAAGAAACAGAACCCGCTGGGGTTTGATGCAACGAAACCCGCTGAGAGTTCATATATGAAGCATTGACTGTGTCTGTCCATTGTCTGCTGCTGCCTTGTGCACAGGGCTGTGTTGCTGGTTGTGCCTCTTGACCGTGTCCTGTAGCAGTGACAACTGCAAATCACCACTCGCGCTGATGAGGATGCTTACTGCAGTATCTGCTGTTGCTTTCTTGAGCTATTCTTCTCACAGAGTGAAGTGTCAGGGTATCATACAATCAGTTCGCACCAAATTTCTCGATATACCTTTGAATTCCAGATTTTGACTTTTCTTTGTTCAAGGTAATTCAAAATTATATTCAGTTCATAGAAAATCTTCTGTTCATTTAATATTAGCTTGCAGATGTTGCTGGATAGTGTTTAATGGTGTTTTTATGTTGTTGCTGAATTGCTTGGCATCAAAATAGCTGCATACAGTTCTATTAATTAACAGAAGTGATTCCATAAAAGTCCATATGATTATTTGATTCTGAAAGAGAATAATAATAATAATAATGACAAATAATAACACACAAAAATGTGTACAACTATGTGATGCAACTCAAACTAGTAATTTTTAAAAGCAAAACAGAAATAGTTTGAAGATTTTGAGTAAACACGTGCCATCCCATTAATGTACAGAGGTGAGCAAATGTGCCAAGGTTTACTCCAGTTCACTACTATCAGCACCACGTCATAACAACACGCCTGTGCTTAACATGCAAGTATTCCCCCACAATCTAAGAGTGAAATTAAAAATTAAAATAAGTTTTCCAAACTTCATCAGTGTCTGCTTCAGCATACAAAGGGTGCTAGGAAAGTTTTGCAGTACGATGCAACAAGATGTTGCAGGAGGCCGATTGTTGCTGAATTCTGTGAATACTTCATTCTTGCATTGTAGCCATTGTGCCAAGTCTTTGAGCACAGTCATTCATTATTAGGGTTAGTTCGAAGTGCTTGCTGTTGCACCGTCGTCACAAAGTAAGATTCAGGCAGTTTTGTGGTACAACTTCGTGCGTGGTTGAAACATAGACCTGTGGTTTGAAGAAATGAATCTTGCACTCTGTGATGTGTGTCCACATCGTACAACTATATTCAGGTGGTACAGAGAATTCCAAAGAGAAAATTTTACTCTGGAGGATGCTGAGAAGATGAGAAAGGCCACAATCATCAGTTACGGAGGAAAATGTTAGATGAAGACACACAAGTGACCTACAAGCTGATAGAGGATACCTTAAGGATAAATGCAGCAGCAATTCATTCGATTCTGCATGATCATTTGCAAGTAAAGAAACTTTGTTGTCCCTGGGTGCTGCATTCACACTGACAGAAGAGCAGATTACATGACGTGTGACTTGGTCCCATAAGATGTAAAAAGAAGTTTTCTAAGGGACAATCTCAGTACATGAATAACATCATGACAGGTGATGAGATTTGGCTGTAATATTATGATGTGTCGAGTAAGAGTCAAAACAAAGCTTGAGTTTTTGAAGATGACGACACACCCACAGCTGTCAGAAAATCCCTGTCAGTAGAGAAGAAAATTATAATTTTCTTTTTTCCAAATTGAGCGGAACTGTGGAGTGTGTTGTTTTGAACACAGAAGATAGTCACAGGTAAGTGGTACACTGAGCAGTGCCTGCCAAAAGTCATTCACTCTTTGAAGAACCTGCGATCGAAGTTAAGAATGGACATTTGCTTCCTCCATCACGACACCACTCCAGTTCACCGCTCCAAAGCATCCATCGAATATTTGCGGGGTACAGGACTGAAACTTCTTGAGCACCCTCCTTGTAGTCCAGACTTTGCTTCTCGTGGCATTTCACTGTTCCCGCACGTGAAAATGAAGCTGAAAGGAGTGCAGTTTTCATGTGATGAGGGCCTCCTGGAGGCTTGGGACAGTGAGTGTACCTTACTTCCTACAGAAACTTGGGGGAACTGGTTTAGGGACTGGTTTTGGAGGATAGAGAGGTGTATTCAATGAAGCAATAATTACTTCAAAAAAATTAAGTTCATAAAGCTGTACTGCGGAACTTTCCTAATACCCTTTGTATTAATGTTAACATTGTAAGATTTCAGAATGATCAAATGAATATGGTATGCAACATATGCAATCTTAAGGAAAACATATGTGGCACTGAATAATAAGACTACAAAGCTAAAAACTGTTTAGAATATGAAAATATACGTCACAATTGAAAGTTACAAGTCTCAACTTGATCCAGTTGGATGAGAAAACCTCATATAATGTGATACCAATAAGCTACCTCTATCAGTTTTCAAGTTATTTACTAAAAACCAAATTTGGAAGGGAAATGTCCTTGTTCGTAATAGATTAAGTATCATTTGTATTTGTAATAGAAAGTTCTACTTACAGCACTCGATTACATTCATGCAATAATACAGCTTTACCAAGTTTCAAGACTATATTGTAAATAATAATAATTATAAGGAATCTTAAAGACAGAGTTCAGAGGTCATGTTCTACTGTTGGTTCCACTCTAAAAATTCCAGGTGCCAAAATTTACATGCAATTGAGCTAAAACTTTTTCAGTAACTAAAGCAAAGTTAACTCTATTTATATAAAAATTGAGAAGGCTGTAAATTATTAAAAGAACAGAGATATTAATTAATGTGTGTCCAAGAAAGGAATCATTTAGATGCTGCTACCGGTGGCTAAGGCGGTTGATAGCAGATGTTCGGTTTGGCAGTCCGCTGCACCCATATATAAATACAGCCAGAGAGACACTTCGCACCACTATATCAATCTGTCCATGTCAGTCAAATGCCTGCATGCTCTGTGCCTCGGTTGATGTCACAGCTGGGCAGCTACCAAAAGCATTTTCGATAAAGTAGGGATAACTTGTGAGAACTGTACAGCATCCTGGAGTGCTTAGATTTCACGGAAGTAACAGTTTGTATGCAAATTGTAATGTTGACAAAACTGCATGGCAAGTGGCGAAAATATTTTCCACTTTTACAGTGAGCAATTAACTTTTGTGATTAGAAGTCTGGGCGATAGATCATTTTATTTGGAACTTCCTGTACAGGTCACATCTGAACAGTTAATAGTGCTGTTTCTGATAGGTATATTAGACAGAATACTAAGACTTATATTTTGTGCATGTGGACTTTTACAGAATATATCAATCAGTTAATACACAAAACTTCTATGTAATGTCCTAGTAGGACCATTTTCTTTCGGTGAGCAGAAAGAGTAATGTTGACTTGCAGACTGAAAATTATGGTCAGTACATTCTCCATAGCTTTCTCACTGAGTGCAAAAAGTTTTCAGGCTCTTGTCAATGACAAAGGTTGGTTTAAAGCATGCACAGACAATTTGTCTTTTCACAACAATATAACAAAGTAACAACCATTTGAATGATTTGCCCCCCTGCCCCACTAGTAGAATAACAATTATTGAATGAGAAGAAAAAAAATGATGTTCAAGTATCTGTTGTACATGAATGAAAAGCAATTCTTATTGTACAGCTTAATATTTAAATCAAATTACATAAAAACAGTAACATTCTTACTCACTTATGTGGCATGGCAAGTGTGAGGATACAGAAGTTTTACAGACTTAAATTAGGGACTATTTCCATAAGCACCAGAGTTACAGTTTCCTGTACCCTTGTGATTTTATATAAATGAGCAAGTGCGTCCAAAATTAGTATTATAATAATGTTTATGAGGTTGAAATAATACAATGGTACATTATTTTAATATATACGACATTATGTATCAGCATAAATATTTGTTTTGAATTGTATTAGTTATTCGGCCAAAGCGTACTGATTGGTGTTTTCAGCAGATACCTTTACGTCACAGTAACTGCAGCATGGAGTTACTAACACTGCACAGAATGCTCAAGAGTGAGCCTTGGAGTCTTACAAGACAAGGGTTGCCAAAAGAGATGCAACGGGTAACATCACTAGTTAAAAACTGTGTACAATTTGAATCAATGTGATCTAAGTCTCCGCTCAAAACACATGACTGTCAATAGTTGCATATCACACTTTTATGGTTACATGAGCTACTTGGAATTCATTTCAAGACTAGAGATATAAGACTGATTAATAAGTAATATATCAAGATTAAACCTATACCAAGGCTTTTTACAATTTTGCCAGTGGGTGGCAAACTCCACTTCTCTGCAAGAGCCCCAGGGGTATACCATTTCCTCCATCCTGCTCAGCCACACACAGCTGTAATTCAGGTTTTTGTAATGTAGTACTGGCCATAGGACTGAGTCTGGCCTGTCTGACAGTCTGTCTGTTTAGATCAGAATAACAATTGCCATAGGTTACAGAGATTGAAAGGAACTTTATTCTCCCAGTCAAGGCGCTACTACAGTACGTTGTTACAAGTAGTGAAAGTATAACAAGCCAGAATGAGAGAGAGTATAAGCTTGACTGTTTATCTGAAACTAAGATATACGATGAGAAAACATGAATGACAGTTCTGTAACAGTAAAGACACAGAGGAAGCATCACAAGTATGTTGCAAAATACAAGGAATAAACAAGTGCTGCAATGATTGCAAAAAACAGCATTCCCTGCAGCCGCAGGGGGACCTCAATTTACAGCACAAAACCAAACACTTGCAGCATGACGTATGCGTCAAACAACATATTTGAGGATGCATTTGCCACATAGTTACATAAGTGTATACCTTTGAGCTCCTTTTATTTCCTAGAGACTGCTTTCCATGAAATATGATTAAAAGTAAAAGTACACAGGCAGAGCGTATTCCAACCATGGTACAACTAAACAAAAACTCAGCCATACATAATACAGATTATTATTATTATTCTTTCTTTTCTCAGACGTTATGTCTGGTCAAAAATGGAAAGCAACTGTACAGTATATGTTACATTGCATTTAGGAACTTTCGGGTAATTGGACATGTATCAATAATTACAGATTTCTGTAGTTGTATATATAAGTTTGGATGTAGCTGTATTGCGTTGATGTACTGGTGGATAATGTGTGGTATGACTCCTGTAGTTGATAGCATAGTTGGTATAATGTCAACTTTATCCTGATGCCACATGTCCTTGACTTCCTCAGCCAGTTGGATGTATTTTTCCATTTTTTCTCCTGTTTTCTTCTGTATATTTGTTGTATTGGGTACGGATATTTCGATTAGTTGTGTTAATTTCTTCTTTTTATTGGTGAGTATGATGTCAGGTTTGTTATGTGGTGGTGTTTTATCTGTTATAATGGTTCTGTTCCAGTATAATTTGTATTCATCGTTCTCCAGTACATTTTGTGGTGCATACTTGTATGTGGGAACGTGTTGTTTTATAAGTTTATGTTGTAAGGCAAGCTGTTGATGTATTATTTTTGCTACATTGTCATGTCTTCTGGGGTATTCTGTATTTGCTAGTATTGTACATCCGCTTGTGATGTGATCTACTGTTTCTATTTGTTGTTTGCAAAGTCTGCATTTATCTGTTGTGGTATTGGGATCTTTAATAATATGCTTGCTGTAATATCTGGTGTTTATTGTTTGATCCTGTATTGCAATCATGAATCCTTCCGTCTCACTGTATATATTGCCTTTTCTTAGCCATGTGTTGGATGCGTCTTGATCGATGTGTGGCTGTGTTAGATGATATGGGTGCTTGCCATGTAGTGTTTTCTTTTTCCAATTTACTTTCTTCGTCTCTGTTGATGTTATGTGATCTAAAGGGTTGTAGAAGTGGTTATGAAATTGCAGTGGTGTAGCCGATGTATTTATATGAGTGATTGCTTTGTGTATTTTGCTAGTTTCTGCTCGTTCTATAAAGAATTTTCTTAAATTGTCTACCTGTCCATAATGTAGGTTTTTTATGTCGATAAATCCCCTTCCTCCTTCCTTTCTGCTTAATGTGAATCTTTCTGTTGCTGAATGTATGTGATGTATTCTATATTTGTGGCATTGTGATCGTGTAAGTGTATTGAGTGCTTCTAGGTCTGTGTTACTCCATTTCTCTACTCCAAATGAGTAGGTCAATATTGGTACAGCATAAGTATTTATAGCTTTTGTCTTGTTTCTTGCTGTCAATTCTGTTTTCAGTATTTTTGTTAGTCTTTGTCTATATTTTTCTTTTAGTTCTTCTTTAATATTTGTATTATCTATTCCTATTTTTTGTCTGTATCCTAGATATTTATAGGCATCTGTTTTTTCCATCGCTTCTATGCAGTCGCTGTGGTTATCCAATTGTAATCTTTTTGTTTAGTGTGTTTTCCCTTGACTATGCTATTTTTCTTACATTTGTCTGTTCCAAAAGCCATATTTATATCATTGCTGAATACTTCTATTATCTTTAGTAATTGGTTGAGTAGTTGATTTGTTGCTGCCAGCAGTTTTAGATCATCCATGTATAGCAAATGTGTGATTTTGTGTGGGTATGTTCCAATAATATTGTATCCATAATTTGTATTATTTAGCATGTTGGATAGTGGGTTCAGAGCAAGGCAGAACCAGAAAGGACTTAATGAGTCTCCTTGGTATATTCCACGCTTAATCTGTATTGGCTGTGATGTGATACTATTTGAATTTGTTTGGATATTAAGTGTGGTTTTCCAATTTTTCATTACTATGTTTAGGAACTGTATCAATTTAGGATTTACTTTGTATATTTCCAATATTTGTAGTAACTATGAGTGGAGTACACTATCAAAAGCTTTTTGATAATCAATGTATGCGTAGTGTAGTGACCTTTGTTTAGTTTTAGCTTGATATGTCACCTCTGCATCTATTATCAGTTGCTCTTTACATCATCGTGCTCCTTTGCAACAAGCTTTTTGTTCTTCATTTATAATTTTGTTCTGTGTTGTACGTGTCATTAATTTCTGTGTAATGACTGAAGTTAATATTTTGTATATTGTTGGTAGGCATGTTATGGGGCGATATTTAGCTGGGTTTGCTGTGTCTGCTTGATCTTTAGGTTTCAGATAAGTTACTCCATGTGTAAGTGTATCAGGGAATGTGTATGGGTCTGCAATGTAACTGTTAAATAATTTAGTTAGATGTGAATGTGTTGAGGTGAACTTCTTTAGCCAGAAATTTGCTATTTTATCATTTCCAGGGGCTTTCCAATTGTGCGTAGAATTAATTGCTTGGGTGACTTCATGTTGCAAAATTATCACTTCAGGCATTTGTGGTATGATCTTGTATGTGTCTGTTTCTGCTTGTATCCACTGTGCATGCCTGTTATGTTGTACCGGGTTTGACCATATGTTGCTCCAGAAGTGTTCCATGTCTGTTATGTTTGGTGGATTGTCTATTTTAATGTGTGTGTTATCTATTGTCTGGTAAAATTTCTTTTGGTTTGTGTTGAATGTTTGGTTTTGTTTCCTTCTATTTTCACTTTTTTTGTATCTTCTAAGTCGTGTGGCCAATGCTTGTAATTTCTGCTTCTTTTCATCTAATTGCTCTATCGCTTCTTGTTGTGAGATTTTACCTAACCTTTTTCGTTTTTTTTCTGACATTTCATTTCTTATAAATTGTGTTAGCTGTCCAATGTCTTTTCTCAGTTTTTCTATTCTGATCTGTAGCCTGTGTTGCCATGCTGGTTTTGTGGGTTTCTTCTGTGTGTTGGTTGGTTCTGATCTCTGCCTAGTGTGTATATTTAGTGTAGTGAGTGCTCCTATGTAAACCAGTAGTTGTAACTCTTCCATAGTTGTGTTTTCATTTATTTTGTTGTGTATGATTGTGTTGATAGTTTTTATTGTTGTTTCGACTTGTGGGTTATTTGGCGGTCTAAGCAAGAATGGTCTAATGTCTGTATTTGTGTCTTTGTATTATATATATATATATATGTCAGCTGAAATTTTTCTTCTATATCTAACATGTGTGTGTCACTCACTTCGTGTTCTATTTGTGCTTGTTCTGGTGGCTGTCTTAAGATTTCATTTTCCTCTGATTGTTTAATTGATGCGTGTTGTTCTTTGTTTGTTTGCTCTGGGATGTTTGAGTCCATTACTGTATTTTCATTTTCTTCTTCTTCTGACTGCACATTATTTTGTTCCAGTATTTGTTGTACTTGTTGTTTGATGTGTTCTAATTCTGACTGGGGTATCCTGTTATTTTTTATTATTACACGGATCTGATCAGCTAGTCGTTCTGTTAAAAATTTTAATTCTGGGTATCTGGTAATAAATGTTGTGTATACTTGTGATCTGTATCCAGTTGTGTTGGTTCCTAGGTTTGTTGCTTGGTAATAACAGAACATGAGGTGTCGATTAACTTCATCTGACCATCTCATCCTCTGTCTTAGTTTTCCTTCTAGGGTGGTTGCAGGAAGCATATCCTGCAAAACACCTCTATCTGGATTTAAATTATTTTCCAGTTGGCTAGCAGTGTCATTATTATTATTATTATTATTATTATTACAATACAGATAATTACAGATTATTCTTTAGTAGATAATTACTCTGTGAATTAGTAGATAACTACACTGTGAGAAAAATACATAATAGTGCATCATCAAATTGAGCTGCACAAACAGTAATGCAGCAAAGACTTGCAGCAGAGAGTAAATGGTTCTGAGCACTATGGGACTTAACATCTATGGTCATCAGTCCCCTAGAACTTAGAACTACTTAAACCTAACTAACCTAAGGACATCACACAACACCCAGTCATCACGAGGCAGAGAAAATCCATGACCCCGCCGGGAATCGAACCCGGGAACAGGAAGCGAGAACGCTACCACACGACCACAAGCTGCGGACACAGCAGACAGTAATTCCATGACAGTAAACCATATATTTGGAGATAGGAGTTCACTTTGAACACACACATTTATCAGGTACACTTGACAAGAATTCTACAGTATAGACAACTTGTCCTAGAAAATAGTACTGTTCTCTTTCTCAACAAAATATCAAAATCAGAGATGGAGTGACAATAATCAATTTATCTGGATGAAGAACAGTCACATCCAAGATACAAAATTCACTATCTACAATAACATTATTTGCTGAAGAATGCCTTGAGACACACTAAAAGTATCCACAACACCAAGATGACTGTGAACTCTTACAAGAAACACAATTATATCATGTTTTTTGGCAGGTACGTGCAGTTTCATTTTTGCAGGTGGTAGGTAGAGTCAGCCTAAAAAAATATTGTTCATCATATGTTTCTTGTGACACCCAGTGTCAACAAAAAATATCAGACTGTTTTCTCCTACAAACAAAATGATTTTTAACCTCTTCACATCCTGCTTGACATATGTGACACACGGAACTGGTAACTTCTGTCTGCTTACAAACTGAGATAACGTGAAAGATACACATACCAATAGTTTGGTCGCCTTCCACAAGGTATCATGGCCTACCACAGTAAATTTCAGCACTCAAGTGTTCAGTTACTGAAATTAGCTATTGTTTACATAATGCCTGCAGTGGAAAAACACTGTCAAAATTCCATAAACATTTGTTTTATTAATTTATTCATTTCCTAGACGCATTGAAACGATGCTATTTTATTGTCAACAAACTTTTAATGGGATATTAGCCCATTGTAGCAGTAAGATAGCACTTTCTAATATTTTGTTGGATGACTTACGTGTGTCTTACATGTGTGTGGCACGGAGGATTTGTATCTCATAAAAACATTTGTTCAACTGTAAATATTCAGCAGTAATTTGTTATAAGTTCTGGCACATTTCGCTACTGTTGAGCAAAAAGTGAAACAGCTATAATAATGTAAGCGTAGGCTTCCGCGGCCGTTGTCTTCTTCAATAAAATTCTTCAGGGTATCAGACCGCATCGTCATAATTTTAAATTGCGCCAACGTTTCGGCCAGCGTTGCAGCTAGCCTTCATCAGGGCCTTACGTTAACTGCTAAATGAACACACTTGGATTCCTTAAATAGCTGCACGAGAAAACCGTGTCGTTACTTGATTGGCTGTACTAGGAGGAGGAGGAGGGGTGAAAGGTATGCTTTATTGGTGTTTCCTTTATTATCTGTTATTGGCTGAAATAGCTGTTTTCTATTGGTCTTTATATTAATCCACCCCATTGGAGGAGACGGACGAATAGCGAACAGGTGATGGCTGTGACGTCACACTGTTTCCATGCTGTCCAGAAGCCGGCTGCGGCGTGCCATTGCTTTGTGTGCTCGCGACCACTACTGCGGCTCTCCGCGTGTCCGCATGGGCCGCCACGGCACTGCCGCCGCTCCGTAGCCCTGCTATTGCAGGCAGCCAAGACCTCGGAAGCTTGTACCCGTCCTCTCTATTCATGTTGGCGGGTCTTTTGGCTATTTCTATCGCCTCTCTAATCTTTCTTTTGAAAGTGAGAGGCTGTTTCGCCAGGACGCGGGCTTCTTGAAAAAATATTGGTTTCCCGCACTCGTCCCGGTGTTCCGCCACTGCTGACTTAGTGTGTTGTTTCAGGCGGATATATCTTTCATGTTCCGAGAGCCTAGTGCTGATCGGACGTCCCGTCTCACCTATGTAAACTAATCCACACGCACAACCAATTTCATACACGCCAGCTGTGTGTAGTTTGTCAACTGCATCCTTGGTAGAACCGAGCATGTCTGATATTTTGTTTCTGCTTCGGAAAATTGGTTTGATGTCGGCTTTTCGTAGAATTTTGCCAATACGTTCGGTGACCCCTTGTACATATGGTAACACAGCAATGCTCTGTGCCTCCTTCTCCTCTTGCCTATTAGTCTTCTCCCTTGTCGACATGGTGCTGTCTATCATCTGCTTCCCATAGCCATTAGTTCCGAAGATGGACCTGAGGTGTTCAAGTTCTGTCTTCAGATGTTCTTCGTCGCTTATCCTGTACGCTCTCTTCGTTAGCGTGTGCAGGGCAGACTACTTCTGCGTGGGGTGATGGTGGGAGGAGGCGTGAAGGTACCTGTCCGTATTGGTTGGTTTCCTGTACACTTTGTGGCCAAGTTTACCATCAGGTTTTCGATAAACTTCCACGTCGAGAAAAGGCAGCACCCCATTCTTCTCTGTTTCCATTGTAAACTGGATTTTTCTATGCTGTTGGTTAAGGTGCTTGTGGAAGTTCTGTAGCTCCTCTTCTCCGTGGGGCCAGATGACGAAAGTATCATCGACATAGCGAAGCCAACAATTTGGACGTAATGGTGCGGACTGGAGGGCTGTTTCCTCAAATGCCTCCATGAAAATTTCTGCTGCGATAGGCGATAGGGGTGAGCCCATAGCTACACCGTCAGTTTGTTCATAAAATTGACCTCTCCACCTGAAATAGGTGGTCGTCAGACAGTGGCGCACAAGCTCACATACATCAGGTGCCACGCGTTCTTCTAGGATGTTCACAGTATCTGACACTGGGACATTCGTGAATAGGGATTTGACGTCGAAGCTAACCATCAGATCTTGGTCCGTAACACGCATTTCCTTTAGGAGAGACACGAAGTGAGTGGAATCCTTAACGTAGGACTCGGTTTGATGCACTAGGTGTCGGAGCCTAGGTGCCAGTTCTTTCGCTAGGTAGTAGGTCGGCGAATTTATACTGTTTACTATGGGCCTTAAGGGGAAGTCGGTTTTGTGTACCTTCGGTACACCATATATCCTTGGTGCCTGTGTCACTTGCGGGATGAATCTTCTGGCCTTGTCGAAATTGATTCTAGAGTGCTTGAGCAGTGCCTGCATCGTTTTGATTACCTTGGCCGTCGGATCTCCCTGAAGTTTCTTGTAGATAGGTTCTGCGAGAATATCTTCCATTCGTTTGTTGTAATCAGTAGTGTCCAAGACTACAGTGGCGTTGCCCTTATCTGCCTGTACCACTACTAAGTGGGGGTTGTCCCTGAGTTCCTTAATGGCATGATATTCCTCAGCGTTGATGTTTTGCTTCGGTGGCTTTGCTTTATTCAGAACTCTGACCGTTTCCTGCCGGATCTTCTCCGCCTCGGCCTGTGGCAGATGACGTACCGAAGCCTCTACGGATTCTATAATATCTTCTTTTGGAACTCGCTTAGGTGCGACTGCGAAATTCATCCCCTTGGCCAGGATTGCTGTGGTTGCTTCGCTCAAGGTGTGGCTGGAGAGGTTGACCACTGTCCGTCGCCTGTCCAGCGTCAATGTTTCGTCCGTGGCTTTCTGTTGTAGTTTGTCGTACTTTCTCATCTGGCGGTTAGTAATACTGTTGCTGGTCCTTGATGCTTGCTGAAAGGTTAACCTGTCGACTTTATCCCAGTCTTCCATCAGAAGTTTTCCGGCCAGAAATAGGTGCAGATCACACAAATTCCTGTTGTGAGCATCGAGACTTATGCGGATGTGGCAAATCCTTTCCCGTAGCAATGCTTTACTGGCGTTAACACAGATATTCCTCGCCTTGTTCGTTTTTATGTGAGACGTCAACCGCAAAGAATACGGCACCACACTCGTGTCTCTGCATCTCTTCAAAAAAGCAAGGTCATTCAGCAGTTTACATCTTTTTAAACGCAGTGCTTCTAACTTCTTGATGTTTCCGTGGATTTCCTGCCCATACAGGTTGGTTAAATGTAAGCGTAGGCTTCCGCGGCCGTTGTCTTCTTCAATAAAATTCTTCAGGGTATCAGACCGCATCGTCATAATTTTAAGACTAATAGGGAAGAGGAGGAGGCGGCACAGAGCATTGCTGTGTTACCATATGTACAAGGGGTCACCGAACGTATTGGCAAAATTCTACGAAAAGCCGACATCAAACCAATTTTCCGAAGCAGAAACAAATTATCAGACATGCTCGGTTCTACCAAGGATGCAGTTGACAAACTACACACAGCTGGCGTGTATGAAATTGGTTGTGCGTGTGGATTAGTTTACATAGGTGAGACGGGACGTCCGATCAGCACTAGGCTCTCGGAACATGAAAGCTATATCCGCCTGAAACAACACACTAAGTCAGCAGTGGCGGAACACCGGGACGAGTGCGGGAAACCAATATTTTTTCAAGAAGCCCACGTCCTGGCGAAACAGCCTCTCACTTTCAAAAGAAAGATTAGAGAGGCGACAGAAATAGCCAAAAGACCCGCCAACATGAATAGAGAGGACGGGTACAAGCTTCCGAGGTCTTGGCTGCCTGCAATAGCAGGGCTACGGAGCGGCGGCAGTGCCGTGGCGGCCCATGCGGACACGCGGAGAGCCGCAGTAGTGGTCGCGAGCACACAAAGCAATGGCACGCCGCAGCCGGCTTCTGGACAGCATGGAAACAGTGTGACGTCACAGCCATCACCTGTTCGCTATTCGTCCGTCTCCTCCAATGGGGTGGATTAATATAAAGACCAATAGAAAACAGCTATTTCAGCCAATAACAGATAATAAAGGAAACACCAATAAAGCATACCTTTCACCCCTCCTCCTCCTCCTAGTACAGCCAATCAAGTAACGACACGGTTTTCTCGTGCAGCTATTTAAGGAATCCAAGTGTGTTCATTTAGCAGTTAACGTAAGGCCCTGATGAAGGCTAGCTGCAACGCTGGCCGAAACGTTGGCGCAATTTAAAATTATGACGATGCGGTCTGATACCCTGAAGAATTTTATTGAAGCTATAATAATAATAATAATAATAATGATAACAGTGATAATAAAAGAATAATTACTTGACTGACAGTAAAATAAGTAAACTTTTTTTTCCTTAGAGTCAGAAGATTAAGTACTTCATGAGCACTTGCCAGTTATAGGCAAAGCTCCCAAGTTCAGGTCTCGGTCCAACACACAGTTTTAGCCACGAAGTTTCATATCAGCACACACTCTACTGCAGAGTGATAATTTTACTCTGGAACATCCCTCATACTGTGGCTAAGCCATTTCTCCACAATATCCTTTCTTCCAGGAGTGCTAGTCTTCCAAGTTCTGTAGGACAGTTTCTGTGAAGTTTGGAAACTAGGAAACGAGGCACCAGCAGAAGTAAAGTTGTGACAACTGGTCATGAGTCCTGTTTGGGTACCTCAGTCAGTAGAGCACTTGCCCGCAAAGGCCAAGGTCCTGAGTTCAAGTCTCGATCCAGCCAAGGACCTGAGTTCAAGTCTCAGTCCGGCATTTTCTACAGTTCTTGTAGAGGTTGCTAATAAATAAGGAGACAATCTTGCTTGCTTGAGATAATTAGCCAAGTTCTTGAGAATTATATAAGGCCTTTGAGAGACAGTGACTAAAGTTGAATTTCTTTCAGTGCATACATGACCAAAATACACTGCTGTGCTTTAAAATAGCTCTCTTGGAACTGTCAATAAGGTAAACAACCACATTTTCATTTTCATTTTCTCAAGCAGTTTCTTGCTTTCTGTTACAAGACTGGAGATTATTGCCTTTCCCATTAATTTTAAAAAATCTGAGGATCACCAGAAACTGAAGACATGGCTTTCAAATCACCAGTATCACTAATAACAACACTGAAGACCATTTTTAATAAATACAAATTTTCCTTTAAAAATTAACTGAATGATCAGTCTCATATGAAATGGCTCTTTTCTTTGTGCATGTGTATGACTGCAAACTTTCTCCAGTTTGCTTGTTTACAAATCACTGCAAATAAAATAAAATAAAATAAAAAAGCTGCAATAATTCTCTGTGCACATATTTCTTCTTCTTCTTTTTGTTTTTTGAGTCTCACAAGACACATTACGAGATATCTGCTTTCCATTTCCTATTCCTATACATAAAAAAGCTGCAATAATTCTCTGTGCATGTAATTTGTCACATCTGCTATTTGACTCTTACAGAGGAGTGTCTAGAGAACATCCAGTTCTCGTTGATGTGCATAAGGTATATGCTTGGCTAAATGAGGTGTTGTGGACAGTAGGTTTTGGATTTAATCAAACAAAATCAAATGATTGTGTGAACAACACCATACTCTTGGAAAAATTTTTCAGTGGTTCCATTTTTCTCAAGGAGACAAGAAGCAGAAAGGATTTTTCTAGTGACATGAAATAAAGAAAAACTTTAACTGAGGGGATGTAAAGTGTGGAGTGTCGTCATATTCTTGGGGCACAATATTTCTGATACATATTTCAATGATCTCCCACTAAACATGACAAACAATTTAAAATAAAATACTATTTACATACGAAAAATGTCAGACTGCTACACGAATGGAACTTAAAGTACATAGTTTATAATACAGAACTTTTGTAAGGAAAACATTATGATCAAGTAAACAGTAAAGTTAATTTTACATTTCTACATAAGACAGCTAGAAAGCTATCTTGGAAGTATCTCTCTCACAATCCTAGGCAGGAACTGTGGACAATCAAGGAGAGGAAAGGTATGTCATTCACAAAGATTTCCATTCCTCTGTTTTTTCTATATCTGCACTGCCGTCATTTGTGGGATGACATAACAACTCAGGGCACGGATATCAGTGCCTCTGCAAATGTTTCCTAAGAGTATAAGCAGAAGTTGTCCTGTAAGTAAGAGTCTCTTCACATGTCCTTAAAGCTATTTGTGCACTACTGAAGAATGGGAGAAATTTTATACATGAGGTTCCTCTTTTACGTTTCATTTCTGCTAGGGTGGGCATTCTAAAATTAAATGGATGGTGGAGGAAGGAAATAACAGCTACTTGAGATTTAGATGATGTCTACATGCTGATTTTGTAATGCTCCTCCACCAAAATCATCAGTCGAAAACAGGCATTTTGTTGTCTATTGGCTTGTGACTCACATCCTTAATGTTTGGTTTGTTTATAACTCCAGCTTGTACCTGATGACTACGGAGAAGATCTCACAGGTGACATCTGATGATTACCTTTGCCAGCTAACTGAAAAGACATGGCACCATGAGTACTGTTGGTACCTACAGAAAGCTGGGAAAGAAATAATGGTGTATGTGCTACCAGTACTTGCCCGAGCCAGATAAGTCCTCCAACTTCTTGACAAGTTCCTAAGTGCTTAAACAAATTATGTGGAGAACAGCAGTGACTGCACAGCATTAGAGGTCATTTTCACTTTGGCATATAGAACCTGCCTCATTATGCTTACTTCATGTATCTTCATTTGCTTACTGAGCAGCACTCTGTTACAAATCAAAATGTTCACAAAGCATCTTGATCACAATTGCAGACACAGAATCCTTCAAAATGGCATTGCCACGTATTTTACAAGTTGCATCCTCCTTGCATGCCAACATTATGTAGCCAAGTCACTAACATTCAAAACAGTGCAATTAGTTTGGTGTAGAAGATCTTACCTTGATGAGGTTTTGAGCAGCAAACAGGCATGTAGGAAAGGTCAATTAGCAGTTGAGCTTTACACACACACACACACACACACACACACACACACACACACACACTCTTTTTGTGCATTTTGTCACACAACAGAACAAAGAAGAATACTGATATCATACAGAAACACATAAATTTAAGCAGATGTGAAATGTTAACATTACATTTCATTCTTGCTAATTATTTTGAAAAGAATTATTACTTACAATAATACACAGATAGTGTCCCCCTTTATTGTGACTTGATGCACTGGCAGGAAGAAAGCAGTGACATAAAGTATTTAGTTAGTAGCATGCACAAATATTTATTTATTTTACTGGAAACAGTGGCAGAAAGCTCTGATAATATAAGTATTTACCTAATAGCATGTACATATATTTATTTTATTGGGAACATTTTATATATTCTGATACATAAATAGAATGACATTTGTATTTTACCTATGAGGTGTGTTCGTGAACTGTCAATGCCTATCAAAATTAAATGTGCCTTCTAATACTGTTATATGAGGTGCAAACCGTTTTAACTGGACCACCTCACGTTCACTGTATCCATAAGAATAATACAGGTCGATGATCTTCAGCTGCTTCATGGACTCTCTCATTGCAGATAGTGGTAAACCATTTACATTAGAATGCCTCATATGGAACCTTTTCAGGTTTTTCAAATGTAGTAGGTGCTGAAATGCAGCTGGACGCAAAGAATAGCACTGACTGATATCCAATTCAGTGACACCCGGACAATATTTTAAAAATGAAAGGTCCTTAAGAGCAGCGGTGTCTGTAATTTGTAAAATCTTCAATTTGCTGCAATTCTTCAGATTATATAGTGCTTCTGATGTAACCTTATTTGACTGATGCAAACAGAGCTCTTCTAGATCTGTGCAAGATTGACATAACAAGGATATTGTATCTGCACTGAGTGCTCTGGCACCAAAGAAATGCAGTGCTCTTAGACGTGCCAGGCTTCCCTGTTTCACCAACGGCTCAAAGGTGTCATCTTTGTCTGGAGGTGGTCTGTTACCCATATAAACCGTTAATGATTCCAATTTCACATTATCAGTGAAGAGTATGCTGCGACACCGACTTATAACAGACCTTGGAGCTGATACATTCTTGATGTTTAGATGGTCTACTATGCATTTCAGCTCATCACGCTCGATAGACGAGGAAATATATAAATGTGAACCAGTGAACCAAGCCTGGAAATTGTCTGAATTGTCCGATTTTCCAATACAAAGCGAAGTTATATGAGGAATCACCTTTGCTATCTCCACAACATCACGTGTATTATGCTTGCCATCTATCTTCTGTTCCTTCCCTTTCCAAACAGCTGGGCTCTTGCAGAGTATGTGCCATCTCTGACATACATATTGTGCACCTTTAACTATGTCAAGAGCTGACAAATGTGATAATATTTCAATAATCAGTTCATCCGGAAAATTCTCTATCATCCTTGTGATGACTGCTTTCAGTTATAACCTGCAAACCAAACACTAATATTAGTTTTTAAGCACATTGGTTTCTTAGCCTGTAATAATTAAACACAGGAAAATATTAAAATCTGTACCAGTTATTAAAATAGATGTTAAAAGTTAAAACAGGATATGTATTGGATCCATGTGCTACATCTACATGTACACCACTACTTTGCAATTAGCACTGAAATTCCTGGCAGAGGGTTCTTCAAACCTTATCTTCACACTATTTTTCTGCCATTCTACTCTCTAAAAGCGCATGGGAAAAATGGACACCTAAATCTTTCTGTATGAGATCTGATTTCTTTTATTTTATTAGGATGATCATTTCTCCCTATGTACGTGACATTAAAACACTTTCACATTCAAGGGAAAAAGTTGGTGATTGAAACTTCATGAGAAGATCTCACTGCAACAAAAACTGGTTCTGTTTTAATGATCCTCACCCCTACTCACATACCAATTCACAACACTATCTCTGTTATTTTGCTCTAATTCAAAATGACCTGTCTTCCTTTGGACATTTCAACGTCCTCTGTCAATCCTATCTGATACGAGTCCCATACCACAGTGCAATGCTCTAGCAGAGGATGAACAGTCTCTTTTGTAGAACTATTGCATCTTCTGAGTGTTCTGCCAATAAAATGCAGTCTTTGATTTGGCTTCCCCACTGTCACTTTTCTGACAGTGAGCAGCAGGTGTTCTATCTGCTGTAACTAACCAAAATTGCATAACTTCAGGCACAGCAGATAGAACACCTGCTGCTCACTGTCAGAAAAGTGACATCACTACTCAACAAGCAAGCAAGCCTGGCCAAAGAATGGCCAGACTACAGGACACAATTACAGACACATTTCAACATCTACAAAATAATAGGTATGGAGCACAGAGCTTCCTTTTTGTACACCATTACAACCAAAGTGTAGAAACTCTGTGTTAAACTGTGCACAGGAACTGTTCTCGAGAAAGTCTTGTATGATGATTTAGTGAAATTACTAGATGATTATTCTGACAAGTCAAATCCACGCAGCAGCTGCACACTTGAAATTTTTTCGTCTGAAGCAGCAGTGTGCTCAGACAGTCACACAGTCAACAGCAGACCTCAGAGGTCTCACCAGGCATTGCAAGTTTTAATGTTCACATGGAATTAACTGCATTGAAGTAATGTTACATGATGCCAACAGAAGTAATGTTACACGATGCCAACACACAGAATGTTTCTGATGCACATATTCATGCTGCAATTCTAAAACTAGTGTAACCACCAGAATGTTGAATGTAAGCATGCAGACATGAATGCACTGTCCTGTAGAGGTGCCAGATGTCAATTCGTGGGATGGCACTCCATGCCCGTTGCATTTGGTCGGTCAATAAAGAGATGGTTAATGCTGGTTGTGGGTTATGGAGTTGTCATCCAATAAAGTCCCGTATGTTCTCAATTGGAGACGTATCTGGCGATAGAACAGGCCAAGGCAACATGCAAACACCTCGCAAAGCACGTTGAGTTACAACAGCACACGAATGGCAGCAATGCTTTGGCACCCAGGGGCACCAGCCCCAGCAAACATAATGGATGTAAAGTTTGAAGCACAAAAAGCAATGCTCACACAGTCCTTAGCAGCCACGCGGGATTTTCAAGTATGCCCTAAGACTGCCAGGAGGTGCACAGAGAGCTACGGACCACCGTGTACCTCGCCAGGCAACAGCAAGAGGTCGCTGGCCCCATCACAAAACCTGGAGAACAGCTATTTAAGGAAACGCAAACCCAGGGATCACTGAAGACAATTCTCTTCGACAAGAGCTTGACGATTTATGCGCTGACTGCTTGCAGTTCCTCAATTAAGCTCTTGTCAAGATGGCATTGGTAACAACAGTGTAACACCGAGAAGTAAGCTTCTGCATTGGAAAACAGCTCTCTTTGAGTGTTGGTCATTTCAGTGTTTAGTTAACGCTTCAGGGAGTTAGGTGGAGCCAAATCCACAGAAGTGCATCTTGTTTGGAACTGCAGAAGAGGTGGAATTAATTTGTACTTACAAATTTTGACAACCAGAGCTGTTCTTATTCCAAAGGATGCAGCAGGTGAATGAGGCTTTTCTGGCACAAGTGCTTGCCTTAAAGACATCCTCTCCTGTTACTGTAGGGATTGGTGCTCAGCCCGCCGTCCAAGCACACCCAGGTGCATCAACACCACCGCCCTTTGACAAGAAAATCAAGCCTTGGGCCTGCTACACAGCTTGATTAGACCAGCATCTTGCAGAGTACAATGTCTGTGGCGATCAGCAGCAGCTTGCCTTATTGTTGGCCAATGCAGGATCCATGATCTACCAGCTGCTACAACAGTTACATTCCCAAGCGGAACCACACTTAGTGCAATATGATACTTCAATGCTCAGATACATTGCTGCAGCTTGACAAAAGTTCTTTCGCTGTCAGAAGTTACATACCGAAACCCATATGAAATGGATATCAAGACTCTAGAGTCTCTCCTGGGAATGCCAGTTTCAATGTGCCAATGAACAATGCAAGCTTCCTTATGCATCAGTTCTGGTCTGCGACATGATTTTAGTTTACATCCCTGATGGAGGTCCCCAGCAGGATCTCTTTAAGCTCAAAGATCCTTCACTCAACTCAAACCTTCTCAACATTTGGGCTTTTGAGCAATCTGTTAGAGGAGCAGCTTCTATCCAAGATCCAGAGCTGGCCTTTGCCTCCCATCCTGCCTTAGAAGCTCTGCAGCAGCGGTTGGTGTCCAAGTCTGATAAAGACCCTCCCAGGATGTGTCATTTCAAACAGTTAAGATCTTGTAAATAGTTTTTTGTTATCCATCTGTGACACCAATGCCATTTCTACAAGGCAAAGTGTACTGCCTGCAGTAAGTTTGGCCATGAAGCTGAAGTTTGTCACTCATCCAATCCATGTCCATGGATTGGGCACAGGGCGACCTCAAGGAGGATCCTTCCCAACCATATTTTCCAGAAGCTGCTGTCTATGAAGGTGGAGTTGGGAAAGCAAACCAGTCACCTTCCAGATTGACAATGGCTCGTGGCAGGATGCTTCTGGACCAGGTTCCACCATGGAGCTACGGTAACCCCAGCTAGGATTCTGGTTGTTACAGTTCTAATCTGCTTGGCCTTGACTTACTCCACGTTTTGGGCATCGAGGTTCATAACACCTCTGAAGCAGTCCCTCCCCCCAAGCCTCTGCACCTAAACCACCCCAGACCCATAACCCCCTTTTACACACTGCAGTCTCAAAATTTTTTAAGGACTGTTGTGTCGAGTTCACTCTCCAGGATAAGCTTCAACAGGACTTGCAACGACTCCAAGAGGCAAGAGAAGGGTATCCTCATCCCCACCACATGTAGTCACTGCACCTCCCCCATTGTGATTGTGGATAAACTGACGGGTGCTGTCTGCATTTGTGGTGACATCATGGCCACTGTGAATGACCAGTCCACAGTCATCGCATATCCCACTCATGAGCTTGAGGACATTGTTTCTCATCTTGTTGAGGGTACAGTATTCACCAAAATCGACCTTCAGGATGCTTATCTCCAACTCCAATTGGACGGTGACTCCCAAGAGATTACAGACATAAACACCCCTTTTGGATTAGTCTAATATAAGCAGCTTCCATTTGGCATATCCAGTGCCCCAGTGATCTTCCAGAGGTAATTGAAGCACTTATCAAAGGATGTCCCAGTGACAGTGAACTACCTCAATGACATGCACAGAACCTCAACACATACTTCTCCACATTCACAGCAGCGAACCTGCATTGTAATGTTGATAAATGTTCTTTTTTCCTCTGCCAGGTCGATTATTTAGGACACACCTTCAGCGCATCAGGCATACAGCCTATGCTGCAGCACGTATCTGCCAGCCAACAATTGCCAGCCCCCACAGATGCATCCCAGCTCAAGTCTGTCTTATGTCAGCTGAACTACTATCGATGGTTCATTCCACAGGCTGCAGCTATTGTGGAAAATAGTTCATATAAAGCTTGTTTGGTAACAGAAATCCTATCTGAATAACACATTCTTAAATATACAATGATCACTAGACTTTTCTAAATTGAACTATGGTAATTTTTGAACCAGGACAATAAATATAAACATAAACAGGAACTTGAACATAAAATACTTAGAACTCACAATCAGTAAACGAAATAGTAAACATGATTTTTAACATTTATAGGAAACCAGCAGCTTGTGACATCATAATAAATGCTAATCCATACCATCCTGCAAGATATGAGTTTCTTCTGTGCTAAGATTCACAGGGTCTTGGAAGTTCCTACTCACTTGGTAAATGTAAACAAAGAACTAGCAATCTTCAAACAAATTGCCATTGCCAGCAGTTACAGCGGAGATACAGTTAAAACAGTTTATATGATATTAAAGAAAAGACAATCACAGGTAGAAGCCACCACCCAAACACAAAACAAAAATGCAACTAAAATGAAATGTGTCAAAATTACATATAGAGGGAAAATTTATAATAAAATCAAGAATAGGTTTCAAAAATCTAATGCCAACTTAGATTTTAGAACATATAATACTTTGACATTATAATTGCACCATCACATAGATTGAATAAGGAGATATGTTTATATTGGTTTGGAGGTATACAATTAGGAGTAAGGTGACCGTAACAAATTTTACATAGGGCAGACCAGATGATCATTTCCTGCTAGATTCAGTGAGCACACTAATACACAAAATAAAATGAGCGCACTAATAAACAAAATAAAACTGCTTCCAGAACACACATGAAAAATATGAAGTATTATGAAAAATAAAATAATACACATTCAACAAAATGTGAAAATGCTACATAAAGTATCAAGGAAAGGAAACTGGACCTAAAGGAAAATTTACAGGTATACACTGGGAATAGCAGTACTTCCATAAAGTATTAAATGGTCAACTAGAAGTTAATAAAAAAATTTAATTGTTTTCATGACATTTTATAATTTAATTTCACTGTGCCTGTTATCATTCTTCATATCACAATTCATAGTTACTATTTATTTAACAATTAGTGTGCCATCTACTTGGGGGAGCTTTATTATGTCTTGGCTTAACACAGACTACATCTTAACTTACCCGGCCTTCGAGCATCAAGTGTTGGCATTTTTACATGTATAATTTGAATTTGATCTGATGTTAACTGTTAGTCGTAAGTGAATCTTGTCACTAAATTTGTCGTGTTTATGTTTTCTACATGGTCATTTAACCTGTTCTCTATGTGGTCATCACAATTTCCCACATCTGAGCTCATCCAGACTTTGAGCACTGAATTGTCATTTCTGTTTTAAATTAAAAATCCGAAATTTCACCTTAGTTGTTAACCTAATGTTTTTTCCTTTACCATTAAAACAAGTACACATCATCTCATATACAGTTATCAAGGGTTGTTTCAACATAGTTCCAAACCTGAGCTCACCTAGACCTCGAGCACAAAATGGGCAGTTTATATTAATAATTAGAATTCTGTCTTATGTCAGTGTCCACTGTAACCATAAGCTCAGTTAGATCACAAGCACCAAACTTTCAGCATAATCAGGATTATCTCTCATGTTAGTTGTGAACCTTAAGCAGTATGTCTCTCATGTTTAACTAATAATCAGACTTGTGTATCACATTAGCTGTGAACCATAAGTAGTATGTCTAAAAGTTCTCTCCACCTGGCTCACTACCAACTTAACTGAGCTGTACTCTGTGTGATCTGAATACATTTCATAATTAGGCTTTCCCAGACTTCAAAAATCTAATTTTTGTATATTTTATAGCAATAATTTTATTCAGTTTCACTTTAATCACTAACCATATTATTGTTCTACTTTCTTTATTCCATGAACATGAGAACCTATGAAGTTATGTACTGTTACGAAGTTGTATTCAAGTAGTTCCGAAGATTGTTTCTTGCTGTTATGATGGATATATGTTACGACCATGACCTTGACCCCTGGTTATGTTTTGTATGATTTCCTGTAATAACATGACAGTGTTTACGATGGCATGGTTTAGATGGCATGGTTTAGCTCCTGTTCCCTGTCCATATATTTTTGTGACATTTTATATTAACCCAGAAAACAGCTGTACAAACCTAGAACGAAGTTCTTGCCCACATACTATGAGATCTAGATGACCCAGACCTCGGGTTATATATATTACTCTATACAAATTATTTAAGTGGATAGATAAAAAATCTACTCACCAATCAATAACTGATTGTTTTTAATGTTACTCTATACAAAGCATTGGGTAGCACTATTTTTTCATTCTTATAACTTTTGTATTCATGTCACCCTTGTATTACATATTTTTAATACATATCATTGAAAGGCTTCTTGTGTTCATATTATTATCCACATTAATAGTCTACACCTTACCCTTACTTCAATCATCCTATGACCTAGACTTTATACATTACACTTGATTTTTTTAACATGTAAACTTGTTTTGTAAATTGGCTTTCTCTACATTTTTATGTTACACATCACATTTTATTATTGACTTGGTCTTTTTTGCATTTTAATCAACTTTTTGCTTATAATGTAAGCAACATTGACAAATTTTACATCAATTTCATGAAGTGCAATTACTTATATTTTTACTCAGCACTTTAAGAACATTCACACACTGGCATAATCCAATAACACTTTTGTGATATATACTTTGCTTTACCACAGCTTACATTGCAATTATGTTAACAGCTTTAGTACATTTGGTAAGAAACTTTTCACATTGTCTAATGTTGGTTTGTTGTTATTGTCTTGCTGCATTTGTACAAAATGTTGACCATTGATAATCATAGCTGTAGCCTCTGTGCATATTGTGAATATTATAATACATACAGTTACACTCCTCATACTGTTTTGCTATCATATCAAAGATTCTGTAATTGTATGACATCAAGTGTCTTAACATGCTTTATTTTTGCGTTGCTTATAAAACTGTATTTGTATATACTGTTATCACTACATTTTAACTTTAAATTGTACTATCCCTTGATGCTGGCATGTCTTTTCAAACATAATGAAAATGTAAATTATTTTCAGTACATACACTATGTGATCACAAGTATCCAGACACCTGAAACTTCCTGGCCGATTAAAACTGTGTGCCCGACCGAGACTCGAACTCAGGACCTTTGCCTTTCGCGGGCAAGTGCTCTACCAACTGAGCTACCGAAGCACGACTCACGCCCGGTACTCACAGCTTTACTTCTGCCAGTACCTCGTCTCCTACCTTCCAAACCTTCACAGTTTTACTTCTGCCAGTACCTCGTCTCCTACCTTCCAAACTTTGGAAGGTAGGAGACGAGGTACTGGCAGAAGTAAAGCTGTGAGTACCGGACATGAGTCGTGCTTCGGTAGCTCAGTTGGTAGAGCACTTGCCCGCGAAAGGCAAAGGTCCCGAGTTCGAGTCTCGGTCGGGCACACAGTTTTAATCTGCCAGGAAGTTTCATATCAGCGCACACTCCGCTGCAGAGTGAAAATCTCATTCTGGAAACATCCCCCAGGCTGTGGCTAAGCCATGTCTCCGCAATATCCTTTCTTTCAGGAGTGCTAGTTCTGCCGGGTTCGCAGAAGAGCTTCTGTAAAGCTTGGAAGGTAGGAGACGAGGTACTGGCAGAAGTAAAGCTGTGAGTACCAGGCGTGAGTCGTGCTTCGGTAGCTCAGTTGGTAGAGCACTTGCTCGCGAAAGGCAAAGGTCCCGAGTTCCGAGTCTCGGTCGGGCACACAGTTTTAATCTGCCAGGAAGTTTCATATCAGTGCACACTCCGCTGCAGAGTGAAAATCTCAATCCAGACACCTGGTTGAAAATGACTTACAAGTTTGTGGCGCCCTCCATGGATAATGCTGGAATTCAACATGGTGTTGGCCCACCCTTATAGCCTTGATGATAGCTACCACTCTTGCAGGCATACGTTCAATCGGGTGCTGGAAGGTTTCTTGAGGAATGGCAGCCCATTCTTCATTGAGTGCTGCATTGAGAAGAGGTACTGATGTCGGACAATGAGGCTTGGCACCAAGTCGGCGTTCCAAAACATCCCAAAGGTGTTCTATAGGATTCAGGTCAGGACTGTGCAGGCCAGTCCATTACAGGGATGTTATTGTCATGTAACCATTCCGCCACAGGGCATGCATTATGAACAGATGCAATCGCCATCCCAGAATTACTCTTCAACAGTGGGAAGCAAGAAGGTGCTTAAAACATCAATATAGGTCGATGCTGTGATAGTGCCATTCAAAACAACAAGGGATACAAGCCCTCTCCATGAAAAACAAGACCACACCATAACACCACTGCCTCCAAATTTTACTGTTGGCACTACACATGCTGGCAGATGATGTTCACTGGGCATTCGCCATACCCACGCCCTGCTATTGGATCGCCGCATTGTGTACCTTGATTCGTCACTCCACACAACATTTTTCCACTGTTCAGTTGTCTAAAGTTCATGCTCCTTAAACCAAGCGAGGCATCACGTTTACCAGCGTGATGTGTGGCTTATGAGCAGCCGCTTGACAATGAAATCCAAGTTTTCTTAGCTCCCGCCTAACTGTCATAGTACTTGCAGTGGATCCTGATGCAGTTTGGAATTCCTGTGGAATGGTCTTGATGGGTGTCTGCCTATTATACAGGGTTATTACAAATGATTGAAGCGATTTCACAGCTCTACAATAACTTTATTATTTGAGATATTTTCAAAATGCTTTGCACACACGTACAAAAAGTTTTTTTAGGCATTCACAAATGTTCGATATGTGCCCCTTTAGTGATTCGGCAGACATCAAGCCGATAATCAAGTTCCTCCCACACTCGGCGCACCATGTCCCCATCAATGAGTTCGAAAGCATCGTTGATGCGAGCTCGCAGTTCTGGCGCGTTTCTTGGTAGAGGAGGTTTAAACACTGAATCTTTCACGTAACCCCACAGAAAGAAATCACATGGGGTTAAGTTGGGAGAGCGTGGAGGCCATGACATGAATTGCTGATCATGATCTCCACCACGACCGATCCATCGGTTTTCCAATCTCCTGTTTAAGAAATGCCGAACATCATGATGGAAGTGCGGTGGAGCACCATCCTGTTGAAAGATGAAGCCGGCGCTGTCGGTCTCCAGTTGTGGCATGAGCCAATTTTCCGTGGGCTACGCGTGAAACTTGCCCGCACGCGTTCAACTGTTTCTTCGCTCACTGCAGGCCGACCCGTTGATTTCCTCTTACAGAGGCATCCAGAAGCTTTAAACTGCGCATACCATCGCCGAATGGAGTTAGCAGTTGGTGGATCTTTGTTGAACTTCATCCTGAAGTGTCGTTGCACTGTTATGACTGACTGATGTGAGTGCATTTCAAGCACGATATAACGCTTTCTCGGCTCCTGTCGCCATTTTGTCTCACTGCGCTCTCGAGCGCTCTGACGGCAGAAACCTGAAGTGTGGCTTCAGCCGAACAAAACTTTATGAGTTTTTCTACATATATGTAGTGTGTCGCGACCATGTGTCAATGAATGGAGCTACAGTGAATTTATGAAATCGCTTCAATCATTTGTAATAGCCCTGTACATTACGTCCCTCCTCAGCTGCCGGCAGTCTCTGACAGTCAACAGACAAGGTCGGTCTATACGCTTTTGTGCTGTATGTCCCTTCATGTTTCCACTCCAATATCACATGGAAACAGTGGACCTAGAGATGTTTAGAAGTGTGGAAATCTCGTGTACGCATGAATGACACAAGTGACACCCATCACCAGACCACGATCAAAGTCCGTGAGTTCCGCTGAGTGCCCTATTCTGCTCTCTCGCGATGTGTAATGACTACTGAGATCACTGATATGGAGTACATGGCAGTTGGTGGCAGCACAATGCACCTAATATGAAAAATATATGTTTTTGGGGGTGTCCGGTTGTTTTTGATCACATAGTGTATTTTCCTATCAGTATGATCGGAAAAAATTACTGCATGCTCTAGAATGTTGCAGTAATTTTGGAAGCTTGTTGCTAACATAAACAAATTGGTTTACTTTGTATATAACATAACATCACTCCTACACTAAATGTTATAATGTATGAGACTGTCTATACCTGGTGCTACTCTGCTGTATTATATAATTCTTGTGATAACTTCCCGGCAGTACGGAGCCTGTTATCAACATATACACATCTTTCAGCAGTGGATGTGCTCCAACTGATGTATTTGACATCTCTGTGCTTTGGTGATACAGTTATGGCTTTTATTTTAGTGTACTTAGTGTTACATAGAAGTAAATTTTCTGTGAGGTAAACATTATTTTAGCCTATAACGGTGGGGACACCACAAATTTTTTAAGCATTTTCTTTCAGGTAATATTTTGAATTTCAAAGTTTACATCCATATTTTCAATGGCTTTCTTTCAGGTAATATTTTGAATTTCAAAGTTTACATCCATATTTTCAATGGCTACTGGCAATGTGCCACAAGTAGCAGATTTATAATTCATGTATCCGATAGAGTTTACAGTTTTTTGAAATCACATATGATAACTATAAACCTTGTAACATATTTGTAACACTTGCAGATCTGAAAATGGTACTATAGCTTTGCTGAAACTAGTAATCAGAATATGTATCAACTGTGATCTGGGCAATGAAACTTCTATTTTGGAAGTTTTTCTTGGATAACTATTTACGAGACAAATTCAGCAATAGCTCTGTTTTAGACCTGGCAAGAAAATACAGAGAAAATGAGTCATGTGGGCTCTGCACATGAGTGGCTGTTAACCAGGTAGCTGACTGTGTGCGGCATGCAAACACAGGTTTTTTGGATTACGCAACTCTCCATACAGCCTAGCTAATGATAACTGTTGGAAATTCCACAATATTAGTGGAAGATCCTTAAATGTCATCCACAGCCAAGACTATCAAAATCCCAGTGATCAACTTCCGAAGCATTTGCAACAAAATCATGGTGTTTACACAGTTCTAAAATCAGTAGAGCTCAACAGAAAGTTGGAAAAATCAGTTACTGACAGCAGTAGGATTTTTGCGATAAATGTAAGCACTTATCAAAAGGATAGATCAATGGGAAATTGAAGTGTTGTGTTTGTCTCGGTGGACAGGAAAGTCAAATCCATGAAGATGGTGAGTGATTGGACAAATCACAGTTATCAACGGTGGGTAAAAACTGGATATTTCTACTGACCACCACACTCATCTACAAATATAACTGAAAACTTTAAACAAAACCTCAATTGTCAGTACCATTGTTCCCCAACCATAATGCCATCATTGGAGAAAGCTTTTATCATTCTACAATCAACTGGGAAAATTACAGTCTTGTAAACGGTGGATGGACGTGACATCCTATGAAACAATACTGTGCATCTTCCCTGAAAACTATCTAGTTAGATTAAATTAGATCAGATGCACACATGATGGAAATATATTAGACATAATGGCAAAAAATAGAACTGACCTCTTTGAAAAAGTCCATTATAAAATTGGTATGAGTGACCATGAGGCAGTTGTAGCAACAACAATTACTAAAGTACAAAGGGAAGCTAAAACAGTTGGAAGCTTCACAAATTTAGTACTTTACATTAAAAGGCTGTCATTTCACTTCTCAAAGAGGAACACAAAACACTTAACAGGAGCATCTACAAGAACTGTATTTCAAGTTTGAATGAATTGTTTACTATACACCAGATAGTTACAAGGGGGCGGACAAAAATATTAAAACACCACAAACACGACACATTACCATTCCTAATACATTGCAGAAAAACTGTTGGCATTCAAAGCAGCTTCCAATCATTTCACAACCAATGAATACTGGTCTTGTATGGTTTTTAACGGAATCTCATACGTTTCTTCATGGAAAATAGTGCAAAGTTCAGTTAATGGTGTGGAGGTGGATAGCAACCATGTACACTTCCCTCCAAACTACACCACCAAGGGTCAATAATATTGAGATCTGAGGACTGTCGACAGGGGGAAAATACAAGAATTCCTCCTCATCCTCACAAAACTAGTCCTGGACTACGTGAACTGAGTGAACAGGGGTTTTGATGTCTTGGAACACAACCTCACCATTGGGGAACAAGCACTGTAGCATGAGATGGATAATATTAGTCAAAATAGCCACATAATCTATGGCAGTAATGCGACCTTGCAGAGTACCCATCAGGACTTTGGGACAACACAATATGGCTGCCCAAATTATCACCAAACCCTCACCTGTTTCACTCTTGGGACGTAAACTCCACCAGAAGCTGGAAACAGTGTGAAGGAAGACTCATCTGACCAAATGACTTCTTTCCACGACTTCCTGTCATGGATAACCAGATAACTCACGAGTGGTTTTGAAATTCCATCTCACCCCACAATTCCCAGCTTCTACAAATCACTTTGTGCTGTTTTGCTGCTGACAGGGTTCATCAGGTGAAGCAGTCAGCTCCACAGTGACTTTTGCAGATGCACTCTTATTTTTTGTCAGAATCCACTTCACTTCAATGACTGTCCATCACTACCACTCAACACACACTTTCATCTGCACTGTGACTTAGTGGAAGATGTTTTCCCACTTTCCCTGTATGTGGCATAAGTCTTTGAAACTGTGCCTCCTGAAACACCAAACACATCAGTTATCTTGGTTACAGAAGCACCCACCATACGTGCACCAAAATTTTGCCCATGTTCAAATTCACTTAGCTCCGACATACAGCACTCACAACTACACAGAACACTGTTCTAACCAAGATGACACTTGCAACATTTTGAGGACACTGCACAGATGCCATTCATTGTCAAATACAACAGTGCAACCTGCAGGCTTGCCTAGTATCTGCATTTATGTCCAAGCATGCATTTCTCATGTTGTTTCCACATTTTGTCTAACCCCTGTGTACCTGATAGAACAATCACTGTAAAGAAACTTCTAAAGAATCAGAGATAACAGGTGTAAAAAAGCACACCTACAGATAAGAATGTGCCCAATGAAACACATTGAACTGTCAAGATGGCAAAGCAGGGTTGACATCTAAAGAGGGGGAAAGGGGGGGGGGGGGGGGGGGGGGGGGGGGGGGGGGGGGGAAGATCACTAAATAAAGTTAACAAATTCTAAGCTCATTTACATTATGTATTAACAAAAGATATACCATTCAAAAGATAATACAGAAAACAAAAGATTGGAAGTCCTACAACATTTGCCACGAAAACAATGGTTTTGAGAGTTAAAATGAAAATGCAAACTTCTTAAAGCTTAATCAAGAAGGTGTCACCTATGTTATCATGTAAAACAATAGTCATATCTCACAAAAGTTAGATAAATCCTAACTCTTTAACTGGTTCAAACAAAATACTTTAATGTCTCTTGGCACCACGTGGTCTGCAAATCCAAGAAATTAGTAATATTTTGGCTTATGAGATGTTAATCACTAAAAAGATGTTTAACAAGCTTTAAATTGTCAACTTTCAGTCACTCTCCAAAACTGATAGCGATGACAAAAGTTAAGAAGAGATATGAAAACGAAGTTCTTCCTTTTGTGTGTCAAGCAGAATATCACTGATGTATTTCAGGTCCGGTGGAGATGAAGTCTGTGGTACACGCAGCACAGTCCCAGAAAATACCCTCTCCCTTGGCAGATAGGACACGGAGTAAACATACTAGCCGCGAGCCAGACGGCCTCCCAGTAACCAGCCTGCCCCTCGGCAGTCACCACACAAGAACTTTCACGAAATCCAAAGAAATTCATGAAATCTAAAACATGCTAGCCACTTGAACACAATGACTTCTTATGTCCTGTACCTTCGCACAGATACATATGCCACATAACAGATGCGAAAAACTTCTCTTGTGGTTTTCTTGGAACTGCCAGGGTAGTGCACTTTACTACATGCACATTATGTTGTTTTAATGGCCTACTAACGGACCATCAAGTTCGAAGTAAATCTGTGATCTCAGCATTGTGGCCTCCTCTTGTCACTTACCACACCTATGCTTAATGTGAAAAGTACGGTCATATAGGGGGTATCAAGTGTAATTTGTGGGTGGACAAAGGACCCAGCACTCGTTGTTCCTTTTGTATATCAATGACCTTGAGGACAATATTAGGAATATTCCATGTAAAGGACACACTTACAATATTTAAAAGTTTAAATTTTAGTTCTTTTTATATATATTTCTGAAAGGGCTCGACGTTTTACTGTATGGCAACGAAGGTTTGTGGCCCATTATTGTTTTCCCTCCATAACTTGTAACCATTTTTATAATGCCATATGATTTTCATGTGAAGAGAGTGCAAATAATTGGAGATTTTGGACCTTCACTTCAACTAATTGGCAGTTAAGAATTAGCATATCAGTATTTATATTACTGTTAAATACTCTTATGTATTGTATAAAGAGTATAAAACTGATGTAAGTAAATTATAGGCTGGGGGGTAAATAATATAATACAACAGCATGAACTTTCATGAAACATGAGTCACTTTCATGCAATTAAGTTTTTATACCATGAGAGACATTAGAGATAACTTTATCTTGTTCAGTAATTTACTTCTTAGTGTGAATGTGTAAATAACACCACTATTAAAAATTTCCGAATTTCAACCAATATTGCAAAAACATAAAATTAAATGTGTAATGTCAGTCACATAATATGAGTCACAGTTGAAATATTTTAAGATTAGAAGAAGAGGATGCCCTTAGCAGCAGCAGAAAGATAAGAGTAGGAGGAGGCAAATCTACTGGAACTTATCTGCTACATCCCGTGGTAAAGAAGCCATAGATGGAATTAGTGCAGTTGCGGAACAGCTGGTGGGGAATGCAGTAAAAAGCGAAAATTCATAGTACGTTATGCATCAACTTTTACTCAGGTAGCTGCAAGTACCACAACTATGCAGGTTTCTCATGTGTCTATTGATGAAATTCAAGGAATCAATGTGAAACTTAATCTTGCTCAAATATTTTCTTCAGCCCCATCAGTACCAAACATAAAAAGGATTCACTACGAGAAAGGAGTACTACAAACATATCTGCTCTCTCCAAAGGATTTTGCTGCTGCAGATCATCATATTGAAGAATCTATAGAAAGTGTGAAAATTGGAGACTGGTACAAAGTAGAATATGACAGTAAATTCAATGCTGGAGAAGTACATGCAGTTTTTGGAAATTCTTTCTTAATGGGTGCAATGGAGTGTGCTCGTCACTATTGGGAATGGCCTGTAAAATGTGAGGAAATTATAAAGAAAATTAATCCACATGATGATGTCAATGCAAGAGGATATTTCCAGTTCTCTGACTTTTAATTGAATTTACAGTTCATTTTCCCAGATGTGATGCTCTTATAATTTTTCATAGAGTCTGAAAAGTGAAATGTTAATGTTAAGTTTATCTTATTTGGCACATAATGTCATATTTTCATTTCTCTGCTAGCAGGAAAAAAGTTTTTCCAACAAGACGTAGCAAGTAACATGAGTCACGCACCTTCTTCAGTATATTATAATATTTCACATGGTATAAATATTTTTAAAAATCTGTAACTCTGTCATTTGAATGCCAACCTAATATGCATTTTCTGTGATAAAACCAGATCCATACTCCAAATAGTTTGAGGATACTTTTAACCTAAAATGCACATTAGGAACAGGATGTCCCAAATTTATAATGTTTATAACTTGAGTCATAACATAAAAGCAACTTGCTTTAAATGTTCAGAAATGTAAAACTGTACACTTCACAAAATGAAAAAAAAAATGTAGTACAACAATAAAATCAATGAGTCACAGTTGGAATCAGCCAACTTGCACAAATACCTGGATGTAACACACTGTAGTGATATGAAATGGAATGGTCACATAGGCTCCCTCATGGGTAAACCAGATGGTGGACTTCGTTTTTGGTAGCATGGGATGATCATGATGATGATGATGATTAGTGTTTTTGGGCTCACAATAACGAGGTTACCAGTGCCTGTTCCCAAAATAAATGTTGACGAGTGCAGCCAAGATCGTTTAAACAAGAATCAATTCAGAGCCGATCTTTGTGAGAATTGTAAATGCTCAAATTTCAAGATTGGACACAGCACATCAAAACAGGTAGATAACTAAAAATAAAATACCAGTGCAAAACAGGTAAAAATAATTAACTGTGGCTGGGTGACCACTTACAAATAATGGGTGACCAAACCACTTTACAACACATTAAGATCTCAATCCCAATATTTTTGGAAGAAGTCCAGACATCACACAAAAACGTAAAACTCTAGCCACACTCGCCTCATTATTAGTTAAAATAGAGGGCAGGTCTTTTGGGAAACTTAAATCTTCCCTCAAACCCACATATAAAACACACTCAGTTAAAATATGTCGTATCGACAGCTGTGTCCCACATGTCTGACACGTTGGTGGCTCCTCACGACGTAACAGAAAACCATGTCTCAATGGACAATGTCCTTTTCGAAGCCATGTAAGGGCTACTTCCTCAGCTCGTCGTGGTCGGAAGGAAGTAAGCCACGGTCGGACAGAATCCTTCACCGCTCGCAACTTATTATCCCTCACTTCCAGCCACTGAGCCTCCCACCAACGCATGACCTTCCGAATCACGAATGATGTTATTGGCTGCAGGGGGATGGAAGAGCAAGCAGGAGGTGGGATGGAGCAAGCCTCCTTGGCAAGTTCATTTCCAGGAATTCCTATGTGCCCTGGAACCCAGCAGAAAATTACATCCTTACCCCGCTTTTGCAAGAGCAGGAGTGCGTCCTGAACTTCTTGCACCATCCGATCTGCTGGGTACATCTGTTCAAGAGCATGTAGAGCACTTTGGGAATCTGAGCAAATGATGAATTTCTTGCCATGATGTCGTCGCATATGCTCTAATGCTTTCAGAATGGCAAACAGTTCTGCATGGAAAACTGAGCACTGCTCTGGGAGCCCTATCCTACGGACAGTATCGGGAAACACAGCAGAGTAGCCCATAAAAAACGCCTGTTTAGACCCATCCGTGTAAACAGTAATAAAATCTGAATGGTGGTCTAAAATCTCAGTAAATTTAATTTTAAAAAGGTGGTCCGTGGTACAATACTTCTTGTAAGTAGCCAGATCAAGAAGTAATCTCGGCCGTTGTAGTATCCAGGGAGATCCCCTACTCCATCTCCGGTTGAAGACCTTAACGCCCTCCAGGTGTACTGACTCGAGACTCTCCTTTGCACAGATGCCAAACGGCTTTGTTTTCTTCAAACGGTGGCGGAAGAGACGTTCCAGTGCTGGCTGTGAAAAGATGTTGGACGCCAACGAAATAGGAGTGGACTTGGCCCTGTATGCTTGCCATACCATGAGGAGAAGACGCCGAATGGACAGCGGAGGCTCTCCAGCCTTGACACATAGACTAGCAACTGGACTCGTGCGATAAGCCCCCGTTGAAAGCCTAATAGCCTCATGGTGAATCACATCCAACATTTTGAGGTACGAAGGTCTTGCAGATCCATAAGCTTGACATCCCTATTCGAGTCGAGGTCGCACAAAGGCCTTATAAAGTTGGAACAGATGTGCCCTGTCAGCACCCCAGGACCTAAGACTGACACATTTAAGGAAGTTTAAAGCCTTGAAACAGTGGACTTTTAGATCCTTTAGGTGTGTCAACCACGTGAGCTTCTCATCAAAAATAAGCCGAAGATATTTCACTTTTTCCTTAAAGGTGAGAACAGTGTCTCCTAGTTTTAAAACAAGGAGATTAAAAAGAGAACGGGAACAGTTAAAATCTACACAAACAGTCTTCTCCAAAGAGAATTTAAAACCTGTGGTCTTAGACCATTCCTCCAATCGCAGGATCGTCAGCTGTAATTGGCGTTTAGCAGTTGTAAGGGAGGAAGATGCACAGAAAATGGAGAAATCGTCCACAAACAAGGAGCACTGTACGGGCCGTCGTACTGTGGACACAATACTATTGATTGCAATTGCGAAAGCTGTCACACCGAGGACACTTCCTTGAGGGACACCGTTCTCCTGCTTAAAATGGTCAGACAGGACATTCCCAACCTTATACCTAAAATACCTGCCCGACAGAAAGGATCTGATGACTGTGGGTAAATGCCCACGGAAACCCCACTCATAAAGCTGCCGCAAAATGTTATGCCTCCAGGTAGTATCATACGCTTTTTCCAGGTCGAAAAAACCCTGATACGGTGTTGCTTAAATGGGAAAGCATCTTGTATCACTATTTTGAGTAGGATCAGGTTATCTAAAGTAGTAAATGAAGCAGGCAAAAAGGAATACAAACGTCTCAAAAATGAGATCGACAGGAAGTGCAAAATGGCTAAGCAGGGATGGCTAGAGGACAAATGTAAGGATGTAGTGGCTTATCTCACTAGGGGTAAGATAGATACTGCCTACAGGAAAATTAAAGAGACCTTTGGAGATAAGAGAACCACATGTATGAACATCAAGAGCTCAGATGGAAACCCAGTTCTAAGCAAAGAAGGGAAAGCAGAAAGGTGGAAGGAGTATATAGAGGCTCTATACAAGGGCGATGCACTTGAGGACAATATTATGGAAATGGAAGAGGATGTAGATGAAGATGAAATGGGAGATACGATACTGCGTGAAGAGTTTGACAGAGCACTGAAGGACCTGAGTCGAAACAAGGCCCCCGGAGTAGACAACATTCCATTGGAATTACTGACGGCCTTGGGAGAGCCAGTCCTGACAAAACTCTACCATCTGGTGAGCAAGATGTATGAAACAGGCGAAATACCCTCAGACTTCAAGAAGAATATAATAATTCCAATCCCAAAGAAAGCAGGTGTTGACAGATGTGAAAATTACCGAACAATCAGTTTAATAAGCCACAGCTGCAAAGTACTAACACGAATTCTTTACAGACGAATGGAAAAACTAGTAGAAGCCGACCTCGGGGAAGATCAGTTTGGATTCCGTAGAAATACTGGAACACGTGAGGCAATACTGACCTTACGACTTATCTTAGAAGAAAGATTAAGGAAAGGCAAACCTACGTTTCTAGCATTTGTAGACTTAGAGAAAGCTTTTGACAATGTTGACTGGAATACTCTCTTTCAAATTCTAAAGGTGGCAGGGGTAAAATACAGGGAGCGAAAGGCTATTTACAACTTGTACAGAAACCAGATGGCAGTTATAAGAGTTGAGGGACATGAAAGGGAAGCAGTGGTTGGGAAGGGAGTAAGACAGGGTTGTAGCCTCTCCCCGATGTTATTCAATCTCTATATTGAGCAAGCAGTAAAGGAAACAAAAGAAAAATTTGGAGTAGGTATTAAAATCCATGGAGAAGAAATAAAAACTTTGAGGTTCGCCGATGACATTGTAATTCTGGCAGAGACAGCAAAGGACTTGGAAGAGCAGTTGAACGGAATGGATGGTGTCTTGAAGGGAGGATATAAGATGGACATCAACAAAAGCAAAACGAGGATAATGGAATGTAGTCGAATTAAGTCGGGTGATGCTGAGGGTATTAGATTAGGAAATGAGACACTTAAAGTAGTAAAGGAGTTTTGCTATTTGGGGAGCAAAATAACTGATGATGGACGAAGTAGAGAGGATATAAAATGTAGACTGGCAATGGCAAGGAAAGCGTTTCTGAAGAAGAGAAATTTGTTAACATCGAGTATGGATTTAAGTGTCAGGAAGTTATTTCTGAAAGTATTTGTATGGAGTGTAGCCATGTATGGAAGTGAAACATGGACGGTAAATAGTTTGGACAAGAAGAGAATAGAAGCTTTTGAAATGTGGTGCTACAGAAGAATGCTGAAGATTAGATGGGTAGATCACATAACTAATGAGGAAGTATTGAATAGGATTGGGGAGAAGAGAAGTTTGTGGCACAACTTGACCAGAAGAAGGGATCGGTTGGTAGGACATGTTCTGAGGCATCAAGGGATCACCAATTTAGTATTGGAGGGCAGCGTGGAGGGTAAAAATCATAGGGGGAGACCAAGAGATGAATACACTAAGCAGATTCAGAAGGATGTAGGTTGCAGTAGGTACTGGGAGATGAAGAAGCTTGCACAGGATAGAGTAGCATGGAGAGCTGCATCAAACCAGTCTCAGGACTGAAGACCACAACAACAACAACAACAACAACAACAACAGGGTGGAATGATACCTCCTGAACCCACACTGGTAACGGGTAACTAAGGATCTGGATTCGAGAACCCACACCAGGCGCCTATTGACCATACACTCAAATGTCTTTCCTACGCAGCTCGTGAGACTAATGCTATGATAACTACTGGGATCGGTCAGATCCTTCCCTGGTTTCAAAAGTGGAATTAAAATCGATTCTGTCCACGAACTTGGAAGTCACCTGTCTTCCAAATTTCATTAAAAAGTTGGAGGAGGTCTTCCTTTGACCACAGATCCAACTGCTGCAGCATGCTATATGATATCAGGTCTTGACCAGGTGCAGTATCACGAGATACTGACAGTGCAGAGTCCAACTCCCACAAAGAGAAAGGCTTGTTGTATTCCTCAGTGTTGTTTGAACTGAAATCAAAACCAGCCTTCTCCAGTGTACCCTGATAGCGATGAAATTCTGGGTCCTGGCTAGTTTGAAATGATTCTGCCATTGCCTGGGCGATGTCCCTTGGAGATGTTAGGAGACACCCCTGCTCACGTATAGCTGCTATTGGCGGTCGATAGTGTTGCCTTGAGATACTCCTAATGGCTTCCCATACTTTGCTCGAAGATGTGGACTGTTGATGGAGTTCAGGAACTCTCGCCAAGACCTCCGTTTACTCTCTCTAATGATTCTTCTCGCCCGCGCCTGTGCTATTCAGGAAGTTGCCAGATTCGCATCAGTAGGGCACCGATGGAATCTTCTCAAAGCCACCCTTCTGTCTCTGATTGTGGTATGACAGTCGTCATTCCACCAAGGGACAGGCTGCCTCACAGATGTTCCCTTTGACTTTGGTATGGATACATCAGTGGCATGGTGCATCACTGCCGTAATGTGATCCACCCAATCCTGGATGCCTTCACACTGTTCAAAAACAGCCAACTGCCTGTAGTGTGTCCAGTTTCCCTTCCTGAAGAACCATTTCAGCAGCTTTTCGACACGGCCCGTTTCAACTGGCAGATGGAGCCAGATAGGATAATGGTCACTGACATGAAGGTCATCGTCTACTACCCACTGAGCAATGTCCGCAAGCACAGGCGAACAGAGAGGTCTATGGCGGTGGACGAACCTGAAGCGGTGCTAAAATGCGTGGCCTGACCCGTGGTGGTGGTGGTTGTTGGGATGTTTAAGGGGGACTAAACAGCGAAGGTCATCAGTCCCCCATTCCAAAATCAGGCGAGCCGAAAATCTACGGAGCAGATAAAAACCAAAGGGGGAGGAGACGTCCCCCCAGGCGCTAAAAGAACACAAATGCAGCAACAAACACTACAGACAAGAACAGGACAGAGGAACACCAGACAGAAAGAAACAGAAGAAAGGAGGATGGCCGGAGACTGGTTGACTGACCATGAGAAAAAAAGGGAAAGAGTCAACCATCTGACGGCACACCAGAACAGCAACAGACACAAGGACAAAAGACACAGAGAGGGAAAAGTGCAGGACCCCCCTAAATGGATCCATAAAAAGGACTACTACGGATAAAATGTAAAACATTGTCAGCCATGGAGGCATCGTCGGATAAAACCAAAGCCAAAGTGCCCGGGAGATTAAAAGATTGCCGGAGTGTGCGCAGTCGAGGACACTCCAATAAAATGTGGCCGACCGTCAGCCGGGACCTACACCGACACAAGGGGGGATCCTCCTGACGCAACAGATGGCCGTGCGTCAGGTATGTATGGCCGATGCGCAGCCGACACAGGACTACCGAGTCCCTGCGAGAAGCCCGCTGGGAGGAACGCCACACATCGGTCGTCTCCTTAACAGCCCGCAGCTTATTCGGGGATGTCAGGCCACGCCACCCATCAGCCCACACCCCAAGCACCTTACGGCGCAACACCAGCTGCAGGTCGCGAGCTGTGAGGCCGATCTCCAAAGCTGGGGCGTCGATCGTCCCCTTGGCCAGCCTGTCAACACGTTCGTTCCCCGGGATGCCAACATGACCTGGCGTCCAAACCAAGACCACCGAACGTCCAGAACAGGCAATGGCGGAAACAGACTCCTGAATAGAGGACACCAGAGGAGAAGAGGGATAGCAGCGGTCGATGGCCTGAAGGCTGCTCAGGGATTCACTGCAGATGACGATGGACCTACCTGAGCAGAAACGCATATGCTCAAGAGCGCGCAAGATGGCCACCAGCTCTGCAGTAAAAATACTGCAGCCAGCCGGCAAGGAGCGTTGCTCAACATGGGCAGCGTGAGCGAAAGCGTAGGCAGTGCGACCATCAACCAGGGAACCATCAGTGTAGACAGGCTCACAGCCCGGAAATGATTCGAGGAGCGCAAGAAAACGGCGACGGAGGGCCACAGGCGGAACCGAGTCCTTAGGTCCCTGTGCCAAATCCAGACGGACGGACGACCGGGACAAACACCAGGGAGGCGTAGGTGTACGGACCCGGAAGGGAGGCAGAAGAGGGAATGACCCCAGTTCTGACAGCAGGGACTGGACACGGACAGCTACGGAAAGCCCAGACCTAGGTCGCCGTTCGGGCAGATGGAGGACCATGGCAGGGAAAAGCAGGCGACGATTGGGATGGTCTGGCGAGCAATGCACGTGGACAGCATAGTCGGCGAGCAGTCGATGGCGGCGAATCCACAGCGGGGGAACCCCGGCCTCCACCAGTAGACTATCTACGGGGCTGGTACGAAAAGCGCCAGTTGCAAGCCGAACCCCACAGTGGTGTATGGGGTCTAACAACTTCAACACTGAGGGTGATGCAGACCCATAGGCCAGGCACCCATAATCAAGCCGGGACTGCACAAGGGCTCTGTACAATCGCAGCAGCGTGCAGCGATCTGCACCCCAAGACGTGTGGCTAAGGCAGCGGAGGGCGTTGAGGTGCCGCCAGCATTTTTGCTTCAGCTGAGTAACATGAGGAACCCATGTGAGCCGGGAATCAAACACGAGTCCCAAGAAGCGGCAAGTGTCCACCACTTCAAGCAGGTGGCCGTCGAGGTAAAGTTCAGGATGAGGGTGGACCGTCCGACGCCTGCAGAAGTGCATAACGCGAGTCTTGGCTGCAGAGAACTGAAAACCATGAGTCAGAGCCCATGATGCTGCCTTGCGAACGGCGACTTGGAGCCTGCGGTCGGCGACTCCCGTAGTCGTGGAGCTAAATGAGATGCAGAAGTCATCGGCATACAAAGAAGGAGACACTGACGACCCCACTGCTGCAGCCAGACCATTAATGGCCACTAGAAATAAGGAGACGCTCAACACCGAGCCCTGCGGGACCCCATTTTCCTGTATATAAGATGAACTAGAGGTGGCACCGACTTGCACCCGGAAAGAGCGGCGCAATAAAAAGGCTTGAAGAAAAGCCGGGAGCCGACCACGAAGACCCCACTCATGCAACATGGCTAGGATGTGATGCCGCCATGTGGTGTCATATGCCTTCCGCAGATCGAAAAATACAGCAACGAGATGCTGACGTCGGGCAAAGGCCGTACGGACTGCAGATTCCAGCCGCACCAAATTGTCCGTGGCAGACCGGCCCCGACGGAAGCCACCCTGGGATGGAGTGAGGAGACCGCGCAACTCAAGGACCCAACACAAACGCCGCCCCACCATACGTTCGAGCAATTTGCACAAAACGTTGGTGAGGGTAATGGGACGATAGCTGTCCACCGCCAGTGGGTCCGCACCGGGCTTCAAGATGGGAACAATAACACCCTCTCGCCATTGCGATGGGAACACGCCTTCGCTCCAAATGCAATTAAATATCGCGAGAATGTGTCTCTGGCAGTCCCTGGAGAGATGCTTCAGCATCTGCGCGTGGATGCAGTCTGGGCCTGGTGCTGTATCAGGGCAATCGGCGAGGGCAGCGAGGAATTCCCTCTCGCTGAAAGGAGCATTGTATGTTTCAGAACGACGCGTGTGGAATGAGAACGGCGTCCGCTCGGCTCGCTCCTTTAGAGAGCGAAAGGCGGGGGGATAGGATGCAGTCACAGAGCTCTGAGCAAAATGCGCAGCAAGCCGTTCAGCAATGGCGGCAGCGTCCGTGCAGACAGCGCCGTCCAAGGAGAGCCCAGGGACACCCATAGGGGTCTGGTATCCGTAAATCCGCCGGATCCGGGACCACACGAGCGAGGGGGAGACATGGGAGCCCAAGGATGAGACATACCTCTCCCAGCACTCCTGCTTACGCCATGCAATAAGACGACGGGCGAAGGCACGAAGCCTCTTAAAGGTGATGAGGGTCTCAAGAGACGGGTGCCGCCTATGACGCTGGAGAGCCCGCCGACGGTCGCGAATAGCCTCAGCAACCTCCGGCGACCACCAGGGTACAGCCCTCCTCCGAGGGTGGCCAGAAGAACGGGGGATGGCAGCCTCGGCCGCTGAAATGATGGACGTGGTTAAAACACGGACCACCTCGTCAATGTCACCCTGTGGGGGAGACTCAATGGTTGCAGCGGAAGTAAAAGCTGGCCAGTCAGCCCTGTGGAGAGCCCAGCGGGGCAAGCGCCCAGAAGAATGACACTGGGGCAGTGACAAATAGATGGGAAAATGGTCACTACCACACAGGTCAGGATGCACTCTCCAGTGGAGGGATGGGACAAGTCCAGGGCTGCAAATAGAGAGATCGATGGCCAAGAACGAGCCATGGGCCACACTGAAATGCGTGGGAGCACCAGTGTTCAAGAGGCTAAGGTCGAGCTGAGCCAACACATGCTCCACGGCCCGACCGCGGTCATCGGAGACAGTCCCACCCCATAGAGGGTTGTGGGCATTGAAATCGCCCAGCAGCAAAAAAGGTGGCGGCAGTTGGGCTATCAGAGCAGCCAGGACATGCTGCGCGACAGCACCATCAGGTGGAAGGTAAATACTGCAGACGGTAATAGCCTGTGGCGTCCACACCCGAACTGTGACAGCCTCTAAAGCTGTTTGTAGAGGTACAAACTCGCTGTGAAGAGAGTGAAGGACATATATGCAGACGCCACCAGACACCCTTTCATAAGCTGCCCGGTTCTTAAAATAACCCCGATAGCCACGGAGTGCGGGGGTTCGCATTGCTGGAAACCAAGTTTCCTGCAGAGCAATGCAAAGGAAAGGATGACGGCTGATAAGTTGGCGGAGCTCAGCTAGATGGTGGAAAAAACCGCTGCAGTTCCACTGGAGGATGGTATTAGCCATGGATGGGAAAGGCGTGAAGGGATTGGGGAGGCAGATTACGCCTCCGGGGCCCCTGCTGCTACTGAGTCACCACCTGGACAACAGCTATCTATTGCATCCGAGGGACTGGCGAGATCCATGTCCTCAGTGGACGCCAGAATCTCCACCTCATCCTCAGACGCAGATCTTGTAGGAAGCGGTGGAATGGGTGCCACCGCAATGTCGGTAGCCTTGGGGAGTTTCTTCTTCTTCTGCTTCTCGCACTGCGCCTTGGGTGGTTCAGGCTGGGAGGGCGTCACTGGGCCAGTCTCAGGGACAGACGATGACCGTGTGTCCCGACGACCAGGGACTGGCGGTTGTTTGAGCCACTTGTGGCTGTCGGCTTTGGAACCGGTCAGAACGTGCGAAGGGAGGTCCCCAAGGGACCCCTTCCTTACGAGAGTAGCCGAAGAAGTCTTACGCTTCTCCAGCTGGGAAGGGGGGACTGATGTCCCCGATGGTTGGGGGGGTGTTGCTCCTGAAGTAGATGGAGCAGGAGCAACAGGAGGTTTAGTGCCCCCCACCATCAAGGGGGCAGGTGTGGGACTTCGACTCTGAGAGCTGACTGGAGTGGATGGAATTGTAGAAGGAGTGACAGTTGCGGCATAAGAAGCTGTCATGCGCACTGGATGAAGCCGATCATATTTCCGCTTCGCCTCAGTGTACGTCAGGCGGTCGAGAGTCTTGATTTCCATGATCTTCCGCTCCTTCTGCAGAATCGGACAGTCTGGCGAGCAAGGCGGGTGGTGCGCACCACAGTTCACACAGATTGGAGGCGGCGCACAGGGATGATCAGGATGGGAAGGTCGACCGCAATCGCGACAGACGAGGTCGGAAGTACAGCGAGAGGACATGTGGCCGAACTTCCAACACTTGAAGCACCGCATCGGGGGAGGGATATACGGCTTGACATCACAACGGTACACCATCACCTTGACCTTCTCAGGTAACGTGTCACCCTCGAAGGCCAAGATGAAGGCACCGGTGGCAACTTGACGATCCCTCGGACCCCGATGGACGCGCCGGACGAAATGGACACCTCGGCGCTCCAAGTTGGCGCGCATCTCGTCATCGGACTGTAAAAGGAGATCGCGGTGAAAAATAATTCCCTGGACCATATTTAAGCTGTTATGTGGGGTGATAGTAACAGACACATCCCCCAACTTCGTACAAGCCAGCAAGGCTCGTGACTGGGCAGAGGATGCCGTTTTTATCAACACCGATCCAGACCGCATCTTGGACAAGCCCTCCACCTCCCCAAACTTGTCCTCTAAATGTTCGACAAAGAACTGAGGCTTCACAGACACAAACGAGTCCCCGTCAGCTCTGGTACAGACAAGATACCGGGGCGAGTATCTTTCGCTCTCATTCACAGCCTTTCGTTCCTCCCATGGTGTGGCCAGGGAGGGAAACGATTTGGGGTCATACACATTAGCCTTAAAGTGAGCTTTGGAACGCTTAGAGACTGCTGACGGTTGGCCGCCAGCGAGAGATGATGTACCACGCTTCATTGCGGGTCATCCGCCCTGATGCCACCTACTCCGACCAAGGGCCCTCCCCACGGGCGCCACCCAGCCACAGCAAAGGCCACCTGGCAGGATGGCCATTGCCGGGAGTCCCGATGCCCCAGGGCGATGGGCATCTACTCCTTGGCATACATGGGGAGTTAATGGCGCAGGCATCAGTAGAGCGATCCCTGTGTTGTCAGGGGGCTACAACCAAGAGGGTACATGGCGGCCCCACCACAACGGACTGGCTACCGTGCTGGATCTTAGGTGCAAAAATGGCCAAGATCGTCGTCGCAGTTAAAAGAAACACTGCAGAGTGCAGCGTGGTAATCGCCCAAGAGATCGAAAACGAGCGGGACACCATTGCAACGACGAGAAAGACGGCTAAAGGTCTAATTGCACGACGGATACAATGCACCATGTAAGGCGCCCTTCCCCAAGTGGCTCGCTCTTCGGAATAATTTAGAAAGATGGAGGTCAAACCCGAGAGGGGACCATCACATAAGGCCGAAACATTTGAGACTCCTTTTAGTCGCCTCTTACGACAGGCAGGAATACCGCAGGCCTATTCTAACCCCCGAACCCGCAGGGGGGGCCTGACCCGTATTCAGCAATATGATGTCAGAATTCCTGATCAACTGCTCAATCATCTGGCCTCTGGGGCAGGTTTTGTTAGAACCCCATAAAGCATTATGAGCATTAAAATCTTCTAAAATGAGAAAGGGACGGGGTAGCTGATCAATGAGCTGTGCGAGGGGTTCACTGTCAATGAGCTCATCAGGTGGTAAATACAAGGAGCACACTGTGACATTAACATGGGCCAGGATCTGAGATGCAACCGCTAGTAGCTTTGTGGTTAAGGGCACAGGTGAGGAGTGGAATGTGTCCTTAATGAACACTGCCACCGCACCCTGCGCTCTATTACCAGTCAAGTCGTCTTTCCTGTAAATGTGATAGCCTGTAAGTACAGGCATGTCATTCTCTTTAAAATGGCTCTCTTGCAAAGAGATGCAAAAGGGGTTTTCCTGTACTAACAGCCGCAATTCTTCAAAGTGAGTTCTGACTCCATTCAGATTCCACTGAAGTATGGGAGCTATATCAGCAGTTCGGTTTAGATTTCCACCTGTCTTTGAGCCACGCTGGTGAGACACTTGTGGAGTGAGTGGCAGCAGAGGGGCTGCCAGGTTCTGGTGAAGAGGTATCAAACTCCATGATGATTTCCTCCTCATCAGTCAGGGATGCTATGAGGACATCCAATGGTGCCTTTGGGAAGTGCAATCAGTCTACAAAGGACACTGCTTTGTTAGTTAGTTGGATGTGTGTTCCACTGATCAATCGCAGAGTACGGTAGCCGTTATGATGTGGAACGTGTCAAATCACATGTGCAATCCAGTATAGAATATCCGTGAAGTGTGTGGGACCTGTACCAAACAGGACGACTAACAGCGGATACTGAACATATACAGAGAAGGGCAGCACAAATAGTCACATGTTTGTTTGATGTGTGGGAGAATGTCACAGAAGTACTGAAGATAGACGTAAACTATCCGGAGAAAGTCTACTAACGAAGTTTCAAGAATTGGCTTTAAATGATGACTCGAGACAGGAATATACTACAGCCCTCTATGTATTGCTTACATAAGGATCATGGAGACAACATTAGAATGACTACAGCATGCACACAGGCATTTAAACTGTCACTATTCCCGCACCCTAATAACTAGTACAACATAATGTATCTTCTGCCATGCACTTCACGGTGGCTTGCAGAGTGCAGATGTAGAGGTAGAAGAGTTTGACAGATATCAAATTTATTAGTTTCTCACATTTTTTATTAAGATGATATCTGGACTGGACTTCCAGAATATGCATGAATTTTTTAACTGTCAATAGGGATCATGGTCAGAAATATATTAAAAAAAATTACTAAATATGCTTTAATTCATAAACGGACTGAACATGATGGGTTGCAGTTGGTCAAATAGCACACATATTTTCTATCAAGAGCAGGAGACCATGCAGTATGACACGAGTCTTCTGTCTTCAGCAAAATACAAATGCACATAATGCGTGCCTTTATTTCTTCTCCATGAACTTCAGGAAAGGTTCAGATCAGATTTTTTTAACTTCACAAGAAATTATATGTTTAGAGAGGTACTTACTTCCAGTACACACACATTTTTGATGGAGAGCGAGATCACTTCTGTAGGAAACAGTTCATCTACTGCCATTGAGTTGAGCAGGAAATTACAAACTTCTCACAATGTGCCCACACAGTTCAAGGTCAAATATAGTGGTGCAGTGATGTGATACGCTACGCTAAGATAGGTATATCTCCGGTAACAGAAACAGCTTCGCATCTTTTGTATTAAACACACTGTCTACACATGTATGAAGTCTTCATGGGTTGTCAGCCAAGTAGCATCGTCATCTCGTAGCACTTCGCAGCACTTCACCTGAAGATGATGGAGACGCATTCCATCGAAACGTTGCTATGAGACGACGACGCTACTCGGCTGACAACCCGTGAAGACTTCATATACGAAATTTGCTGAGAAAGCCTGCACTCACACACAACACGATCTACACACTTCACATCACACTACCACAGCAATTTTAGGACATTACAAAATATTTATCATACATCCAAAATAAAAATGCATCAAAGGGAATACATGTGAGGAACCTAATAACTGCTGCTCAAGAAGCAACCACCCTTTAAAGAAATTAAAAAGCATATTACTATACCTGAATTAAATAACAATTTACTAGCTTCAGTAAATGGAACTCTCTGTGTAAGACATTATATGCCAAAATTGCTAGAAAAATTAAACAAAAGCTAAGACAAAACTCATTCAGAGTTGCATTACCACTTAAATACTTGTCTCGCTTAGTTAAGAGCCAGAAGAAAATGCCATTATATTTTACAAAATTTCACTCCTTACTGTCTTAACCTCATAATTTTCTCAGGTAATGCAACTAGTGCCAATAAACTACCCACAGTCACAACTGAGTGTGTGGAAGGATGTATGTACACTAGAAAAACTGTGGTAGTTCTAAAGATCTTCAAGTCTCTGTTTCGTTACATGTGTGTATTTGTTACGCATCAGTCAAATACATGAGGGGTTTCCTTTTCATCATTTCGTTTCTTTTTTTAAAATGTGAGGGTCACATTCCATGTCAAGTCACCCAGGCCTTGACACCAACCATGTCAGATTTTGATGAAACTTCGTACAATTACTTCTTTTATCATCCTGAAAGCACTTGTAAAATTTTTTGCTCTATCTCTTATAGTTTTTTTTATATAAATTTTTAAAGTTTTTAGATCTGGCGTTGTTTCAGCAGTCATAAATCATAACTTAAACGTGTCCTCACAATTACAAAAATTTTTATATTAAAAAATACTCAAGATATTAGTATGAAATTTTGGAATAAGTTTGTGTATTATATCTAAATGTTAAAAAAAAATTGCCATAAAGATATATTTAAATCTTCCAAATGAAAAAAAAATTTACAAGGGGTGGTTTTTTTTTCTTTTTTTTTTCCTTACGGATGTTTAGTTTTACAAAAACTGCAATATCTAGAGTCTCAGACCTGATAGAAAGCTCAAATTTGTTTTAAAATACTCTTAATTGTATAGGCTATTAGACAGAAGAAAAATTATGTTGGCTTTTTAACCTGTTTAATAGTTATCTAATTTTTAAAATAATATTAATTATATTTTAAAAATAAAAAGTACCAAGTGACTTAGACACCGAAAATAAGTTTTTGTCTTCTTGGAGTAACAATGTACACTTGGATTTTGTTTTGTTACTCCAGTGTTTTGAAGTAAAAAATTATTACAGTGTTAAATAGTGCTTGGATAGTATTTTATTAAGTTTATTCGAACTTTCAGTGAGTACTGTTACTTAGTTTACAGAGATTCTTTTCCAATATCCTATAAAAGTAACCAGAACAGTAATCAGACCAAAAGTGAAATCAGTATGTCAGATATTCAAACCTGTAGCGTAGGGTTATTTAAAAAATCTGACTGTTTCCAAACAACCTACACACCTTCAAAAAAGTTACAACCGGTATCTGAATTGAGTGAGGAAGAAAAAGATTTGATCCACTTACGATCTGGAATTAATCTGTGTGAATTTAAGAATATATGTTCACACCACAGCTACTACTTTTTAAATGTTTTTGAAAAGTATCAAACAGCATGTGTAGACCCACTAAAAAACACAAAAAGCCCATCAAAAAATCGTTGAGAAGTGTAGGCTTGGATCTTTCTAAACAATTACTGACAAAAAATATTAGCATAAAACCTGAACAAAAGCTTTGCTCAACATGCCGTAACCTTTGTGAGGAAAAATTAAGAGTTGAAGTCAATGAAAGTGAAACAGATGATGAAGTCATGGTTGAATTAGAATCATTGGAATCCAGAAATGAATCCCTTGTACAAACAAACATTGCTCTTGATTATTTAGGTTTAACACCGATAAAGCTTCATGGCTTGTCAGAACAAAGTAAAGGGTCTTATTTTAAAAGGAAGGTTAGCAGTATTGAAAAGACTGCAAAAAAGGCGGTTTCAAAAGCATTAAAATATGATGCACCAAGTTCTGATGATGACAAAGAAGATACAAGTGTGGTTGAGAAAGCAAAGGATTTTGATGTAATGATTTCTCTTATGAAAGAGAAGATTTCATCTGTTGGGAGGTCTAGAAAAATCTCGATTCTGACCTTGGCTCCAGATTCTTGGAGTTGAAATAAAGTGATGAAAGAATTTAATGTAAGTGAGTACATGGTGCGACAAGCTAGAAAGCTAAAATCTGAAAAGGGTATTTTGGAAATTCCTGGTCCAAAAAAAGGTAAAACTCTTTCTGAAAATACAGTAAGACTTGTAACAGATTTTTATGAAAAGGATGAAAGTTCCAGAGTGCTAACTGGAACAAAAGACAAAGTAAATGTTCAAAAAAATGTGTACATGCAAAAAAGACTCATTTTGTGTAACTTGAGAGAACTCTATTATTCTTTCAATTGGGAGAATCCCGAGATAGAAGTAGGATTTTCAAAATTTTGTTTCTTGAGACCTAAATGGTGTATCCTTGCTGGTGCTGCAGGCACACACACTGTATATGTATACAGTATCCACCAGAATGTTAAACTATTACTGGATGCTGTGAAAATTGAAGAATCTTATAAAGACCTAATTAAGATGCTTGTGTGCAACACGGAAAACCAAAGCTACGTGCTACATCATTGCGACAGCTGTCCTGCAATTACTGCACTAACTGAGTACTTAACTGAAAAACTAAGTGAACATTATGATTTAGAAGAAGAAATTGTAATCAGTCAGTAGGTTAACACAGACAGGGTAGAAATGATCAAACAGTCTATCAGTGTTGAAGACTACATTTCTTTATTGGTTAGGTCATTGGAAAATCTCACCCTGCACTTGTTTATAGCAAAACCCAATCAGCAGCCTTTAAAAGATTGAAAGAAGACCCACTACCCAAAACAGCAATTATTGTGATGGATTTCAGTGAAAATTATTCCTTTGTTATACAAAATGAGATCCAAAGTTACCACTGGAATAGAGGTGGTTGTACTCTACACCCAGTTGGAGTTTTTCTACGAAATGAGGAAAACAATGTTTTTGTTTCCAACCACTGTTTTATTAGTGATGACCAAGAACATGACACTGGTTTTGTTAACTTTGTACAAAAAGAAATTACAAAGTGGCTGTCCTTACATCATACTGACATTGACTCAGTTCACTACTTTACAGATGGTTGTGCTGAGCAGTACAAAAATAGAAACAGTTTTAAAAATTTGACTGAACACTTGAGAGACTTTAATTTGAAGGCCCAACACTCTTTTTTTGCAACAAGTCATGGGAAGTCAATTTGTGATGGCCTAGGAGGAACTATTAAAAGAATTTTAAGGAAAGCCAGTCTATAGCTTTCAGACGAAGAACAAATAATGACAGCAATCGATGTGTACAAGTTTTGTGAAAAAAACATTAAAAACATTCATTTTCTCTTTATTGACAAAAAAGAAGTTGATTTGCTACGGTTAAAACTAGAAAAACGTTTTTCAGCAACCCGAACCATTCCTGGAACAAGAAGTTTTCATAACTTCAAACCACTTCCAACAAACAACCTTGAAATTAGAAGGACTACAGATAGTGTAAAACCCTCCTTAGTCTTTTCTTTCCATTCTTCTTCTGATTGGGTTCGTGTTGAACCATCCAGAAACAGCTACGTGGCTGCAAATTATTATGGTAACTGGTACTTTGGACTGCTAAAAACAATATTCAATGATGAAGAAGATGCAGAAATTCTATTTCTACATCCTTCAGGACCAGCTGCATCATTTTATTGGCCTGAAAGAGAAGATTCTTGCATAGTGCCTTTGGAGCACATAGTCTGTGTAGTAGACGCACCTCAATCAAGCGGCACTGGACGACTGTATTACTTCAAAAAAGACTGTATCAAAAGAACTGAAAGCTCTTGGATGAAGTCGAAAAACAGTTTGAATCAGCATTAATGTTTATTAAAAAGACAAAATTACTCCAAAAATTCAATGTTTCAAGCAATCAGTTGGGTTAGACATAAGTGTCGTAAGTACACAATCTTTGTACATAATTCTAAAGTAATCTACTATAATTAATAAACATGTTAAAAAGCCATCATTATTCTTATTTTATCAAGTAGCCTATATATTTAAGAGTAAATTAAAACAAATTTGAGCATTCTATCAGGTCTGAGACTCTAGATATTGCAATTCTTATAAAACAAAACATCCGTTAAAAAAAATACATATGTATTTTTTTCATAGAAAATATTAATATATTTTAATAATATCATTTTTATCTTAAATACGTATAATAAATAAACTTGCTGCAAAAATTCATGATGTTATCTAACAGAGTTTTTAAGATAAGCAACTTTAAAGTTTTGAATACAAATTAAATTTACCATTTCCGAAGGTTCCGAAAATGCAAAACATAAAATCTTTAAAAATTTATTAAAAAATACTGTAAGAGATACAGCAAAAAAAATTTGCAGGTGTTGTCAGGGTGGTATTAGAACCATTTGAGCCAAATTTCATGAAAATCTAAGGAGGTGGGTGTAAAATTTATTTTTTATTGGGTGATTTGATGTGGAATGACCCATGAGTGAACAACAGAAGGGCTTGTGGCATCCCTTTCAAGAGTTATTCTGTTCAGAAGTTATGTTTTCTAAGTCCAACTGTGACAGAGAATCTTTAGAGATGTATGAGACAAGTGCAAACACACTACTGGCCATTAAAATTGCTACACCACGAAGATGACGTGCTACAGACACGAAATTTAACCAACAGGAAGAAGATGCTGTGATATGCAAATGATTAACTTTTCAGGACATGAGGAAAGTTTCCAACCGATTGCTCATACACAAACAGCAGTTGACCGACGTTGCCAACTGAAACGTTGTTGTGATGCCTCGTGTAAGGAGGAGAAATGCGTACCATCACGTTTCCGACTTTGATAAAGGTCGAATTGTAGCCTATCGTGATTGCAGTTTATCGTATCGTGACATTGCTGCTCGCGTTGGTCGAGATCCAATGACTGTTAGCAGAATATGTAATCGATGGGTTCAGGAGGGTAATATGGAATTTTGTGCCGGATCCCAACGGCCTCGTATCACTAGCAGTCAAGATGACACGCATCTTATCCGCATGGCTGTAATGGTTCGTGCAGCCACATCTCGATCCCCGAGTCAAAAGATGGGGACATTTGCAAGATAACAACCATCTGCAGGAACAGTTTGACGACGTTTGCAACAGCATGGACTATCAGCTCGGAGACCATGGCTGCGGTTACCCTTGATGCTGCATCACAGACAGGAGCGCCTGCGACGAACCCGGTTGCACAAATGGCAAAATGTCATTTTTTTGGATGAATCCAGGTTCTGTTTACAGCATCATGATGGCCGCATCCGTGTTTGGCGACATCGCGGTGAACGCACACTGGAAGCGTGTAATCGTCATCGCCATACTGGCGTCTCACCTGGCGTGATGGTATGGGGTGCCATTGGTTATACGTCTCAGTCACCTCTTGTTCGCATTGACGGCACTTTGAACAGTGGACGTTACATTTCAGATGTGTTACCACCCTCGAATCTACCCTTCATTCGATCCCTGCAAAACCCTACATTTCAGCAGGATAATGCACGACCACATGTTGCAGGTCCTGTACGGGCCTTTCTGGATACAGAAAAAGTTCGACTGCTGCCCTGGCCAGCACATTCTCCAGATCTGTCACCAATTGAAAACATCTGGTCAACGGTGGCCGAGCAACTGGCTCATCACAATACGCCAGTCACTACTCTTGATGAACTGTGGTATCGTGTTGAAGCTGCATGGGCAGCTAGTTGTATCTGTACACGCCATCCAAGCTCTGTTTGACTCAATGCCCAGGCGTATCAAGGCTGTTATTACGGCCAGAGGTGGTTGTTCTGGGTACTGATTTCTCAGGATCTATGCCCCAAATTGCGTGAAAATGAAATCACATGTCAGTTCCAATATGACTTATTTGTCCAATGAATACCAGATTATCATCTGCATTTCTTCTTCATGTAGCAATTTTAATGGCCAGTAGTGTACATTTTACCATCAAGGTGCAGCTATGTTGAACTACCACAACTGTGTACATAAATAATGCATCATAATTAAAGATTGGTGATACATGTTGTTTATCAAAGTCATAGATCCTCTACCATGAAACCTACTACAATTTACGGTATTACATAATTAACAAAAATGCCACACCTTCCACAACAAATATGCTGTTAATATAACTGTGGGACTCAACTGTTGGTCATCAACTACTGCATAATTGTGCAATTACGCGCTGTATTAAATATGAAAATAACTTATTATGTACTACATTGGTGATAATTCCATGATGAAATCAAACAAAAATGGGGAAAAGGCAACATACCTAGTGTCTGGTGGATATGAACATAACAACACGGAGGCACAGTGTGTGTCAGCAACACATGTGTAAATGGTGACTGGATTTCCTCATTCTACTGTAATAATGATATGATTGGTAAATTACATTTGCTTTTAATATAGTTTGCATTACTGGAGATTCTGTCTTATGTATATGTAGAAATAGTAAAAAAAAAAAAAAAAAAACTTTGCGCCAGCATAAAAGAGCTCCCTCTTATACCATCCATATGTATGCAGAATCATGACAAATTATCTTTATGCTCTGTATTGTGATGAACACCCCCCTCCCCCCCCCCCCCCCCCATGAACCATGAACCATGGACCTTGCCGTTGGAGGGGAGGCTTGCGTGCCTCGGCGATACCGTAGGTGCAACCACAACAGAGGGGTAAGGGATATCTGTTGAGAGGCCAGACAAACGTGTGGTTCCTGAAGAAGGGCAGCAGCCTTTTCAGTAGTTGCAGGGGCAACAGTCTGGATGATTGACTGATCTGGCCTTGCAAAACTAACCAAAACGGCCTTGCTGTACTGGTACTGTGAACAGCTGAAAGCAAGGGGAAACTACAGCCATAATCTTTCCCGAGGGCACGCAGCTTTACTGTATGGTTAAATGATGATGCTGTCCTCTTGGGTAAAATATTCCCCCATTCGGATCTCCGGGCGGGGACTACTCAAGAATATGTCATTATCAGGAAAAAGAAAACTGGTGTTCTACGGATCGGAGCGTGGAATGTCAGATCCCTTAATCGGGCAGGTAGGTTAGAAAATTTAAAAAGGGAAATGGATAGGTTAAAGTTAGATATAGTGGGAATTAGTGAAGTTCGGTGGCAGGAGGAACAAGACTTTTGGTCAGGTGAATACAGGCTTATAAATACAAAATCAAATAGGGGTAATGCAGGAGTAGGTTTAATAATGAATATGAAAATAGGAATGTGGGTAAGCTACTACAAACAGAATAGTGAGCACATTATTGTGGACAAGATAGATACGAAGCCCACGCCTACCACAGTAGTACAAGTTTATATGCCAACTAGCTCTGCAGATGATGAAGAAATTGATGAAATGTATGATGAGATAAAAGAAATTATTCAAGTAGTGAAGGGACATGAAAATTTAATAGTCATGGGTGACTGGGATTCGAGAGTAGGAAAAGAGAGAGAAGGAAACATAGTAGGTGAATATGGATTGGGGCTAAGAAATGAAAGAGGAAGCCACTTGGTAGAGTTTTGCACAGAGCGTAACTTAATCATAGCTAACACTTGGTTCAAGAATCATGAAAGAAGGTTGTATACATGGAAGAATCCTGGAGATACTAGAAGGTATCAGATAGATTATATAATGGTAAGACAGAGATTTAGGAACCGGGTTTTAAATTGTAAGACATTTCCAGGGGCAGAAGTGGACTCTGACCAAAATCTATTGGTTATGAACTGTAGATTAAAATGGAAGAAACTGCAAAAAGGTGGGAATTTAAGGAGATGGGACCTGGATAAACTGACTAAACCAGAGGTTGTACAGAGTTTCAGGGAGAGCATAAGGGAACAATTGACAGGAATGGGGGAAAGAAGCACAGTAGAAGAAGAATGGGTAGCTCTGAGGGATGAAGTAGTGAAGGTAGCAGAGGATCAAGTAGGTAAAAAGAGAAGGGCTAGTAGAAATCCTTGGGTAACAGAAGAAATATTGAATTTAATTGATGAAAGGAGAAAATATAAAAATGCAGTAAATGAAGCAGGCAAAAAGAAATACAAATGTCTCAAAAATGAGATCGACAGGAAGTGCAAAATGGCTAAGCAGGGATGGCTAGAGGACAAATGTAAGGATGTAGAGGCTTATCTCAATACAGGTAAGATAGATACTGCCTACAGGAAAATTAAAGAGATCTTTGGAGAAAAGAGACCCACTTGTATGAATATCAACAACTCAGATGGAAACCCAGTTCTAAGCAGAGAAGGGAAAGCAGAAAGGTGGAAGGAGTATATAGAGGGTCTATACAAGGGCGATGTACTTGAGGACAATATTATGGAAATGGAAGAGGATGTAGATGAAGATGAAATGGGAGATACGATACTACGTGAAGAGTTTGACAGAGCACTGAAAGACCTGAGTCAAAACAAGGCCCCGGGAGTAGACAACATTCCATTAGAACTACTGACGGCCTTGGGAGAGCCAGTCCTGACAAAACTCTACCATCTGGTGAGCAAGATGTATGAGACAGGTGAAATACCCTCAGACTTTAAGAAGAATATAATAATTCCAATCCCAAAGAAAGCAGGTGTTGACAGATGCGAAAGTTACCGAACTATCAGTCTAATAGGTCACGGCTGCAAAATACTAACGCGAATTCTTTACAGACGAACGGAAAAACTGGCAGAAGCCCACCTTGGGAAAGATCAGTTTGGATTCCGTAGAAATATTGGAACATGTGAGGCAATACTGACCCTATGACTCACCTTAGAAGAAAGATTAAGGAAAGGCAAACCTACGTTTCTAGCATTTGTAGACTTAGAGAAAGCTTTTGACAATATTGACTGGAATACTCTCTTTCAAATTCTAAAGGTGGCAGGGGTAGAATACAGGGAGCGAAAGGCTATTTACAATTTGTACAGAAACCAGATGGCAGTTATAAGAGTCAAGGGGCATGAAAGGGAAGCAGTGGTTGGGAAGGGAGTGAGACAGGGTTGTAGCCTCTCCCCGATGTTATTCAATCTGTATATTGAGGAAGCAGTGAAGGAAACAAAAGAAAAATTTGGAGTAGGTATTAAAATCCATGGAGAAGAAATAAAAATTCTGAGGTTTGCCGATGACATTGTAATTCTATCAGAGACAGCAAAGGTCTTGGAAGAGCAGTTGAACGGAATGGACAGTGTCTCGAAAGGAGGGTATAAGATGAACATCAATAAAAGCAAAACGAGGATAATGGAATGTAGTCGAAGTAAGTCGCGTGATGCTGAGGGAATTACACTCCTGGAAATGGAAAAAAGAACACATTGACACCGGTGTGTCAGACCCACCATACTTGCTCCGGACACTGCGAGAGGGCTGTACAAGCAATGATCACACGCACGGCACAGCGGACACACCAGGAACCGCGGTGCTGGCCGTCGAATGGCGCTAGCTGCGCAGCATTTGTGCACCGCCGCCGTCAGTGTCAGCCAGTTTGCCGTGGCATACGGAGCTCCATCGCAGTCTTTAACACTGGTAGCATGCCACGACAGCGTGGACGTGAACCGTATGTGCAGTTGACGGACTTTGAGCGAGGGCGTATAGTGGGCATGCGGGAGGCCGGGTGGACGTACCGCCGAATTGCTCAACACGTGGGGCGTGAGGTCTCCACAGTACATCGATGTTGTCGCCAGTGGTCGGCGGAAGGTGCACGTGCCCGTCGACCTGGGACCGGACCGCAGCGACGCACGGATGCACGCCAAGACCGTAGGATCCTACGTAGTGCCGTAGGGGACCGCACCGCCACTTCCCAGCAAATTAGGGACACTGTTGCTCCTGGGGTATCGGCGAGGACCATTCGCAACCGTCTCCATGAAGCTGGGCTACGGTCCCGCACACCGTTAGGCCGTCTTCCGCTCACGCCCCAACATCGTGCAGCCCGCCTCCAGTGGTGTCGCGACAGGCGTGAATGGAGGGACGAATGGAGACGTGTCGTCTTCAGCGATGAGAGTCGCTTCTGCCTTGGTGCCAATGATGGTCGTATGCGTGTTTGGCGCCGTGCAGTTGAGCACCACAATCAGGACTGCATACGACCGAGGCACACAGGGCCAACACCCGGCATCATGGTGTGGGGAGCCATCTCCTACACTGGCCGTACACCACTGGTGATCATCGAGGGGACACTGAATAGTGCACGGTACATCCAAACCGTCATCGAACCCATCGTTCTACCATTCCTAGACCGGCAAGGGAACTTGCTGTTCCAACAGGACAATGCACGTCCGCATGTATCCCGTGCCACCCAACGTGCTCTAGAAGGTGTAAGTCAACTACCCTGGCCAGCAAGATCTCCGGATCTGTCCCCCATTGAGCATGTTTGGGACTGGATGAAGCGTCGTCTCACGCGGCCTGCACGTCCAGCACGAACGCTGGTCCAACTGAGGCGCCAGGTGGAAATGGCATGGCAAGCCGTTCCACAGGACTACATCCAGCATCTCTATGATCGTCTCCATGGGAGAATAGCAGCCTGCATTGCTGCGAAAGGTGGATATACACTGTACTAGTGCCGACATTGTGCATGCTCTGTTGCCTGTGTCTATGTGCCTGTGGTTCTGTCAGTGTGATCATGTGATGTATCTGACCCCAGGAATGTGTCAATAAAGTTTCCCCTTCCTGGGACAATGAATTCACGGTGTTCTTATTTCAATTTCCAGGAGTGTAGATTAGGAAATGAGACAAAGTAGTAAATGAGTTTTGCTATTTCGGGAGCACAATAACTGATGATGTTGAAGTAGAGAGGATATAAAATGAAGACTGGAAATGGCAAGGAAAGCGTTTCTGGAGAAGAGAAATTTGTTAACATCGAATATAGATTTATGTGTCAGGAAGTCGTTTCTGAAAGTATTTGTATGGAGTGTAGCCATGTATGGAAGTGAAACGTGGACGATAAATAGTTTGGACAAGAAGAGAATAGAAGCTTTTGAAATGTGGTGCTACAGAAGAATGCTGAAGATTAGATGGGTAGATCACATAACTTATGATGAAGTATTGAATAGAATTGGGGAGAAGAGGAGTTTGTGGCACAACTTGACACAAAGAAGGGACCGGTTAGTAGGACATGTTCTGAGGCATCGAGGGGCCACAAATTTAGCATTGGAGGGCAGTGTGGAGGGTAAAAATCGTAGAGGGAGACCAAGAGATGAATACACTAAGCAGATTCAGAAGGATGTAGGTTGCAGTAAGTACTGGGAGATGAAGAAGCTTGCACAGGATAGGGTAGCATGGAGAGCTGCATCAAACCAGTCTCAGGACTGAAGACCTCAACAACAACAACAACAACATTGTGATGATGTGCACCAAAGCTCATTTTAAACATATTTACATACAGCAGAATTATATTAGAGAATAAACTTTTTTTTTATTTATCGGTATAATAATTTCATTGTTTCTGAAGAATTCTTTGCAATAGATTCTTCTACCAACTCTACACAGCATTCTTCACACTCTTTTTACTCAACAAATATACCATTTGTACCTCAACATGATATGAGCAGCACAACATACATAAATATTTCCCATATATTTTTGCACTATTTCTGTATTTGTAATATAGTTCTTCAACCTGGTGCCACAGTCATCACAAGTTTTTCACAGATGGAAGAAGGCAAGATACAAAAATGAGATGTGCCAAGTATATGGATTAAAATCTTCGGAACTTTTGTATTATAGAAACAGAGTCCTAATTGATAACAGTCTGTGTTTAATTATTTGCTTTGGTGGTATTAGAGACCGTAAATCTTAATGTGTACTACAAATGTAATGCATTATTAAGACAATAAGTACTGGTCTTTCTCATAGTTAATGGTAGACCAACTCCAGCCTGCCAGGGGGTGAACTACAATAAAGGCACACAATGATCATAACATACACTCATAGAGAAAATGTGGCGACTGCTTTAGGGAAAAATTAGGACACAATACTGAAATGGCAATTCAGTGGAAATATCAACAATGGAAAACTATTTTCCTGGAATTCTTTTACTGAATATAAAATGCAAACAATCAGGAAATGTAGAGAAATAAAATCTCTGATGATTATTGAAAGTGTACCTATTTGAGAAAAATGGGGGGAACTACTTTCAACAAAGGGAAATACGGAAGTGTCCGATCCCACCCGTCTGCTTTGACCCATGACGTCACAAATATGGCGGAAACAAAAACAAACACACACACTTTCCACAAGAAGCCTAATGACACTAACGGGACAAGCGCGGGAAATGGGGTGTTTTGGGTGGGGGCAAACTAAATATAAACAAATTTAGACGCCTTGCGTAGCTACAATGTGTAAGTGAAGACAGCCATGCACGAATACCCACCCACCTCCCCAGGGGTCGTAACCCCTGCAACCCGTAGAAGATAAAGATGCTTCAGTAGCTGATTAGTGTTTCTTGTCTTTCTTAAAAAAAAAAAACTCACGGGATAGAACGAACAGATCAGAAAGATAAATATAATAAACTAAAACAGAAATTCGAGGAACAGATAATTAAAATAAGTAATAAGTGTTTTTAAATTAAAAAAAAAAAAATCTCACGAGATAGAACGAACAGATCAGAAAAGTAAATAAAATAAGATAAAACAGAACTGGAGACAGCCACACTCAAACCAAACTCCGCGCTGTCATGACGTCACACACGACAACACCCTTACGTCACGGGTCAAAGTCGACGCGTTGGATCGGACGCTTCTGTCGACCCCAACAAAGTTCACATCTGTGTGTTACTGTAAAACAATATCCTGTCTAGCAAACAATGCATACAAGAATTGTACAAAAATACGAAAACGTGATGAGAAATTCATGCTTAAATATAAATGCAGATGCTAGCCAAGCCTGCAGGTTCCCCTGTTGTATTTGACCACAAATGGTGCCTGTACAATGTCCTCAATATTCTGCAACTGTCAGTCTGGTCCGAACAGTGTTCTGAGTAGTAGTGAGTGCATTACGTTGGAGCTATGTAATGTCAAAGATAGCCAAATTGCTGGTGGTCGTATGGTGTTTGCTTCAATAGTGAAGGTAGCTGTAGTGTTTAGTGTTTCAAGAAGCATGATATTGAAAATCTATACAGCATAAAAAAAAGCCGAAAAGCATCGATGAAACATAAGAGGATAACAGCTGCAAAAGTCACTGTAGATCTCAAAGTCACACTCATGAATTCAGTCAGCATTAAAACAGCATGAAGGTATCTCCAGAAGCAGGAGATTGTATGGCGAGCTGGAATTCCAAAACCACTCATCAGTGACATAAATCTGTCACAGGAAAACATGGTGCCAAAGCCATAAAACCTGGACTACGGAGCAAGGCACTGAGTCTTGTCTCACACTATTTAAAACTTCTGGCTGAGTTTATGTCTCAAGAGTGAAATATGGTGGGTGTTTGGTGACAATTTTGGCAACCATATCACGGTAGGCCATGGGCCCCATGGGTACTCTAAAAGGTCACATTACTGCCAAGAATTATGTGACCATTTTGACTGATCAGACCCATACCATGGTATGATGTTTGTTTCTCAACGGTAATGCTGTGTTCCAAGATATATTTCACATCTCCCTGGACTGGTTTTGTGAGCACGAGGATGAACTGTCACATCACCCCTACCAAACACACTGTCCCTAGATCTAAAAATTATTGTGCCTTTGTGACTAGGCTACTTTGAAGAGAAGGGTGCGTGATCACTATCCACCTCCATTGCCTCTACCTGAATATGCCACTATTTTGCAGGAAGAATGGTACAATCCCCTTGAAAACAATACAGAACCCATATTTATCCATTCCAAGATGACTGGAAGCCGTTTCAAATGCCACCTGTAATAGGCATGATAATGCGCTGCATTTTTTGTGTCCCCACACGTTTTGTTCACCCCTGTATTATTCACTTTGCCTGTGGGAAATGGAGACAGTTGTGAGAATTTTTGGAAATGTGACTTGCATTAGAAGATGAGAATATGGTTACATTAGGTGACATACTATCAGACAAAGGCCTAGCTCATCCATCTGAACAACAAAAAGCTGTAATGGAACATATACTTCATTTGCCTTTGTACCACACCCAATGTTAGATACCTTTCCCCATCTTCAATACCACTTTGCCAACACACACCCTAAACTAGGCCTCATGCTATGCTACAAATCAGTATTTCACTGTAACTAAGATGTCATGTTCACCAGTCACAATCAAATTGTCATTTTTCAATGTAATATATGTCTCAGGCTCTGCTCTACATTAGCCTGTCATCCCATTAAACATCCCAAACAGTTGTAGATACCAAAATGGTGGTTAATGTTTGAGCTCGTATTACATCACACTCCACATCATTATTACGACATCTGGTTCCGTAGGTTCAGGTGACCCATAATTTTTGCAAGAATTGTCCTTATTTACAACTTCCTTCAACAAGTTCTCCTCCATCATGAAATCAATGGAACATAATGGTATGGTATAGTGAAATAATTGCAGCACTGAGATTTAGTAATAGGCCTACATATTTTTCAACTTTTCTGATGTGTGTGTTATTGGTGAGATTAATATGAGCTTATACACTGACACTGTGAACACCTGGTCAGTGATTTCTGTAGATGTCTACAGAGATGAGAAAATGTTAAACGTCAAAACTATGGAACAAATATACTGCGAGCTCTCCAAGAAAGCAAAATGAAGTTAAAAAAATTATACATTTAAGACTTGGAAATTACCAGACTGACTACTACACAAAACTAATTCTCTTGTTGTTTCAATGAAATTAAGAGTCATGGTTTAAGAAAACCATATGTGTTGTGCAACAGAATTTAACACAGTCATCCTAAGAATGATACATAAATCATGGCTACCTTTAATCAATCATTCTAATTTGTGTAAAAGCTTGCATTTATCGAAATACGCATTTCAATTTGGAAAGAGTGCTTAAAAGTGGGAGCAATAAATACAATGACTTCAATCTCAGGGCAAGCCCTGAGAAATAATTTGCATATCATAATCTCTGACGAAGCTTGCACAGGATAGTGTAGCATGGAGAGCTGCATCAAACCAGTCTCAGGACTGAAGACCACAACAACAACAACAACAACAACAATCTCTAGGCATAACGTGTGAAACTTCAGAGGAGACATTTCACTTTTCGACACGTTTCACAGCTTAAAAGACTGCAGTAATTTTAAAGGTATGGCTATTTATCAATAGTCTCTCTCATCCTTCATTTACTGCAGATTTACACTGCAAATGGGTAGAGGTGCGTAGTACTAGGCCTACATTCTTCTCGGCAATGGCTACTCAAAGTGGTCTACTATGTTTACAGTGCAAATAAAAAATTGTCCTTTCGATATGGATACAATATTGAATTTACTACGTAGTGCGGTTACTTAGGTCGATCATAAATTGAAATAGTACGCACAACCAATTCACTCACGTATTCTGCGAGAACCTTGTTTAAGTTCACACACAGAACAACGGATTCTACACGTAATTCTGTGAGAAACTTGCAAATACGTACCACTCAGAGTTGACAACAATCTTTGTTTTATAAAAATCGTGGTGTGTGATATTCCTAAAGCCACAAAACTATTTGCAACAAAAGGAAGGAACAGGCCAAAAGTTATTTAAAGCTAGATATCAAACTTCGGCATACGTACACTACATAAAACATAATTTTGAAAACTAATAATGCCGATTGTCACAATACACAAGCCCCACGACAACGCCGAAATATATATATTTCAGGGGAGTATACATTGAAGTAAACAATCAAATGCATACTAAGGCAATAAACAGTGTCTGCTGAAATTAAATAAATTGTGCAATTTTACCTACGTACCAAAACATACAATGACACACCCCCACGTCACTGACAGATCATATCCATCAATACAGCCCAGACATAACACCAGCAAAATGGCGCTATTAGATGCAACTGTTTTTGGCGCCAGTGTAATGGTTCATTTCTTCATACTGATTTCCCATTCTAGCACTGTATTATTCAATGTATCATCTAATTTCAACTTTAACTGTTCCTTGATCAAATTTACGCATAACAGTACTTTGTTCTCCCAATAAAATAATTCACTATACAAAAAAGTACTGTTTATTCGGAGTGATATGCTTCGTATCACCACTGTCACAATATCATTTATGTGCAGCACTGTTGTTTCCGGCAGACGCACGCATGATACGTGAAGTAAATACAGCGTTTTTTCTTTTCTTCTATTTCTTCGCGTTAGCGTTGTCACGACCGATCTATGGACACTCCGTTGCACGATGTCCTAGTATTACACGGAAATTTTTGCTTTGCTTGCTTTTTTGAAATCCTCTTTGACTTATTCCCCCTTTTCGTGCTTTAAAAATGCTGTAGATTCTGTTGTGTTTTATTCATGCAATAGAATTCCGTAGAACAAAGTTTTTCAATGAGTAATTATCAAATTCCTTTTCCTGCACAGATAAGATTTGATCATTTAATATTCTTTCAGACAAAATATTCTCTTCGTGGTTCGATAATTCATCTTTTAGGTCTACAAATAACTTTTGCAGCTTCGCTACATGTGTGCTGATATCTTCTCTTTCGTTGGGTTTGCCTCAAAAAAACTTATCATTCAACATGTTTAAGCACTGTGCACTGCTACGTTCAAATCGCGCACATAGTTTGTTCAGATTTCTTTAGCTTTATTGCACGTCGACACAAGTTCAGCAACTGATTTACTTAGCGCACTTGCTGTCCGAGTTGCTGATTTTGCGTCATCCTAAAACCATGCTGCGTTCACTGCATTTTGTTCACCTGTCTGTTGGAGAGGCAATCTCGCAAGTTCACGTTCATATGAACAAAGACATTTTGCCTACTAGTCAGGCCTTCAAGTTTATCAGTATGCACTTTATAATTGCCATTGGTAACCATTTCCTTATATAAGGGCCCCATTGTCGTACAACTTGTCCAAACTAAATAATTGCTTCTGCCAACGAACACTGTCTTCTTCTGAAACTGGTTTTGTTTAATTAGACGTAGACTCGGCCTATAAACTGTTGCAAAAATTATTAAGTTCGAGCAACACAGTTCCATTAACGAACGGTTCATTCCCAGAAAACAAACTATTCAGCACCAAAAACTTGTTGCAGAGAGTTTCTATAGAACTCAATGATATATCGAAAATACCATGGAATAACAGGCTACACTGAACCCTTAAACATTTTTCCATTTATTACAATGACACTCAGCAATAAGCACAGTAATGACATCAGTAAAGTGTGGCTTTTATGTGAAGATGTTTAGCTGTTTTTGGCACCGGTATAATGATTCATTTCGTTATACCGATAATTGCATTGGCTTATCAGTGAATGAAATGGTATGAAATATGCTGCTGTCAGTTACAATTCTCAATTTAAACAATGACATGTTAACGAATTTATTAATTATTATTAATTCATAGTTTCAAAATTATGAGTGAGAGTATTTTATAAATATTAAAAACTGGAACAGCAACCAGAACATTACTCACTACTAATTAATTTTAAAACAACCTATACATCATGTAGGCTAATTAAACAGTCATTGATCAACTGGTGCAAATAATCAGTGTGGTCATACAATTAATTCAATTCATCCTTTTCGTACTAATAGTAATCTTTTGAATCATGGAAAAATTTACCAATAGACCCACCCTTAAATTATACGACCGATATTTCATTATATGTTAAAAGAAGTTGCTTCTCCCACACTCATCCATCAGCACTACTAGTTGATCTTCCTGTGAAGAGTGCAGTAATTGACAGCAGGAGGTGGAAGTATACACAACTACATACCAATCAAACTTTGATCTGAGTTGGAAATACGTAAATATTAATGTAAAATTATTGTTATTCTTTGTGGACTGCCACTACTTGCTGTTAATTAGACAGCTTGATGTTGTAGATGAATGTTATCTGTGCACCTGTGCTGATAGGGCTCCACATCTATTGACAACATGTACGTGCTTACTCCCATCATCCTCTTTCTCATTTCATTCCAGTGTCTGATATTTGCACTCTTCCAGGTAAATCAATGCCAGTTATTGGGTTAAATTTAGACAAACTTTTAATCACTTATTGTGGTAAAACTTTCAGATATCATTTGATTTGATGATTTGAGTTTCTGGTCCTGTTAGATTACATTTTGTACAAAGATTGTACTGTAATACAGGACAAATACAATATTACATGGGTAGAGAGAGAAGGAAAACAAATAACACTGTAAGCAATGTAAATACAAGATATACAACATTACATTTGAGGCTTCACGAGAAATGGTAACAGTACAGATTAGATTTACTTTCATTCCAATTGATCTGTAGTGAGGAGGTCCTCCAGGATGTAGAACATGTCAGAAAAACAACAATACATGACAAATATTTACAACTAACAAATAGCTAATATACCATTCCACAGGTCCCAAGTGGAATAATCGTCATTTTTTAATGAACACTATATGAAAGAGTCATTTTACAAATAATAATGCACTGATTTTAAAAAAACGTTTATTTATTTATTTATAAGGGAATAAACGTGTAATACAACTACTATAATACTTATTTACAATGAACACATTACTGCACTGAAATGGTGCAGAAGTTAGATTGTACTTACACACACACACACACACACACACACACACACACACACACATATTTACAATGAACACAATACTACACTGAAATTGCACAGAAGTTATATTGTACTTTGTACACAAATCAGTTGGTTTTACTGAGAAGTTCATCAATGGAGTAGAAGGAGTTGGTCACCAATAAATCCTTTAGGCTTCTCGTAAACTGAATTTCATTGGTTGTTAACCTTTTTATGGCTGCTGGTACGGAATGTACATACAAGATATACATTATTACATACACTGGAATACAAATTTCATCATCCATAATACATAGTGAACATTAACAGAACCGACAAACTGCAGGGACGGATTCCTGATTCGAAATGGAGGAAAAGAAGTTCTGTAAACACTGCCGGGGTGGATCGTGCTGATGAATAAAAGTTCCTTTGACCACGTGTTGTGTGTTCCTTGTGTGTTGCAGGCTATCTGATTGAGACAGCGTATTGTAAGCAGAATAATGGCCCGCCATTCATAGTGGGAACAAGCAGAGATGGTGATTGTGTAAGGCCATGCAGATGGAAAAAGTCGAAGGGTAGCTAAGCTATATGAAAACTAGTACCCTCAGAGACACCAACCACATCACACAACATTTCAGGGCCTTTTTCAGTGTTTGTCTGATCACAAGTCCTTTCAGACAGATGAATGTGCAGAGAGGCGGCGGACTTGTACGTACATCAGATTTGGAAAACCGAAAACTACCTGTGGACCTGTTCATCCAAAACTGATGTAGACACAGTCCGCCGCCTCCCTGTGTGTTCGCCTGTCTGAAAGCAGCCATTATCACACAAACGCCCAAAAAGACATTCACACGTTGTGTATTGTTTGTATTGTATGTTAACCAGGGTCCTAGAAACGACAGAGAGGCTCCGTCCCCACCGCAGCTGAAGTGGTCCACAACCCCGCGACAACAACTGCAGTCCACTTCATCCCTCTGCCACCCCACGCCAAACCACTCTTTCAGGTGTTATTGTGTGGTTGGGCCCCTGGTGGACCCCCCCCCCCTCCCCACCAGGTAACATCTCACACCAGATGAGTGTAACCCCTATGTTTGCGTGGTTGAGTAATGGTGGTGTACACGTACGTGGAGAACTTGTTTCCACAGCAATCGCCGACATAGGGTAGCTGAGGTGGAATAAGGGGAACCAACCCGCATTCCCCGAGGCAGATGGAAAACCGCCTAAAAACCATCCACAGACTGGCCAGCTCACCATACCTTGACACAAGTTCGCCAGGCAGATTCGTGCCGGGGACCAGGCACTCCTTCCCAATCTGGAAAGCCGTGCATTAGACCGCCCTGCTAACCAGGCAGGCTAACGTTGTGTAATGTGGTTGGTGTCTATTAGGATACTAGCTTTGGAATAGCCATGCAGCCTTTCGACTGTTGCCATCTGCTTGGCCGTAAATAAAGAACATCCCGGCTTATTCCCGACATGAATACCAGACTATTCTGCTGCTTACAGTACAGGCATTGCAAACTTCACGGATTTCCTGTCAAATTTGATGGAGTTTCATGTTGTGTGACAGGTAAAATTTAGTTTTGTCGGTTGACGGATTTTTTGATGGATATTACTAAAACTGGGTCTTTTTTTGATGGATTAATCTAATTTCATTTCATTTTGAAAAAAAATATTTTGTTTGATAAAACTATTACGAATCCAAATCTTTGTGCACCTGCAAGACAGTGCCAGGGATGTATTGCACTAAAACTCTAAGTTTCACTCTTTGTGTTGCAAAAACGGGCTGTATTTCTGATCTGTTCATTCAGATTAAATACATGTAGGATATATCGAAAACTGAACTGAAATTAGCTCTTTAGGTTTCCCTCCTACTGAGCAATGTACATTTTTTTAGCTAACAGAATCAAACATCTCTGATGACTGGCAGACTCAGCAAAGCAAACATAATGTGGTAGCAAATGGCTCTAATATCTATTATAAGCAAAGATACAATAGTATGTAAGAGCCCAATAATCACGAACTGAGAGTAGGGAGCAGAAGCAGGAATCCTGAAACGCCTTCCTGGAAATGGTCTAAGTGGAGGCGGTTTGCCATTGCCCTCCTCCGACCTGTTACGAAGTGCTGAGCATGTTTTTGTCCATGGGGAATGACTGTGATGAGTGCTGGTAATGTGTGGTGAGGTGTTTGAGTTTTTATGGGCGAGGAGGGAGAGGCTGAAACTCGGTTCTGGCACATAGCGTAATTCTCTCGAAAAGCATTAAGGGGGCCGCCTAGCTTAACATCCCCATCTGGCGGGTGAATCGCCATCAACAGTGTCACATGTCCTTTCTTCATGAGAGATTGTGGAGAGGTTTGGAATTTAAGCCAGGACATTGGCGCAAAAACTGGCAATCGGGAAGTTTAAACTACCATCGCTCCTCCTCTGGCCGGCCAAATACTGTCTGCGAAAGTATCACCCACCATCAGGATTCGATTTGGCTTTAAATATACGATCGTATTGTATTGTATTGTATGTTAACCGGGGAAATAGAAACCACGGAGAGGCTCCGTCCCCCGTTGCAGCCGCAGTGGTCCACAACCCCACGACGACAACCGCAGTCCACTTCACCCCTCTGCCGCCCCACACCAAACTCAGGGTTATTGTGCAGTTTGGCCCCCGGTGGATCCCCAGGGAACGTCTCACACCAGACGAGTGTAACCCCTATGTTTGCGTGGTAGAGTAATGGTGGTGTATGCGTACATGGAGAACTTGTTTGTGCAGCAATCGCCGACATAGTGTAACTGAGGCGGAATAAGAGGAACCAGTCCGCATTCGCCGAGGCAGATGGAAAACCGCCTAAATACCATCCACAGACTGGCCAGTTCACCAGGCCTCGACACAAATCGGCCGGGCGGATTCGTGCGAAATATACGATACATGCCTCTAGCACCAGCAGCACACTAACAAAAATCTGCTTTGCTCTATAAGTTAATGCCGCGAATTCTGGATAGTGTGTGCAATACATTAGTGTACGGTACTTCTCGCAAATTGTAACTTGGCATCTGTCGAGCAGGGTTTGAGGGCAGAGGGGAGAGTGGACAAGCTACCTGTATGCTGCGTGGACTGAGGCGTTGCGTTGGGTGGACGGGGACGGGGGAGCGGGAGGTGAAGAACAAACTCCACCTCCATGTGCTGTAAGCACTCAGTGCAGGCAACAGAAACCTGTGTTGAGCTTTCTTTTCCGAAATGGAGTAGAAGCCTCCATGATGAGCCATCAAGTGCATCATCACTCATTTTCGTAAAAATAACAATGAATATAGTGCAACAAAAGCCAGACAGCTCAGCTCAGCAACAAAGAAGACGACAATGCAGTCAACACCAACTAATGGTACGCTGTACTGTTGGCAACGAACATCTCAAATCACTAGGACACGAATTCTCCCAGCTACTGCCGACTGCTACCCATCATATATGGGGAGCTGCATACCATGTTACTGACCACAATGTTGTAGTGAGTTATTGTATGTTCAACATCTAGTGTCTAGTGCTCTTTTTGTTTGTTTTTGCGACTGACTCAACACGTCTGAAAAGAATGTCAAGCGGTACGTACAACATTTTAGAAAGGAGTGGTTAAATCATAAACATTTACAGGATTGGATGTTAAGTGGTGCCCGGGGAACCTATTAGTGCACAATGTAAATATTGTCAATGCAGCCTGAATGTGTGGCGTTTGTCAGATTTACTTCTGCATGGAAAAAGTAAGAAACATTTAGATGCAGCCGAACTATTTTCATCTTCATGACAGTTAACATTGGCAGTTAAGTCTATCAAACACACATAGGAACGTACAGCTGCTGAAGCTGCTCTTACATTGTCTGTAGTTAACCACTGTGCAATTAGATCCATAGATCATCTTACAGATCTAACCAAGAATTTTTTTTCAAAATGTTGACCATGCATCTAATTAACAGCTACACTGTACGAAGAATAGTGCTTCAATTAGGTAAGTTCTTTTCCAGCACTTTAAATCAGAGATACGGAATGATGATAATGGACATTTCAGTTTTGTTATAAATGAATCTACAGACATTTCTGTCACCAAACTGTTGGCTGTGTGCATTGTATATTTTTCAGAACAACAAAGCAGAGATATTTCCACTTTTTAGGAATTGTTGAACTAGACAAGGGAATGCTGAATGTATTGTTACTGCAGTAAAGTCATTACTTTCAGATTACAGTCTAGACATTAAACAAATGAGAGGAATTGGTGTGTGTTGTGTACATAGTTCCGCATAGTCAGCGCGTACACAACTTTCCCACTAGAGCGCGCCCCGCTAAGCACAACAGCGCAGGCGCAGCGTTCGTCCGTCTCCGCACTACGAGATGGCGCTGTCTTAGAAACGGACCAAATTCTGCTTCTGCCGATCCGCGTATTAATATGTAACACAGCCAATGAGATTGCTGCTAACGTAGAACCTTTTCTCGTCGCGGATCACACTCGTGCAGTGATACCTGAACGTGCGAGGTATTATAACAAGTGTACAGACCTCCGATTAGTTAGTCTCCATTAGTCTGCATCAGTCTGCATCAGTCTGCCTCAGTCTGCATAAGTCTGTACCAGTCTATAGTCAAGTTTCAGTCTGCGCCTAATAAGGTTATCATATTCCTGTACATAGCCATGAAGAGAAATGTATAGACACTTTGTCAAGTATCAGAGATATGTGAGAATAAGATTAACGTACCAAGACCAAAAGATTTTCAGATTGTCAGTTGTAAATAGCATCCAGAATCAAGTTAAGTAAGATTTATGATTTTTATTATTTTATCAAATGTGAAAATTAATCAAGTTCTGTTTAAAGTTGGTCACCGTCAATCTGCTACTCTAAGCGTGCAAATGGCATTTCTATCGTCTGACCTAAAGGCAGAAGATAAACACGCCACGATAAGACCACGAGACATATTGCTGACACTCGCCTACTTCGTTAGAGCGACAAGTCAAATAATCTGATGGTGTGTGTACCGAAGGTCTTACAGTACGCACACCACAGTACAGATAAATGCCTCAGTAATGGTAGGTATTAACAACGGTGCTTACCAGAAACTGAAATGTGTGGTCTCTAATCTCGTATGGATTCCTTGTGTTTACCATTCAGTTCAGTTAGCAGTGTCCTCTGCTGCCCAAATGCTACCAAGGAATCTTGAGTTCTTAATTTGTGAAACTTATTTTTGGTTTTATAAATCTTCTTGACAAGCCATGTATAGGGAATTGTTTAAACCAATAAATGATGGATCCGAATCCCTTAAAATTATACACCAATCAGACACAAGGTGGCTATCGATCTAAGTTGCTGTTAATCGCATTTTAAGTCAGTGGCTTAAATACAGACACAATTCAAAATATGCCGACATCAGACTAAGTGCTTCATATAGTATGTAATCTGATGCCATCAATAAGTTTTATCTTCTGTTTCTTAGACCAACTCTAGAAGTATGTCAAAAGCCATTAAATCATTCCAATCAAGCATAGCCGACCATTCAAAGCTACTGCAAGACTTAGTTCCTCTTATTGTAGATCTTACGAGGCGGTTGTTGTCCCCAGTTATAATGGGGATTTGCTAACAGTAGACATTAGAAAATACAAACCCCCTAATATTTATCTTAGCCATGAAGTGGAGGTTTCATTGGTAATTATGATCAAAGAACATAAAATTAACACAGAAAGCGAAAACGTTTTCGCAGTAGAGGCGAAAATTTCGTTCTTTGCTCAGCAGAGGAGTTCCATAGGCGACTGCTGAATAACGTCACGATTTTTCAAAAAGTGTGCCTAATTGCTCCAGAACAGTGTTTGAGTGTGGTGAAATAAACTAGCTCAGGAATTTCAATTACCTGACACAGAAGTAACAGAAAATGACTTTCAATGATAAAAATTAACTAAAATTCAATGGGGAAAATGTTGACAATACAACAGAAATTTGGCAATAGATTGCATCATATAAAAACGCCAGTTCATAAAACCCATTTCAGGAGCTCTCAGATTTTGCAATGATGGTTTTGATGTTACCTTGGTCAAATGCTGAGGTCGAAAGAGCATTTAGTGTGCTCAACAATGTGAAAATCTCCCTCCTCAGACTTAGACTTAAAACCAATATGGTAAACGAAATTCTCACTGTTTGGGCCAGACTTAGGGGTGTGAACAAGTGCTGTCATAATTACATCTTACCATAGCATGCTTTGTAGCAAATTGGCACAATGGCTGCCTGCTGAGCAGACCAACAATCAACACGTCAACTGAAGAAGAGGCAGAGGGCGATGTAGAGGACCTGTTATTATTTTAATCAACATAGGTGAGTAAATATCCTTAAATGTATGCATCTTTCGTTGCGCATTGACTGCTGCATTGAATTTTTGGCGTGCTGTGCATCATTTCGGTTTCTTCTTCTAATATTTCGGCTGTATACTGCCCAGCCATGTGTTTGTTGGCTCATTCTGAAGATGACTGGACGTTATACAGTCGATTTATTAGTTCTAGAAGCTGAATGTGTGCGACTGCACGCCCAAAATTTTATGGAGCTTGTTACTGTTCCATTAAAATGTGATGTAATTATATAATAATGTATATTTCATATTTTGGCTGAGTTTGGAGGAGTTTTAAACGTTTTTCCGTCTCGTAAACTAGACATGAGTATTATGTTTAAAGAAATTTCAATTATGTCATTTTATTTGCAAGAAAAAGAGAGATATATCTGATTTTGACAGATTTTTAAGTGTTTGCTCGATGCGTAAAAAAAGTAATGAGTGTAATGATTTACAAAAAAGTTTTATTTTTTTCTTGATTTTTGCAAGAAAATAAGGAGATATTTGATTTTGACGGATTTTGGAGTGTTGATTGGACTGAAAAAAATAATCATGTGATGGCTACACTGAATACATCAGAAGCTGGGAAAATTTATAAATTCACAGAAGCTGTAAACTTTTGAAAATATGGTATTCCTTGTACTATTCACAGCATCAGATAAATTGCTGTCTACTAACATATTTGTCCAAGTCGTCAACTGAATATTTAATGTGTGCATTAGAATTCTTTTTCTCTGGGAAAAATACTGGAACCCCATTCCAGTCATCACTGTATCTCTTCTTTCCTAATTTTCAGGCCATCTACTTCCTGAACTTTAGCTTTTCCATGTGAACACTTTCTTGCAGGTTCTGTCCCTTCTCTGCCTGTACTAACGTCTTTGTCATGACTATCAGTAAAATTAATTACGTTAACAGCAGGGTGTCGTGTTTGGCTGCGAAGGCATTTTCCGCAACCACTTTCCGTGCCTGCACGCTGGGGAAACAGTACACCTTCATTGTGTTGTTGCAAGATGGCGGCGTGTGTACAAACTGTGGTAAATTGCTCCGTAAATTTTGAGTTATTACCATCAGTAAAGTGTTGTTCATGTGATAATATAGTGGAAAGAGGTATCAGAGCATGCTCACTAACGCATAAATGGTACCACCGAAGTTGTTTTGGAAATTAAACACTGGTAGAATCTCGTGCCATTGTGGTCAACTGTGTAACGGCCTCCAAGTAGCAACAGAAATGTGCAGTGACGGAACTGAAATAAATGTGATACATGAGCTTTATTGTAATATAAATGCAGCTAGAAAATACGTAGAATTTCTGGAGAATTTAAAGCAAGTATTGAGGAATCCTCTTGAAAACAAAAACTGTGAATCAGAAAGTGTTTACAGCAGGCCTAGGCCTAAAAAACTACAGAACGATTTCGCCATTCTAGACGGTGGAAAAGCAAACAAGGAAGACTTTAATGATACTGATTGCCATCTAACAGACGCTGCTGATATACGAAAATGGAGCAATAGCATTGCCCCAAAAGGCAGTAATGGCAGAAATAGGTATCTTAGGAAATCCAAGTTAGTTGTTTACTCAGACAGCCATGGTGGCGATCTCGCAAAAATCTTGCAAAACGAACACAATCTACCAGCTATGTAAAACCTGGGGCCTCTATGCACGATGTTATAAGGAACATACAGTGTGATAACACTGCACAAGAAACTCGGGTTTTGGTTATAATTTGTGGTGCAAACAGGGTCTATTGCAAGGAACTAAAAAGCGCCGTCCGTGACTTACAGAAAACCCTAGATACAGTGAAAAATGAAAGTGAAATAGTGACTGGAATACCACATAGATATGACCTAATAGAAACGTCATGTGTCAACCAAGAAATTATCAAAGCCAATAGGCAATTTCGCACAATATGCAAAGCATACAGAAACACAAACTTCCTAGATGTGAAATTCTTGGAAAGGAAACTCTTCACCAGACACGGTATGCATTTAAATATTTATGGGTAAACGTTCATAGGTTCTAGAATAAATGAGATGGTTGAGATGATGTACACAAATAACAGCATGACTATTATTGTATTAACTCAAAACGGAGAAGCCATCTCATCACAGATGATACCAGCAACAAAAAAAGCAGCAGAACAAACACAACCAACAGCAGTTACACAAAATGCAGCAGTACAAACAAAAATCGAAGAAGAAATGCCAACAACAGCATAACAATCAACAGCAGCATCACAGACGACAGTAACAGCAGAAATCCCAGCAATAGCAGGAGTAACAGCACATGTGGAAACAACCATCCACGGGACAGCAAGTAGATGGAAAACGATACCTTCTTCCCATCTGAAGGATTTTTTAATTGCAAATATGACGAAAAAGAAGCCACAGAGATAAGTAACATTAAATGTCTAACAGTACTCCACCGTAACATTCAGTGTGTAAAAAACAAAGTGCAACAGCTGGAAGTCGAGTTGTCGAGTTACAAATCTTAGACAGCACCGTTATCTGTATTACAGAGAACTGGTGTGAAGAAAGTGAAATCTTATATATTAATTTACCCTCGTATGTCCAAGCATGTTCTTATTGCAGAAACACAATGAAAGGTGAAAGATCATGTATTTATGTTAACAATGGTATTGAATTTAAAAGTCAGAAATTATATTATCATGTAGACAAAGATACTGAAGTGTCACCAATAGAGATAGTTGCTATAAATATGCCCAAGAAACTAACTGTATTATGTATGTACCGTTGTCCCAGTGATAATTTAGAGATATTCTTTTCCAAACTTATACAAAGCCTAGAACTAACGTTGACTCTGAAACATAATATCCTCTTGTGCAGGGATTTTAACATAAATACAGCTAAAACAGATGACACCAGTATCACATTTATTAATATCCTACATAGTTTTGGCATGTCATCACTAGTCAACTGTGCAACAAGAATAACCACACATTCATCATCTACCATTGACCATGTAGCTACAGATATAGGCAGAGAAAACTGTGATGTACTTGTTAAAAATCTGGGACTGTCTGACCATTTATGTCAGATTATAAAAGTAAAAGCTAGTGTAAAAAAAGAGTCAAAACGGCATGTATATAAAAGAGTCTATTCTCCATCAGCTTTGCAAGAGTTTTTCTTAAATTTAACACATGAAAGTTGGGAAGGAGTACATATAGAAACTAAAGTGAATAGCAAATTCTGTAATTTTATGTCTGAGTTCAAGTTAAAATTTAAAGAAACATTCACCAAAACATTAATTCCTATTGGAATACACACAAAAAAATAAATGGATTAGTAAAGGTATTAGAAAATGTGCTCAAACTTGTAAATGCCTAAAATCCATTAAAATGGACAATAGTGATCCAGTTTTTTGCACTACTACAAGAACTACAGAAGGATCTGCAGGAAGGTACTCAACACTGCAAAACAATCAGCCAATGATAGGTTTATAAATTTAGCTAATAATAAAAATAAAGCTACATTGGCTGTAGTGAAACAAGGAACATGACCTGTGAAGCAGAGAGGTACAAACACACAAATCAACAACAAGGAAAACTTAGAAAGTAACCCAAAAGAATTAGCTAATTATGTGAATACCTACTTTAGCAGCATTGCAACGAAGTTACAGAAAAAAATTGCAAAAAGTGCTAATCAACCAATACAGTAGCATATAGCAAAGTCAATGGTATTGCTTCCAACTACTGAGGAGGAAGTATGGGATGTTGTAAGGCAATTAAAGAACAAATACTCGGCAGGTTTAGATGAAATCCCAATGTGTGTGCTGAAAAAAATGCATAAATGGTATCAAACCTCCACTAACAGAAATCATACATAAATCCTTCAAAACTGGTTGCTTCCCTGACTATCTGAAGCATGCCAAAATTTTACCAGTTCATAAGAAAGGTGATGTATAAAACGTTGAGAAATACAGACCAATAGCCCTATTGTCATGCTTTTCCAAAGTGATAGAAACAATTATGAAAAACAGGATAATGAGCTATCTAAGTAAATTCAATCTCCTCTTCAATGACCAGCATGATTTCAGGCCTGATAGAGGTACAGAATCTGCAATAGCACAATTTAAAAAAAAACAGTTTCAGAAGCACTAGATGAGAACAGCTATGTGACTAGCCTTTTCCTAGACCTGTCTAAGGCATTTGATACAGTTGACCAATAGAAGCAGTCATATAAGTTAGAGGCACTAGGAGTAATGGTTTCGTTCATATCTAGAAAACAGAGTGGTTGGTAGAGATCACACATGTATCCAGTTGATGAAAGTACATTGAGAAACATATATCTGATCCATAATATATCAATATTGGGGCCTCTCAAGGAAGTGTACTGGGCCCAGGATTGTTTCTGGTATATATAAATGATTTCCCACAACACTTCAGCCATGGAGAGAAGATATTGTTTGCTGATGATAGCAACATGGTAATCACCAGTAAGACACCAGCACAAATGCTGAGGGATGTTCACAAATGGTCTCAGGAAAACAAAGTAACTATCAACATAAAGAAAACAAATAGAATATGCTTTTGAATTAACAGAAAACAGAGGTCCTTAAATTTAAAACTAGATAACATCTCCATAGATAATGTACCTACAACAAAATTCTTAGGGTTGCACATTGACAGCCAAATGAAGTGGAATGAACATGCTATGAAACTCTCGAAAAAGATATCCACAACATGTTATGCACTTAGAGCCCTGGTATATGCATGCAGTAATGTATGTTTGAGAACTGTATACTTTAGTTATGTTCATTCAGTAATCAGGTATGGTATTATTTTCTGGCGAAACAGTGCTCAGAATTTACGAACAGTATTTAAAATGCAAAAGAGAGCAGTAAGAATAATAATGAAAAGCAGTAAGCGGTCCCACTGCACAGAACTTTTCAAAATGTTAGAAATTCTAACTGTTCCTTGTGAATTAATATTCCAGACCGAAGTGTACATCAAGAAAAAATCTAGAAAATTAAAGCATAAATAGCAGTTTTCTTTACTATAATACAAGAGCAAGTCACTGTCTTCACCTAGACAGGAGGAATAAACATAAGACTCAAAATAGCTTCTTGTAGAAAGGTGTAAAACTGTATTATAAACTGCCACAGAACATAAAAGAAACAAATAACATGTACTGCTTTAGGAAAAATCTTAAATTGTTTTTGCAAGAACACTGCTTTTACACTAAAAGTGAATTCCTTAGCACAAAATGATTGTAAATAACTTTTGTTTCACAATATTTAACTATATGTAACATTTTGATATGGAGCAAAAATGATTGTAAATAACATATGTCACAATGTTTAACTACATGTAACAACAAACTGCATAAATATATGAATGTACACAAGCTGACAACATCTATACATTTTAAAATGTCCACAGATGGCTAAATAAATAAATAGCCGGTAACATGACAAATTTATTTCTAGTTCCAAGATGGCCGCCGAGTAAGTGACGCCAGAAACCATTTCCAGAAAGTTAAGTGATTTAGACAGGAATATAATTTAGTTTAACGCCGACAACAAATTAAATACGTGCATTAGTGTATCGTTTAGTCTTGCCGTTAAAGATTTGACTTTTCTTTGCGTATTTTTTCAGAAAACACGAAAAGATCGTAACTTCGCGAAGTCGCGCTTAGGCTTAAATTTTGTAAACGTGTTTGTTTCTTGTTTCACGGTAATTTAACTAGTTTCTCGGTAACAAATAAGTAAACTACCGTAAATAGCGTATAACTTCATTGTTTTAATACAGATTTCAGAAAAGCAGCGTAACTTTATATCAGAAACTTGCCTATATACATTTGTTTATAGGCCTAACTCTCGTAACGTTTTTGGAGAATCAAAGTTAAAGTATCTCGTTTAATTGTCCTTTTTTTCATTCCATCGAGTGAAATATATAATAAATAGCGTATACCTTCGTAGTTTTAGTACAGATCTCAGAAAAACAGCGGAATTTTAAATCAGAAACTTGCTTATATACATTTGTGAATAGGCTTAATTCTTGTAATGTCTTTTTTGATTTTCGGTAATTTAATTGATTTATTCTAGCTAAAGTATTATTTTTGCCATGAGTGAGAAGTGCCTGACTTGCCGTAGAATTGTTAGTTCCGGGGTTTGGTGTGATGGATGCAGTAGTTTTTTTCACTGGGGGGACTGCAGTGGCGTGGGTGTTGGGAAAGTGGATCAGGCTCATCAGTGGTTATGTAGGATTTGCAGCAGAGATAGGAAGATAGTGGAACAGGAGGGGAAAATTGCTGCCCTTCAGGCTGAGCTAGATCAGGCTAGGGAAGATCTGGACAGGTTAAGGAGGGAGAAGGGCAAAGAGAGGTGGGAAGTGGCAACAGGTAGCAGAAGGAATGGGCCTAGAACTAAGTCTGACAGTTTTGTGGTGAATGTCAAAAATAAGTTTGACCTGTTGCTTCAGTTAGAAACTGATGAGCCTCAAGCAGAGGTAGGTGTAGACAGGACACAACAAACTTTCAATAGGAAATTGAAAAAGAATGTAGGAAAGTCATCGAAAAGGAAGAAAGTTTTGTTGTTAGGCAGTTCTCATGCCAGAGGTGTAGGCCAACTTCTGCAGGAGGAATTAGGACCAGAATACCAGGTCACAAATTTTTTCAAACCAAGTGCTAGTCTGGATCAGGTGACAGAGGATTTAGGTTCACTCTGTAAAGGATTTACCAGGGAAGACACCGTGGTTATTGTGGGAGGGCCAGGGAACAGCATCGACAGAGATCCTGGGTATAGTATAGAGTGTGACCTGGTAAAGATTGCGACAGCATCGAGACACACCAATGTTGAATTTGTATCTGTCCTGAGACGCTATGACCGGCCTCATTTGAACTCTTCTGTTGGGAGAGTTAATTTGGAGTTGGAACGGCTGCTTGGATTGGGTGCGGGGGCTCATATTGGTGTGGTTCCTGTTGATCTCAGTAGGTGGGACTATACCAGGCACGGCCTACATCTCAACAGGAAAGGGAAGGGGAAACTGGCTGGGGTAATAGCAGGAAATTTAAGGGGGGGAGGCACTGCCATGAATGGTAAAATACCAGTGGTTACAGGTGTTGGAGCAGCACCTTTTTTAGGATAGGTAAGACAGAAAGATGTCAAGTTCTACGAGAGGTCAGGATTGAAACAAATCTTCAGTTTAGGAAAGAAATTAAACAGCACAATTCTAGCACATTGGATCACCAATCACAATTATCAATTATAAATTTTCACCAATCACCAGAAATTTTATCTCCACCAAGTTGTATCTCAGTCCTAGGTAATTCCATTGATGAATTAAAGTCACCCAACCCAATTGACATAATCTGCCTCTCTGAACACCATGTGACCACTGGTATAGGAACTAGGCCTAAGCACAATGAGAAACTCAGACAGGAGAGTACTGCAAATGTTAGAATAAGGAAAGGTTCTCATAAAAGTACAATTAAAAATAATGTAAGTATATTTCATCAAAATATTGGGAGTTTAAAGAATAAAGTAGATGAGCTTCTGGTTTGTTTAGAAGATATAGAAGCTGAGAATGAAATAGATATGCTATGCCTGTCTGAGCATCACATTGTTACTGATATGGATAAGGTAAATGTAAGTGGTTATAAGCTCTCTGCACATGTAATGAGAGAAAATATGGAGAAAGGAGGAGTTGCCATATATGTCAAAAGTTATCATTGTGCAAAAAGTATAGAAACAAAAAAGTTTTGTATAGAGAAACATATAGAGGCATGTGCCTGTGAGCTTAAATTAAATAAAGGCACATTTATAATTGTAACTGTATATAGGTCCCCATCAGGAAATTTTCATCTATTTCTGAAAAATTTGGACTCCTTGTTGTGCTATCTGTCAGACAGGGGGAAGCAAATTATTATTTGTGGGGACTTCAATGTAGATTCTCTGAAAGAGGGTAATAGGAAAAATGACCTTGAAGTATTACTCGGTTCTTTCAATTTGACACCCGTTATTGATTTTCCTACTCGGGTGGTAAAGGATAGCAGCTCACTGATAGATAACTTCTTTATAGACCAAGATAAGTTTAACCAGATAAATGCTCAGCCTGTTGAAAATGGTCTTTCTGATCATGGTGCACAGCTAGTTACAATATATGACATAGCTCCATTCAGCAATACTAAACAGTCCTCCAAAGTAGTACGTTCAGTCAATGATTTAACAATTGCAAATTTCAGGGAAAGCCTACAGCAGTTAGACTGGGATGAGGTGTACCGTGAACCTGATGCCAATTTAAAATATAATTTATTTCATGACATTTTTGTAAATGCATTTGAAAACTGCTTCCCCAAGAAAATAGTTAAATATACTCGTAAGAAACCTTATAACAAACCATGGCTTACTAAGGGTATAAAAATATCTTGTAACCGGAAAAGGGAAATGTATCTGACAGCAAGAAAGAGTAGTGACCCAGAAACTATCAAAAATTATAAAAACTACTGTGTTATATTAAGAAAAGTTATTAAAAAATCCAGGAGTATGTGTATCATGTCTGAAATCAGCAACTCTGATAATAAAATTAAAACAATTTGGAATATTATTAAAAGAGAAACAGGTCAACCAAGAGCAGAGGAAGACAGTATTACCATCAAATTGAATGAAAACTTTACAAACAAAAAGTCAGAAGTTGAAAATATTTTTAATAATCATTTTCTAAATGTTGTGGATATAGTAGGATCCAGGTGTTCATTAGAAGATGCTAGGCTGTTAATGGAAGAGGCCATACCTATGCAATTTGATACAATTGAAATCTCACCCACTTCTCCCTCTGAAATTAGGAAAATAATAAACTTGCTTAAAAGCAAAAACTCACATGGAATTGATGGCATTTCCAGCAAAATACTAAAAGCTTGTTCTCAACAGATAAGTAAGATTCTCAGCCACCTGTGTAATAGCTCTCTGGAACAGGGCATTTTCCCTGATAGACTGAAATATGCTATTGTTATACCTTTGCATAAAAAGGGGGATAGATCTGATGTCAACAATTACCGTCCAATCTCCCTTCTAACAGCTTTATCCAAAATTTTTGAGAAAGTAATGTATTCAAGAGTAGCTTCACATATCTGTAAAAATGAAGTACTAACAAAATGTCAGTTTGGTTTCCAGAAAGGTTTTTCAACAGAAAATGCCATATATGCTTTCACCAGTCAAATTTTGAATGATCTGAACAACCGAACACCTCCCATTGGGATTTTTTGTGATCTCTCAAAGGCTTTTGATTGTGTAAATCATGAAATTCTGCTAGACAAGCTCAAGTATTGTGGCATGAGTGGGACAGTGCACAAATGGTTTAATTCGTACCTAACTGGAAGAGTACAGAAAGTTGAAATAAGTAGTTCTCGTAACATGCAAAGATCAGCACATTCCTCAAACTGGGGAACTATCAAGAATGGGGTTCCACAAGGGTCAGTCTTGGGTCCTTTGTTGTTCTTATTATATATTAATGACTTGCCATTCTATATTCATGAAGAGGCAAAGTTAGTTCTCTTTGCTGATGATACAAGTATAGTAATCACACCTGAGAAACAAGAATTAACTGATGAAATTGTCAATACTGTCTTTCAGAAAATTACTAAGTGGTTCCTTGTAAACGGACTCTCACTGAATTTTGATAAGACACAGTACATACAGTTCCGTACAGTGAATGGTACGACGCCATTAATAAATATAGACCTTAATCAGAAGCATATAGCTAAGGTAGAATATTCCAAATTTTTAGGTATGTCCATTGATGAGAGATTAAATTGGAAGAAACACATTGATGATCTGCTGAAACGTTTGAGTTCAGCTACTTATGCAATAAGGGTCATTGCAAATTTTGGTGATAAACATCTTAGTAAATTAGCTTACTACGCCTATTTTCACTCATTGCTTTCATATGGCATAATATTTTGGGGTAATTCATCACTGAGGAATAAAGTATTTATTGCACAGAAGCGTGTAATCAGAATAATAGCTGGAGTCCACCCAAGATCATCCTGCAGACATTTATTTAAGGATCTAGGGATATTCACAGTAGCTTCTCAGTATATATACTCTTTTATGAAATTTGTTATTAACAACCAAACCCCATTCAAAAGTAATAGCAGTGTGCATAACTACAATACTAGGAGAAAGGACGATCTTCACTATTCAAGATTAAATCTAACTTTGGCACAGAAAGGGGTGAATTATACTGGCACTAAAAACTTTGGTCACTTACCAAATAGTATCAAAAGTCTGACAGATAACCAACAAGTATTTAAGAAGAAATTAAAAGAATTTCTGAATGACAACTCATTCTACTCCATAGAGGAATTTTTAGATATAAATTAAGAAAAAAAATATTAAAAAAATAAAAAAAATAAAAAATAAAAATAAAAAAACACAAAAAATAAAGTTGTTATATTAACTTAAGTATGTTGTTAAATTAACCTAATTATGTCATGTATTGGAAAATTTGACTCGTTCCACATCATTACGAAATATCGTATTCATGATCCATGGAACTAGTAGTAATCTAATCTAATCTAATCTAATCCACCTCAGTGTCAAAAAGACTGTTACCCGCTACTGGGGAATCTATGGCTCGCTTTACCATGTAATATCTTTACAGTATTTGTGTTTGGAATGTTTGTTGTTGTGTTAGATGTGTCAATGTAGGAGTGGAGAAGCATAAAACATGTGTATGGATGGTATTGAACACATGCTGGACTCGAGTTGTGTGTGAAATGCAATTTCTGTGTACAAAGTGTTATAGTGGAATGTATCAACGGCTATATGGACACCCAGAGGTTAAGATGGTATTTTTTTTTTGTATGTTTAACATTCCGAAAGCACGAAACCAAAGTCTGTTGCCTCTTCCAAAGGATGTAGAAACTTGCTTCCATCAACACAGTTTAAACGGGAAGAAATTTCGCTAGTAATAGTTTTTGGTACATATTTCAGTAAAAGATAATATCGATATGATTTCATGCAAATATGCTGCAACAATTTCACAGTTGATGTGTGTTTGTAAGATGCTGTACATATGGGCGACATAACAACAGTTGATGGCCATGTTTCTCTGGATCTCATTTTCTTCTCGCTGCATAAAACGCTTTATTTGCCAAAAATAACATAATAAAAATAGTGCTATAAACTAAACGTTCTGGAAAAATAATGAAACCAGACGCTTGGAGAGAAGTTACCTGCAGATCCCAGCAACAGGCTCAACTGTGATTTCAGAAGCAACTTCGGGAAGAGCATTTCCTCATTTCTCTTTATATTGAAACTCAATCTTCAGTGGAAGCCAGAACTCAAAGAGCTGTTTTTATTATGGCTACGTAAATGAATTTCAAGAGAATATTTCTAGAAAATGTTGCTAATAATGCATGTTTAAAGGAGGGTTTCCAAATTTGATTGTACAATTAATGTAGTGTAAGAAGTAGCCCTTCTTTTGCCCTGGCAAATTTATAGTTGTTTACAGTTAATGGTTCTGGTTAATTTTAGGCTCATGTGGCAATGTTCGTGAATCAAAAAACCAATTTGCAGATTTATGCAGCTGTTGTGACTGGCCATTGTAGACATCTGCAGACAATGATACTGTTTTAAATGACTGTGGTGCTTATTTGTACAGGTGAGAAATTTCTTAAGTTTTCTCTGGACTGGGCTGCATATGCAAAATATGGAAGTCTTTAATCAAAGGAAACAAGTTTTTACAGAACATTTTGGTAAACTATTTTGGAAATACTTTACATAAATTTTCTTAAGTCTGGAAACAATAAATCAGGATCTTAAAATAGGATTTTTATGGGAAATTGGTAGCTCTGTTGATCTTGTTGTTATATCTCAGATCAAAGCAAAATTAAAGTATCATAGTTTGTTACAAACAGATGTACGTGTGTTGTGCTGTGGTCAAGAGTGCTTTATAATAAATACAAAAAATTTCTTAGAGAATACCAAGAAATTGTTAATAGGAATCAGAATTTTTATTTTGTAGATGTACGGAAATGTCTTAAAACACCTGTGATTTTTCACTCTGGCACGTTGATATATGATAGCATAGCCAGTATAGTTGTGGAAGTTGTGAGAAAAATTGAGAAATTTATAATTACAACACAGAATCGAGATGGATTCCCAGTCTTGTTCTTAAATGTAGAGCATGATTAGTGTGTACCTATACTGGTATTTTACTAGGTATCCATTAGTATACTGAAATGGCAGTAGTTCCGTAAGTGGTGGCAGTTGCCTGGGCTTCGCTTCACTTATTGTGCATACAGTATCAGCAAGGCTACAAAATCTAGCTCATTGGTCACCCTATAAAATTTACTCATTCAGTGTACCATGAAGTATTTTGCCACAAGTTTCGTTACATATTGGGAAATGGTATAATGAGAGACTCACTTATTTGGAAAACATTTTATATTTGAAAGTTTACAGATGAATGAAAAGACTTGTCTTTTCCAGCTGTTGTACTGTAGGTACAGTGCTTTTTTCTGGAACTTTTGCCTGTTGTGTATTTCAAAGATTACAAACTTATATGTGGATTAGGGTACATGGATGCTGTTTGTTGCATTTACTGTACCCACATAAGTAATGGGGAAAAATAATTTATTGTTAATAACTATCGAACAGTATCTGGTATTTGTGTCAGAATGCAGGTAAACCACTTTTGCAAATTTTGCTCTATTGTGTTTTTTATTTTTATTTATTTTTGTGCATATGAAGTGTGAAATCCTAAGAGGAAACAAAACAATCCAGAGTTCAGTTTCAAATTTGCATTTCTGCATGCTGACTGTAAATAGCATAGTACTTATCTTTATTTTTAAATATTCTCAAATATTTAATTTCTCTCTCTTCCCAAATTAGCTCTAAGCAACAGCACAAACAAATATTCAGTTAAGACATTGCACCAAGTATATTTGGGAACAATGCTGATGATATGAAATGTAAATGTTGTATCTAAATGCATTGTGCCTTTCCTACTAACTAAAACCCAAGTGCTAACAAAAGTTTTATTGTGTTTTAATTTCAGTTTCGTATAATGCTTGTGGTGTGACAACTTAATGCTGGGTATATGTGATATATGTTGTTAAGACAATGCCGGAAAGTCTTTGATCAAATTCAAACAATGCGAAAAGTGAAGATAATCATCAATGATGGAAATAGGAGGCATGTGCTAAATGCATCTTTCCCTCCCTGTCTAAGGTTTAGGCCAGGCTCATCCAAGAATTGCGCCCGGCAGTCGCCACTGCGCCCCGCAGGCGCAAGGCAGCGTAGTTAAGCACTCCATCTGTGACCATATGTCGCTAGTGTCGGCATAGGAGCGAGAGAGATAGCTGCGGAGTGAATGAGACCGCACACCACTGCTCGGCCCTGAACTGTCTCGCCGTCAGATCCAATGTAAACCGAATAATAGAGGAACCACAGCTCTGTAAATGTGGTTGATGAGTGGTAAAACAAGGAAACCGTTTGCTGTTTAGGTAACAATTTCTGTTCATAGGAGCGAGAGAGATAGCTGCGGAGTGAGTGAGACCGCACACCACTGCTCGGCCCTGAACTGTCTCGCGGTCAGATCCAATGTAAACCGAATAATAGAGGAACCACAGCTCTGTAAATGTGGTTGATGAGTGGTAAAACAAGGAAACCGTTTGCTGTTTAGGTAACAATTACTGTTCATGCGGCAGAATTACTGCGCAATGCTTTACAAAACAATATCAAAAACAAGAACAGAAGAACAACTTAGTAGTTTTCTGACCCACAGGTTCATTCTATTAGTATTCTACATGAACACTCTTCATATTTACAGTGTGCATCTTCTGAAAGATATATCAATTTCTTTAATGAACTAGTGTCATAAATATTCTATTTTAGAAATAATTTTACCTAAGGAATATAGAGTCTCATTCTTCCTATTAGCAGTTACAAGTAAATATTTTTTTGTTGTACTATGTATTACTGCTTTTTGTATCCCTTTTCAGAGTTTAGACATCGGATCCATAGTTTGCTGTTTTGTACACAATAATTTTAATTGATCAAGTTTGAAAACAGGTTGTAAAGATATTTAATCGTTACCATCAAACATTGTTAAAGAAGATCATTAACATTTTACACATTTTTCTGTTTTGAGGAATTGATTTTGTCTAGGTTTGGTACAATATTCTGAGAGACTGCTAACCTCTAAGAATTAGTCAAATTTTTATCGCTAAGTAGTGAACGGAGAAAAAGCACTCACAAATATACGTGGAACCAAACATTGAGAGAACTTTGGCGGTGTGCTGGTGCAAAAGAGGATATTTCTCTCGTGGAAAACAGCTGTAAAAGTCATCCAAAGTTTTACCCATAAGAAAGCGGTCCTTCAGGCGGATATCGCACTGCAGGTCAATCAGCTCTAGTTAAAATACTTGTGAGATGTTCTCTGCGCTAAGGGAAAACGGGCAAACATATATATATATCCAAAAATCTGTTTTCAAACTCTTCTTGTAATTCACAGATGATTTGAACATAATATGAAAAATCAGCATCTTCTTTAACGCTGTCTAATGCAGGGAAGTGTCCACAGTTCTCCATGTGCAACTGCTATCCCACAAATAAGTTGTTTTTGAAATGCTTGAATCGTCTGCACTAAATCAACAACAGAGTGATTTTCACCTTGGAGTGAAATGTTCAAAGTATTTAAAATCACCACCCACTTAGGATCACGAAGTAATTCTTCTAGACGTTCTATCATTTCCAAAAAGGTATTGATTTCATCCCTCAAGGAGAAAAATCGATGAAGCACCTTCCCTCTGCTCGGCCATCTTGCTTCGGCATGGTAGTGGATGTCCAGGTATTCTGCTTCGACATCAGCCAGAAATTCTTTAAATTGCCGATTTGTGAGTTACTGCGAGTGAAGATAATGAACCGTTGGAACAACTGTCTTCATAACATTTTTTAAGTTGACAATCTTCACAAATAGTGCCTCCTGGTGTATAAGACAATGGACTGCCGTGAATAAAGAACAGACGACTACAGCCAGTTTTGACCTGACACAACCCAGGAATCCATTGTGTATCCCTCATAGCACAGGGTTTACATCAGTTGTTGCACTGATCAGGCGTTCCCATTTTAAACCCACTGACTCGAACATGTTTTCAACGGCTAGAAAAATATCCAAACCAAAGGTTGTGTCTTTTAATCGCATAAGACAGAGAAATTCTTTGGTGACACACAGATTGTTGTTGACACCCTGAATGAATATGACGAGCTGAGATATGTCCACAACGTCTGTGGACTCTTCAAGAGCGATAGAAAATGGAACAAAGTTTGCCGCTCTCTCTCTTAATTGCTGCTCCATATCTTCGACTTGGCGAGCAACAGTTTTTCAAATTTTTCCGTGAGGTCTGCAGGACAAATACGAACCGCCGAGTCGACCAGGCAATCCTTGATGTGATTCACAGCAGCAAGAGGTTTCATTCATTGAAACCTAAATAAGAAACTAACAAAAAAGATTAGTTTTAGCTGCGTTTTTCCCCAGCTCCTCTGAAAAGCGGTCATAGATGCTAGCAAGGACAGTGAAACATGATCGCAAAATAAATTTTTATCTATTGGAATATTTACGTTTTAATTAATTATAAACAGATCAAACTACAACATATGTCTTTCCATACATCAAAACATAAATACACAAAAACAAAGAATGACTCTTAATGACAATTTGCTGTCTGAGAGCGTTTGTGATGGCTTTTCAGAAAGTGGAAAAAAGTAACGCACCTGAAACGTTTTCTTATGTCCGTGCAACCCAATTTAATACAACCAAAATATAAAAATAAATCAAAAAGAAATGTGCCTTGCTGCTGACAATCTGATATTCGATAACTGGCACATTGCTAAGTTGACATATTAGATTATAAAATATAGTTTTATTTATCATCTTTATAAATAATAAAGAGTCATACGATAAGAAACACTTACTTCACTGTAATGATGCTTGCAGTTTTCTTTTCGTTCTTCAAGCTTCGACTGGTGTTCCTCTTGCGACAAATTTTCGAACTGATCTTTGCGACAGGTACTAAAGAGCCGTTCAATCGAGTCATTTTTTTGAATACATGGGGTTCCGATGACACACTAAATATTTGGGGTGATTTCCAAAACCAGTACAAAACAACTTAATTTCCTGCCTGGGTTTAAATAGTGTGGATGTGCCGCTCCTCTGCTTTTTGTCTGTTGCTGTCGACCATTCATCTCGACCCACTTTAGCCATACGTCTTTTGACTAACGTCTTTGTGTCGTATCTATGCTCTTGATCGCTGTTGGCGCGGTGGTCTGTCTTCCGTGCGAAGCGGGCGTACAGCAGCATGGAAATGCACAGCAGCCAGACCGTATGGTCAGCTAAGCGGCACGGTTTGGCCAATGCGCCTGGGGCGCTGGCCTCGGGCGATCGCGGGCGCTAGCGCCCCAAGGGCACAGTTTGGACAAGCCTGGTTTATGCCATTGGTGCCACATCCCTGTGTCTCCCTTCCATAGACCCTCTGCTCCTTTCTCTTCACCCTCCTCCCCTCACTCATCATTCTTTTGTGCCCTCACTTACCTCCTCTTTGTTCTCCTTACCCACTCTATGCAACACCCCTTATCCCAGTTATGTGCAGTGATTATGCAATGAAGTAATGTTAGAGTTAGGTTTTAAGATTTGCTAACAAATGTGCATGAACTATTCCAATATTTTATTTGTAGCTCAACTGAGAGCACCCTCAGAGGTTTGAAAGTGCTTAGTATATACAAGAACATACACTGAAGTGAAATATGTAGAAATTAAACAAGTGATGAAATTATTTATCTATGTGTCTCTGAACAATAGATCAGCTGCCAAAATTATTTGCCCACTCTGTAACACATTAAAATCTCTCTCGTTGAAACCCTCAGACTCTAGATACATATTGTATCGCTGGTGTAGTTGGCTGTTATATGGAAAAGCTAATCAGTGGGCATCCTCTGGGGCACTTTAACCATCTCAGATGCGTCAGACATTGTTCAGGTAATGTAGGGCTGTATCTGGATCATCCTTAATTTCCCTAGCTAGTCTTGGGATTTATATGAAGCCTACAAATTCAACAAGAAAATTGCGAAATTTGAGTGGTTATGTGAAGAGTATTCTCAGTTATTAACCCATTCGCGGGGCCATGGGGGACATACTGCCCATTAAATGTATTTCTGTACAGTGTTTAAGGGAATATGTTTTACTAGTTATATACACTCCTGACATCTATTGGCACCAGCTGTAGTTTCTGTTTGTTGTGAAATATAGTCTTCAGGACTGTGGGAAGTATATATCTCACCAAACAACAATGTTTTAATGGTTATTGGGAAGTATGGTTACCACCAAAGTAGTTTCTGAAAGAGGCTTGAGAAGTATACTTACCAAAAAATTAATCTGTCATTTGTCGTCCCTAAGAAGCATAGTTACCACCAAATTAGGGGCATCCAAAAACTATTCGGAATACATCTTACCACCTCTGTCTAGGCTGACATCTTGTGGTGTCTGAAAGCTGCTAAAACAATCCATTTCTGTTCGTCATGGAATCACTGCTGTTGTTGGAAGACATTGCTTCACTTCTGCAATATGCATTATTGTGACCTGTATCAGCTCATACCTTCATTGCATGATAAAGTTGCAAGAACTGTTTTCACATTGTGGTAAGTGAACTACAAATATTTTTAAATAAAGTAAAAGAAACCATGAAATAAAAATAGAATACACTGTTCATTGTTTTTTATGTGGAATAGCAACACACAACAGTTCACAAAAAATTCGTTTACCACCATAGCTTTTATACCTCACAAAGGTGTCATGGTGGTGTATATACCACCATAGTTTTAGGTCCTAAATCACAAAAATGAAATTATCAAAAAACAAATATACTCAGTTGATCAAAACTGTAATAGGATAGCAAAAAAAAATTATCTTTGCTGAGTTGATATAAAAAATGTGCCTGGAAAAGGGTTAACCAAAGAGTTCACATAATTAGTCAGTCTGAGGCAATTTTTAAATCTCATCCTGTAGTGAATTATTTCTTAACTGTTATTGAAAGAAACAAAGGCATCTTTGAAAAAAGGATGTATGTCTCAACTAAAAATGAGCTTTGAAACTGTGCTGTGCTCCTGTTTGAAACTGAGAGAAATGCCCAAGTGAGCAAACGCCTAATTCAAAAGCACTTGGTGAATATTCTGTCAACAGTGAGCTGCAAACTGCTTCAAACTGGAACAAATGTTGCCACCTGTTTGAACATTATTCATATTTGTCCTTCTGACACATGTAGTGCAGGTTTTCTTTTAAACTGCTTTTCCAGGTTGACTATATCTCACTTCATGCAGGCATTGGGGCTTAAGAAAGTCATAAAGGTAAATGATGAAATTACAGTGGACAGACCAAAACCTGTGCCATTGCACAATCATTAACAGAAATGATTAGAGCTCCAGGCAGCAAGATCTCACAACACAGGAGCTGACCTCAGATGCCTCTTAGCTCAGCAATAAAAATGATCTCTTTGTTCCCAAGCCTGTGAAAAGTCTCTTCTCTAATTGGCAGAATAGCGCAGTAGCCAATCAGCATCCTATTTCAACTTTTACAACTTGATAATTTCTTTCTTTTAATAAATTCTAGTTCAGAAATCAATTTCCACAAAAATCCAAACTATTCTGTTCCAAAATGTAGTAAGATAATCTTTTCTTTACTTATATCATGATCCAAAGTAAATATTACATTACCAAAGTACAGGAAATGGGCTATTTTATAATTAATGTGATATTATATGTGACGCACATCAAGGCTACATAATCTACTTCTCATGGTCAGTTATACTTCATTATTAACAATTTCAGTGATGATGATATCCAAGAACTTAAACTGAAAATATCACACAAAATTTTATCCCTTTAACCAAAATGCTGTTTAGTTAATATGAAAGTATTCAGTTAATTTCTTTGCTGACGTTTACAGAAAACACAGTAACTTTTCAGAAAGTTACTTACCATGGTAGGTCCAAAATTCAGCATTTTAACTGATTTTGCGTTTGTCAGAATTAAATTTAAATATAAAACAGAAACTAATACTTTCATTAACTATTATCATTACAAAAGATGGTTAATCACAATTAGGTTGTTAGAAATTTCTTTAACAACTTGTCTGGTTGTACATGAGATTTGCTCTCTGTTAAGCACAGATGCACTGCTTGGCTTGATGTATCAGCTGGTTCACGTGTAACACGCCATTACCAGCATGCAGACGTGTTCTGTAGGGCCAAGTGTCATTGTGTGACAGATTCCCTATTGGAGATGTAAACTGCTGCACCTCAGTTCCATCTAACACATAGCTATCTACTTTTAAGTGACAAGTGTAGTGAAATTCCATTATCTGAATATTTTTGATCCTAAAAGAATGCTTCATAGCTTGCAGGTGACACAATTTGATTCATTCACTCTACTGAATGTCTTAACAGTCCGAGACAGTGGTCATGTGTGCATGCGGTGTGGTTGCTTGTGTGAATTAATGTTTGTTCTCTTTCTGACAAAGGCTGTGGCCAAAAGTTAACATCTAAATGTCTTTTAACTCTGCCTCTCTGTAACTTAACATGTCATCTTTATGGTAAGTAGGTAACAGTAAATCTAGATATAAATTGACAAGAGTAATACAAACTACTGAATGGGTTTAATATGAAAATGTTTTTTCTTCCCTTCTGAACTATGTAATTGGGGAAACTAATGTTTAACTCCTACAAAGATATAGGTCCTCCAGTAGAGGGGCTTTGGTGTGTTTCATGTAAAACATACCATTTGCAATGATCTCAAACGTTTTTCTTAAGTAAATATTTGCTGTTACAAATTAAATTTTCGTCATACTTTTAAGAGTGTCGGATATGCTTGGTGAATGATTCTGACTGTGTGTGTGAGAGTGAGAGAGAGAGAGAGAGAGAGAGAGCGAGAGCGAGAACGGATTTCACACGAATGTTTTACATTGCATCACATTTTACAATTCCGAGCCATGCAATTCTTAATTCTTAGATGCGCCTGTTATTTGGTTCTTCACTTTCCCCCCTGTATTGTCACACACAATAAAACCAAAATCTTGGGACGAAGAAATTCGGTAAACGAAAGCTACACACCAACGTAGCACTCGTTAGCTGGGGTCTTTCACACTAAATCGTTAGTCTGCTAAAACCAGCGATGCTGTTTGGTTTGTACAGGTTAAGGGTTTGTAATTTGTGTAACAAAAAATTACCAGATTCACTATATATTTACAGGTGTTCCTAAATCGAATCGTTCACAATATGGCACGCACTAATCGAAGTTTGACGAGAATCGAATGGTGTCATGTTGGTCGATAGCTATCGACCAACTTCGTGCGGTTGGTGCAGTCGATTGCGTGTGTGACAGCCGCGGTGGTGTGTACAGGCGTGTTTGAACGCAGACAGTGAGTGCGTAATCTGATTAAGCGCGTCTCAATCTCTTGTTTCCTAAGATGTGCAGCATGAGCCGCTTTCATACATGGAGCATCGCGATTGTAGCTGGCGTCATCATTTTAGAATGTGGCGGCTTTTCACAGGTACTGCTGTTCCTCATCCACAACACTTGTATGTTCACCGTATTTGCAGGGCGTACGATCCAGATAACACTAGTATTTATTTCCGCTTTACCCGTTGCAGAATCCAGTAACGCCTTTAAGATATTAACGTCTTCTCGTTCGTACCTCCATCAAATTTTACTCGGCTCTGTATAGTGACCAATTAACGACAATTTCTTCGCTCCATATATTAACATTGTTTACAGTTACATTCAAGGGTATCGCATGGGAAGAAAAAATTGTTACAGGCCTTCATGCGATCTTTATTAGACTTCATCTTTATAGTCGCTACGGGAACGATCTGTAAGAAGATAAGGCATATTCTTAGATTTCGCTCTGAAAAACTGTTTGTGGAATTACTGAAGTAGGTTATCTCGAGATATAACGCCTAATACACATCGAAGAACAAACAATGTTTGGAGAAAAGTAGCCGGAGATAGGAGACGAGATTATTTGTTGCTGAGAATATTTATTCAAAAATTACTTCGTGTGTACTGAACTTGGGTGACAGCTCTGATTTGTAAAACATCTTGAGAATGTTTATAACTAGTTATGTAAAGATTATAGCAAGAAAAGGGCGTATCAGTTTATAAAACGAATATTTATGGAAATCAGTTGTGAATGATTAGTAGCAGAATTTCAAAATAAAAGCTATAGAATCCCCAAGATATGAGCTAACTAATAACTGTTTAAAACTGTATCTGATAATCGCCAAAGACATTAATGGCACAACTTAATAGCAGGTACCCATTGCCTATATATATCCGAAGACTTTCTGTATTCATGTCTTTAGCAGTTTTTCGCATGTACTGGTAACACGAAAAAAAACTTCGGGAGCTGAAGACACATCGCTACATGAGTTTCTTAGAGCTCAGAGCCATCTGGTATTTTCAGTTGCAAGGAAAATGTGACGAATAGCGGCTAAATAATTTTCAGGTTTCACGACAAATACCTCTGCCTGCACTTGCTACTAGGCAATATCCTTTGAAAGTTTGGCTTCCTACCTCTGTCTTTGTGGCAGGATTTGGTAGCAGTTCGCTTTGGTGTGTGTGTGTGTGTGTGTGTGTGTGTGTGTGTGTGTGTGTGTGTGTGTGTCCGCAGCTCGTGGACCCGCGGTAGTGTTCTCGCTTCCCGAGCCCGGGTTCGATTCCCGGCGGGGTCAGGGATTTTTCACCTGCCCCGAGATGACTGGCTGTTGTGTCGTCTTCATCACCACCATCATCATCATTCATTCCCATTAGGTCGGAGGAAGGCAACGGCAAATCATCTCCATTAGGATCTTGCCTAGTACGGCGATGCGGGTCTCCTAACACTGATACCAGTAGAACAATTAGCGCTGATATCTCAATGTCGGTCATTTTGCGCTTTCTGGCTGAGGCATATTGACAAGTCAGTCTTGCGCATTCCAGATAGTCTTTTCACAAAGTTCATTACTGGGACGTGCGACTTGCCAAAGAGATTAATTTGCTTCAGTGTATACACTACTTCAGGCGTTTACTTATGCTATCACAAAAGTGTCCTGGAGATACAAAATATCTCGTGAATGAGATTTTCACTCTGCAGCGGAGTGTGCGCTGATATGAAACTTCCTGGCACACAGTTTTTATCTGCCAGGAAGTTTCAAAATATCTCGTATTTTATATTGCATATCATACACATTTTTGTTTCTTTCAGAATATGATCCTTATATGCGTCATGGTTTTGTAGCTATAAACTGTCGTCCGACACAAGCTGATGAGTTTGATTAATAGTTTTGCCTGTGATATGCAATATACTTTTTAATTAACAGTTTACAAATTGAATTAGCTTTCTAAAATTAATTCGTACAACTTCAACTTGAAAAAGCAATTTTACCACTCAAGCTGTTTCTGAAAGTTTCGGGGTCAATATCAAGCAGCGCATTAAACTCCTATAATAGCCCTTCCACGTTGCCACCTCTTGTACCACTTTGTCGAAGCACGTACTTTTAAAAATTAATTTTTTAATTCTGCTGTTTAAGTTTTTTTGAGAAAGTCTAAGAGATATAGGCTCTACATAAACTCTGTGAATCTTTACTAGTCAGAACGAGAAGAGTAACAGCAGCCACTCGGAAACGTCTTTATTCATTTAAGCAGTGACGCACAAATGTGAGGATAAGTCATTAAAAATTAGGAACATTATGATAATTTTTTAGGAAGCTACAAGAAAAATAGTTGTTTCTACGGTTTTCGACATAATCACCCTGCATTTCGTCACACTTGGTTTACCTGTCTGTAAGCTCATAGCTGCCAACTCACAGTTTGGCGTTGTTCGTAACTGTATTATATTCATTATCTCGCTGTCAACTGCAAACTTGGCGCCGTAAAAAAACGTTTCAAAATTCCCAGCATTATCGACGACGTCGTCGACGGCGCTCGGTACACATCGCTCGCAGTTGCCTGAAGGACAGCACGTTTAAGTCTCCCGCCTGTGCGCCGTCGAGTGAAATCTCTCTCCATCGCTCACGGTCTCCGAATGGGGAGGGGGAGTCAGCCTCACATACAGGCCACCAAATGACGCTAAAATATTAGGTTGTCTATTCGTCCCATTTTTATCGGGACATTACTTTTTTCAAAATGTCCCACGCTTCGAAAGTTGGACTGAACAGAGAAAAGGAGTGCGTTCCGACTTTAATTCCGCGAAATCTTGCGAAGATTGCACTGATGTATACTTACCTAGTGCTGGGGTGTAATTCTAGTCTCAAGTCCATAAGATACGTTGACGATAAACAGTGAATCGTGCACATTTTTCATATATTGTGCCGTGCTTGGTAACCTTGCGGTCTATGGCGCCTTGCCACGGTTCGCGCGGCTCCCCCCCCCCCCCCCCCTGTCGGAGGTTCGAGTCCTCCCTTGGGCATGGGCGTGTGTGTTGTCCTTAGTGTAAGTTAGATTAAGTAGTGTGTAAGCCAAGGGACCGATGACCTCAGCAGTTTGGTCCCAGAGAACTCACCACAAATTTCCAATTGCAAAATGGTTCAAATGGCTCTGAGCACTATGGGACTTAACATCTATGGTCATCAGTCCCCTAGAACTTAGAACTACTTAAACCTAACCAACCTAAGGACAGCACACAACACCCAGCCATCATGAGGCAGAGAAAATCCCTGACCCCGCCGGGAATCGAACCCGAGCGTGGGAAGCGAGAACGCTACTGCACGACCACGAGATGCGGGCTTCCAATTGCAGATATTGTATGTGTGGCCTGTTGAAAACATTGACGGGAAAAAAATTGGAAAAACCAAAAAAAATGAATGTGGAGTAATGAAATTTCTGGAATACATTTGTCTAAGTAACATATTTAAGCGATGGATACTTTTATATCACAGGTTAATGTAAGCACGAGATAAACCATTTCAAATGGGAAATGCTGGTAGATTAATAGCAGATGTAACCTCTGGAAAGTTGAATGAAAGCATGCAGACGTGGATGAAATATTTCGTACAAGTGCCGGATGTCAATTTGTGGGATGGGGTTCAACGCCGTTGCAAATGGTCGGTCAATAAAGGGACAGTTAATGCTGTTTGTGGATGACACTGAAATTGTTGTCCGATGATGTCTCATATGTACCCGATTGGAGACAATTCTGGTAATCGAGCAGGCCAAGGCAACATGTGGACACGCTGTACAGCATGTTGGGTTACGACAGCTGTATGTGCGGCGAGCGTTATCCTGTTGGAAAACACCCCTGGAATCCTGTTCACGAATGGCAGCATAACAGGCTGATTCATCGGACTGATGTGTATACAAAGTTGCATTCGTGATGCGTGGTATAACCACGAGAGTGCTCCAGCTGTCATCCAAAATTGCACTCCAGACCCTAACTCCAGGTGAGATAACGTGTCTAGCACGCAGATAGGTTGGCTGCAGGCCCCCAATTGGCCTCCTAATCAACATACGGCCATCACTGACACTGAGGCAGAACCAGCTTTCATCGGAAAGCATAAGACCTTCGCCCAGCGTTCCAGTGAGTTTCGTTGCGTCATTGTTTTGCCAACTGGTGCTCAGATTGCTGCTGCAGATGAAGTACGACGCGACAGAGCCATACCGCCTAACACGACGACCCCTCCTCGGTAGTACTACGTGACTGTCGGAAGACAGTCATCTTGCGACGGTATATTCTCGTAACCACCGCTGCCAGCAATCATTCCTGCCAAGTCTCTGCAGTGTAGCAGAAGGAACATCCAGCTTCTCGTAGCCCTATTACACGACCTCGTTAAAACTCAGTGAGGTGTTGCATGGCGTTTTTGTCGCCATTCTGGACTAACAACTCACCATGTCAAATTTCAAATGTAACTATCGCTCACGACTTTTACAGCACTAATTTATATCAAACCTCATCTGCATCCTTATAGTGGCGATACTATTACCACTCTTATGCGACTGAGGTAAAATTCGAATAGACATCATCTTTCAGATTAGAAATACGCCTACCAAATTTCGTTTGTTGCACAGCTCCTCCTTGCTGTTGCCTTTTTTTTCGTCATTGTATATGGCAGCGATTCTGCCTGGTTGTGAGGATATCCAGAAGATATTTGTCATTTTAATCGGTGTAATAACGTATATCGATTTATAACTAAACTGCTTCCGGTATTGCCCGAAATTATTGGCTACAAAATTTCATATGCGTGGCTCCACTTTTGTAACAGGCTCTCCTACCTTAATGTCAGTTAACGAGTTGAAATGCACATGTTTGCACGTTTCATTTTTATACCTTGCGGCAGTGCCACGCGGTAAAAACGGGCCTGTTAATATTGGAATTACCTGAGAAATTATCTATACAAAAAAGTCTTTATGGTTGTCTGTAGAATTCTTGTGGAGCTATTCGGAGTTGTGATCATTGGCAAATAATTTTTTTACAACATTAAAATGTTCACGAGCAATATTTGTTTTCGCGAAATACTGCAAAACTGTACAAATTTTGTACAGAAAACTCCAGAACCAAAACATATTTATCAAGAACTACGAAAAAACTTATATTTCTCGAAAGTAGCGTGCCAATTTCACCGCACTCAGAATATTCCGCGATAATGCCCGATACCGACATCGGACCACAGAGTTTTGATTCAAGGATATACCATAGCGGAAGCTGCTCCGTTGTCGATTGGTTGGCTACCTGGAGATGAGCAGGAAGCTCGTAAGAAGAATACCTAGCGTTACCGTGGAGATTTTACAAACAAATATTCCCGTGAGAAAGATGTATGTCGTTTTCCATCGGCTTCTGGCATCTTCGCATCCATTTATCTCGTGAATTCAGCAAATGACAACTGGTAAAGATAAATACGAGGCGTGTTTTTTTAAAAAGTAAGTACCGTTTTGAAATTAAAAAAAAGACATGCTAAGATATCTCAATAATTTTATTTTTACATGTAAGCACGTACCTTAATCTACTTTTCTACATAATTTCCGACAAAACGTTGCACCAGTTTTTGAATACCCTCCTCTTAGAAGTTTGTCGCCTGACTTGTTAACCACTGCATCACCACTGTTTTGACTTCGTCATGAAGACGCTGACCGTCCAGGTGTTTCTTAAAGTGCAGGAACAGATGGTAGTCACTGGGCGCAAGATCGGGGCTGTACGGAGGATTATCTAGAGTTTCTCATCGAAAAGATGTGATGAGATCTTTGGTCTGATTCGCCATATGCGGACGGGCATTGTCTTGCAGCAAAACGATGCTCTTGCTCAACTCATAGAGTAAATATCTCTGGAGTGAGCATTGCGTTCTGCGCATGTTGTCAACATTAAACCAGGATTGTCACGTGATCTCGGGACTTCGCTGTGCCTGTGTGCTTTCTGCAGCGTTTGAAGTTTATAATACCAAGAGTTTTTGTTGTGTTTCACCGTTTGTTGATTGTGTAATAGCGATGGTGAATTACGTTGTTGCTACGGATGCAAAGAAAAATACGTGACTGGAGGGATAGTAACTTTTCATGGGTACATTCCATACAGCTCTAATTATAGTTTTCATTTTAGTAAGAGACACTGTATACGTTTAAAAATTTCGAGACGCATTATAATTAAGACTTGATTCTGTAAACCTATTTTTCTACGATTTTATGACTATATAATAGATATTACGGCTCGTACAAAAGCTTACAAACAATCGCTTCCTCTCGTAAATTTGCTAGTGGAACAGGAAAGGGAAAGGTTAGTTGTTTCAGTAAATACTATCCTCCATGCATTTATCAGTGACTTGTAAATTATGTATATAGATTACTCCGTCTACTATTTATTTAATGAACTGGGAGCAAGTACTTAAAATGCGTTAAATAAATACATCAAAGTGCCACCAGTAAGAAAAATTGTGCTTTAGGTCGCAAAAACGAGAAAATAAATACGCAGAAATACAAGAAAAAAGGACGAATTAGCAGGGATATAATCGCTAATGTGTGGTAAATTCGGTGTTTTTCGGACACTTGCGAAAGTACTAACGTACTGTCAAGTCGTTTTGCAGGACTATCACTGCAAAAATGTACTTCAGGCTCTGTAATACTATAAAGTGCGGTATCATACCAAAAACTACCAAAAATCGAGTGCATCTGAACTATGACACCTATCGCAAAGAAGCTGAATGTAATATCACTTGTCCTTAAAAGTTACGTAGCTGGTTTATTCCCCGTATCAAATGGATACTGTTAAAATGTCTGCGCAACATATATAAATAATCCGCGACACGTACGAAAAGAATCCGTCTGTACTAGGGATGTAGTGACATTCTAAATATACGGGGCACTATACGAACAAACACACGAAGTCCCGAGATCACGTGACCAGGCCGGCAATGTATGTTGACAACACAAAATCTGTTCTGCGCATGTGAGTGCTCACTCCAGAGATATTTACTCTATGGCTCAACTTGCCACGTCTTTTGTTCTGAATTGAATGGCGCAGATTGTGGAATGTCTTACAGTACGCTGCTGCATTGATTGTCTCATTACGAGGCAGAAATTCCACAAGCAATACTCCTTTTCTGTCCCAAAAACTATGCACATGATTTTCCGGGTAGAAATTGCTTAAACTTCACTTTTCTGGGTGAATCTGAATGCCGCCTTTCCATGGACTGTTGCTTTGATTCTGGTGTGACGTAGGCCACCCATGTTTCATCTTGAAGAAACACCTAGGCGGTCAGCAAGACGATGACGAAGTCAAAACAGTGGTGATGCAGTGGTTAACAAGTTAGGCGGCAGACTTCTATGAGGAGCGTATTCAAAAACTGGTACAACGTTATGAAAAGTGCCTCAATATTGACGGAAATTATGTAGAAAAGTAGATTAAGGTACAGGCTTTCATGTAAAAATAAAATTATTGAGATATCTTAGCATGTCTTTTTTAATTTCAAAACGGGACTTGCTTAAAAAATACGCCTCGTAGATTCCACCTGAAGCAAAAGATCTGCTTTTCAAACCATCTCCTAGTGGACAGCCCAACTGCGCAGTGACACAAGCGACTAATGTGACTGATTTCGATTGATAAAATGCAAAACAGCGAATAAAACATTTCAATGCGGCTATTTCGGATTCTAATTCGTTATTACCTACTTCACAATATCTTATACCCGAAGCTTTGCTCGATTTCGCTACATTTATAGTTTTTCATCCGCCAAAATAGATCCGACATTTTGAATTTTGTTAATTCCGACATCGGATTCCTAATCAGCGTCCCAAGTAACCTAAAAAGTCCATAGTTCTTTTTAGGATTTTATGTCCATTTTCCTACTATGTGCAGGTTTTGAAGCGACTTGGCCTACTGAACGCCGTCGTGAAAGGTTTTTTGAGGTCTCTCAAGCGTCCTGCTTTTTTGTGATTCCGCCTGACTTAAGTATTTGGCGCTACCGGATGTTTGATTTGAAATTTACTGCGCTATGAAGCGGCGCTTGTACACTTGTACAACTTGCCCCTCAACCTTTGTTTATTTACTGTTAAAGTTTTGCACTGTTGACACAACCGATTCATGTTCACTGTTTCATCATGTCGAAATGAAAGTGTAATTTTAACAGGGATACATAAGTGAGTTTACTTTTATCACGGGCAGTGGATAAAGTGTACAATGCACATTGTGCAAGTCAAACATTGCTATTGGACATGGTGGAAAGGTCTGATATTGTGAATCACGCCAACTCGAAGGAGCATCGCGCAAGTGTTAAACGAAAACGCTTTTTTTGACAAAATGCGGTGTCAGTGCAGCAGAATGATTGTAAAAAGTCGTTTGAGTTCATTTGAGTGCATGATACAAAGGTAAACTTCTATGCCCATTAAAGTTATTGGGTACAATTTGTCTCTTTTTCCCCTTACTTTGCTTAGTTTAGAAAAAAACTTTTAAAATTTTCCCGTCTTTAATAAAAATGAAATAGACGCCCTATGCTAAATTGACATGACATAACCGCCCGTGAATCTTATTGGCCAGCGTGTCTTTTTAATTAGCTGCATCCACAGCTCTCCCCCCCCCCCCCCCTCCCACACACACACACACACATCCATGCCCGAGGCAGGATTCGAACCTGCGACCGTAGTGGTCGCGCGGTTCCAGACTGTAGCGCCAAGAACCGCTGGGCCACTCCGGCCGGCAGTATATCAGCATTCAAGATTATTTGTTTCTATGAAGAACATTACTTTCTTTGCACTGTATATAACTCAGCACCACAGAAGAACCCAGAGCACTTGAAAGTCACGTATACCTCAATTATTATGTGTTGTGGTCTTCAGTTCAAAGACTAGTTTGATGCAGCTCTCCATGCTACTCTATCCTGTGCAAGCATCATCATTTCTGAATAACTACTGCAGCTTACATCCTTCTGAATCTGCTTCCTGTATTCATTTTTTCGTCTTCCACTCCGATTTTACCCCCCCCCCCCCCTTCCCTCCCCCTCACACTTCCCTCCAATACTAAGTTTGTGATCCCTTGATGTCTCAGAATCTGCCCTATCAACCGATCCCTTCTTTTAATCGGGTTGCGCCACAATTTTTTTTCTCCTCAGTTCTATTCGGTAACTCCTCAATTATTACGTGATCTACCCATCTAACCCCAAGCATTCTTCTGTAGCATCACATTTCAAAAGCATTTGTCTCCTCTTGTTTAAACTGTTTATCGCCTATGTTTCACTTCCATACCAGAACCTTTCTTCATGCATTTGCCAGTCTACATTTTATATCCTCTCTACTTCGGTCATCAGTTAGTCTGCTGTATAATTTTCTAATCTAATTACCTGATTTACTTCGTCTACATTCCATTATCTTTGTTTTGCTGTAGTTGATGTTCATCTTAGACACTCCTTTCAAGGCGCTGCCCATTCCGTCCAACTGCTCTTCCAAGTCCTCTGCTGTTTCTGACAGAATTACAATGTGATCGGCATACTTCAAAGTTTTTATTTCTTCTCCCTGATTTTTAATTACTACTCCAAATTTTTCTTTGGTTTCCTTTACTGATTGCTCAGTGTACAGATTGAATAACATCGGGGATAGCCTACAACCTTGTCTCACTCCCTCCTCAGCCACTGCTTCCCTTTCATGGCCCTCAACTCGTATAACTGTCGTCTGATTTCTGTACATTGTGTATATAAACTTATTTACGTATTTTTTGTAGATGTCTGATTGTCTTCGTTAGATACCTCTTCTACCGAGACATCGCATACGGCACCACCTCTGTGTTGTAAGGTGGTGTTTAAACATTTGAAATTTCGTGGAGAAAGTTTAATATGCACTACATTTGAGAGCCGTCAGTATGGCTTTCCTCGTGGATGCCTTCCCCGGGACAGTGGGTGTTTCCACTGATCTATTGCGTCTTAAGCCTGTGGTTCATGGTGATTCGTTTCCTGCGGCAGTCCGATAGGGTAATGCGTCTACTTGATGCCCATAACGGCCCAAGTGCTCCTGAGGTACTGTCACAGTTGTGGTAACACAAGAGCAGTATTGGTTGCGTGCTTTCCTATGGCCAACGGCATCATGGATGACATTATATGGAGATCGGTAAACCGTGTAGATTTCTGTCAGTTTCATCAACAATGACGAGCCTGTTAGCACGGATTCGTTGTTTTTACCGACTATTTCACTGTCTCTGTCCGAACGCGTACTTCTACAGTTCGTCTCTGAGACTGCGTCTTCGTTTCTGAGCCTTTGAACCCACATCTACTTCTAGACAGGCACTCCGCAAGCCATCTTATGGCATGGGGCGGAGGCTACCCTGTACGACCACTAGTCATTTCCTTTCCTGCTCCATTCGCAAACAGAGCGAGGGGAAAACTGTCTATATGCTTCTATATGAGCCCTCATTTCTAGTATCGTATCTTCATAGTCCTTCTGCGCAATGTACTTTGGCGGCAGTAGAACCTTTCGGCAGTAAGCTTCAAATGCCGGTTATCTAAATTTTCTCAATAGCGTTCCTCGAAAAGAACGTTTCCTTCCCTCTAGGGATTCGCATTTGAGTTCCTGAAGCATCTCCGTAACACTTGTTGTTCGAACCATACCGGTAACAAATCTAGCAGCCTGCCTCTGAATTGCTTCGATATCTTTCTTTAATCCGATCTACTATGGATCTCAAACACTCTAGCAGTACTCAAGACTAGGTTGCACCAGCGTCCTATATGCGATTTCCTTTACAGATGAACCACACTTTCCTAAAATTCTCCCAATAAAACGAAGTCGACCTTCGCCTTCCCTACCACAGTCTTCTCATTCTCCCTCCATTTCATATCGCTTTTCAACGTGACGTCCAGATATTTAAACGACGTGACTGTGTCAAGCAAGACATTACTAATGCTGTATTCGAACATTACGTGTTTGTTTTTCCTACTCATCCGCATTATCTTAAATTTTTCCACAGTTACAGCTAGCTGTCATTCATTACACCAGCTAGAAATTTTGTCGAAGTCCTCCTACAGTCACTCAACTTCGACACTTCCCGTAAACTACAGTGTCTTCAGCAAACAACTGCAATTTGGTGCTCCCCCCCCCCCCCCCCCCCCCCTGTCCACGCCAAATATTTATGTATACGCAGAATAACAACGGTCCTGTCACACATTCCTGGGGCACACAATACCCTTGTCTCAGACGCAGCCAACTCATTCGGCTCATATTTGGCAGGCAGCTTGTGCGCGACCGAACGTGAAAGACTCTTAAGATACTCAACAACCGCCCCCCCCCGTTATGAAAAAGATACCCCTAAAGTTAAAGTTCATGATGTGCAATCGACTCAGAATTGACGAGATCGATAAATAATTGAAAACCGAACATTTGTCGTCAACATATATGGGGTCCGCAAACGCATATTTTCCTTGAAATCGATGGAAAAAACTTTTTCGACTGCCGCTTATGTACTGGTATGGTAGGCGCTGCTAAATGAAAGCGCCAATGCTGTAGCGACCAAGGCATTTTACTACGAAACGGGGAACTTATGTTCGATTCTTAGTTGCAATCTACAGTTTTTTTATTTGTATTTTTTACGCCTCGAAACTGGTAGGACTAGAACGGTTAATAAGGTACGTAAATCAATAGAGAATAATAACTAAACAGGCAAATAAATTTCTCAAACGACTTCTATTAATAAAGAATTAACATGTTAAGCCTCTTCGTAAGAAAGCAATTCCGAGTAAAGCTACTGCGAAAACGAGCACTCGACGCAAGTTATAGCATAAAGAAGAAAAACTAACCCTTGTCGCGGTCGATAGCGTCCTTAAAGCGGCCCCTCCCGCCGGAGGTTCGAGTCCTCCCTCGGGCATGGGTGTGTGTGTTGTTCTCAGTATGTTAGTTTAAGTTAAAGTAGTGTGTAGTAAGTCTAGGGACCGATGACCTCAGCAGTTTGGTCCCTTAGGAATTCACACACATTTGAACGTTTTGTACTTAAAATAATAACACATTCATACACGGCGCAACGTTCTATCGTAGTGTCTGAAAAATTGTTGCCTACAGTTTCCCCGTGCTTATAAGAAACTAACGATAAATTTGGCCCTTGGGGTACAGAAGAGGCCCATCCCTTAAGAAACTCGTCAAAAAATGTTCACTCCACTTGTTCCAAGTCCGGGAAATAGAAAAAAAACATATCTTGAGAACATTTTAAAATCACATGTTGCTGATAACAAATTTTGAATGGTACAGCGCGCCTGTGGTGGACAAGATAACTTGGGTGGTCTAAGGCGCTGCCGTCATGGACTGTGCGGCTGGTCCCGGCGGAGGTTTGAGTCCTCCTTCGGACATGGGTGTGTGTGTTTGTCCTTAGGGTAATTTAGGTTAAGTAGTGTGAAAGCTTAGGGACTGATGACCTGAGAAGTTAAGTCCTATAAGATTTCATACACATTTGAACATTTTGACAAAATAACACCGTCTTGTATGATAGCTCTTTTATAAATGACGAGGGTCCTTGGACGGTAGAAGGAATGCCGCCAGGCTTTACACCTGAGTGCCACCCATGTGTTTGTTTTTATAGCCAAGTTAAAAATTTTATTTCTAGGCTCCAAAATTGCTGTCTACTTCTGGAAACCCAGGAGGAGCTGCACAACCGAGCGGATGTAATAACGATTCACAGCATAATCCACAGTCCGCTTTCAGCACCGATTTTGCAGGCAGTGTTATAGTATGCGTGGTATGCATCAAAATGAAGTCCCGAAAAAGAAATATTTTTAAATACAAACCAAATCTGTATTCGTGCTAACCATCGGAAGGGATGCTGTAGATGCGCGAAGATTGCATTCGTTAGATGTTCTTGATGGAAGTCTTCGAATGTTCATATGACAAGAATATTCCAGCCAACTGTTCGAAGGAAACTGATAGCATGTAACACAGTGAGAGAAAGACACCGTAAATCGACCAGGTTTAAATTTTTAATTCCTTACTAATCCAAGTCGTTTGATAAATTTATTTGGCTACTCTTTTATTAGCCGTCATTGGTTTATTTACTTTATTGGCCTTCGTATGCCTACCAGTTTCAAGAGGGAAGAAAAATAAAAACCTACAGACTGCAACTGGGAATCGAACTCGTGTTCTCTGCTACGCAGGCAGATGCCTTGGTCACTACACCAGTGACGCTTTTGTTGAACAGAGCCTACCTTATAGGTACGTAAGCGGCCCCCATTTATGTTGATGAAAAGTTGACAAAATGCTCAAGTATCATTTATCAATCGATCCTGTCAATTCTGAGTAGATTACCTGTCACAAACTTTAGGTGTAATTTTGTCAAAAAGGGGTGGAGATTGGGGAGGGGGTGTTGACCCAAAATTACTTAAATTTTAGCTTTAAGGCCCCGTCGACAACGAGATCATGAGAGATGATGTCCCAGCTCTGTTGGACAAGGAAAGGAGAGAGAGAGAGAGAGAGCGAGTTTGAAAGTCTAGAGAACGGAGCTCAATACTCAGTACTCCAGTGTATCTGCCACTAGACCATACATTGGAGGCTGAGTGGTACGCAAGTTACGAAGATTAACGTATAATTACTTAAAGCGAAACCAGCCACTGGAACTCAAGAATACCATGATCTGACAACACAGTTCACTATAACTCATGTTAGCAGCATATTGTGGCTCCGCTGCGCAATCTGGTGACCCTTTCTCGAAACATGGTTCATTGTGGTCTGCTCACAGCAATTCGCTGTACCACTCACACCTTTTCGGGATGATTGTGTTAACCTCCGCCTCACTGCCTGTTCCGCTTTTCATACCTGCGAATAATAGAGACATAAGACATTCTTTGTCAACAGCATCAGTAACAGCGCAGTGCCATAAGCTGGGCAACACAAAATGATAAGCCAAAACATTGTTAACTGCCCACAGAGACATTGGATGCCGCCTTGTGGCGCTGTGGGCACATGATGCGGTAACTAAAGTATGTAAGCGGTCCAGATACGGACGGGGGCTCACCCTAGCGAATATACGGACTGCAAATGGGAAAATCTATTCAGATAAGCGACTTTGACAAAGGGCAGATTATCATCATGCAAAGCCTGCGAACGAGTATCTCGAAAACGGCGGAGCTGGTCGAATGTTCACGAGCTACTGTCGAGAGCATCTACGGAAAGAAGAAAAAGGTCAGTGAAACTACCACTAGGTGCTACATCGTAGAATGTGGGGTTGGAAACTTGTCTGCTCGGTAAAGTAGGATAGATGGTGATTTGCGACATTTTTGCCGAAAGAACACAATGCTGGTGCACGCACAAGTATTCCGGAGGACACCGTTCGTCGTACATGGTTGAACATGGAAATCTGCCGCAGACCGCCCGTACGTGTTCACATATTGACCCAACGACATCGTGAATTACGATTGCAGTGCGCATGGGATCATCGGGATTCAGCCGTCGATCAGTGGAAACGTGTCGGCTCTTCAGGTGAATCACATTTTTGCTACACTGGGTCGATGGTCGTCTCCACTAGAGGCGTCATCGAGGTGAATGGCGGATCGAAACGTGCAGAGCGCCACAGATGTACACTGGTGGAAGGAGTATTATGCTTGCATGTGACCTGTGGTAGTAATGGAAGACACTCTGCCAGGTGCAAACCACTTGCATCCCGTCATGTTTGGTGTCTTCCCCGATGGCGATGTCATCTTTCAGCAGTAGAATTGTCTGTGCCTCGGAGGCAGAATCGTGCTACGGGGGTGAACTCGTGTTGATGTCTCGGCGACCACATTGGTCTGATGTAAATCCTATGGAACACATCTGGGTCGCTATCACCGAGTATGCAAATCAGCAGCCTGTTACTTCTGCGAATTTTATGACCATGTGTAGACATTAAAAAAAAAAAAAAAAACTTATGATATCAGTTACTACATGTGTACAAACAATATTTGTATTTTGGGGATTGTAAAATTTAGTTATGATGTTATGATAGACATCATAATCATAAATCTGGAATCATTTAATGATCTGTAACTAACGTATGCAATGCCTGCCCAGTTAGTCGTGCGGTCTTACGCACGGCATTCCAGATTGGGAAGTCCCCAGCACGAATCCGCCTGGTGAACTTGTGTCGAGGTCCGGTGAGCCGGCCATTCTGATGATGGCTTTTAGGCGGTTTTCTATCTGCCTCGACGAATGTGGACTGGTTCCCCTTATTCCACCTCAGCTACACTATGTCGGCGATTGCTGCCCAAACAAGTTCTCCACTTACGCGTACACCACCATTACCCTACCACACAAACATAGGGGTTACACTCGTCTAGTGTGAGACGTTTCCTGGAGGAGGGGGGGGGGGGTCGACCACCAGGGGCTGAACTGTACAATAACCCTGAAAGTGTGGTTTGGTGTGGGGCAGCGGAGGGGTGAAGTGAACTGCGGTAGTCGTCGTGGCATTGCAGACCACTGAGGCTGCGACGGTGACGGAGCCTCTCTGTCGTTTCTAGGCCCCCAGTTAAAATACAATACAATGTATGCAACACGTTAATAATAATAATAATAATAATTGTCGTGGAGGCCCGGGAAAAGAATAGGCCTCCGGTATGTTCTGCCAGTCGTAAAAGGCGACGAAATGAACAAACCACTAATAGGGCTAACCCCCCCCTTTAAGTGTGATTAGTTGGTTCAGGACAGAACTAAAGAAGCCTCGGACAAGCGCCATCATGGTCGGGGACGACGCTTGAACCCTATGCCTGCCCACAATGGTAACGACACTGCTAGCCAACTGGAAAATGATTCAAATCCAAATAGAGGTGTTTTGCAGGATATGCTTCCTGCAACCACCCTAGAAGGAAAACAAAGACAGAGGATGAGATGGTCAGATGAAGTTAATCGACACCTCATGTTCTGTTATTACCAAGCAACAAACCTAGGAACCAACACAACTGGATACAGATCACAAGTATACACAACATTTATTACCAGATACCCAGAATTAAAATTTTTAACAGAACGACGACTAGCTGATCAGATCCATGTAATAATAAAAAATAACAGGATACCCCAGTCAGAATTAGAAAACATCAAACAACAAATACAACAAATACTGGAACAAAATAATGTGCAATCAGAAGAAGAAGAAGAAGAAAATACAGTAATGGACTCAAACATCCCAGAGCAAACAAAAAAAGAACAACACGCATCAATTAAACAGTCAGAGGAAAACGATATCTTAAGACAGCCACCAAACAAGCACAAATAGAACACGAAGTGAGTGACACACACATGTTAGATATAGAAGAAAAATTTCAGCTGACATATATAGAATACAAAGACACAAATACAGACATTAGACCATTCTTGCATAGACCGCCATATAACCCACAAGTCGAAACAACAATAAAAACTATCAACACAATCATACACAAGAAAATAAATGAAAACACAACTATGGAAGAGTTACAACTACTGGTTTATATAGGAGCACTCACTACACTAAATATACACACTAGGCAGAGATCAGAACCAACCAACACACAGAAGAAACCCACAAAACCAGCATGGCAACACAGGCTACAGATCAGAATAGAAAAACTGAGAAAAGACATCGGACAGCTAACACAATTTATAAGAAATGAAATGTCAGAAAAAAAAACGAAAAAGGTTAGGTAAAATCTCACAACAAGAAGTGATAGAGCAATTAGATGAAAAGAAGCAGAAATTACAAGCATTGGCCAAACGACTTAGAAGATACAAAAAAAGTGAAAATAGAAGGAAACAAAACCAAACATTCAACACAAACCAAAAGAAATTTTACCAGACAATAGATAACACACACATTAAAATAGACAATCCACCAAACATAACAGACATGGAACACTTCTGGAGCAACATATGGTCAAACCCGGTACAACATAACAGGCATGCACGGTGGATAAAAGCAGAAACAGACACATACAAGATGATACCACAAATGCCAGAAGTGATAATTTTGCAACATGAAGTCACCCAAGCAATTAATTCTACTCACAATTGGAAAGCCCCTGGAAAAGATAAAATAGCAAATTTCTGGCTAAAGAAATTCACCTCAACACATTCACATCTAACTAAATTATTTAACAGTCACATTGCAGACCCATACACATTCCCTGATACACTTACACATGGAATAACTTATCTGAAACCTAAAGATCAAGCAGACACAGCAAACCCAGCTAAATATCGCCCCATAACATGCCTACCAACAATATACAAAATATTAACTTCAGTCATTACACAGAAATTAATGACACATACAACACAGAACAAAATTATAAATGAAGAACAAAAAGGCTGTTGCAAAGGAGCATGAGGATGTAAAGAGCAACTGATAATAGATGCAGAGGTGACATATCAAGCTAAAACTAAACAAAGGTCGCTACACTACGCATTCAGTGATTACCAAAAAGCTTTTGATAGTGTACCCCACTCATGGTTACTACAAATATTGGAAATATACAAAGTAGATGCTAAATTGATACAGTTCCTAAACATAGTAATGAAAAATTGGAAAACCACACTTAATATCCAAACAAATTCAAGTAATATCACATCACAGCCAATACAGATTAAGCATGGAATATACCAAGGAGACTCATTAAGTCCTTTCTGGTTCTGCCTTGCTCTGAACCCACTATCCAACATGCTAAACAATACAAATTATGGATACAATATTACTGGAACATACCCACACAAAATCACACATCTGCTATACATGGATGATCTAAAACTACTGGCAGCAACAGATCAACAACTCAACCAATTACTAAAGCTTACAGAAGTATTCAGCAATGATATAAATATGGCTTTTGGAACAGACAAATGTAAGAAAAATAGCATAGTCAAGGGAAAACACAGCGACTGCATAGAAGCGATGAAAAAAACAGATGCCTATAAATATCTAGGATACAGACAAAAAATAAGAATAGATAATACAAATATTAAAGAAGAACTAAAAGAAAAATAGACAAAGACTAACAAAAATACTGAAAACAGAATTGACAGCAAGGAACAAGACAAAAGCTATAAATACTTATGCTATACCAATATTGACCTACTCATTTGGAGTAGTGAAATGGAGTAACACAGACCTAGAAGCACTCAATACACTTACACGATCACAATGCCACAAATATAGAATACATCACATACATTCAGCAAATGAAAGATTCACATTAAGCAGAAAGGAAGGAGGAAGGGGATTTATCAACATAAAAAACCTACATTATGGACAGGTAGGCAATTTAAGAAAATTCTTTATAGAACGAGCAGAAACTAGCAAAATACACAAAGCAATCACTCATATAAATACACTCCTGGAAATTGAAATAAGAACACCGTGAATTCATTGTCCCAGGAAGGGGAAACTTTATTGACACATTCCTGGGGTCAGATACATCACATGATCACACTGACAGAACCACAGGCACATAGACACAGGCAACAGAGCATGCACAATGTCGGCATTAGTACAGTGTATATCCACCTTTCGCAGCAATGCAGGCTGCTATTCTCCCATGGAGACGATCGTAGAGATGCTGGATGTAGTCCTGTGGAACGGCTTGCCATGCCATTTCCACCTGGCGCCTCAGTTGGACCAGCGTTCGTGCTGGACGTGCAGACCGCGTGAGATGACGCATCATCCAGTCCCAAACATGCTCACTGGGGGACAGATCCGGAGATCTTGCTGGCCAGGGTAGTTGACTTACACCTTCTAGAGCACGTTGGGTGGCACGGGATACACGAGGACGTGCATTGTCCTGTTGGAACAGCAAGTTCCCTTGCCGGTCTAGGAATGGTAGAACGATGGGTTCGATGACGGTTTGGATGTACCGTGCACTATTCAGTGTCCCCTCGACGATCACCAGTGGCGTACGGCCAGTGTAGGAGATCGCTCCCCACACCATGATGACGGGTGTTGGCCCTGTGTGCCTCGGTCGTATGCAGTCCTGATTGTGGCGCTCACCTGCACGGCGCCAAACACGCATACGACCATCATTGGCACCAAGGCAGAAGCGACTCTCATCGTTGAAGACGACACGTCTCCATTCGTCCCTCCATTCACGCCTGTCGCGACACCACTGGATGCGGGCTGCACGATGTTGGGGCGTGAGCGGAAGACGGCCTAACGGTGTGCGGGACCGTAGCCCAGCTTCATGGAGACGGTTGCGAATGGTCCTCGCCGATACCCCGGGAGCAACAGTGTCCCTAATTTGCTGGGAAGTGGCGGTGCGGTCCCCTACGGCACTGCGTAGGATCCTACGGTCTTGGCGTGCATCCGTGCGTCGCTGCGGTCCGGTCCCAGGTCGACGGGCACGTGCACCTTCCGCCGACCACTGGCGACAACATCGATGTACTGTGGAGACCTCACGCCCCACGTGTTGAGCAATTCGGCGGTACGTCCACCCGGCCTCCCGCATGCCCACTATACGCCCTCGCTCAAAGTCCGTCAACTGCACATACGGTTCACGTCCACGCTGTCGCGGCATGCTACCAGTGTTAAAGACTGCGATGGAGCTCCGTATGCCACGGCAAACTGGCTGACACTGACGGCGGCGGTGCACAAATGCTGCGCAGCTAGCGCCATTCGACGGCCAACACCGCGGTTTCTGGTGTGTCCGCTGTGCCGTGCGTGTGATCATTGCTTGTACAGCCCTCTCGCAGTGTCCGGAGCAAGTATGGTGGGTCTGACACACCGGTGTCAATGTGTTCTTTTTTCCATTTCCAGGAGTGTACATCGGCTACACCACTGCAATTTCATAACCACTTCTACAACCCGTTAGATCACATAACATCAACAGATACGAAGAAAACACTACATGACAAGCACCCGTATCATCTAACACAGCCACACATCGAACAAGACACAACCAACACATGGCTAAGAAAAGGCAATATATAGAGTGAGACGGAAGGATTCATGATTGCAATACAGGATCAAACAATAAACACCAAGATATTACAGCAAGCATATTATTAAAGATCCCAATACCACAACAGATAAATGCAGACTTTGCAAACAACAAATAGAAACAGTAGATCACATCACAAGTGGATGTACAATACTAGCAAATACAGAATACCCCAGAAGACATGACAATGTAGCAAAAATAATACATCAACAGCTTGCCTTACAACATAAACTTATAAAACAACATGTTCCCACATACAAGTATGCACCACAAAATGTACTGGAGAATGATGAATACAAATTATACTGGAACAGAACCATTATAACAGATAAAACAACACCACATAACAAACCTGACATCATACTCACCAATAAAAAGAAGAAATTAACACAACTTATCGAAATATCCATACCCAATACAACAAATATACAAAAGAAAACAGGAGAAAAAATTAAAAAATACATCCAACTGGCTGAGGAAGTCAAGGACATGTGGCATCAGGATAAAGTTGACATTATACCAACTATGCTATCAACTACAGGAGTCATACCACACAATATCCACCAGTACATCAACGCAATACAACTACATCCAAACTTATATATACAACTACAGAAATCCGTAATTATTGATACATGTCCAATTACCCGAAAGTTCCTAAATGCAATGTAACATATACCGTACAGTTAAAAGAAAGTCACGCTTGATCAAGGTCCGCATCACCTTCCATTTTTAACCAGACATAACGTCTGAGACAAGAAAGAAATAATAATAATAACAATAATAATAATAATAATGCTTGACCCAACTGCAACCCATGCTGTCACAAATTCTTCTAAACATACCTTTCCAGTTACTAGAATGTTACTTTTGGTATTCATTATTTGAAATGATAATATTTTCAGCAACACAACACAATCGCAATGCTGAATTAGGAAAGCCAAGACATCGATACACGTAGTTACAATAAGGACAACTTTAGTCAAGGTCATGAAAATTAAAAGTATGTTACTGAAGTTTGTCAGATTACGCTTTTCACTTGTATAAGCACAGATTAAGGTAAAACTTCTACTATTATTATTATTCAAGTTTAGACTAACGAGTTATTTACTTCGAAAAAAATCTGATATTTTGTGCTGAGAAAAATTTACTTTTGCTTTCTGGCAAATACTCTTAAACGAACATTTTTTTCTCATTTAAATTATCAGTCAGAGTCTGAAAATCGAAATACAGAAAAAGGGGATAAGGACCCAGTTCCAGATAATACTGACTTGGAAAAATGATCACCAGTATCTACAGATACATTTCACTCAAAATTGTATTTTTGTATACAGGGTTTTCAAAAAAGTGTCGAGTACTTTGAGAGGTGGAAGTACTCATCTATACAAGAAAAACAAATCCAATAAACATGGATCTGGAAACGCATACCTTCCGAAATGTGTTTGTTAAAAGGACTGTGTGACAGGTGGATGCGGATATTAGCACAGCAGTTGCATTGGCACTCCATCAGATGTGTCGGCAGAGTATTATGATGCTTTACTCAAAGTACTCTACCTACCATAGTCAGTTGTGTGGTTCGAATCTTGTTGAAGGCTACTATAGTTTTAGTCATGTTTGGGGGCCTTATTACACACCACTGTCAACCCAAAGTATGTATCATGGTGTTTTACCTTCTTCCAAATGCAGATTCACCTATGTGTTTACTGTTATTGCGCTGTTTGTACGTACAAATGGTGTAGTACATTTACATTTTCTCTCTTCCACTACTTGTTAGCAATGGAAGCCTACTACTCGACAAGTGAAATGGCGGATTTGATATTCTGCTGACGTTTAACAAATGGACGTAGCCTGCGAGCCCATGTCTCCTATTGCGAAAAATATTCACAGCGCTGAGTGCCGTCTGATAAGCTGTTCGGCAAACTTCTCCAGCGTCTAAGGGACACAGATAGCCGTGTACCTCAGAAGACTGTCGTATGCCTCATATATGACAAGACAATGGAAGGCTGCACACAGCCCACAGGCCTGACATGGAGGAGCATGTGCTACGTTCGGTGGAAGAAACCCCTGGGACCAGTGTGCGACGAGTAGCACGAGAAGGCGTGTTCGCTCTCTTATCTGAGCAGTATACTTCATGAATAGTTGCTGTACCCATACCGTCTACAGCGCGTTCAGACCCTAAGACCACAGGATCATCTTTGGAGATGGCAGTTCTGTGGATGATTGTTGAAGTATGCCTCAGATCCACTGTTCACATCCAAGATTTTATTTACTGATGAGGCAGGGTTCACAAGATAAGGTGTTTTGAATTTACATAGCCAGAATGTATGGGCAAATGTAAATCCTCAAGCATTTCAGGAAAGAGGGCATCAACACCGATTCTCAATCAATGTATGGACAGGTCCACCTGGCGATAGATTAATAGGCCCATACATGCTGCCACAAAGATTAACTGGGGTGCATTATCTGGACTTTCACATTAATGTATTGCCTGACTTGTTGGAGGCTGTGCCATTGCAGCAAGGAATACAAATGTGGTTCATGCATGATGGCACACCAGCACACTTTCGTCACAATGCGTGTGAACGTCTAACAGACATTTCAGGACCACTGGTATGGTCGAAGGGGCCACACACCTTGGCGTGCTCATTCCCCAGACCTCAATTCCCTAAAACTTTTGGTTATGGGGCACTTGAAGGAACTGGTCTAAGCCATGCCAACCAACGATGTGCAGACACTACAGGGTCGCTTCGTCAGTGCATGCCAGCAGGTACAACAATAACTGGGTATACTTCAGTAATAGGGCAACAAGGACACGAGGACAATTTGGTAGTGCAGGTTGTCTACATTCAGGGGCAAACATACATTCAGAGGCAAACCAATTTTTCCCCCTTGAATGACAGGTCATTAACCTATTGTTCTGCTAAGAAGAAGAAGACCCCTGGGCTAAAATGCTTCCTTTTCATTGACAGGTCCTTAACCAATTATTCCCCCACCTCCTACTCCCAATTCCTCAGGAAAACTCCAACCCACCCCCATTCTCCTCTCTGATAAAAGTACACTTTCAGGTCTGAGTTATTTGAATAGCCCTCTCTCACTCTTATCAGTTTGATTGATTAGCTAATTAAATTGATCAATTAATTAACCTCTCCCCCTCGGGTAAACCCTCCATCCATCCTAAGCCCTCCATCCATCCCCCTACCCTCACCCCCTCCCCTTCCCTGCCCTACCTGGAAATTGGCGGCTCTGTGATGGTGAGGAAGGATGTCATGACAGGAAATCAAAGGGTAGATTGTTTATTTATATAAAAAAAATCAGTTTGAAAGTGCTGGATTTCACTTACTCATCATTCAATGCTGTTTGGGAAGACGCAGGTATTTTAAGAAGTAATAAAATCGATCGCTTTTTTTATTGCGATAGCGCAAGGAATACCGTCGTGAAACACCTAGCACACGTAATGCTGTCAAGTCTTTCCATCGCGAAGCACGCACGGCCCGCTGTGCCCTGTCCACTTGGTACTTTTAAAAACCCAATCGTGACGTTAAATTCCCGATTGATGAATTTATTGTTTCCAATAGTTGTATTGCATGCACGCATGCGTTCAATATGGGGAGGCATGGCCAGTGCGCTGCAGTGAACAAGAATGGCACTCGACAGCAAGTGGCGCATGCATAGTGATCGCGAGTTTGTGTGAGCGTCAGGATTTTTTGTCACCAGATATGTTTGGTGGAAACGCTGTCGTGGAGAAGGGCATGTACTAGACCTCGGATGTATGTAGCGCTATGATCTATTTGTGAAGGAAATTTCATTACTTGATTTGCATAACTTTTGCATGTGATACTCAAACGTTGAAAAAAATGTTTTACGAGTATTATGAAGAATGATCATTGTAAGGTGGAAATGAGTGTTTAAGTGATCTATTTGACTCCTGTAAATTCATTCATTTTCGTGTCTGGTTAGCATTTCCAGAAGGTAGCAATTCCGATGGCCTTGTTGTTTCCCTCACTCAGGTCCTGTTTTGTGCAGAGTTGTTCAAGTTGAAGACGAATTAGCAAGTGGGCCGGATATTGTGTTGTTCCACACTCGCAGGATATATCTCCATCAGCTGGAAGAATGCCTCATTTTCGCATGTTGGTCTTGTAAAGAGGAACGCCCACCCTAAGACGATTGAACGATCTCCAACTAGGGTAGGGCAAGTCATTTCCTAGAGATAGCTCTTCCTTTACAGGGATATTAGGTGGTGGCTTGCTATTCCACTTGGTGATGCTCTTCCACTGTGGTGTTCCCTCTAGTGGTCGAGTCCTGGCCATGAAGCTCTTTCTCGACTTCAGTCGACGGACTACAGCCTGATGATCATGCAGTGGATGTCGGGGATCACAAGTTTGCTTAGCCCCCTCTACATCAGCAGTAACAGCCCTTCTAATAGTGGGGGGAGCTTTCTCATTGACAGGGTAGTGCAAACGGATTATTTCACTCCATTTTTGATATCGAAATTGCGCCAGGTTTCCCTTTGTTTCCAGCACTAGCCATAGGAACACAGTATTCTGAGGAGAAATGAAAAAATCCATCTTCATGTTTGGAGATGTTGGTTCATACAGACAAGAAGGAGTGGATTCTTGGGAACGACAGAGACAGGAAGCGAGTATGGAGTTTGCCAAACAACAGAATGCTGCCACTTGATGCATTGTTTGGGGACCGCGAGGCCAAAGAAGGGCGATATCCGGCCCATAGTTGGAGGTATCTAGTGACATGATATGTAGTTAGAACATTGAGCTGTTTTGACTTTTGTGGCGGCGCGTTGACGATAGACACACCGAGGAGAGCCCAAACAGTTGCTACTATATGACACTTCATTCCATTCCCTTGTAGTTATAATTATTATGTCATGGGGAGCAAAGGTCGGGGGGTGGTGTGGACTGCAGTTCTAACATTCTGCGTGGTGTCTGTTTGTTCTATATCGTGTCTCCCTACCACTTCCGCGCAAAAACGCTCTGAGCGTGTTTTTTAGGGAATTGACTAGTTTGAACCTGGAACCTGTTGCTGGTAAGGAGACGCCAGACCACACATTACATGTAGAATTCAGAAGAGTTCAGTGAGACTAGCGATGATATAACCAAATACTTAATGATTTCAGCGTCAGCTCCACTGCACTCCCTGTAAAAGAATCTTAATAGTAACTAAATTTAAGGGGTTCAAGGGTTTCCTATTTTTAGTTAGCTGGTAAAATAACGTCGAAAAAGCAGTTAAGTTTACCATTGGAAATTTTATTCTACTCACAAAACATTGTTTATAAATTGCACTATTGATAAAAGGAAATGTTTTAATACAGGATGGTAAAAACCAACTGCGTTCAACAAAAATGTGAACGAATATTCCCTGAGTGGGTTTCCAAGTTCTACAATGGATCGAAGGATGACCTATGCCATATCACATCTATAATCTAGATTTAAATTAAGTTTCACAAGAGAGAAAACTATCAAAATGGTCTACAGTGACCCTCAATTATCTTTAATTACTTATCTAACTTGTAAATTACAGTGGCTGATGTGGCTTCTCAATAACTATATAACAGAAAAATCATCACTTTTCAGATTTTTACTTCAAGTGGCAAATGTGAACACCATGAGCTTTAATTGACGATCAACACTAGTATTACGCAAAAAGGGGGTGTAACAGATGAGACTTCTGCAGTTCTGAGTGAAGCTTTATGCGCTGTTATGCGGCATCGAGTGCGTTCATTACCTTGTCGGTGTTCGTCAGGGGGCGGCGGGCAGCACAGCTCCACTCACCTCGCCATCTTGGAAGCAACTCTCCCCTAACTTCTCCTTACTACAATTTCCTGAAGTTGGTTTAAAAAAAACTATCTGGCTGTGTTTTCATCTGACCAGTCAGCGACTCAATGTTAACATTAAGCTCCGCCTACAAAAATTCTGTCTATCCAATGAGAAACGTTATACTTTTCGTGGTGGGGCAATGTTTTTAAAGTTTGCAACGTAACAGAGACGCGAAAAAGTCTCACGCTAAAACTTGCGACTGGGGTGGCCCTTTTTGTGTTATCGTAAGATCTATACTGTTCTTCTGGAGGGCTCTAGCTTTTGACATGGGCTGGGGGGTGGTCCTGACGTAACAGAGACGTGAAAAAGTCTCACGTTAAAACTTGCGGCTGGGGTGTGGTCCTAGCGGTTAGCTGGCGACGTGGGTGTCCGTCCCTTATCGCAGGGCCTTCCAGCTTAACACGGTTCTGCTCTCGGCTTCTGTTCTCGTTTCTCCCCTCGGAACTGCGTCTGTTTCACGGTGGGAAGGTATGACATGCATTTAGGCATTCTTGTGTTAGTCTGTGGTATTCCATTTGCTCACTCGTTACTCATATTACTTTGGTTAATTTAATGTCACGATTTATTCGGAGCTATGTGACATACTACTGGATTTGCTTATGTCAGGGTTTTCATGGAAGGTGTTGGATTTGCCTGACACCTTACACATTACCACCCTTCGAACTTAATTTTTGCACTGAATTTAGGCAATGATTGAATCGTTGTCTAAGTCAGTCAAAAATTATTCCTTTATCTAAATTTTGTTGCCTACTGTTCAGCCACGTTACTCTGATTCTATGCTAGTTTGTATTAGTAATTTATATTTTTATATTCTTCCACATTATTCTCAAAAATGACAAGAGAAGAATATTTTTATGCTATTATTAATTTTTAATTATTTTCTTTCTTTATTTAAGTGTGAAGTTTGTTTTATAAGAAGTTTGTTACTGAAAGTGAGGAGTCTTTCACATCGATTTTCTTAGAAATATATTTTTTTTATAAATGTAGTAATTAAGTAAAATCTATTCCTAACACATTTTCTAAATATCATGTTCAAGTAAAATGTTTTTGTTTCTAGACACTCATTTCAACATTGTTACACTAACAAATAAGAATTGCTTTGACAAAGAAATATACATACACAAGTATTGAGATATTATCCTAACAAATGGTACAAATGTTAAAAAAAAAGGAAAACATCCAACAAGATAATTTTTTATTCTTTGTTTTTATAAGGAGAAAATAAGTAAAATATAGTTATTGTTTTATTTTTATGAGGAGAAAATAAGTGGCATATAGTTTTAGTGTTTATTATGCCTTACTTTTGTTCTTTATATACTGTCCATTTCAGAACTAATGACTTATTTTTATCGATAGTCTATTTTTTACTTAAGTCCATAGTCAATGACTGTTATTTTGTAGTTTACTAGCTGTCTGGTGTGCTTAACTGATTTAGTTTTTCACACATTTCTTTTGCACAATTCCTACATCACATAATTTGATTTCACACATTCACACAATCCTATGAATGTTTAAGCATGAGGTTGGCGAATGTTTTTTGCACGAAGGTGATGGACTTGAGTGAGATGGATGTGGACAAGTATTTGATGTACAGCTTCATTTGTCGTTTCTTGTTGGCTTTGCAAGTGTGTGTTGCTGTTGTGGAGGTCTCATAATGGAATGGAGCTGTGAGTGCAGAATGTCGTGGTTTACTGGCTTTGTATGCGTGAAAGTCATCGTTGTGTGTCGCTGAAAGCTGTCGTTTTTCGTTGTAATACTTCGCAGACGACTGGTTTACAATAGGATAGGGATTTGGGAAGGTATGTCGTGTACTTTTCACCCATCTTCTTTCTTGGTCTCAATCTTGCGAATCTTCAACTTCTGTTCTTCCCGCTTTTTCTCTGCTTCTTATTTGCTTCTTGGTTCTTCTGTGGGCAGGATATGGAAATATTTATTGATAACTATTCGCTTTGAAGTTCTCCTCTTAGTAACAGTTTGATAAATTGTTTGTGTGTGTCATTTTTACTTTGTGGAAGTTTTCTTCAGTTTCGTGCATCAGCATGCTGTTTAATAGCAGTAGTGTGACTTTTACACATATTTTTTTGCCAGTGGTGGCTTGCCCAAGTGGTCTTCTTGTCGGGCCATTGTTTGCTCGCTCCGCTGAGTTGGGGCACTCAGAGATCCTTGCGGCATTCGGCGTCCTGTCGTGTCTCTGCAGGGCTCCACCACTGTGCGGCTCCGTGTTCCGTCCCAGCAGGGTTCCACCTATCGGGCAGATTTACGGCCCACTTCCGATACAAGGGTCTTCTGTTGGTCTTGCTGTCCTTTCCTTTCTCTCGACACTTCTGCCTTGTAGGAATCATGTCTTGCTAATTATGTCCTTTTCTTTCTTAATACTTCTCGTGTTGCAACTTGTGGGTTGTTGCGTCTCGTCCTTGCTGGAATTTTTACAATGGTTCTTACAAAAAGTTTTACTTATAATCATCTAACATATGTCTAGTACCTACATTGTTTTATACCTTCTTAAAAGCTTTACAAATTTCAGAGCCCTTTCCATGTTAGAATTCTAAGATATTTTAACTTCTAGAAGAATCCTCAATTTGGTTTTTTTATTTTTTGTGTAGTGTCGTGGTGTACAGCATTTTAGTATTTCATGCTGTTAGACTATCTACGCTTTATCCTTTCACCTTAATATATGGTACTATTGGTGTTATTATTGAAACTACTTTCTTTTTCCCACCTTCCTCTCTCTTCATTCTTCCTTCTCCTGAAGATCTTATCTGCAACATAATCTTGAAATATTGTGCTGATTATTTACCAGTAATAAAATTAATCTTCAAACTTTTTGATATGGCTCACATGGTGAAGTCCTAAGGTTTTGCCTGTTTTTGGGTTCATTAGTTCCACAGCATTATCATGAGCAATTCGGCTAATTATGACAGGTCCTTTGTATGCAGCGTAAAACTTATGTATTTTGTGTTTCTGTTTGCTGGAGAGATGGTGTGTTTTTACAAATCCTTTCTGGGCTACTGAGAATGTTCTTTTAATTGCTGTTCTATCTTCTCTTTCTTTTCTTTTAATGGCTGCCTTTCTGATGTTGGAGAGTGCTGTTGCTATGACTTGTTTGTGCTGTCTACATGGTACAATAGGAAATCTAACATTTTCTCTGGTTATGTTTGGGGTTCAATATTTTTAAGTACAGTAACTGGAGGTAGTAGTGTAGTGCTATGTGGCATTTCATTTATTACTTCTTGAAAATCTTTAAGGTATATATCCCAAGTGTTGTCTTTTGCCTGCATATAATCGGCATAAAGTGCCTATGTCCTTCATAGATCGTTCTGCTGGATTTACGCTAGGTTTGTACTTAGATATGTAGATGGTTTTTATTTTGTGTTGTTTTAACGTGTTCTGCCATTGCACTGATTTGTATTGTGGGCCATTATCAGAAATTATTCGTTCCACTCGACCTACTTGTCTGAGAAAATCTTGTCTAAATGCTTTACTTATAGTAAGACCTGTTGCCCATTTTAATGGTGTCAAGGTAACATATTTAGAAGTAAGTTCCAAAACGACAAATATGAAAATATATCCATTTTTGTGCTTGGGACGGGCCCCATCAAATCTGTTGCAGCTATTTGTTTTAATCTTTTAGGGATTATTGGAAACATAGGTGGCTTGGTTTGGAAAGTGATGTGTTTAGCCCTCATACATTTTTTGCATTTGACTAGTACTGTTCTAATTCGTCTTTCCATATTAGGAAAATGGCTTGTTTGTTTTATTTTTAAAAAGCATTTCTTTGGTCCAAAGTGGCCATTACTTAAATGTGTATACCATATGTACTTATTAATTAGTTCATCTGGGATATAAATTAACCATTCATTCGTTGCAACATTTCGTCTAAAAAATAAAATATTGTTTTTTACGAGATAGTGCTGTCGAATGTCTGGAAAATTCTTACTTCTCCACTTGTGTTTGATTCCTAGTATTTCGGGATCCTTGTCCTGTTCTTTGCCTATGTTTGTCAATGCTGTCGTAATGTAGTTTTCGAAAGGTACTTGTTTCATATAGTACATTGTAAACTGGTCTCCTACTGCTTCCAAACCTATGTTATTGGATGCACCCTGTGGACATCGTGATAAAGCATCTGCTAACACATTCGCTGGTCCTGGAATGTGTGTAATAGTGAAGTCAAATTCTTGTAGTATTAACATCCATCTGGCTAACCTCCCATGAGTTAGTTTGGCGGATAACAGAAATTCTAATGCTTTGTGGTCAGTGTATACTTTAGTTTTTCTTCCGAATAGGAAGTATCGAAAACGTTGGAAGCCCCATACAATGGCCAATGCTTCCAGCTCCGTGACTGAATAGTTTTTCTCGCTTTTTGTGAGTACACGACTGGCAAATGCAATTGTTCTATATGATCTTAGCCCTGCCTGTTCGTATTCTTGGAATAAAACAACTCCTAAACCTGTTTTCGCGCTATCAGTGGCCATACAAAAATTTTGTGTTAGATCGGGATGTGCTAAAATCGGTGCTGTTGTTAGTGCGTTTTTCACTTTTAAAAATTCTTCATTGGCTTGTTGATCCCATACCCATGGCGTGTTTTTCCAGTCAATGCACATAGGCGTGGTGTTGCGAGAGAGTCGATCCAAATAAATTTTTTATAGAATCCGGTGAGACCTAGAAATCCTCTGAGATTTTTCTTATTATATGGAGTACAGAATTCTTTGATTGCCGTTAGTTTTTCTGGGTCGGGCATTACCCCTATCTCGGAAATTGTGTCCTAGAAATTTGACCTCTCGCCTTCCAAATTTGGATTTTGTTATATTTACTGTGACCCCATGCTCTTTCATGATCTGTAAAAACTGATTTAATGTGTCGTTGTGATGTTCCCAAGAGGGTTCTGCTATAATCACATCAACAACATAACAAGTAATTTTTTGTAAAATTTCAGGACTGAGTATAGTATTAAATCCCCTAATAAACGCTGCTGATGATATGTTTAAGCCAAATGGCAATCGTTTAAACTGGTAACATTTACCGAATACGAAAAATGCTGTAAATTTTCTACATTCTGGGGCCAATTCTATTTGCCAGAAACTAGTCCGTAAATCAATTGATGAAAATATCTTAGCACCGTGGAAGTTTTGTATCAATTCCTCTAATTTTTCAGGGCGATCTGTCTCAGTGATTATGACTGTGTTGATCTGTCTGGAATCAAGCACTAACCTGATGCTCCCATCTCGTTTTTGTACAATATGGAGCGGGCTGTTATATGTGGAGGTAGCTGGTTCAATAATATCGTCATCTAACATTTTAGATATCTCCTGGAATACTTTATTCCTGTAGCTTAATGGGATTGTATAGGGTGGCAATCTAAATGGTTTGTGCTGTTTTACTTCAAACTTGTACTGAAAGTGTTTAATACTGCCAGTCTTAGGTAAAAATACCTCTGCTTTATCTCGTAAAATACCCTCTAATTCTCTTTTACTATGTTCCGAAATACCTTGAACTTCTTGCAATTTTTCGTCGATTTCTTTATGGACTTCTAACATGAGTTGAGGCGATTCCCCCTTTTGTGCATACCATTCTAATTCTTCATCCTCTTTATCTCGTGTCATTCTTAATTGTTTGTTTATAACTGGTATTTCTTCTAATTTTAGCTTTTGCTCAAAGAGAAGTGTGACATTCCCGAATGTTACGCTACCTTTCCCCATATCTATTATTGCTCGTCTCTCATTTAAAAAATCTGCACCTATAATCAAATCTGCAGTTAGTTTAGGTATAATCACGAAGTTGGCTTAGATCTTTTGACCTTGACACGAAAGAGTTAACCTTGTTTGTCTCGTAACTTCCGCAGCATTGTTTCTAATAGGACCTCTTACTTCAATCTTACTTGTTTTCAGAACTGGCAATTCCTCATTGGCATTACACTGCATGAATAAATTTTCTGAGATCGCAGTCAGTTCACTTCCGCTATCAATTACAATATTGACTGGGATATGCTTTACCATAGCCTTCGCAATTGGTTGAATTTGAAAGGGTTGGTTCTGTTCTTCTTGCATCAACGAATCCTCCACTGAATCATACATGAGTCTTTTTAGGAATTTCCCTTGTGAATTCGAACTTTCTGTAGGATAAGCTTCGACTGCTACTTCTCTCTCTTTTATTTCCTCTTCTCTGTTTCTTCCTTCATTTATGCTTTCTTCAACATCCTCTACTTTTTCCTCATCCTCGTCTATCTTCTCCTTCTTCGTCGCTACTTCCACATAATCGCATCTAAATGCTCTAATTATCGCTTCATAACTTCCTTCATCATATACGTTGGGTTGTGTGCCCACTCGTAACTTATTTCCAACTTCTGTCGACTGCACATTATCCTCATTGAATTCGCTTTCCCTGGTTTCCATCTCAAATAGCTCTGCAATACTCATTACTTCGTCCTTTCCTCCTACATTCGTTGTGCATGCCCCTAGTAAATCATCTTCCTCGTCAGTATTCTCCCAATTAATTTCGTCTCAACACGATATTGTTATTTTCTTGTGTTCGTTTTCATCTGGTCCCTGCGGATTTGTTTCTTCCTTCTTCTCTTCTCATGATAAGATTTTTACTTCTCTGTTCAAGGTGCTGCATTTGTCCTGCATCGGTGCGTCATTCTCTTTGGCATGGGCGCTTAGCTGTCAATTCGAACGTTTATCGAGGTTTGGTGATCTTACCTCCACCTCTTCTATCTGTATTCTCTTTTCTTGTTCAGCTTGTTGATAGTGGTTTCTTTGTTGATGATTTGTCGGTCTATTGGTTCTCCAGTACCCGTTCCGGTTGTCGTTATTCCCTCTGTAATAGTTGTTGCCGTTCCTGGGTGAATTATAGTTATTGCCATATTCTCTTCTAAATCCATAACCGGTTCTTTGTTGAAATCTATTGTCGTTTCTTGGTGCGAAGTTATCACATGGTTCGTAATTATTGTTTCTTCGTACTGTCTTGTGGATTCCACTGCTTTTTGCTTTCGTTTTCACGTGCGCTTCGTCTTTTTGTTGCGTCATCTTCCGAAAATATGAACTCTAGTTCCCTTAGAATACCTTTAAATGCTTCGACGTCATTGCCTCCGCGACCTACTAATGATTGCTGGTATTTCAATGGTAGCTTCATCGCGCATAATTTAATCAACTCTCCGTCACTGTATGGTACATCTAAGCATTGATTTTTCTTTGCCATTAATTCGAAAAATTTCACGGGACTCTTCTCTCCTGAATTTTCAAAATATGGGTTCTGTAATAATACGTACTTAACTCTGTTCTGTGCTTCACTGGACCAATATCGTGAGAGAAACTTCTCTCTGAAATCTTCGTACGATCGGCATGTCGCTGCAACATTCTGCATGGTTTCTGCGACTGTTCCTGACTTGTGTGCACATATAAAGTCTAATTTGTGTGCTAGCGTCCAGTGTTCTGGTAATCCTACTCGGAATTGATCAATAAAAGTTCGTGGATGTAATGAGTTTCCTTCTCGAAAGTGTTGAAATTTTCTGACTGTGAGGAAATGATCGTTGTCGTACTTCGTCATAGTTCCATATGAAATTCGCGATTCTTCGCCACTTTTGTTTCTGATCATTTCTCCCGTCGTTCTTTCCGGTTGTGGTAGATCCATTGGATATTGTCCACTGTAACTTTCGCCTACCCTTGCGTAGTATCGTTGGAGTGGTACGCAATAATTTGCTTCCATCGGTTGTGAACGTGTAGCTGAATGCATTGCACTGTACTCTTCGCGACCTGCCGGCCGCGGTGGTCTAGCGGTTCTAGGCGCGCAGTCCGGAACCGCGCGACTGCTACGGTCGCAGGTTCGAATTCTGCCTCGGGCATGGATGTGTGTGATGTATTGAGGTTAGTTAGGTTTAAGTAGTTCTAAGTTCTAGGGGACTGATGACCACAGTAGTTAAGTCCCATAGTGCTCAGAGCCATTTGAACCATTTCTTCGCGACCTGGCTTTCCATTGTCGCGTATTGGTTGGGTATGTTGTCTGGCTAACCTTGCCGCTTCATTGCACGATCCAAACTGTCTTGAAACATACATTTGTGGTTCCGCATGTGTTTGTGATGACGTTTGTTCATCAAGAATTTCGAAACGTGTTTGTTGCTGTGCAGGCTGTCTGATTTCACGTATGTTACTTTCCGCCTGTGATTGGAATCGCAAATGCGTAATATCTTCGTTAAATGCTTGTTTTTCCGGTGCTGTTACAGATACGGATGTGGTTGCAGACTCAGTGCTTGTTCGATCTTGTTCACCACGCTCTTCAATGGTTTGCAACAACTCTGTTCGAAATTTCTGAAATTGTCGCTTCGTTTGCGCTTCTATTTTGACTATGCGGTTATCATATCTTTTCAGCGCTGCTTTCGTGATACGTTTGTGTAACACACTGTTTTCAACAACTTCACGCGCTGTACCTGCTGCTTGTCTAGTAATTTCGTTTATCTGTTTCTCTAGTTTCTTGACTTCTCCCTGGGTGTTGTTACGTAATGTTTTGATCTCGTCCTGAATGTCATTACGCAATGTTTGTACGTCCGCTTGTACCTTGTCAATGTCTGTTCTCAATTGATTGTGACCTGTTATTAAGTTTCCTATCACTTCTCGAGATTCTTTTGCCTCGTCTTCAATATGACTTAGGTGTAACTGAATTTTTTTGTTTTGTTCTTTAATCGCACGCATTTGTCTCGTGGTTTCTGCAATTTGTTTCGTCGTTTCTGCATTTTGAATTTTAATTTGGTTCGCAATTTCTTTATTTTGCCTTGTCATGGTTTCCGTAATTAATTGTAATAATTCTGCCAGATTGGTGGGTCCTATTGCGTTTTCTTCCGACGTCCTAAGCTCTGTGTTTTCGCCCAATTGTTGGTTTGCAACCGATTGCATTGAACTGTGCGGTGATACGTTTCTGCTCGCATTCCTTGTACTCTGTGGTGAGGGAGCTCTGATTACTTGTACTATGGGTTCTACGTATTCAAGACGCAAGTTAGAATCCTCAAGGACTGTCTCTCTACTTACCTGCTCCTCTGTCGTATGCTGACTTAAGTTTTCTATGCCTTGACGTACATTATCCTCGTCATGGTGCGTTATGTCCTATTTCTCGCGATACTGCATCGTCTGTTGTACTGTCCTCTATTCTCTGTCCATCTTCATGCTGGGTCTCTACCTCAATTCGGTCAAGGTCTCGATCTGCCATTACTAATCTTTCTGAATGCCTTATTTTCTGTTTTAAAAGCAATTCACGCGCCCTACTTCGAGTCAACATGCGCTCATACGATTTCACGCGTTTCATAAACTTCTTGTTCACACGACTTGACAAACCATTCACTTACTTTTTGGGTCAGAACCAATTTGTCAATGATGTATCCGCCAACTGTGCGCTTTCATTGAAGAGAAAACTTAATTCTAACAATATTAAAATTCATAACTTAATTACGCTATAGTCTCTGCCAGAATATCTCACTTTTATTGAATACTAACTATCTATCGCTGCAGCTACTGTTTTCGATTATTTAATACGTCCAAAAAAAATTTTTTTTATTACGAAAATTTTTCAACAAGATATTTTTCTGACCTAGTTAGGCATGTGGTCGACCTTCAATCATGGTATTTTACCATCCTGGCAGAGTCGCCATTTTCTAACATTCTGCGTGGTGTCTGTATCGTGTCTCCCTACCAATTCCGCGCAACGACGCTCTGAGTGTATTTTTTAGGGAATTGACTAGTTTGAACCTGGGACCTGTTGCTGGTAAGGAGACGCCAGACCACACATTACATGTAGAATTCAGAAGAGTTCAGTGAGACTAGCGATGATATAACCAAATACTTAATGATTTCAGCGCCAGCTCCACTGCACTCCCTGTAAAAGAATCTTAATAGTAGTTAAATTTAGTGTAAGAGGTTCAAGGCTTTCCTATTTTTAGTTAGCTGGTAAAATAACGTCGAAAAAGCAGTTAAGTTTACCATTGGAAATTTTATTCTACTCACAAAACATTGTTTATAAATTGCACTATTGATAAAAGGAAATGTTTTAATACAGGATGGTAAAAACCAACTATGTTCAACAAAAATGTGAACGAATATTCCCTGAGTGGGTTTCCAAGTTCTACAATGGATCGAAGGATGACCTATGCCATATCACATCTATAATCTAGGTTTAAATTACGTTTCACAAGGGAGAAAACTATCAAAATGGTCTACAGTGACCCTCAATTATCTTTAATTACTTATCTAACTTGTAAATTACAGTGGCTGATGTGGCTTCTCAATAACTATATAACAGAAAAATCATCGCTTTTCAGATTTTTACTTCAAGTGGCAAATGTGAACACCATGAGCTTTAATTGACGATCAACACTAGTATTACGCAAAAAGGGGGTGTAACAGATGAGACTTCTGCAGTTCTGAGTGAAGCTTTATGCGCTGTTATGCGGCATCGCGTGCATTCATTACCTTGTCTGTGTTCGTCAGGGGGCGGCGGGCAGCACAGCTCTGCTCACCTCGCCGTCTCGGAAGCAACTCTCCCCTAACTTTTCCTTACTACAATTTCCCGAAGTTAGTTTTTTTAAACCATCTGGCTGTGTTTTCATCTGACCAGTCAGAGACGTGAAAAAGTCTCACGTTAAAACTTGCGGCTGGGGTGTGGTCCTAGCGGTTAGCTGGCGACGTGGGTGTCCGTCCCTTATCGCAGGGCCTTCCAGCTTAACACGGTTCTGCTCTCGGCTTCTGTTCTCGTTTCTCCCCTCGGAACTGCGTCTGTTTCACGGTGGGAAGGTATGACATGCATTTAGGCATCCTTGTGTTAGTCTGTGGTATTCCATTTGCTCACTCGTTACTCGTATTACTTTGGTTAATTTAATGTCACGATTTATTCGGAGCTATGTGACATACTACTGGATTTGCTTATCATGTCAGGGTTTTCATGGAAGGTGTTGGATTTGTCTGACACCTTACACAGTCACAATGTCTGCCCAAGTGGGGGAACTCCATCTCCTGCAAAGTGATTAAATGAGGAATATGCATCAATATAACATTGACTGATTTGAATTTCGTGTCTTGAGATCCTTCTTCTCCAACACAGTGAGTCCAGCACAGAGTGAGTCTTTTTCCTACCAATATTTTCTGGTTAGGGGTGGAGAGGGAGGGGGCGAGGGTGGTGTGTGTGTGTGTGTGTGTGTGTGTGTGTGTGTGTGTGTGTGTGTGTGTGTGAAATGTCCTCTGGTAGTGGCATTGTGCACTAGCTCAGTCGATCCCTACATGTCAATGTGAGTGCACACAGTAAAATATTGCTATAAGACGACACCTTCAATCTTCTGCAGTGCAATTACATAATTAGAGCATGTAGTTGCTGGATGTGTGCTTTTCCCACCAAATAAAAGTGAGTTCCAGCCTCTACAAATTGAATTTTATAGGTAAATAGTATATCCTATGCTATATAATGGCGGAATCCATTGGCAGCCAGGAATTTGACTTGGAAGGAAGACGTCTCAGGTGCGTCAGTATTCCGCATGGGGTTTACCAGTTGAACAGTGCTTTCTTTGTGCTTCGGTCCCACCACAACTGTCTTGGGACAAGAGGAGAAACAGAGAAAGAGCATGTGTTTCGACAGGAATTTTTCAGGTGTCAAGTATGAAAGGGATGCTGCCACCTAATGATTTTCTTCAGGGATTAGCGTGACATCAGTCTGTCAGTCACGGTGGGGTGCGAGCGGGGCTAGCTACATGTGGCGGCCACTTCTTAGACTCTTGCCAGTGCAACCTGACTCCTGGCAGGGTGTGTGGTAGCCTTCTGTGCGGTCCTCTTAAAAGACCTTCATCTTCCAAAATAACAGAATGATGAGCAAGAGAAATCCAACCACTGCAGACTGATTTTTTTATAAACACTATACCAACATAAAAGTTTTCTGCATATGGTACTGTGTTATATTGTATAAAACTACTGCCGAAGAAAACCGATGTTTTCTGCATATGGTACTGTGTTATATTGTATAAAACTACTGCCGATGAAAACCAATGTTTCAGCCATGGTTGCAGCGCCCTTCTTCTGGGTCTACTGGTCCAGATGCTCTGGGTCCGTACTTCATATTGTTGGACGATAATGCTCGACCTCATGTTTGATGCTTTTCTGGAAACAGAAGATATTGCCCGTATGGTGTGGCCTGCTCGCTCTCCCGATTTGAATCCCATAGTGCATGTCTGGGATGCACTAGACAGACGGCTTGCATCATATCAGCATCCACCAACCTCTCTCCAAGACTTGGGAGCAGCTCTGCAGGAAGAATGGGCGTGTTTGGCTCAATAAGAGACTGATGAGATCATTCATAGTGTGTCTCGTCGTTGTCAGGCGTGTATTGGTGTCAGAAGTGGTCACACACCTTACTAAGCACATTGACCAATTAGCAAAATGTGTGTGCAAATCCGTTAAATCGGAAAAAAACGAAGAAAGTTTGAGATATTGCAGCGCACTCTCACTTCTGATATGGTGTTTTACTGCGTTATGTTCTTAGGGAAGCTGATCTTCATTACTTGGTTGCTATACCTGGATACGATCTGACTTTATTCATATGATGAAATGGTTGGCAGTAGTTAACGCTCTTGCTTGTGTGAATGAGTAGCGGTAAGCTTTACCTGTGTTCAAAGTAAGAGGGTGCCGATTCAAATGACTGCAGTAAAAGCATATGGCGGCTGAAGGCCGAACAAATGATTAAAATGGCTCTGAGCACTATGGGACTTAACTGCTGTGGTCATCAGTCCCCTAGAACTTAGAACTACTTAAACCTAACTAACCTAAGGACATCACACACATCCAAGCCCGAGGCAGGATTCGAACCTGTGACCGTAGCGGTCGCGCAGTTCCAGACTGTAGCGCCTAGAACCGCTCGGCCACCCTGGCCGGCGCAGAGGGCCGACGGGGGGCGTTTTTTCTGTGGAACCTGGGTGAAAAAATTTGCAGACTGCCGACTTCCTCGGTCTCATTGTGCAGACACATTGGATGGCGCCGGTCGGTCGGCGGCCGCGTCCAGGTATTCTGACAAGCGCCGAGGAGTCGCTGCTGCTCTGGGCAGAGCATTGAAGACCGGCAATATAGCAGAGGATGGGTCCTTGTTAGGCGGGAAGCCGTTGAGACGACTGAGTTTCTGCGAATTTCCGTGAAACAGGTCAGTGGCTCCCAGACGTCCACACTCTGCTACAAAACATATTTATGAAGGTACGAGGCTTTTAGCGAGTTTATGGCCATTCTTTGGAAAGTAGGAAATGCATGCAACAGGGGAGATAACGATTTTTTTTGGAGGGCTGTGGTTCCATCCAGGTCATGCTTTAGCAAAGACACGGCGTAAACGCGTGGGAAAGAGGCCGCGAAGCTGAATCTTTTTTCCTTTTCTCCCAAGTAATTTTTAAAGTCGCTGTTTCGTCAAAGAGCAAGGGCAGTCTCCCAGCTTCGAATTCTGCGCTCCAGCTCGTCATTGTCTTGTACTAAAGTGGGAGTGGCCTAAGTTGTAAATGTGCTGTGCTACCGAGCTGGCGAGGAAAGCTGAGAGAAAGAGAGGAAGTCACTACTGTACTGGCGCTTTGCTAATAAGAAACTGCAGGTCTTTACCTAAACGGTGAAACTTGTGTCCTTCGCTAGTGTGCCACATAGAGCCTGTGCCAGTCACCATCTAGCTTCACTCACACAACGAGTGATGCGTGGGTGTACTTATTTGTTTTGAGTCGCCTGTCTAAACATTTGACATATTTCGTCACGCATAGTCGTGGCATGTACTCAAATTGGTTTGGCAGACCAACAAACGGGTCCACCTGCACACTGGAATCCACCGGGATTTCAGAGGCTCATAGGGAAGTACCTGCGTTCCGAATTAGCCGAACGCGAGACCGTGTACTTGCATTTTTATCGGACGCGCGCCGTTAATAACAGATAGCTGACGTCCACGACTCCAGTCGCCGTGCGCATCGCGGTGTGCCTCCCTGACCAACAGGAGGGTAAAGTATTCGCTGCTACGGCGTAGGGCTCCAATATACGCTTCTCAACACTCTGTTCTTTCGAACCATATTTTTCTTTATGAAATAGTAGAGTACAGATGCTTGATTGTGGCATAGTTTTTGGACCATACCACGGATTCACATGTATGAATTCAGGTAAAGCGATTAGTTCTGGTTAGTGTCGTGTGATGATCCCCTGGTGATCGCTTTGTTCACCAAGGCCGCATATTAGTGAAAACGTTTGTCAAATAAAAATGTTTGTCATGTCTATTTAGCCATTTTTTGTCTTGTGATTTTGAGAATGAATAAATCTATTGTTATTTAGACCACAGCTCCTCTTGTGTTCTGATTAACATTACCTTTCCCAGTTTTTATTAAAGTCATGATTGCAATTGAAAGTAGGAAGTTTGCAAGTTTTTGTCTACCGTTATGAATGTTATAGTTGATTATATTCTGTATTCTTTACATTGTTTCTACTTTACTTGAGACAGCCTGCTAAGCCCGCAGGACAGGGCAGGTAGTTTAAGTTGTGAAAAGGGGCCAAAATAATCGGCTGTCAGTTACACTCAAACATACAACCTTTTATTTGATCAAACATTACAAAAGCCAAGAAAATTAAAAAAAAAACACAGCATTAGTTTTGCAACTTAATTAGCGGCTGAATGCGCCGTACAATCTCATGCCTTAAGGGCATGATCACTTTAATTTAAAAACGGCTGAAAGCCAATAACTTAAAGCTCAACCAAAATCAGAAATTTAATAGGCAAAGCCCTATCTTAAAACAGTTCATTAATTAGGCTGAAGGCCAAAGAAACTGACACATAAGCGCAAACAACTTAAATTCAAAATCGGCTGAAGGCCCAACACTTAAGACACAATAACATTAATTTTAAAAATGCCAAAGGCTTTATGTAAAACAGTTCTTAAATTAGGCTGAAGGCCCAAACCATTTGACACCTTAAGGGCAAAACAACCTTAACCTATAAATCGGCTACAAGCCACACAGGTACAAACAACAAGAACAAACAAGAAAAGGCAGAACACCCAAGGGCGCTCAGAAGTTCTGAGGGTCGGACTGGAATTCAAACACTAACGCTCACTTAGGTGAGTCAGGCAGTCGATCCAATGACAACCAAACCGACAGAGTGTCAACTGACCCACTGACAAGATAACCTCTGCTCCACCTGACCAGCACACAATGGAACAACGTAGAAGGTATTGGCACCCACAACCAATTATACGAGGGCGGTTCAAAAAGTAACCTCCGATTGGTCACAGTGCGGGTTGTGGGGGGAGTAGCGACGCCATCTGTGCGTTCACGCACTCAACAGGTCAGTCGGCATCAAGCCGTGGTCGAGTGAACGTCGTACCTGCGCTAGTTTAGTTTTTGTGGCAGTTTGAAATGTGTGCTGCAATAGAAAACCCCGCCAAATGTGAAGTGCGTGCTGTCATAAGGTTTTTTACAGCCAAAGGATATTCTGCAGCAGCTATTCATCGTGAGCTTTGTGCCGTGTACGGACCAAGAGTTATGAGTGAAGGAGTTGTCCGTGAATGGGTATGTTTATTTAAAAGTGGACGAGAAAACGTTCATGATGAAGAGAGGAGTGGTAGACCATCATTGGTGACTGACGAACTCGTTCAGACAGTTAATGCAAAAGTTCGTGAAAATCGACGTTTCTCAATGTCGGAGTTGTCTACTGGTTTTCCACAGATTTCTAAGACTCTCTTGTACGAGATAGTGACAGCAAGATTGGGTTACCGTAAGTTCTGTGCACGATGGGTGCCCAAAATTCTTACCGACCACCACAAAACTCAAAGAATGGCCTCTGCATTAGACTTTCTGTCACGTTATGAGGACGAAGTAGAACCATTGTTAAACAGAATCGTGACCGGTGACGAAACCTGGATTAAGTACGTGAACCCTGAGACAAAAGAACAATCAAAGATGTGGGCACATTCAAATTCGCCTACCAAACCAAGAAAAGCCTCGCAAGATTTTTCTGCCAGAAAACTGATGGCAACGGTGTTTTGGGATGCCAAAGGGGTGTTGTTGGTTGAATTCATGGAACGTGGTACGACCATTAATCAAGACGTGTACTGTGAAACAATAAAAAAGTTACTACGGGCTATACAGAACAAACGCCGTGGTATGCTGACTTCCGGTATCGTTTTTTTGCACGATAACGCCCGTCCTCACTCTGCTCGCAGAACAACGGCCCTTCTTGAGTCCTTCAAGTGGGACGTTATCAACCATCCACCTTACAGCCCAGACCTGGCGCCAAGTAATTATCACTTCTTCATGCATTTGAAGAAATGGCTCGGGTCACAGCGGTTTGATGACGACGAAGAGCTCAAAGATGCGGTCACAGGCTGGCTCCAGGCACAAGCGGGTGATTTTTATGCAGAAGGAATTTCAAAGCTTGTGAAGAGATACGATAAGTGCCTCAATCGCTATGGAGGCTATGTAGAAAAATAGTGCAAAGATGTAGTTGTAAGATGTATATATTAAAATATTTTTATTTAACTTGGTGTATTTTTTTAAACCAACCGGAGGTTACTTTCTGAACGGCCCTCGTACATTGAGCTGTTAAACTACACACCACACTGGACAGCAACACGATGAGGAAAATACACTGCCTGAATTTACGTCAATGGCCAGGGCAGGTAACCAGAACATTAACGACCTCAAGGCAGAAGATTCCGCTGGTGCACTTCAATTCAAATAACCAAGTAGAGTTAAACACCACCAGAGGGTGGCCAAAGTTTGCCAACTTGAAAACAAATGTTTTTGCTCGCGGGAATACCCCAATAGCCGACAATGACGTCCAAATGACGCAACGTGGACAGTCGCGACTTGCTGGTAGATTAAGTCAAAACTCAACTTTCACGTCCAGGATTACTGAGCCACGAACCTGATAGCAATGGGAACAGCACCACACACTCCGACACACAGAAGCTGCCAGCGGGCCCAGCCAAACCACACGCCGTGGAGATTTCCTCGCCGCTCCACGCCAACCGACCAACTGCCCGCACACAGCCCTGCCGGAAACTATAAGCGCCAGGCCAAAGATAGTCCAAGGTGCGAATATCGACACACACCGCTGCTGCCACCTGCGGAAAGAGAGGATAATAGCATAATCGTGATAACTGCGGGAGACTAACTACAGAATAGCAACCAAGGTTTAAACCAACGCAAAGCATGAGCCAGTCATGGCTCTTTACTGTCACTTGTTTATACTGCTACGTGGCTAAATAAACGCAAGCTTGCGAAATTTCCGTTTGTTGCTTTAATTTTGGACACCAGTGTACGTGACGCCGCACTGGAGACGTAGTGGCTTGTGGCACCGCCTGAGTATACGAATAGCTGTATAGCTGTGTACCGTATTTTACGGCGGACAAAGCAGGGAAGGACAGGGCTCGGATCATAACTGAGCCATCCCCTGCCTGGGACACAGCCCTGTTGGCACACAGGAAACACAGCCTCATGGTATGTAACCCGGACTGTGACCCCCATCTGCTCGATGCAACTGATACTATGACTTATGCTATACGCTGTCATTTTCGCATGGTCCACAGACGAAGTTCGTGGACCCATGCTAGTCATAGAGTTTTCTGTGTCTAGATAAGCGCAGAGGGACACAATCTGTCATCAGCCGCTGAAGTTTGTGCGGCGCATTCGTCTTCGCACAGTGTGGTTGAAAGGAGTTCCTTCCGCTCCACATTCAAATCGACGGCCATTCGACCAGCAGAACATCGCCGACAGCCACGCCTGTGTCTGCAGTATCAAGAGACGTCCGTTTGTCAGACACTTATGGGTCGTCCTGAGGGGCGGTTTACGCGTTTGGGGACACTGGATCTACGATACTGAAGATCCACCCTGGATATTGTTGACATCGGAAATATAAATTGCTGTAAAATCTCCTGTGTGCCATGGTTCATAATCTCCCGTCGATTACCATCCTACTTTCAAAGCTGGTGGATTGATGTTCGCCACACACATTGAAACATTCCCGTCTCCTCTATATCTCTTTTTTTACGCAACCTTCCCTTCTACAATAACCTATGGAACCTGCCCTTAGGATTTCTATCTCTTGCTTAATAATAACAAATGAAATCTTCCCTTTGAAATTAATTCTCTCTCTCAATAATAATAATAATAATAAGTGCAATCTTCGCATACAAATTTAAATGTTGCTTATTAAAAGTGATTTGATGATTACTTCGACGAAACATAGAATGTGTCGTCGTCGTGGCCCTCAGTCGTTACCTGCAATAACCCAAAACTGTTCCTTACCTTTTTTACTGTTACTGGATCGCCATCTGACTGCTACATGGAACTGCGATATGAGCATACTTACTCTGTTTTACTATACTCTATTAGCTGCTGGCAGGCTGTCATAATAAGTGGCTGTATTTATTACCAAAATTGACGTTATTCTTTAATAGCAAAGCTGACATTATTCTTTAACTTGGCTGAAGTTACGTAATTCATAGTTAAACTTTTTCTTGACAACAATAAAATTTTGCAAAGTTTTACGTTGATGGTTTTTGGGATGGATTATAATCAGTAATGCAATATTGCTGGCAAAAATTAATTATATTCTGAAAACGATTCTTCAAATATTTACTGTTGGTAATGAAATGATTTTACAGACGTTCAAATGGGACTTACTTTTTACAATAATCTTACAACTAGCATTGCGCAATCATACCTTCAGTAGTCTTGAGTTCCCCCCCCCCCCCCCTCCCCAAAAAATAAATAAATAAATAAAATAAAATAAAAAATAAAAAAAAATTCGATAATATTAGTTCCTCTTATGACAATAGTTAGCTGATGTCCCTGTACATCCGTTTATAATCTCTTGTAAATTATAGCTGGTGGCTGGCAGGCACACCGCTCGTCTCAACCTCTCGCTTCAGACCTGCTACCGACTCGCTTCACATCTTGCTGACTACGGACTTCCTACGAACGCTAAAGTGCGGTCTCTCCCGCCAACAGTGCTTTCTGGTGCAGACATTCCCTGCTATCACAAATATTTCCAAAATGACAAATATTAATTATTCCTACTTAATCCTATTAATAAAATATAAACATCTTTCATAAATTGTGGTTTGACAATAGACAATAGAAATATACACGTCTTACAACATGTCTATAAGAGAATGATCAGATATCGTGTCTACACTTGCCACGTACCCGGATACCGCAAATAGCGTATCGTTCAGGGCACGTGATCGAAAGAACAACCTTTCTCCTGATTTTTGGGCATTCCGTTTAATAAGTGTGATATTGCAGAGCCACTTAAGAATAAATTGTACCTCATATGCCTCACAAATGTCTTGCGCAGAAGTCATGAAGCTTTTTTCACAGTGGGGTAGATAGCTGACAAAATGATGTGCGCGGACCACATCGTCTTTCTGTACAATAGCTGAAACCAGAATGAAGGCTCCGGAAAAAACGACAGAAAACGAAGTTCAGCATTCCGTGTTCATCATAGGTGAGAGCGCGGCATGCAGTGCACAAAAAGCAAGGGCAAACAAAATATTTATTTACTAAAAAGTTGCCGGCCGGTGTGGCCCAGCGGTTCTAGGCGCTACAGTCTGGAACCGACCGACCGCTACGGTCGCAGGGTCGAATCTTGCCTCGGGCATGGATGTGTGTCATGTCCTTAGGTTAGTTAGGTTTAATTAGTTCTAAGTTCTAGGGGACTGATGACCTCAGATGTTAAGTCCCATAGTGCTCAGAGCCATTTGAACCATTTTGTAACTAAAATGTTATCAAAGAAGGAGACGTTCGCAAAAAGTCGGTTACATTAGACCTAGTGTGCATATATGCGAATCAGCATCGGAAAATCAACAGTTGTGTTTCTTTTTCAATAAGTCATTTACATCCAGATCAATGATCTCCAACTGCAGTTCAACTGGCACAACATCAAGATTACAATCAAAAAGATTCTGCAACAGAAGGATGTCACTCCCAGTTCTGCCAAGATATGCAAGTATCCCCAAAAAATGCTCCTTCAAGTCACGAATAACATTTTTCGGAATATCAAGGTTGACATCATCGAGGATTGTAGCACAAAACTTCTTGACACAATGAAAATGAGAGTTCTCTCTTTCTAGTTATACTTTAAACAATGACAACTTTCTTCGGAATCATCTGATGAAACTATATAGATCACAGACAAGGTTGTCCTTTTCCTGAAGTTTCAAATTCATGCCATTCATGAGGAATAATCGATCAAAAATGAAAACTTTGACAGGCAGGTATGAAAAGAGTCTTTCTTGGGTACTGAGACATTTCAATGAAAAGTTTCTGAATAAGCGAATACACAAAATAATGCGAATGATATAACATTATGTATAAATTAATTATCGCGACAAGAATACACATCCAATGACGACAGGAAAAATTCTTTCCATGGAAGCGCCGTGGAAAGCAACAAATTCATAATTGTCGACAATAGAAGTAATTAGCGTTTAAATATACCATCGTCAGAAAAATGAAAGTGGGACCGCCTGAGGCCATTGAGTATATTCGGTAGCGTCATTGTTCAGTGATGGATGACCAATCAATTGAGAAGTTATTACGTGGCAAAATACGTAATAAGATAAAGAAAACGATCAGCAAATTAATCTGGGGGTGGTGGTTCTGTTTTCAACTAAAGAGGAATTAACGATAGAACAGTGTGTTCGGTTGTTTCATCATCTAAAATCCGCTTCCAGCTTCTCATCGTCGGTCACTGAACGTCCTAAAAATACAACGAAAATTACGTTCTTGACAAAGGAAATGAGGAAGGTAATTGATTCTGGAATGATTAAACTTGACGAAGTATATAAGATAGGCCAATTATTGCCAACAAAAGGGAATAAAATACGTCTGATTTCTCTGAGTTCACACATGAAAAAGGTACGAAAGTATTTACAAAACAGATGATTCGTTTGTCATATAAAACACAGAATAGAAATTGTGCAGGATTCCGGAAGCTTTGTTCAAATGGCTCTAAGCACTATGGGACTTAACACCTAAGGTCATCAGTCCCCTAGACACAGCCAAGCCCGAGGCAGGATTCGAACCTGCGACCGTAGCAGCAGCGCGGTTCCAGACTGAAGCGCCTAGAACCGCTCGGCCACAACGGCCTGCCGGAAGCTTGGCTTCTTCGATAAATATTCACTTTGATAACGAAGAAAAAAAGTTTAATTTTTACATTTTTATCACACGCAGAGTGGTTTAGATAGTACTTAAAAAATTCAGATAGGATCTGACAGCTGTGAATCGTTTCTATCTTTTTCACCGAGAAAAACATCTATCTGACTCGTATCTTATAAAAACGAAGCATCACTTTACCGCAGCTGAGCCAACTCACTGTTATTGGATAAGAAAGTCACAGAATTCAGAACCAGTTTCTTCGAGAAAGCCTGGGACTGAAACTGATTGAGTGCATGTTCCCGAATAATTCACAGTGGGAACGACTGGTTTCAGTACACAAGGAAAACCTAAGCCTTTTCCCCCCAGTGGCCTGCTGATGCATGGCACCCAGCTTATGAATAGAGCACCCGGAATTTTCATATCTTCCAACTGCGTCTTGACTTGCCCCACTGGACCCTTCCTCACTCGAACTATGCTTTTCCTCCATCAACTGTAACGTCTCGAAGCTGATTCCATAGAAGTTTGCATTTCCATCAAAATGTCGTTTACAGTTGTCGTTTCCGATCTGATCATGTAAGCGTAGAAAAGATGTGGAATGATTTCAGAGAGATAGTATCGATGGTTCAAATGGCTCTGAGCACTATGGGACTTAACATCTTAGGTCATCAGTCCCCTAGAACTTAGAACTACTTAAACCTAACTAACCTAAGGACATCACACACATCCATGCCCGAGGCAGGATTCGAACCTGCGACCGTAGCAGTCCCGCGGTTCCGGACTGCAGCGCTAGAACCGCACGACCACCGCGGCCGGCGGAGATAGTATCGACGGCAATTGAGAGATACATACCACATAAATTAATAAGTGATGATACTGATTCTCCATGGTATACAAAAACGAGTCAGATCGCTGTTGCAGAAGCAACGAAAAAAGCATGGCAAATTTGAAAGAACGCAAAATTCCCAAGACTGGCAAAGTTTTGCAGAAGTTCGAAATATAACGCGTACTTCAATGCGAGATAATTTTAATAATTTCCACAACAAAACTCTGTCTCGGAATCTGGAAGAAAACCCAAAGAGATCTGAGATGGAGTGGGGCCGGTGGAGGGAGAGTGGGGCGATGACGATGTATGGCCTTGGTAGGAATGTGGGCGGACAGCACACGATAATGATGTCGGCTATAATGTACGTAACATAAAGCATTCTGCGAGAATGTTCCTGGTTTCCGCTGAATATGTAAAGATCAGTTTCACTGGGAATGTTGTTTACTGATATTCACACGTGGCTGGCATCTGTGAAGTTTCACTTTGGCTTGGGAGCCTTGATGTGTGGAAGGAAACACTGAGGAAGCCGCCGGTAAACACCGTCCCAGACAAGGCCGGTGTGGAGTCTGTCAGGGTGCTGTGTGTGGAGCGGCTGTGTACTCTGCAGTACAGTGAACGGGCTGGGCAACACGTCAGTCATGACGTAGTTTCACAGTTCGCCGCATTTGATCTTACGCTCCGAGAAACGTATACCAACACTCGGTTAGCATACGTGATTGGGAACTCTCTCATGTGCCCCACTGTTACAACGCACATTCTCTAAGTGGTTCGGAGAATTATTTTTTTCTCGACACTGAAAGAACTTAAAAGCATAACGATATTTTTTTATAAAATTTCATCTACAGCTTTAGGCCGTTTGGTACAGCAACCGTATGTAGAATATTTTTATTAAAAACAGTCGTTGTTGCAACCTTTTGTTTATTATTAGCAGTATTTTTTTAATTATTTGATCATTTCAGTCGGCTGTGGGTAACAGTTACACTATTTCTTCCACTTCTTAAGTTCTTCTCTCTTTCGCCAGTAGTTTTTTAAGCTTCTTGCACGTTCTATGAATCATAGTCGTGACACCTCGCTATGATGTACAACGTGCCACTATATTTACAGATACGATACATTCTTTGTTTCTTGAGGCATTCCCGACTGACTATACTACTGTCTGCAAAAATGCGCCGGCCGCGGTGACCGTGCGGTTCTGGCGCTGCAGTCCGGAACCGCGGGACTGCTACGGTCGCAGGTTCGAATCCTGCCTCGGGCATGGGTGTGTGTGATGTACTTAGGTTAGTTAGGTTTAAGTAGTTCTAAGTTCTAGGGGACTTATGACCTAAGATGTTGACTCCCATAGTGCTCAGAGCCATTTTGTAAAAATGCAGCTCCCATAAGGAAAGATCTGAATCACGCTAAAATAGGAGGAAGTGTAAAAGAGTGGAATCACAATAAGTAATAAAGTTTTCAGAGAGCAATTAAGTTTTCAGCTCGTGCAGGGCAAGCTGCCATGACAGTAATGCACGTGCGTAACCAGTGCATAGAAAGGAATCGTACAGAACGACATTCGACATCACAATGTGACCACAGAGAGGGACGACCGCCGTCTTTTGTGCATGCCTGTAATCGGCAGAACAGCTTCATCCACAGTGTTGGCTCGATGTTGGAGCACTTCAGCAGGTGCAGACAAGTCTGACGCTGTCTGCTAAGGGCTGGAATGGTGGGACCCATGCTATTGCGTCGGCTTCCATTGACCGAAAACAAAACGCCTAAGACCACATTGGGCGCTATAATTCGTCCTCTTTAGTGATTAATTAAATGCTATTTGCTTTATTTGATTAGCAAGAAGAGAAAGCGGAATTATTTTAATGACGGGAGCGGCGACAAAAATCGGCGCAATCAACGATTGTTAATCCGTTACTAGCAGAGTGATGCGTGACCGTGGAAAGAAACATAATTATTTCAACCCCAGTATTAGCGTTGCATAGCTAAGTTTCTTTTCCGGATCAAACTCCGTGAAAAGAATCTGAATACACTCATGTTCTTTTATTGATCATGCAATAGGCATTTTAGGCTGCAGGAATAGCGGCCGATCAATAGCGTCACCGTATTAGTAACACACAACTTCATTAGGCGCTCTCCGTTACGATCCTGAAAAAAAATTGAAAGACAATTTTAGGAAAGGAAATATCACTAATATTAAACAAAAATAATGCAACTTTGGATCATAATGTGATTAAGTTGTAAGACGATTAACAATATCACGTACCGCTTTCTGCGCAGACTGGAGAGCTGCCAAGAAGTACGTGGTACAAGAAGTTGAGCCAGTCCCACTAAACGTTTTAAAACAAAAACATAACGAAAAGCTTACGTAGAGGTTACAATTTTTTACATCATTGCTGATCTTGGCAAGCTGTAGATTCTATTTCATAATGTTCTATTGCAGCACGTGAATGCGTCACTGTTGTGCTGGGTGGCAAAATGTATTTTCGAAGAGTTCCACTTCAACTTTTCCTACAGTGATATCCAAATCGTTTGGGAGGTCGCCCTGGTAAACGCGATCTGACGCTCTGCGCTGTTGAACGGCGTTCCTGTCAAACGCCAAGTGCGATGGGTTGGTGTCATTGGTCACGTGATCTCGCCACCGACGTGTTCAAATGACTCTGAGCACTATGCGACTCAACTACTGAGGTCATCAGTCGCCTAGAACTTAGAACTAATTAAACCTAACTAACCTAAGGACATCACACACATCCATGCCCGAGGCAGGATTCGAACCTGCGACCGGAGCGGTCGCTCGGTTCCAGACTGTAGCGCCTAGAACCGCACGGCCACTCCGGCCGGCACCTACGTGTTAAGCGCAATCTGAACAGCAACAGCTGCATCAGATGGTTTAGAGCCCGCAGCACTGCCCTTCTTGGAGGAAGCCTATTTATTTTTATTTTATTTACACGCCTAGTTACTTAGGACCAAATTGAGGGTAAATCTCAAAGGTCATGGAACGTGTCAGTGAAATTACAACATAAAAAAAACAGATAAAATAAAATGTTTATGAATCCAAAAATGTCAAACCATAAATTTAAATAAAGGCAATCAACAATATAACATAGGAATCAGCTTAATTTTTCAAGGAACTCCTGGACAGAATAGAAGTGACCCATGAGGAAACTCATCAGTTTCGATTTGAAAGCGCGTGGATTACAGCTGAGATTTTTGAATTCTTGTGGTAGCTTATTGAAAATGGATGCAGCAGTATACTGCACACCTTTCTACACAAGAGTTAAGAAAGTGCGATCCAAATGCAGATTGGATTTCTGTCTAGTATTAACCGAGTGAAAGCTGCTAATTTTGGGAATAAGCTGATATTGTTATCAAGAAACTACAGTAAAGATATATATATACACTCCTGGAAATGGAAAAAAGAACACATTGACACCGGTGTTGCAGACCCACCATACTTGCTCCGGACACTGCGAGAGGGCTGTACAAGCAATGATCACACGCACGGCACAGCGGACACACCAGGAACCGCGGTGTTGGCCGTCGAATGGCGCTAGCTGCGCAGCATTTGTGCACCGCCGCCGTCGGTGTCAGCCAGTTTGCCGTGGCATACGGAGCTCCATCGTAGTCTTTAACACTGGTAGCATGCCGCGACAGCGTGGACGTGAACCGTATGTGCAGTTGACGGACTTTGAGCGAGGGCGTATAGTGGGCATGCGGGAGGCCGGGTGGACGTACCGCCGAATTGCTCAACACGTGGGGCGTGAGGTCTCCACAGTACATCGATGTTGTCGCCAGTGGTCGGCGGAAGGTGCACGTGCCCGTCGACCTTGGACCGGACCGCAGCGACGCACGGATGCACGCCAAGACCGTAGGATCCTACGCAGTGCCGTAGGGGACCGCACCGCCACTTCCCAGCAAATTAGGGACACTGTTGCTCCTGGGGTATCGGCGAGGACCATTCGCAACCGTCTCCATGAAGCTGGGCTACAGTCCCGCACACCGTTAGGCCGTCTTCCGCTCACGCCCCAACATCGTGCAGCCCACCTCCAGTGGTGTCGCGACAGGCGTGAATGGAGGGACGAATGGAGACGTGTCGTCTTCAGCGATGAGAGTCGCTTCTGCCTTGGTGCCAATGATGGTCGTATGCGTGTTTGGCGCCGTGCAGGTGAGCGCCACAATCAGGACTGCATACGACCGAGGCACACAGGGCCAACACCCGGCATCATGGTGTGGGGAGCGATCTCCTACACTGGCCGTACACCACTGGTGATCGTCGAGGGGACACTAAATAGTGCACGGTACATCCAAACCGTCATCGAACCCATCGTTCTACCATTCCTAGACCGGCAAGGGAACTTGCTGTTCCAACAGGACAATGCACGTCCGCATGTATCCCGTGCCACCCAACGTGCTCTAGAAGGTGTAAGTCAACTACCCTGGCCAGCAAGATCTCCGGATCTGTCCCCCATTGAGCATGTTAGGGACTGGATGAAGCGTCGTCTCACGCGGTCTGCACGTCCAGCACGAACGCTGGTCCAACTGAGGCGCCAGGTGGAAATGGAATGGCAAGCCGTTCCACTGGACTACATCCAGCATCTCTACGATCGTCTCCATGGGAGAATAGTAGCCTGCATTGCTGCGAAAGGTGGATATACACTGTACTAGTGCCGACATTGTGCATGCTCTGTTGCCTGTGTCTATGTACCTGTGGTTCTGTCAGTGTGATCATGTGATGTATCTGACCCCAGGAATGTGTCAATAAAGTTTCCCCTTCCTGGGACAATGAATTCACGGTGTTCTTATTTCAATTTCCAGGAGTGTATATATATATCTTTACTATATATATATATATATATATATATATATATATATATATATATATATATATATATATATAGGGTTTTACAAAAAGGTACGGCCAAACTTTCAGGAAACATTCCTCACACACAAAGAAAGAAAATATGTTATGTGGACATGTGTCCGGAAACGCTTACTTTCCATGTTAGAGCTCATTTTATTACTTTTCTTCAAATCACATTAATCATGGAATGGAAACACACAGCAACATAACATCTTTTCTTTATTTGTGTGTGAGGAATGTTTCCTGAAAGTTTGGCCGTACCTTTTTGTAACGCCCTGTATATATATATATATATATATATATATATATATATATATATATATATATATATATATTAGATCGAGGCCAGTGATCATGGGTCGACAAGAGGTTCGCGAACTTGCACCACTTACTGCCCGTTTCTGGGCCAAAAATATCCTTTGAGAATGGGAAGAGTCGCCCCAAAATATAATACCGAATGTAAATAAGCAAAGTAGACTAATTATGGTGACGAACGATCACTTCAGATACCGTTCTAACAGTAAAACTGACAGCATTAAGTCTTTTAACAAGATCCTGAACGTGGGCTTCCCACGACAGTTTATCTATCTGGACACCCAGAAATTTGAACTGTTCGGTTTCACTAATCCTATGCCCATTCTGTGTAATTAAAACATCGGGTTTTGTTGAATTGTGTGTAAGAAACTGTAAAAACTGTGTCTTACTGCGATTTAGCGTTAGTTTATTTTCTACAAGCCATGAACTTACGTCATGAACTCCACTGTTTGAAATAGAGCCAATTTTACGCACAACATCCCTTACGACAAGCTAGTATCATCAGCAAACAGAAATATTTTAGAACTATCCGTAATAATAGAAGGCATATAATTTATGTAAATAAGGAACACGAGTGGTCCCAACACTGGCGACCGGGGCACCCCCGATTTGACCGTGCCCAACTCAGACCCCACATCACAGCCATTCTCAACACTGCGAATAATGACCTTTTCTGTCTGTTGTTAAAGTAAGCAGTGAATCAGTTGTGAGCTACTCTCCGTATTCCATAATGGTCCAACTTCTAGAGCAATATTTTGTGGTCAACACAATCAAACGCCTTAGCTAAATCAGAAAATATGGCTTCGCATGCCATATTTCAGCAGGACAATGCCCGGCCACATATGACGAATGACGTGCCGGCCTCCAACGAATGTCAGGTACCACTGTTTCCATGCCCTGAATCACCGCCTTACATGTTGTCCTTCGAACACGTCTGGGATAAGGTCAGTCGGCAGATTGTTCGTTCTGGTCTTCCTGCAACCACAGTCGATGTTTTGTGACTACGCCTACAAATTGCGTGTCATTGTGTTCTCCGGCAGTATATCTTTGATTCCATGCTACGACTAGAGATGGGTCGTTCGTGAAGTAACAGGTCCAAAGGAACGGTTCATCAAGATGAACGGAACGAGCGAGGAACGAAGTCTAAGGAACGATCTTTCATCGTTCACTTCGGTCACGGCTTTCTATTTACACTTCCCGGGAAAGGAAACCGCCTGTCTCGTTCCCGAACGGCACGTCGGCCGGTCTCGTTCCAGCCTCGGTCACGTTCCCGTCCGTCTCGGTCTCGGTCTCGCTCGACCAGACTCGTCCTCCTTCGCGTGGCCACTCGTCGCAGTTCCACTGCCGACTGCTCGTAGTTCAGTATCGAGTTGTTCGTTTCGTTCGCTTCGCACGACCATTCTAGATCTGTTCCAACTCTGAACGTCTGGTTCTTTTCGTAGTCTATCCAGCGTCCACGACCGGGCATTAAAATGTATTTTATAATGATGTAAACTACATAAAAATTACGTGGCATGTAATGCATACATCTTTTCAGGTAACAAAACGGCGTATCAGTTTACTTCACAATTTTCGATATACAGCAGAAGAAATACTTGTAAAAAGGCGAGATTTTTTTGTTATTATGCATGCAAAGGACGTCGGCACGGCACATAGGATTGGCCATTTTCCGTATTTTTTTTGATCCAAGGTAAAAGACGATGTTCATTGTAATGAAAGGCAGACCGACTTACGACCGAATGCAGCCCGCGCTTTGTAATCGAGTGTATGGTGTCACATTTTGTAAAGAGAATACGATGATTCCTATAATATTATTTCAGAGGCACAGGGTGGCACACGAAAAATCGGCCCCGAGTACTAGACTGCTTATTGGCCCTTACCATTCATCTGTTGTTTCGAAGTTGTTTGCATTAGCTTATTTGTTATTTCTTCACTGCGTAATTATTACATGTTTATCTATTCTGCTCGTAGCGTTCAACAATTCCTGCGTAATTGGCAAGCGGTCTGTACTCGGGGCCGGTTTTTCGTGCGCCACCTTATATTATTTCACTGCAATCAGCCACATAACGCTGCAGTTGTCTAAAAGAGACGTTTTCCAGAATCACGAAAATTACAAGTGTGTGAGAATTCTGTTATGAATAAAAATTCTGTACTCCAGGGGGAGGCAACTTCCGCCACTTGGCGCCTTCCATCTCCAGTCACCTATCCTACTAATTTTCAATTTTGCTTAAGAACCGTATACCATGCACAAATGAACGGTGAACAAGTAAAAATGAACCATTCCCAAAAAACGTCTGTGGTTGTGATTGTATCATGTGGCGGCTTCACACCGAACTGAACTCTCACGAGCAAAGTGCTTGTGCAGTTCTGTAATACTAATCATTTGCGTATTGTCATGTCCTTAAAATGTGGATTAAATTTCATTGTAACCACATGTCTCCTTCTTGGTGTCGGAATTTTCATAAACAGTAGGGTAGTTGTGGGAATGATTCTCGGGTGATACGTCGGATGTCGTGAAATCCCCACAATACTTCATCGGCGCAATTGACATATCCATGTGCGACGAAGACACTACCGAGCCATGACAGCAATCTGACATTTGTGTCATTGTAAGTGGGAAACTAGCAGGTATGAAAGCGCCAAATTCGGTGGCCAGTACCGAAGAATTCTTGGTCTGTAGCGCGAAGGACAGCTGCGCCAGTTGTCGGGCGATGAAGCAAGAACTTCGGCGTACGCGCAAGGTTGTTTTCTCTGTGCACTGCCGCCAAACCGCCCCAGCGACCTCTGTCAGGAGCAGACAAGCCGAAAGCCGCGTCCACATGGCTTGAGGCCATCCTCGCCGATGTTAATCCGAATAGCCAAGTAGCGACCAAAGAATCGTCCCTTGGTTGGCAGTGAAAAGATGCGTTATCGCGTTTCTGGCACTGAAACACTCCCAGAAAAGCAGGATTTTTGACAGTATCTGCTGGCGTGCTTATCGCCACAAGTAAATGGACACTTTGACACTTGTCAGAACATTTGACATGTACCTCTCGAAATTAGCGACTATCAGTTATCATAAAATGGTTTGCCGACTAGTGGTAATCGTGTCGAGGATTCGTGCATCCCGGAGACTGTCTTGGGAATACACAAATCAATGATCTTTTCACTTGATGGATGACCACGAGGGCCGGCTGCGGTGGCCGAGCGGTTCTAGGCGCTTCAGTCCGGAACTGCGCGACTGCTACGGCCGCAGGTTCGAATCCTGCCTCGAGCATGATTGTGTGTGATGCCCTTAAGTTAGTTAGGTTTAAGTAGTTCTAAGTTCTAGGGGACTGATGACCTCAGATGTTAAGTTCCATAGTGCTCAGAGCCATTTGAACGATTTTTTTGACCACGAGGGAGCCATTGATTTTATGTGTGCTACCAATGGAAGCGTTTCCAAGTTGACATTGTGTTTTGTTTCTGCATAAACCATTTCTTAAAAAGCATGCTGGTGCACTTTCTAATATGATTCTGCACTTTTTAGCAATTGCTGCCGATCAGTAATATACAGGGTGTTACAAAAAGGTACGACCAAACTTTCATGAAACATTCCTCGCACACAAATAATGAAAAGATGTTATGTGAACATGTGTCCGGAAACGCTTAATTTCCATGTTTGAGCTCAATTTAGTTTCGTCAATATGTACTGTACTTCCTCGATTCACCGCCAGTTGGCCCAATTGAAGGAAGGTAATGTTGACTTCGGTGGTTGTGTTGACATGCGACTCATTGCTCTACAGTACTAGCATCAAGCACATCAGTACGTAGCATCAACATGTTAGTGTTCATCACGAACGTGGTTTTGCAGTCAGTGCAATGTTTACAAAAGCGGAGTTGGCAGATACCCATTTGATGTATGGATTAGCACGGGGCAATAGCCGTGGCTCGGTACGTTTGTATCGAGACAGATTTCCAGAACGAAGGTGCCCCGACAGGAAGACGTTCGAAGCAATTGATCGGCGTCTTAGGGAGCACGGAACATTCCAGCCTATGACTCGCGACTGGGGAAGACCTAGAACGACTAGGACACCTGCAATGGACGAGGCAACTCTTCGTGCAGTTGACGATAACCCTAATGTCAGCGTCAGAGAAGTTGCTGCTGTACAAGGTAACGTTGACCACGTCACTATATGGAGAGTGCTACGGGAGAACCAGTTGTTTCCGTACCATGTACAGCGTGTGCAGGCACTATCAGCAGCTGATTGGCCTCCACGGGTACACTTCTGCGAATGGTTCATCCAACAATGTGTCAATCCTCATTTAAGTGCAAATGTTGTCTTTACGGATGAGGCTTCATTCCAACGTGATCAAATTGTAAATTTTCACAATCAACATGTGTAGGCTGCCGAGAATCCGCACGCAATTGTGCAATCACGTCTTCAACACAGATTTTCTGTGAACATTTGGGCAGGCATTGTTGGTGATGTCTTGATTGGGCCCCATGTTCTTCCACCTACGCTCAATGGAGCACGTTATCATGATTTCATACGGGATAGCCTACCTGTGCTGCTAGAACATGTGCCTTTACAAGTACCACACAACATGTGGTTCATGCACGATGGAGCTCCTGCACATTTCAGTCGAAGTGTTCGTACGCTTCTCAACAAGAGATGCGGTGACCGATGGATTGGTAGAGGCGGACCAATTCCATGGCCTCCACGCTCTCCTGACCTCAACCCTCTTGACTTTCATTTGTGGGGGCATTTGAAAGCTCTTGTCTACGCAACCCCGGTACCAAATGTAGAGACTCTTCGTGCTCGTATTGTGGACTGCTGTGATACAATACGCCATTCTCCAGGGCTGCATCAGCGCATCAGGGATTCCATGCGACGGAGGGTTGATGCATGTATCCTCGCTAACGGAGGACATTTTGAACATTTCCTGTAACAAAGTGTTTGAAGTCACGCTGGTACGTTCTGTTGCTGTGTGTTTCCATTCCATGATTAATGTGATTTGAAGAGAAGTAATAAAATGAGCTCTAACATGGAAAGTAAGCGTTTCCGAACACATGTCCACATAACATATTTTCTTTCTTTGTGTGTGAGGAATGTTTCCTGAAAGTTTGGCCGTACCTTTTTGTAACACCCTGTATTGCGTTGTCATTTTTGTTAATATATGTACCCCGACATCAAGAGAATCTATATATGTATATGAATTTTGTTGATCTTATTTACAAAATGCAAGGGAATTTGTCCTTATGGTTGTATGAAGGTCAAAAAATACCGAAGTCGTCATAAAATGTTAGACTGTCAAAAAGAAGAGGGTGATGTATTGCAATTTACCATTACAAAAAAATGTTTCAAATGGCTCGGAGCACTATGGGACTTAACATCTTTGGTCATCAGTCCCCTAGAACTTAGAGCTACTTAAACCTAACTAACCTAAGGACAGCACACAACACCCAGTCATCACGAGGCAGAGAAATTACCATTACAAAATTAAAATCATTGTACTGAATTAATTTCGAATTGTCCTTTCACTGTCTTATGGAATGAGTAGGTTAAAGACGTTAAACTTAAGGCATGCGTCAACAGGTTTTCCTTCTCTCTTTTGTCTCATCGTTGTTAGTAATACATGCACAAATGTACACTCTGCTCAGGCTCATTAATTCGTTGCCGTAATCAATGGTAAAACAGCGCAAACCCACATGCTTAAATGACAGGTACCTGTATATGAAACCGTCAGTTATTTCCACACAAGCTAGTTAACTGAGTCTGAACTGCCCGATGAGGCACATATGCAACAGTGTGAATTTATAGAAGAACTAGAGAAGACCCGGCAAAGAGCAGCATGGTTTTTTTTTTTCGATTTTTTTTTTTTTTTTTACGATGCCGTTTAATAATTGCGAAAGCATTACGAAGATAGTTAACAGACTACAGTATTAAACAGCGTTGTGCATTACATGGAGGATTACTATTAAAATTCTGGAAAGTTTCGTTCCTAGTAGAGTCGGGGAACACATTGCTTCCTCCGACATTAGTCCCGCCAAATGACCAAGAACAGGAAATCAGCTAAATTGGAATGTATACAGAGCCTTATGGACAATCGTTCTTTCCACTTAGTATCCATGAAAGGAGCAGGATGGGAGAAATTATACTGGTGCTCCAGCCATGCATCGTAAGGTGGCTTGAGAAATATTGATGTAGATGTGATATGACTCATTTGTTTCTCCATGACGTTCATTTTTTTGTCACACGCCCATATTCGATTGTTATTATATTCAAAACCACGCCGGACATTTTCTTCTCCATTGCCGCGCGGAGTGGCCGCGCCGTTTGAGGCGCCATGTCACGAATTGCATAGCTCCTCCCGCCGGAGGTTCGAGTCCTCCATCGGGCATGGGTGTGTGTGTTGTTCTTAGCGTAAGTTAGTTTAAGTAATGTGCAAGTCTAGGGACCGATGAACTCAGCAGTTTGGTTCCTTAGAAATTCACACATACATTTCTTCTCTATTATAAAGCTTGCTGCTCCTAGTTATGTACGAGATAAAAAATAACAATACCATTTATTGATTTTCCCCTTACACATTACACATTTGTCTTTCAGAAATAAGTCGGAGAGAAGCACTTTCTACAAACGTCTGCCTTGCAGCCGTATAGCCTGGATGTTTACTGGCGCTCTGAGAGGCGAGTGATGTCCGTATGACTCGTTGTTTGGAAGCAGTTCAATTCACTGTCTGCCCTGTCGAGGGCTCAGAGCTGCGAGAAGGTTAACGCCAGTGAGTCAATAGCAGTCAAGTGCTTGTGAATGCGGAAATGTATATCTCATGTGCCATGAATAACCATTTGCCCACCGGAAAAAAACTGAAGAAAAAAACTTCTGAAACAACCAAGTTGCCTTCATGGCGGTGTCTGGACTGGCGTCAGGGAACTGTTGCTCGGCCATCAGTGGCGTGGCCAGTCCTTGGCGTGTATTGTGACTTGTATGCACCCTCTTGTTTGACAGTTATAAGAGACCTAGCTGAGGGCATGTCGTTTGGGGAATAAGCAGGTAAAATTTCAGTCTACTGGCCTCTATGCTGAGATCTTCCAAATCTGAAACATGATGTTGGCTTAATGGGAGACAGTCATTCCAGCCCAATAACGCGGTATATGGAAACTACGATATTGTGCAATATGGGATATACCGTCTAAGATTTAAAAAAGGGAACAAATAGCTCACCATGAAGGAATCAACGTGGGCCGGAAATCGGTAGATGTGATATACATGTAGAGGCAAATAAATGATCAGAATTTCAGAAAAATTACATGACTTATTTGAGAGAAATAGATTCATAAATTGAGAAAGTCAATAAAGCATTGGTCCACCTTCGGCCTTTATGCAAGCAGTTATTGAGCTTGCCACTGATTGACAGAGTTGTTCGGCGGGCTCATGAGGAATATCGTGCCAAATTCAGTTCAATTGGAGCGTTAGATCGTCAAAATCCCGAGCCGGTTGGAGGGCCTTGTCCGTAATACTGCTAAAGTTCTCAGCTGGAGAGAGATGCGGCGACCTTGCTGGCCAAGGTAGGATTTGGCAAGCACGAAGACAAGCAATACAAACTCTCGCCACGTGTTGTCGGGTATTTTCTTGTTCAAGTGTAAGCCCAGGATGGCTTGTCATGAAAGGCAACAAAACGGGACGTAGAGTATCGTCGACGTACCACTGTGCTGCAAGGGAGCCACGGATGACAACCAAAGGGGCCCTGCTGTGAAAAGAACTGGCACAGCAGATCATCATTCCCGGTTGTCTAGCTGCAAGGCGGGCGACAGGCTAGTTTCCCACCGCTGTCCGCTACGTCTCCGTACACATCCTCAGCCTCGAACCTCATTGACTGGAGTAAAATTGTCTTCAGTGATGAGATCCGCTTCGAACTGAGTCCTGACGACCGGTGAAGACGTGCCTGGAGATGCTCCTGACAGCGGTGGGGTACCAACCCGACTTTCGCCCTCCATAGGGCTCTACAGCCAGGAGTGATGGTCTGGGATGCCATTTCATTTCATAGCAGGAACCCCTTTGGTTGCCATCCGCGGCACCTTTGCGGCATAGCGAGACGACGACGATAACCTACGCCCCGGCTAGTTGCCCTTCATGGCAAGCCAACTGGGAAGGGAGTGAGACAGGGTTGTAGCCTATCCCCGATGTTATTCAATCTGTATATTGAGCTAGCAGTAAAGGAAACAAAAGAAAAATTCGGAGTAGGTATTGAAATCCATGGAGAAGAAATAAAAACTTTGAGGTTCGCCGATGACATTGTAATTCTGTCAGAGACAGCAAAGAACCTGGAAGAGCAGTTGAACGGGATGGACAGTGGCTTGAAAGGAGGATACAAGCAAAACGAGGATAATGGAATGTAGTCGAATTAAGTCGGGTGATGCTGAGGGATTTAGATTAGGAAATGAGACACTTAAAGTAGTAAAGGAGTTTTGCTATTTGGGGAGCAAAATAACTGATGATGGTCGAAGTAGAGAGGATATAAAATATAGACTGGCAATGGCAAGGAAAGAGTTTCTGAAGAAGAGGAATTTGTTAACATCGAGTACAGATTTAAGCTTCCAGAAGTCTCTTCTGAAAGTATTTGTATGGAGTGTAGCCATGTATGGAAGTGAAACATGGACGATAAATAGTTTGGACAAGAAGAGAATAGAAGCTTCCGAAATTTAGTGCTACAGAAGAATGCTGAAGATTAGATGGGTAGATCACATAACTAATGAGGTATTGAATAGGATGGGGAGAAGAGGAGTTTGTGGCACAACATCACAAGAAGAAGGGACCGGTTGGTAGGACATGTTCTGAGGCATCAAGGGATCACAAATTTCGCATTGGAGGGCAGCGTGGTAGGTAGAAATCGTAGAGGGAGACCAAGAGATGAATACAATAAGTAGATTCAGAAGGATGTAGGTCGCAGTAAGTATTGGGAGATGAAGAAGCTTGCACAGGATAGAGTAGGGTGGAGAGCTGCATCAAGGACTGAAGACCACAACAACAAATGCCCGAACACACACGGCGAGAATCTCTACTGCTTGTCGCCGGACCTCTCCACAACTGAGAACGTTTAGAGCATTATGGGCAGGGCCCTCCGACCAACTCGAGATTTTGACGACGTAATGCATGGTGTGGGTTGCTGTAGTCATGTCCTAGTTCATGAACCACGGGCAACGTATGAGTGGCCAAATAAGTGGTCCCGACAGTCGGGATACCAGTTACTTTGGAATAAGGCTGGGCATCTCGGACATATTCTGAGTCGTGGTCACCTTTGTGCTCATACGGCAAAGACTATCAAATCCACCGGTTAGTCCCTCAGCCGTTAGGGGTAAAACCCAATGGGACTCGGGGCAAGTAAGGCTAGCAACCTGCTTCCCTGGTACTTTAAATATGATGCTGGCAATAATCAGAGCAAAATGCCTCGGACCTTTGGAGGTGACGGAGTCCCACCTCTAACTGACAAACCAGGGACTCCTAAGATACGACTTGGCAAACAAATGGTAATGAGATGGGGAGCTATTAATATCAAGGGGGCTACTCTGGGAAGAAGGTAGAGTTGGCAGAGGCTGCAAGTAAGATGGGGCTGGACGTTTTAGCTGTTAGTGACATTCGGGTAAGGGGTGAGAAAGAAGAGGAAGTGGGAGAATACAAGGTCTACCTGTCAGGAGTCAAAGCAGGAATAGCACAATGGGGGTAGGGCTTTACATCAGGAAAGAAATTGAACCCAGCGTAGTTGCAATAAGGTATGTAAACGAACGACTGATATGGATAGATTTGACAGTGTCTAGCAAGAAAATTAGGATTGTGTCAGTATATTCGCATTGTGAAGGGACAGATCAAGATAAGATGGATAGTTTTTATGAGGCACTCAGTGATGTAGTTGTTAGAGTAAAGGACAAGGACAGTGTTCTGCTCATGGGTGATTTTAACGCCAGGATTGGAAATCGAACAGAAGGGTATGAAAAGGTCATGGGTAAATTTGGAGAGGATATGGAGGCCAACAGGAACGGGAAACAACTCTTGGATTTCTGTGCCAGTATGGGCTTAGTAATCACAAACTCCTTTTTTAAACATAAGAACATTCACCGGTATACTTGGGAAGGCAGGGGAACCAGATCTGTCATTGACTATATAATAACAGATCAGGAGTTCCGGAAGGCTGTGAGGGACACACGTGTATTCAGGGGATTCTTTGATGACACTGATCATTATTTAATCTGCAGTGAAATTGGGATTGTGAGGCCGAAAGTGCAGGAGGTCAGGTCCATATGTAAGAGGATAAGAGTGAAGAAACTTCAGGATAAGGAAATCAGGCACAAGTACATAACAGCGATCTCAGAAAGGTACCAGTTAGTTGAATGTAGTCAATTACAGTCATTGGAAAAGGAATGGACAAGGTACAGGGACACAGTACTAGAAGTGCCTAGAGAATGTCTTGGAACAGTAGTGTGTAAAAGTAGGATGAAGCAAACAGCTTGGTGGAATGATACAGTCAAGGCAGCCTGTAAAAGGAAAAAGAAGGCGTATCAAAAATGGCTACATACCAGAACCCAGGTAGATAGAGAAAGTTATATTGAAGAAAGAAACAAAGCCAAACAGATAATTGCAGCATCGAAGAAGAAATCGTGGGAAGACTTTGGAAACAGGTTGGAGACTATGGGTCAAGCTGCTGGAAAACCATTCTGGAGTGTAATTAGCAGTCTTCGAAAGGGAGGTAAGAAGGAAATGACAAGTATTTTGGACAGGTCAGGAAAACTGCTGGTGAATCCTGTGGATGCCGTGGGCAGATGGAGGGAATATTTTGAAGAGTTGCTCAATGTAGGTGAAAATGCGATCAGTAATGTTTCAGATTTCGAGGTAGAATGGGATAGGAATGATGATGGAAATAGGATCACATTTGAGGAAGTGGAAAAAATGGTCAATAGATTGCAGTGCAATAAAGCGGCTGGGGTGGATGAAATTAAGTCGGAACTCATCAAATACAGTGGAATGTCAGGTCTTAAATGGCTACACAGGATAATTGAATAGGCCTGGGAGTCGGGACAGGTTCCATCAGACTGGACAAAAGCAGTAATCACACCAATCTTTAAACATGGAAACAGAAAAGATTGTAACAACTACAGAGGTATCTCTTTAATCAGCGTTGTGGGTAAAATCTTCGCAGGTATTGCTGAAAGGAAAGTGCGAGTATTAGTTGAGAACCAATTGGATGAAAATCAGTGTGGGTTTAGGCCTCTTAGAGGTTGTCAGGACCAGATCTTTAGCTTACGGCAAATAATGGAGAAGTGTTATGAGTGGAACAGGGAATTGTATCTATGCTTTATAGATCTAGAAAAGGCATATGACCGGGTTCGTAGGAGGAAGTTATTGTCTGTTTTACAAGATTATGGAATAGGAGGCAAACTTTTGCAAGCAATTAAAGGTCTTTACATGGATAGTCAGGCAGCAGTTAGAGTTGACGGTAAATTGAGTTCATGGTTCAGAGTAGTTTCAGGGGTAAGACAAGACTGCAACCTGTCTCCACTGTTGTTCATATTATTTATGGATCATATGTTGAAAACAATAGACTGGCTGGGTGAGATTAAGATATGTGAACACAAAATAAGCAGTCTTGCATATGCGGATGACTTAGTTGTGATGGCAGATTCGATTGAAAGTTTGCAAAGTAATATTTCAGAGCTAGATCAGAAATGTAAGGACTATGGTATGAAGATTAACATCTCCAAATCGAAAGCAATGTCAGTGGGAAAGAAATATAAACGGATTGAGTGCCAAATAGGAGGAACAAAGTTAGAACAGGTGGACGGTTTCAAGTACTTAGGATGCATATTCTCACAGGACGGCAACATAGTGAAAGAACTGGAAGCGAGGTGTAGCAAAGCTAATGCAGTGAGCGCTCAGCTACGATCTACTCTCTTCTGCAAGAAGGAAGTCAGTACCAGGACTAAGTTACCTGTGCACCGTTCAATCTTTCGACCAATTTTGTTGTATGGGAGCGAAAGCTGGGTGGATTCAGGTTACCTTATCAACAAGGTTGAGGTTACGGATATGATTGCAGGTACTAGTGGATGGGAACAATGGCAGGAGGGTGTCCACAATGAGGAAATCAAAGAAAAACTGGGAATGAACTCTATAGATGTAGCAGTCAGGGCGAACAGGCTTAGATGGTGGTGTCATGTTACACGCATGAGAGAAGCAAGTTTACCCAAGAGACTCATGGATTCAGCAGTAGAGAGTAGGAGGAGTCGGGGCAGACCGAGGAGAAGGTACTTGGATTCGGTTAAGAATGATTTTGAAGTAATAGGTTTAACATCAGAAGAGGCACCAATGTTAGCACTGAATAGGGGATCATGGAGGAACTGTGTAAGGGGGGCTATGCTCCAGACTGAACGCTGAAAGGCATAATCAGTCTTAAATGATGATGATGATGATGATGATGAATGCACCAGTTGCACAGAATTTGGCATGATATCCCTCAGGAGGACATCCAACAATTCTATCATTCAATGCCAAACCGAATAACTGCTTGCATAAGGGGCAAAGGTGGACCAAAGCGTTACTGACTTGGTCAATTTTTGAAGTTCTTTTTCTTGAAAAAATCATGCAGTTTCTTCTGAAATTCTAATCGTTTGTTTGTACATGCAAATTACCTCTACCAAATTCCGTCCCGTTCGGATAATTACTTCGTTGTGCGTAAGGTTTTTTTTTTTATTTATTTTGCCCTTAGAGTGTATTTAACCAGGCAGTAGCACTGGGTACGTGCAGCAAACCGGAGACGAGAAACGTATTTCTCAGGGCACCCTCTTATAAGGACGCGTTGCCTTTTGTGGCCTTTGATTGGCTAGCATTAGAAAATAGAGACCCTAAAAGGGCGTGATGTGGAGGATGACTGAGGGCGGACACGCACGGAGGAAAGACGTGCACAGTATGGGCAGGCGCTGTAAATAGCCCTTACGTTAATCACATTTTACGAGGGCAATCCCAAAAGTAAGGTCTTCTATTTTCTTGTAAGTACATACACCTGTTTATTTCTGCAGTGATTTACATCAGTTTACAGCTTGAACATTTAGCTATTTTTCGACATAACCACCGTTTCTGTTGATGTATTTTTGTAGACACTGTGGCACTTTTTGTATGCCGTGTCATACCAGCTTGCCGCCATGCTGTTCAGAAAGTTACGAATCTCTTCTTTCACTCGTCGTCGGAGCTGAATCGCTTTCCAGCCAAATTTTCTTTTAACCTAGGGAACAGGTGATAGTCGCGGGGTGTCCAGTCAGGACTATAGGGTGGGTGGGTGATTATGTTCCACTGAAACTGTTGCAGGAGAGCAACGGTTTGCCGAGCGATGTGTGGGCGAGCGTTGTCATGGAGAATGTGTACGCCCTTGCTCAACATTCCTCTTCTCCGGTTCTGAATTGTCCGTTTGAGTTTTTTCAGAGTCTCACAGTACCTGTCAGCGTTAATTGTGGTCCCAGCGATTCAGCTCCGACGACGAAGGGAAAGCATGGCGGCGAGCTGGTATGACATGGGCATACAAAAACTGCCACAGTGCCTACAAAATGCATCGACAGAAATTGCGATTACGTCGAAAAATAGCTAAACGTTCAAGCTGTAAACTGGTGTAAACCATTGCAGAAATAAACAGGTGTATGTACTTATAAAAAATAGGAGACCTTACTTTTGGGATTGCCCTCGTAAAATGTGATTAACGTAAGGGTTATTTACAACCAGCTGTTAAACCAGCCCACATCATCACTTTTTCGGCAGTAATGATGAAAGGAGCTGTTACAAACATAACTAGCAATGTTCTACGATAAAGATAGGCAAGTGAGTTATTTAGGTCTGTCACTTTTTTGGGGTGTGACGTTAACGTACTCAAACAGATGTATTTCACATTCGCTGTTTATATGTTAAACCACAGAAATTCAATAAGCGAAGTTACGCTGAACTGGTATGATATTATTTCGTTCACTAAGGAAGTGTAACACGGAGCTAGCTGAACCGTATGACGACGCAGTCTCGGACGCCGAAATTTAGGAAAGGGGAGGGGGGCACGTTTTTGGAGACAAACATGATACCTGTGCAGTGCCGCCAATAATTTAAATGTCTTTCTGCTCATCTTTACTCATACGAATATATGGATATGTGATTTTCAATTTAGAAGATAGTTATTTGATTCACAGATCAGAAACATACACTCATATTCGGAAGAAACGGAACACCTTGAACGAGACAGGACGTTCGTATTCAAGCAATGTCGCGATACGATAAACTGCAATCGCGATAGGCTACAATCCGACCTTTATCAAAGTCGGAAACGTGATGGTACGCATTTCTCCTCCTTACATAAGGCATCACAACAACGTTTCACCAGGCAACGCCGGTCAACTGCTGTTTGTGTATGAGAAATCGGTTGCTAACTTTCCTCATGTCAGCTCGTTGTAGGTGTCGCCACCGGCGCCAACCTTGTGTGAATGCTCCGAAAAGCTAATCATTTGCATATCACAGCATCTTCTTCCTGTCGGTTAAACTTCGCGACTGTAGCACGTCAACTTCGTGGTGTAGCAATTTTAATGGCCAGTGGTGTAGATCAACATCGGTATCACGGCGCAACACCACCTGTCGCTAAAATGTGCCTGCGGCTCCCGTTGTCGCAAGCGGAAGTAGTGGATCAGTGCGATTTGAGCAGACGTGCAGGATACCTCGCAGACGTATACGCGAACCGTACTGTCAAATCAGTGAGTTTTAAGGAGGTGCGTTATCGGCATGAGAGAATGTGGTGCATTCATCAGGGGAGTTGCTGCTCGTGTGGGACGAAGCGTTTCTGCAGTGCAGCGAGTGTGTGCAGAATTGTACAAGGAAGCCTTAGAACACGAGATATGTGTCAGGTGGCACCACCACCCAGACACCCCCTCCAGAAGATAAGACACCTCATCCGAATGGCATTGCAGGATAGATCTGCGTCCTGCTAACTGTGGAACAGTGTAACACATCAACACATCGTACTCTATCAGGGCGTGACAGTCAGTCGGCGTTTATTACGGCATGGGTTACGTGCGCTTCGTCCACGTCTCTGCCTACCTTTGACGAGTGGGGGAAACTTGCTAGACGGCAATGGTGTATGGAACGACGTCGCTGGGGGCAGGAACGACATCAGATAGTGTTTTCGGACGAATTCAGGTTCTGTTTGTTTGAAAATGATGGCCACATTTTGATTCGCCGCAGACAGGGGGAGCGTCGTCATACTGACTGCATTCGCCCAAGACAGACAGCGCCAACTGAAGGCCTTATGGTGTGAGGTGCCGTTGGTTACAACTAGAAATCACAGTCGGTGCGAGTCCAGGGCACTGTGACCAGTGAATGGCATACTGCGATCTGTAGCCATACCCGTTCTGTACAACACCCCAGACGGCATTTTTCAGCATAAGGCGCACACATTTCTGTAGTCAGTGCTAAGCGACGCATGAGATGGTGTAAAAAGCGACAGCACTGGACAGTGGATGATTGGAAACGACAGATTTGGAGCTAAAGGTGTTACGTGTCGTCAATGAAGTACCGAGGTAATGGTGTTACTGCATGAGGGAGTTTTTCATGTTTAGTTGTTGTCCCATTATTGCGAAATGCAGAAGGATAAGAACACGTTTTACAGCATTTTGTACTGCGTACAATAGAGGAATAGTTAGGCAACAATGATGGTGTCTATCAGTATGACAGTGTACCCTGTCATGAAGCAGAATCTCTATAGCAATGGTCTGTAGACAATGACATTCCTGGAATGGAATGTCCAGAGTCCCATTTGAACCCAATGGAAGCACTTTAGGGTGACTTAGAAAGTCGACTTCGCTCCAGACACCAGCCACCAACCTCACGACCTCCTCTGGTCTTGGCTCTTGAGGAAAACAGGGTGCTATTCGTCACAGACATTCGGGCACCTCACTGAGAGTGTACCGACCAGAGTTCAAGCAGTCATAAAGACGAAGGGTGGATGCACCTCACATTAATGTCTACAAATCAGGGTTCGGATATTTCTGATTAGATAAAGTATAATTCTGATTTCTCCGATTTTCTAGTAGTGGTCATTTTGCGAGACATTTATAGAAGGTAGTAATACACTGGTGTGCTGAACGTAAAGATAGAAATGTTGTTGTTGTTGTGGTCTTCAGTCCAGAGACTGGTTTGATGCAGCTCTCCATGCTACTCTATCCTGTGCAAGCTTCTTCATCTCCCAGTGCCTACTGCAACCTACATCCTTCTGAATCTGTTTAGTGTATTCATCTCTTGGTCTCCCTCTACGATTTTTACCCTCCACGCTGCCCTCCAATGCTAATTTTGTGATCCCTGATGCCTCAGAACATGTCCTACCAACCGGTCCCTTCTTCTTGTCAAGTTGTGTCACAAACTCCTCTTCTCCCCAATTCTATGCAATACTTCGTCATTAGTTATGTGATCTACCCGTCTAATCTACAGCATTCTTCTGTAGCACCACATTTCGAAAGCTTCTATTCTCTTCTTGTCCAAACTTTTTAGCGTCCATGTTTCACTTCCATACATGGCTACACTCCATAAAAATACTTTCAGAAATGACTTACTGACACTTAAATCTATATCCGATGTTAACAAATTTTTCTTCTTCAGAAACGCTATTCTTGCCATTGCCAGTCTACGTTTTTATATCCTCCTTACTTCGACCATCGTCAGTTATTTTGCTTCCCAAATAGCAAAACTCCTTTACTGCTTTAAGTGTCTCACTTCCTAATCTAATTCCATCAGCATCACCTGATTTAATTACATTACTTTCCATTATCCTCGTTTTGCTTTTATTGATGTTCATCTTGTATCCTCCTTTCAAGTCAGCGTCTATTCCGTTCAAATGCTCTTCCAAGTCCTCTGCTATCGATAACAGAATTGCAGTGTCATCGGAAAACGCCAAAGCTTTTATTTCTTCTCCCAGAACTTTAATTCTCTACGCCGAATTATTATTTAGTTTCCTTTAATGCTTGTTAAATGTACGCATTGAATAACATCGAGGAGAGGCTACAACCTTGTCTCCCTCCTTTCCCAACCACTGCTTCGCTTTCATGCACCTCAACTCTTATAACTGCCATCTGGTTTCTGTACAAATTGCAAATAGCCTTTCGCTCCCTGTATTTTACCCCTGCCACCTTCAGAATTTAAAAGAGATTATTTCAGTCAACATTGTCAAAAGCTTTCTCTAAGTCTACAAATGCTAGAAACGTAGGTTTGCCTTTCCTTAATCTGTCTTCTAAGATAAGTCGTAGGGTCAGTATTGCCTCACGTGTTCCAACATGTCTACGGAATCCAAGCTGATCTTCCCCGAGATCGGCTTCTACCAGTTTTTCCATTCGTCTGTAAAGAATTCGTGTTAGTATTTTGCAGCTGTGGCTTATTAAACTGATAGTTCGGTAATTATCACATCTGTCAACACAGGCTTTCTTTGGGATTTGAATTATTATATTCTTCTTGAAGTCTCATACATCTTGCACACTAGAAATAATTTTCATATTATGTGTCATTACCAAGTAACATTGCGTCATGAAACTTAGGCCATACATAGAAAGAACTGCTACAGTATAGTACAGAAGCTAGCTGGAATTCGCAATAAGACAAACAGAAATGACATTTTATTCATAGACAATAATGGCACGGAAGTCAGCGCGATACATGGTGGTCGCTGCACGCTGCAAAAGACGAGACATGGCTCTTAATACCGTGTGTGATTACCACGGAAGGCAGTGCACGCCCTGAAACGTGCTCCCATGCTGGCCACAAGATTAGTAAGGAGTTCTTGTCGTAGGACCTTCAATCCGTCCACTGGCACGGATGACAGCTGCTATTTGGTCATTGGTGCACGTGGACGTCCTGAAATACGTCTCCCTAATACTTCCCACACGTGATCGATGGAATTAATGGGCAGCCAGTCCACGCATCCAATATCCTGTCGTTCAGAGAGCTCCTCCACGTACACTGTTCGAGGCAGTCACTCACTGTCATCCATAAAAATGAAAAGACCCACATGGGAATGCTGTACAGTGTCATAAGAATGTTGTACGGTAAGTGTACTCTCTTCAAAGATTTGGAGGTCGGCACGTGCATGCAGTGTTGTTCCTCCACACGCCATGACACCTGGACCACCAAAACGACTACGTTCGACAATGTACCTGGATGCATTACGTGTTCCCACCTCTCGCCATATCACGGCATGTCCAAGAGCGCCCCGCAGAACGAATTCTGGTCACTGCACATTGCAGGACGCAGGGGTGTGGGAACACCGCCTGCGGAACAGGTCCGCCCTGCCTGAGGAGATGCCGCACGCGTTACGACACATAAAGTAGGAATATCGCCATCATCAAATCGTAAATGTCACTCAGTATAGCGCTGCTTGTTTACATGATATCTTAGTATTATATTTCCGTGTTATTACACATTTATTATTGGCAACCTCAATGGTAAATAATTGTTGGTGATGCAGATGAAAGTCGAAATGTACAAAAGGAAGAAAGTTTACTTTACATAGCCAAGCACCACAAAGATTTGATTATATACTGCTGGCCATTGAAACTGCAACCAGGATGGATATCACACAACGCAATTTTTCGTTTTGTGCGTAGACAATATAGCGAGAACAATACATGGCTAAATGTGTATGTGGTTTGAGACCGAGCAGGGCGAGAAATTCAGTACACAAAGCTGTCACCTCTTACAGCAACGACGGATCTAACCGGGCTGAGCTGGATAACAGACGCGGCTACGTCATTCCATGCTGCTTCAGCTCAGCACATGAGCTCATCGGTCGATTTGGTGGGCTAATGGTGGTGTGACAGGCTCTCGGCAACCCATGAGCAGATGTTTTCATTTGGTGAAATATTTGAAGAACGCGCTGGCCAGAGCAGCAGTCGAACGGCGTCTGTATCGAGGTAGGTCAGGACAGTGCGGGTGACGTGTGGTCTTGCATTGTCTTGCTGAAAGGTGACGTCACCTGGAGGCAGAGCACAGCCACCTGCCTTAAAGCGTCATAAATGTAACAACTGCAGCCCATGTTACCGGGTATGGTAAGTAGAGGTAAAATGTTGGGTACCTAATAGGACTAGACACCAACACGCCATGTGTGGAATCCTTACCAGGCAGGATTGACGTAGGACATCGAAAAAGTGCGAAGAAGGGCAGCCAGTTTTGTGTTATCGCGCCATAGGGGTGAGAGTGTCGCTGATATGACACGCGATTTGGGGTGGCAGTCACTGAAACAAAGGCGATTTTCTTTGCGACGAGATCTATTTACGAAATTTCAATCACCAACTTTCTCTTTCGAATGCGAAAATATTTTGTTGACACCCACCTACGTAGGCAGAAATGATCATCATAATAAAATAAGAGAAATCAGAGCTCGAACGGAGAGTTTAAGTTCTTCCTTTTTCCCACGCGCCATTCGAGAGTGGAATGGTAAAGAAGTAATATGAAAATTGTTCGATGAACCCTCTGCCAGGCACTTAAGTGTGAATTGCAGAGTAACCATGTAGATGTAGATGCATGGCCCATATGATGATGACGTTATCTGCTTACGTTCTTTCTCCTAAGACCCTTTCTCGTGATACTTTGCAGAACCAGGACTCGTTCAGACGAAACGACATGGTGCCACTCCTATGCCAAGAGGTGTCATTGGGCACAGCGCTTTTGGCGCTCCTCTTCCTGCCGCCGCATCCAGGAAAGCCGCGACAAGTGTCCTGTCAGTTCGAATGCCATATTTGCTGACCCTACGTATGTGAGACAGTTGGTTCTACGACCCTACACGACGTAACGAAAGATATGTGTGCCCTGTCTCGGCGCTAGTCGCGTGGGGCCGTTGCTGTTTTGCGTGGCTTTGAGTATTGCCCTCCAGAACAAAGCGACTCCATATTCGCATGGTAGACGTAGAGTCCCGGCTAATGCGAGCAGGTATCTCACGGTACGGTAAGCCGCAGCGTGGATAGGTCGTGAACCTGCCGCTGTCTAAATCCTATACATTCAGATAGCCCTTCTTCTTACGTGAAGTGTAACACGATCTTGCCATCAACAACTAACATCATTAGATTGCGGTTTCTGAACGAGAAACCCTTTGCTTAAACTTTCCTTATAAACAAAACGAGTTACTTCGACAATCTTTGAACAGATACGGTGAAATGCTAATTGTTTGCAAATCCAAATATGTAGTACACTTTATATCAGTTTGGTGTATGCTGCATGCTGGCTTCATAGTTTTGCAATTTTAAAGATCTGCAGTGTTGATAAATGGTCACTTTACGTACAGAATAATATTGACTCACAGTGCAGTAAACAGATAATAGCCAAGGCCCATTTTATATGGCTATACGGCCATATAGCCATATACTTAAGAGATGATTGGTAGATGATTTCTGCGGAGTTCGTGAAAGATGTCAGCAGTTCCACTAAGTGCATGCGCTTTTGAGCAGTTTTAATTTGCAGTTAAGATTACATACGTCAGTCTGTCTCATTATCTCCGGATGATACAGATATCCAAACCAGTGTGATTACTTTAAAGCATTCACAATAGTAAACTGATGTGCTGTCACCTACAGAGCGTGGAAAAATATGTGGAAACAATAAAAACACAACACATTACCTCGCCTAATACGGTCGGGGAAATCGTTGCCATTCAAAACAGCTTCCTCTCGTCTCGGAATGCATAAATACAGGTCCTATATGGTCTTCAAAGCGATGTTATATTATTCTTCCTGCAAAATAGTGGTAAATTCAGGTAACGATTATACAGTACAGGTGAATAGCGATAACGCACCATTCTCTCCAAAATGGATCACAAAGGCTCAGTAATACTGAGAGCCTGTGATTGTGGTGGCCAGTTGAGATGCAACAATTCGTTTCCACAAAACCAGCGAGAATCTCTGTCATCTTGGAACACAGCATCATCACTGAGGAATAAACATTGTTCTGTTGCATGGACTTGATCAACCAAAATGGTTCAAATGGTTCTGAGCACTATGGGACTTAACTGCTGAGGTCATGAGTCCCCTAGAACTTAGAACTACATAAACCTAACTAACCTAAGGACATCACACACATCCATGCCCGTAGCAGTCGCGCGGTTCCAGACTGCAGCGCCTAGAACTGCTCGGCCACCGCGGCCGGCCAAAATGGTCACATAGTTCTTGGCAGTAACGTGATCCTACGGAGCAACCGTGAGACCCATGGAATAAAACGATAGAAAAGATCACTGAACCCCTGCCATGTTCCACAGTGGGATGCAAAATTGGCCAGAAATTGGAAACAGCGTGAAACAAGACTCATCCGACCAAATAACGTTCTGACATTGTTCCATAGTCTAGGTTTTATGGCTCCAGCACCACGTTTTCCTCTCACATGCATTTGCAACACTCATATGCGGTTTTAGAGATCCAGCTCGCCCTACAGTTCTCTGTTTCGTATTGTTTTTGTGCTGAAAGAGTTCGCGAGTGCAACATCCGGTTCTGCAGTGACTTTTGCAGCTGTCATTTTCTTATGACACAATCCTCTTCAGGGACCGTCTGCCACGATCACTCAACACAAACTTTCGTCCGCGTTGTGACTTCGCATATGATGTTTTCCCCATTTCCCCACTTCCCTGTATGCGGTGAACACCGAACACTTCGTCTGTCTTGGTTGTATAAAATAAATTAAATAAATTAAATAAAATATTAATTATTTTATCTGTATGATTGTCTCTCCTATGAGTCGTCAGGTTTTAATTATTCGGTATCAGACGCTTGACAATGGCTTTTTCGTAAAGGCAATGTTACTCGTAGTTGACCGTGAAATAAAACTGAAATAATCGGACTTCGTAATTAAATCGTTTCCAAAGACTGCTGCGGTAGGTGCGGACTCATAATCTAAATCTCAATATTACAATAATTTGCCAGCCATGCCAAAACGTCGTACAGAGGTGATTGTCTACTAAACAAAAAAATTACACAGTTAGTTAAATCAGATATATTCAATGAATAAGCCTACAGTTCATAATCCTACTTACTTTTATAAATATAAATTCCTTGCAGAATCGAGTGCCTAGTATGGTTGCAACTCGCAGTAATTTTTTATAACATGAAATATGGCGGTGTGCCAGACAATAAACTAAAATACGTGCTTCTCGCACCACTTCAACCAGAGCTCTCCTTTCTTAATCAAACATACGAGTAACGTAGTTGTGCTTTTGTTTTATCAGCGACACAGCGCTGCAGTTGTGTGCCATAGGCTTTATTTATTTGTCACTGACTATTTATTTAATTAATATCTCGCGTTTCCGAGGAAACTCACGCTCGGCATGCAAATGTGCCTTTATAGTTGCGGAAGCAACCACCATACGCCCAGCCGTAATTTGCCCACGTACGCATCTCCGACATGATGAAGTCAGAGAACGCTGCTCTGACCTCGACTGATCCTTGCACTTAAGGACATCGCTGAGGTGCAGTTTGTGGTCAGATACAGCAGCAAAACCTGCAGTCTTGTCTAACATCTGTATTTTTAGTGCAAGGAGTCTCATAGTTCGGCGGTCTTAAGGAAATCCAGGAAGACTTGCACAAGGCTTCCACTTGGCACAATGAATGACCGCACTCTTTAAAATTGGATAAATGCAAGATAATGCCTACAAAAAGGAGAAAGAGGCCGGTCGTACTCCATTACAGTACTAGCAGCGAAAAGCTTGGGTATCCCACACTATAGAAGTATTTAGGAGAAAAACTAAGAAGCAACCTGAAACGGGATGTTCACTTAGAATCAGCATTGGGGAAAACGAAGAGTAGACTTAGGTTTGTTGGAAGTTTTCTGCGAAAGAGCACTACGCTTGTAAATAAAATAACGCACGGGATGCTAGTGTGGCGAATTGGAGTTGGGGCGTTTACGTCATGTTCCTGCCCGCTCTTATATTTTTGTTGCTATATTTCAATGCACAGTATAGGAAGATATCGTTACGGGAGGCTAGGAAGTAGGATCACAAGGCAAACTCATCGACGACGCGCCAGATGGTCACATAGCTTGGGAATAGCCGGGCGAGCATGGGCACTATCTTAATGGAGCGGAGAGAGATAGTGGGCGCCAAGAAGCGAACCTTTGCTCAGTTATATTTACTGTTTAAATACGAGGGCGGTTCAGAAAGTAACCTCCGATTGGTCACAGTGCGGGTTGTGGGGGGAGTAGCGACGCCATCTGTGCGTTCACGCACTCAACAGGTCAGTCGGCATCAAGCCGTGGTCGAGTGAACGTCGTACCTGCGCTAGTTTAGTTTTTGTGGCAGTTTGAAATGTGTGCTGCAATAGAAAACCCCGCCAAATGTGAAGTGCGTGCTGTCATAAGGTTTTTTACAGCCAAAGGATATTCTGCAGCAGCTATTCATCGTGAGCTTTGTGCCGTGTACGGACCAAGAGTTATGAGTGAAGGAGTTGTCCGTGAATGGGTACGTTTATTTAAAAGTGGACGAGAAAACGTTCATGATGAAGAGAGGAGTGGTAGACCATCATTGGTGACTGACGAACTCGTTCAGGCAGTTGATGCAAAAGTTCGTGAAAATCGACGTTTCCACAGATTTCTAAGACTCTCTTGTACGAGATAGTGACAGCAAGATTGGGTTACCGTAAGTTCTGTGCACGATGGGTGCCCAAAATTCTTACCGACCACCACAAAACTCAAAGAATGGCCTCTGCATTAGACTTTCTGTCACATTATGACGACGAAGGAGAACCGTTGTTAAACAGAATCGTGACCGGTGACGAAACCTGGATTAAGTACGTGAACCCTGAGACAAAAGAACAATCAAAGATGTGGGCACATTCAAATTCGCCTACCAAACCAAGAAAAGCCTCGCAAGATTTTTCTGCCAGAAAACTGATGGCAACGGTGTTTTGGGATGCCAAAGGGGCGTTGTTGGTTGAATTCATGGAACATGGTACGACCATTAATCAAGACGTGTACTGTGAAACAATAAAAAAGTTACGACGGGCTATACACAACAAACGCCGTGGTATGCTGACTTCCGGTATCGTTTTTTTGCACGATAACGCCCGTCCTCACTCTGCTCGCAGAACAACGGCTCTTCTTGAGTCCTTCAAGTGGGACGTTATCAACCATCCACCTTACAGCCCAGACCTGGCGCCAAGTGATTATCACCTCTTCATGCATGTGAAGAAATGGCTCGGGTCACAGCGGTTTGATGACGACGAAGAGCTCAAAGATGCGGTCACAGGCTGGCTCCAGGCACAAGCGGGTGATTTTTATGCAGAAGGAATTTCAAAGCTTGTGAAGAGATACGATAAGTGCCTCAATCGCTATGGAGACTATGTAGAAAAATAGTGCAAAGATGTAGTTGTAAGATGTATATATTAAAATATTTTTATTTAACTTGGTGTATTTTTTTAAATCAACCGGAGGTTACTTTCTGAACGGCCCTCGTATTAGCATACAGCACTAACCGCGCTGATGACATTACTTGCACTGAGAACTTGTTAATAATAATGGCAGTATCGCTCAATTCATCAAGAAATGCTAATTTTAGTTAGTATCAGTGCTTATTGATGGAAAGGATGGACCACTCACAAGTGCGCCCTGAAAGAGCAGGCGTCAAATTCTTCAGATAGCCCAATACTAGCCTACGATCAGTTTCCGAGGAGGTAATACAAGAATCCGTGTATAAAATCTGATCTCATAGAAAAACAGACCAGTTTACTGAAAAACTACCACAGGTGACGCGCTTGGGCGATGTTGTGTAAATTCAAGGCAGTCCACGATCGATTTTCGACGTGGCAACACACCAACTAGTGTGTGAAGTGGAACTCCTCGTCAAGACGGAATTAATTGTTGAAGTTACCTCGGAAAACATATTTGTTCTCTCTCACGTTGATTCTAAGATCGTTTGAAGCATTTTGTGACCTTTCCGGTGCTCGGGAACTAATTATTAATGACCGGGAATCTTCTTATGAACATTAACGATAGACTGGTTCTAGAAATCGTTTTACTAATAGTGCTATTGGACAAATAAAACAAAATTGGTCGGCATCTTAGCATTGTAAGATTTTTTGTTATGCTTAGCATTTAAACCGACCCGCTTGCCACATTGTTATGCGTTGATTATTGCACAACCGTTAGAGCTCGCGACCGACGGAGATGAAACCAATTTATTTACGAGAAGTGGGGAGCGGACGCCCTGGACTTTCATACAGTGAGTCCAAAAAGTGTTCATCTAATTTTAATTAAAAAAAAAACTAAGTATATGTCACGTAAAAGTAAGGGAACATAAAATGTGAACATCCAGTCATATGCAACGAGCCTTGGTAAGTCATTTCTATTGATGGTCAAGGAAATAAATACATCCATAGCGACAGCAAATTTGACAAAATGGAGAATTTATTCAAGGTCTCCTTCGAAAAGTATTCGTCCACTCATATTTTTTTTTTTTTAATTTACAGTCTGAAAATATGATTTCAATTAGCCGGCTGGGGTGGCCGAGCGGTTCTAGGCGCTAGTCTGGAACCGCGTGACCGCTACGGTCGCAGGTTCGAATCCTGTCTCGGGCATGGATGTGTGTGACGTCCTTAGGTTAGTTATGTTTAAGTAGTTCTAAGTTCTAGGGGACTGATGACCACAGCAGTTAAGTCCCATAGTGCTCAGAGCCATTTTTATGATTTCAATTACAAAGACTAATATTGAGTGTGGTTTTCCTTTGCAGCTATAAGTGCTTTTAGTCGTCTGGGCATCGGCTTGACCAAGTTTGCCGTCAGAGGGGCTGGAATTTTGTCCCATTCGTCTTTTAGGTCTCTCTTGTTAGAAATGTATTCTCCTGATGCTATCCTCCAGTACTTTCCAAAGGTGTTCAATAGGATTAATGTCTGGGCTCTGAGGAGGGGTGTTAAGTTGTGTTGGGGTATTGTACAGGACCCACAGCCTTGCATTTAGAGCCGTATGCTTTGGGTCGTTATCTTGTTGAAAAATGCAATTTTGTTGCAGGCCTAATTTTTCGGCGCTAGGCTTCAGATTGTCCTTTATAATGTTCATACACATATGGTGATCCATTGTACCTTCTATGAAATGTACATGCCATCTGACTCGAATGCGCTATATTTACTCTCATCAGAAAAAATTACTCTATTCCAGAGGTCTTCGTTTTTGAATCTATGTTCTATCGCGAAATGAAGACGTTTCTTTCGATTCAGTTCACTGACCCAAAATTTCTTGCGCGCTACCCGGCCGTGATATCCATAGGTTTTGAAGGTATTTCTGAGTGTGTTGGCACATCCCTTCTTTCCCCTAAAATCTAACTCCCTAGCCAACTTATGAGCGCTGATTTTAGGTTTCTTATTCACTTCCCTCATGATAAATCTCACGTCTGCATCAATCAAAGTGTGAGGGCGTCCGGTACGTGGTTGGTTTCTTAATGATTTTGTTGTGCAAAATCGATCTATTATCGACTGAACCGTCGATCAAGGTCTACCGACTACTTTAGCAATCTCGTAAGATGATTAGCACTCATTATGTAAGCGCAGAATAAGTTTGCTTTCGATCAGCGTCGTCTCACTATCCTTACGGCCCATGGCGCTAATTGCACTGTATCGAAGCCGTTCAGTACCACAGCTGGCGATAGAGTGGGGCCGCGCACGGTTGACTCTAGTGTGTGCCGTGGTTCAGCGTTGTAGTTTAACCACTGCACGCAGAACTACGGCATGTTGACATGGTGGACGAATACTTTATGAACTAGCTCTTCTATTACATTTTCTATTTTGTTAACCTTGCCGTCGATCTGGATGTATTTCTTTCCTTGCTCTTCAGAAAAAATGACTTGCCGAGGTACTTCTTACATGACTGGATCTTTAGATTTTGCTCACATATCTTTTGATGTGGCACAGACTCTGTTTTCTAATATATATTCAGCCAGACGAATACTTTTTGGATTCACTGTATGTAAATCACACGTAGCATCCCAGTATGCATATTGTGCCACCCGACATTTCGAACATTGGTTCCCCTGTCTTCTGTGATAGTGTTACAGAGTGTTGTTCCAGTGTTTGGAATTCTTTTCAGATACACAGACCAACAGCGAACAAATTTACAGATATGCTGCTGGGATCACAGCAGGCCGGTGCAACCGACACGAAAATGTAACAGAAATGTCCGGAGAAGATTAGTGGTAATCTTTGTGAGAAACACCTCACAGTTGTCCCAATGAATTGCTGGGTAAATTTAGAGACCCACAGTCAAGGAGCACTGTGTGTCCATCATCGTATATCTCGCGGAGAGATTATGAGGTTAAAATAAGAGGATTAAGATGTATGGAGGGGCACATAGATAGCAGTATTCCCTCTTACGATACGCATTTGGAAAAGTGTAGAGAATCTATAAAACGCATAACGCACTCTCATAACGCGCTCTCCGACATGCACTGTAGAATGGTTTGCGAAGAACAGTAGCCGATCAAAAGTATCCGGACTCTGGCATGTAATGCGGAATTGGCCGCTAGATGTCAGGCGAGGCGGACCCGCCAGCATAAAAAGATGCGAGGAGTATCGTGTTGTCAGTAGAGAAGCAGCAACAGGAGAATGGGCGGGTCAGGAGCGCTCAGTGACTTTGACGTTAGTTGGGTATATCTCGCGGATCAAGGAGGTTTCAAACCTTTTAAAGCTGACTAAATCGACTATTAGCGATGTGATTCCGGAATGGAAACTAGAGATGGGCAAACTCTTTCATCCCTGAGAACTAGTTCACTGGTGATCGCTCTTTTTTGGGAACAGTTCATTTTTACTTGTTCACCGTTCATTTGTGCTTGGTATACGGTTCTTGTGAAAACTGAAAGTTGGTAGCATAGGTGACTGACGATGGAAGGCGCCGAGAGGGGGCCCTTGCCTCCGCCCTGGAGTACAGTTTTCATTCGTAATAGAATTCTCACACAATTTTAATTTTCGTGATTCTGCAAAACCTCTCGTTTAGCCAACTGTAGCGTTATGTGGCTGATCGCAGTGAAATAATATAAGAAGGCGCACGAAAAACCGGCCCCGAGTACAGACTGCTCGCCAATTACGCACGATTTGTTGACTGCTACGAGCAGAATAGATAAACACGTAATAACTAGGCAGTGAAGAAACAACAAATAAGCTAATGCAAACAACGTCGAAGCAATAGATGACGATTGGTAAGCGACAATGAGCAGTCTAGTACTCGGGGCCGATTTCTCGTGCGCCACCCTGTACCACTGAAAAAATATTGTAGAAGTTATCGTATTCTCTGTACAAAATGTGACACCAGACACTCGATTATGGAACGCGGGCTTCATATGGTTGTAAGTCGGTCTGCCTTCCATAACAGTACTGGCCCGTGTGGCCGAGCGGTTCTAGGTGCTTCAATCTGGAACCGCGCGACCGCTACGGTCGCAGGTTCGAATCCTGCCTCGGGCACGGATGTGTGTGATATCCTTACGTTAGTTAGGTTTAAGTAGTTCTAAGTTCTAGGGGACTGATGACCTCAGATGTTAAGTCCCAGAGTGCTCAGAGCCATTTTCTTCCATAACAATGAACAAGCCCTTTTACCTTGGATCAAAAAAAGACGGAAAGTGGCCACTCGTGTGTGCTGTGCCGACTTCCTTTGCATATGTAATAACAAAAAATCTTGCCTTTTTACAAGTATTTCTTCTGTTGCTTATCGAAATAGTGAAGTAAGCTGATAAGCCGTTTTGTTACCTGAAAAGATGTTTATATTACATACCACGTAATTTTATGTAATTTAATTATAAAATACATTTTAATTACCGGTAATGGACGCGGAATAGAATACGAAAAGAACGAGACTTTCAGAGTTCAAAAAAAGGTTTGAAACAGATCTAGAATGGGCATGCGCTGCGAACGAAACGAACAACTCTATACTGAACTATGAGAAGTCTGCAGTGTAACTGCGACGAGTGGCAACGCAAAGGACGAGTCCGGCCGACCGAGACCGAGACCGAGACCGATGGGAACGGGACCGAGGCTGGAACGAGACCGGCCGAAGTGCCGTTGCGGGAACGAGACCGACCATTTCTCGTTCCTGGAAACTATAAGTAGAAAGCCGCGACCGAAGTGAACTATGAAAGACCGTTCCTTAGAATTCGTTCATCGCTCGTTCCGTTCATTTTGATGAACTGTTCCTTTGGACCCGTTAGTTCGCGAATGACCCAACTCTAGTGGAAACGCGAAAGAACCACCACAGCTAAAGCAAGACCAGGCAGATCTGGTGTACTGGCAGACAGGCACCGTCGAACATTGCGGAGGGTGGTTGTAAAAAAATCGTTGAAGAAATCAGTTGCGTGTTTCAAAATTCTACCAGCAGACCAGCTGGCGCATTGACTGTGCGTAGGCAGTCACAAAGAATGGGGTCCAATGGTCGAGCAGCTCCTCATTAGGCACACATTTCTGTAGTCAGTGCTAAGCGACGTGTGCCAGGATAACACAGTTCGTGGGAAGCAAGGTTCTGGGTTCGAGTGTCGATCCGGCACACTGTTTTAATCCGCCAGAAAGTTTTGAAATGTGGCATTGTTACTTCGTTTCCATAACGAGAATTGTCATAAAAACTTAAAATTATTTAAAAGGGATTGTTATTGTTGTTTGTTTTTGGTAATATGCAGATGAAAATTATGAGTCTATTGCTGCATTACACATAAAAATCATAGGGTCCCATTCCCCGTTCAAGGTAGCGAAGCACCAGAATTGAGAGACGAAGATCGGAGCCATAATTTCCTTTATTCCGAAGGGTCGCGAATAAGGACAGGCTAGTGACCAGTTGCAATGCGTGCAGGTTGGCAGAAGCTTCGAGTGGGAAACGTTCCGTGTGGACGTTCCAGCGTGGATCCTCGCCTAGAAGGCTAGAATATGTTCTGCCTGACAAAAAGATGTGCAGTATACTGCTGCATCCATTTTCAATAAGCTACTACAAGAATTCAAAAAAATCTTAGCAGTAATCCACGCGCGTTCAAATCGTAACTGTAGGATTTCCTCATGGGTTACTCCTTCTATTCTCGCCAGTTGTTCCTTGGAAAATTAAGCTGATTCCTATGTTATATTGTTGATTTCGTTTATTTTAACTTACCTCATGTACTTTTTTCGGTTCATAACCATTTTATCCCCCCCCCCATGAACCATGGACCTTGCCGTTGGTGGGGAGGCTTGCGTGCCTCAGCGATACAGATAGCCGTACCGTAGGTGCAACCACAACGGAGGGGTATCTGTTGAGAGGCCAGACAAACATGTGGTTCCTGAAGAGGGGCAGCAGCCTTTTCAGTAGTTGCAGGGGCAACAGTCTGGATGATTGACTGATCTGGCCTTGTAACAATAACCAAAACGGCCCTGCTGTGCTGGTACTGCGAATGGCTGAAAGGAAGGGGAAACTATAGCCGTAATTTTTCCCGAGGGCATGCAGCTTTACTGTATGATTAAATGATGATGGCGTCCTCTTGGGTAAAATATTCCGGAGGTAAAATATTCCGGAGGTAAAATAGTCCCCCATTCGGATCTCCGGGCGGGGACTACTCAAGAGGATGTCGTTATCAGGAGAAAGAAGACTGGCGTACTACAGTAGTACAAGTTTATATGCCAACTAGCTCTGCAGATGACGAAGAAATTGAAGAAATGTATGATGAAATAAAAGAAATTATTCAGATTGTGAAGGGAGACGAAAATTTAATAGTCATGGGTGACTGGAATTCGAGTGTAGGAAAAGGGAGAGAAGGAAACGTAGTAGGTGAATATGGATTGGGACTAAGAAATGAAAGAGGAAGCCGCCTGATAGAATTTTGCACAGAGCACAACATAATCATAGCTAACTCTTGGTTTAAGAATCATGAAAGAAGGTTGTATACATGGAAGAACCCTGGAGATACTAAAAGGTATCAGATAGATTATATAATTGTAAGACAGAGATTTAGGAACCAGGTTTTAAATTGTAAGACATTTCCAGGGGCAGATGTGAACTCTGACCACAATCTGTAGATTAAAACTGAAGAAACTGCAAAAAGGTGGGAATTTAAGGAGATGGGACCTGGATAAACTGAAAGAACCAGAGGTTGTACAGAGTTTCAGGGAGAGCATAAGGGAACAATTGACAGGAATGGGGGAAAGAAATACAGTAGAAGAAGAATGGGTAGCTTTGAGGGATGAAGTAGCGAAGGCAGCAGCGGATCAAGTAGGTAAAAAGACGAGGGTTAGTAGAAATCCTTGGGTAACAGAAGAAATATTGAATTTAATTGATGAAAGGAGAAAATATAAAAATGCAGTAAATGAAGCAGGCAAAAAGGAATACAAACGTCTCAAAAATGAGATCGACAGGAAGTGCAAAATGGCTAAGCAGGGATGGCTAGAGGACAAATGTAAGGATGTACAGGATTATCTCACTAGGGGTAAGATAAACTTCTGGAAATTGAAATAAGAACACCGTGAATTCATTGTCCCAGGAAGGGGAAACTTTATTGACACATTCCTGGGGTCAGATACATCACATGATCACACTGACAGAACCACAGGCACATAGACACAGGCAACAGAGCATGCACAATGTCGGCACTAGTACAGTGTATATCCACCTTTCGCAGTAATGCAGGCTGCTATTCTCCCATGGAGACGATCGTAGAGATGCTGGATGTAGTCCTGTGGAACGGCTTGCCATGCCATTTCCACCTGGCGCCTCAGTTGGACCAGCGTTCGTGCTGGACGTGCAGACCGCGTGAGACGACGCTTCATCCAGTCCCAAACATGCTCAATGGGGGACAGATCCGGAGATCTTGCTGGCCAGGGTAGTTGACTTACACCTTCTAGAGCACGTTGGGTGGCACGGGATACATGCGGACGTGCATTGTCCTGTTGGAACAGCAAGTTCCCTTGCCGGTCTAGGAATGGTAGAACGATGGGTTCGATGACGGTTTGGATGTACCGTGCACTATTCAGTGTCCCCTCGACGATCACCAGTGGTGTACGGCCAGTGTAGGAGATCGCTCCCCACACCATGGTGCCGGGTGTTGGCCCTGTGTGCCTCGGTCGTATGCAGTCCTGATTGTGGCGCTCACCTGCACGGCGCCAAACACGCATACGACCATCATTGGCACCAAGGCAGAAGCGACTCTCATCCCTGAAGACGACACGTCTCCATTCGTCCCTCCATTCACGCCTGTCGTGACACCACTGGAGGCGGGCTGCACGATGTTGGGGCGTGAGCGGAAGACGGCCTAACGGTGTGCGGGACCGTAGCCCAGCTTCATGGAGACGGTTGCGAATGGTCCTCGCCGGTACCCCAGGAGCAACAGTGTCCCTAATTTGCTGGGAAGTGGCGGTGCGGTCCCCTACGGCACTGCGTAGGATCCTACGGTCTTGGCGTGCATCCGTGCGTCGCTTCGGTCCGGTCCCAGGTCGACGGGCACGTGCACCTTCCGCCGACCACTGGCGACAACATCGATGTACTGTGGAGACCTCACGCCCCACGTGTTGAGCAATTCGGCGGTACGTCCACCCGGCCTTCCGCATGCCCACTATACGCCCTCGCTCAAAGTCCGTCAACTGCACATACGGTTCACGTCCACGCTGTCGCGGCATACTACCAGTGTTAAAGACTGCGATGGAGCTCCGTATGCCACGGCAAACTGGCTGACACTGACGGCGGCGGTGCACAAATGCTGCACAGCTAGCGCCATTCGACTGCCAACACCGCGGTTCCTGGTGTGTCCGCTGTGCCGTGCGTGTGATCATTGCTTGTACAGCCCTCTCGCAGTGTCCGGAGCAAGTATGGTGGGTCTGACACACCGGTGTCAATGTGTTCTTTTTTCCATTTCCAGGAGTGTAGATACTGCCTACAGGAAAATTAAAGAGACCTTTGGAGATAAGAGAACGACTTGCATGAATATCAAGAGCTCAAATGGATACCCAGTTCTGAGCATAGAAGGGAAAGCAGGAAAGGTGGAAGGAGTATACAGAGGGTCTATACAAGTGCGATGTACTTGAGGACAATATTATGGAAATGGAAGAGGATGTAGATGAAGATGAAATGGGAGATACGATACTGGGTGAAGAGTTTGACAGAGCACTGAAAGACCTGAGTCGAAACAAGGCCCCCGGAGTAGACAACATTCCATTGGAACTACTGACGGCCCTGGGAGAGCCAGTCCTGACAAAACTCTACCATCTGGTGAGCAAGATGTATGAAACAGGCGAAATACCCTCAGACTTCAAGAAGAATATAATAATTCCAATCCCAAAGAAAGTAGGTGTTGACAGATGTGAAAATTACCGAACTATCAGTTTAATAAGTCACAGCTGCAAAATACTAACACGAATTCTTTACTGATGAATGGAAAAACTAGTAGATGCCAACCTCGGGGAAGATCAGTTTGGATTCCGTAGAAACACTGGAACACGTGAGGCAATACTGACCTTACGACTTAATCTTTCTTCTAAGATAAGGAAAGGCAAACCTACGTTTCTAGCATTTGTAGACTTAGAGAAAGCTTTTGACAATGTTGACTGGAATACTCTCTTTCAAATTCTAAAGGTGGCAGGGGTAAAATACAGGGAGCGAAAGGCTATTTACAATTTGTACAGAAACCAGATGGCAGTTATAAGAGTCGAGGGACATGAAAGGGAAGCAGTGGTTGGGAAGGGAGTAAGACAGGGTTGTAGCCTCTCCCCGATGTTGTTCAATCTGTATATTGAGCAAGCAGTAAAAATTTGGAATAGGTATTAAAATCCATGGAGAAGAAATAAAAACTTTGAGGTTCGCCGATGACATTGTAATTCTGTCAGAGACTGCAAAGGACTTGGAAGAGTAGCTGAACGGAATGGACAGTGTCTTGAAAGGAGGGTATAAGATGAACATCAACAAAAGCAAAACGAGGATCATAGAATGTAGTCGAATTAAGTCGGGTGATGCTGAGGGAATTAGATTACGAAATGAGACACTTAAAGTAGTAAAGGAGTTTTGCTATTTGGGGAGCAAAATTACTGATGATGGTCGAAGTAGAGAGAATATAAAATGTAGACTGGCAATGGCAAGGAAAGCGTTTCTGAAGAAGAGAAATTTATTAACATCGAGTATAGATTTAAGTGTCAGGAAGTCATTTTTGAAAGTATTTGTATGGAGTGTAGTCATGTATGGAAGTGAAACATGGACTATAAATAGTTTGGACAAGAAGAGAATAGAAGCTTTCGAAATGTGGTGCTACAGAAGAATGCTGAAGATTAGATGGGTAGATCACATAACTAATGAGGAAGTATTGAATAGGATTGGGGAGAAGAGAAGTTTGTGGCACAACTTGACCAGCAGAAGGGATAGGTTGGTAGGACATGTTCTGAGGCATCAAGGGATCACCAATTTAGTATTGGAGGGCAGCGTGGAGGGTAAAAATCGTAGAGGGAGACCAAGAGATAAATACACTAAGCAGATTCAGAAGGATGTAGGTTGCAGTAAGTACTGGAAGATGAAGAAGCTTGCACAGGATAGAGTAGCATGGAGAGCTGCATCAAATCAGTCTCAGGACTGAAGACCACAACAACAACAACAAACATTTTATTTTGTCTGTTATTATTTTTATGATGTATTTCATGTACTGACGTGTTCCATGAACTATGAGATTTTCTCCTCAGTTTGTTCCTACAGAACTAAACGTGTACGAGGGGCGTTTGAAAAGTCCGTGCAAAGTCCGAGAGTTGGCACCACCGGCGCGTATCGAAGTCATGTTTAGTTAGTAGCATCTTTGGAAAGAACGCACACCAAGTTTCAGCCATATTGATCTATTTCTGTGTGTTTGGCATTCGTGTGAATCAAGGAAGTCGAGTGACTGTCAAAAAATAGACGAAGAAGAATTTCGTGCGTTGATTAAACATTATTTTATGAAAGGCAACACGCCTCAGGAGATTGAAGATATGCTTGATAAACATTGTTGACTCTGCACCTTCGATTAGAGCAGTTTATAAGTGGTTTCAAAATTTTCAGAGTGGCCATATGGGCCCAAGTGATGCTGAACGTTATGGACGCCCTGTGGAGGTCACGACTCCAGAAATCATTGATAAAATCCATGATATGGTGATGGATGAGTGAAGATGCGTGAGACTGCTAGTGCTGTGGGCATCTCGAATGAATGGGTGCATAATATTTTGCATAAATATTTGGACATGAGAAAGCTATCTGCAAGATGGGTTCCACGATTGCTCACGCTTGACCAAAGACGGAATCGTGTGAAGTGTTGCAAGGATGGTTTGGAGATGTTCAAGAAGAATCCGCAGGACTTTAAGCATCGTTTCGTCACTGTGGATGAAACATTGATACATTACTATACTCCTGAGACCAAACAAAAATCTAAACAATGGATTACCAAGGTGGAACCTGCACCAAAAAAGGCGAAGACCATTCCTTCGGCCAGAAAGGTTATGGCGACTGACTTTTGGGATTCGCAAGGGATAATCCTCATCAACTATCTGGAAAAGGGTAAAACTATTACAGGTGCATATTATTCATCGTTATTGGACCGTTTGAAACCGAGCTGCAAGAAAAACACCGGCGATTGGACCGCATAAAAGTCCTTTTCCATCACGACGATGCACCAGCACACACCTAAGCAGTTGTGGTCGCAAAATTAATGTAAATAGGACTCCAACTCGTTTCATACCCCCCCCCCCCCCCCTATTCTCCAGACTTGGCTCCCTCAGACTACTGTTTGTTCCCCAATTTGAAGAAATGGCTGGTGGGACAAAGATTTTATTCAAACGAGGAGGTGATTGCAACAACTAATAGCTATTTTGCAGACTTGGACAATTCCTATTATTCGGAAGGGATCAACAAATTAGAACAGCGTTGGAAGAAGTGTATAAGTCTAAAAGGAGACCAAGTCGAAAAGTAAAAAAGTTTTACCTCTAACACGTAAGTAGTTTTTATTTTTGCACAGACTTTTCAAATGCCCCTCGTAAAGTAAAATAAATAAATAATAGTGAAGCATCCAGAAGGGGAGGAGGAAACTAAATGAGACTACACGGATTGACATAGTTTAGGCTGTTTCATTAATTACAAAAAAGAGTCAAATTTACAGAGATGTGGCAGTATGAGCTCATTTTCCAGTATAACACTGCGTCCCCTCTGGTCTGGGTGCTTATAGTGAAGGCCTTATGTAGTGTCGTCGTATCCTCTCCTGGGACAAATGCCCCACAACTGTTATAACTGATCCCTAATATCCTGGGTACTGGCACAGGAACAGTCTTGACACCTGAGATGGTCTCACATTTTCTGTGTGGCACAGATGTGGGGATCTTGCTGTCCAGTACTTCAACATCATGCAGACTGTTCATAGACGCGTTCCATGTGTGCAAGTGCTGTTGAAAAGATGACACCACAATACTGTCGCATGGAACATGAGGATGCAGGATGTCCGTGGCATACAGTTGTGCTGTCGGAGTTCCCTCAATCACTACTAGCCGTGACGTGAAGTCGTACCCAATGGCTCCCCACACCATGAGTAACACCTCTGTGCCTCTTCAAAACATTGGAAGAATGGGACCTCTCCCGAGATCGTCACCATACCCGCCGAGATGGGCGCAGCCTCGAATCTCCCGCGGGCAGAAAAATGGTACCGAATCCTCCCAATCCCGGAAGGATCTGAAAAACGATGGGACCGAATCCTCCCGTTTGAAGCAGGTAGCAGTTCTAAACGTTATGGCTGGCCGTAGTGGCCGAGCAGTTCTAGGCGCTTCAGTCTAGAACCGCGCGACCGCTACGGTCGCAGGTTCGAATCCTGCCTCGGGCATGGATGTGTGTGATGTCCTCAGGTTAGTTAGGTTTAAGTAGTTCTAAGGTGAAGGGGACTGATGACCTCAGATGTTAAGTCCCATAGTGCTCAGAGCCATTCTAAACATTATGAATACTCCAAGCAGGCAAAGGGAAGCATATGAAATTATAGTAGAAGATGTAAAAATTTTTCGAGTGTATTGTATGTTTAAAAGTTGTATGTTATTTAGATATTTATTTTTAGAAACTGGAATCATTTATAGCCTTGATTTCTTCATGATTAATTTATTAAAATAGCAAATCATGATTTCGCAACACATATTCTATTTCAGTGTTCATTTTATGAAGTATGGTTACATTTCCAGCAAATCTATATACACAATAAATTGATAAGTGTCCGATGTCTCAATATAGGAGATGGTTAAGAAAAATAAATTTGAATGGTCTACAGAAGCGCAATAGACGGCAAAAAATGTTTTTATAATTTCTTCTGTGTGCCTGTTCGTGCTCGCATTATGCAAAAAGTAACGCACAAAAGTTGGATGCTGTTTTGACACTTATATTGTTGCGGGTCTAATGTAAAATCTGGTATATACTACTTCTTTATAAGCAGCCTAGAAGCAGAGTTATAACAGCTTTACCACAAGACCGTGCGAGGATGCCAGTGTCGTAGATAGGGGTTGGCCAGAGGGTCGGAACTTGCCACCCGCAGCTGCAGCCAGCACCCTGCTGGGGCACAGCCACAAAACTATTGTGGATTGAACACGATATTACAAAAAGCATAAATGTTGACCTTGTAATTGATAAATTACACAGAAAAAGCCCGAATACTGTAGGTCTACTTTGATGAAAGCTCCTAAGGTCTTGAAAATAAGCTTTAAAGAAAATGCATGTGGAAAATCAGTTCGTTTAGCTCAAATGGTTCACCACAAGGAAGCGAACTGATCCACACCCTAAAAATATTTACGTTTGAATTTTTTTAAATTTGTTATATTTTGCATTTTTAAGTATATTTACAAAAAAATCATTTTATCCTAATATGTTTATGTACACCTAAAAATCACAATGACTTATTGTGAATTTTTACCATCTTCGAAATTTGCCACTTGCTGTTCCATAAATTTCGAGTGTGGGCCATTTCTTTCCTTTTTCTTCGTTTTCGACGAATTTATTGCAATTTTAGAATCGAGCTGAATTTGTTTCAGCACTTAGCGAACTGCGAAGTGGCCGCAGGCAGCTGTGGTGATTAGTGCACACAATGTTCTGTCGCAGTGTGTCAGTTTGGGAGGATTCGGTCCTGTTACCTGCTCACCTACCTGGTTTCAGGAGGATTCGGGGCTGCGCCCGCCGAGATAGTCATCACGGTTAGAGCAGAAGCTCAATTTATCGGTGAACACAATGCGACACCATTCATCAGCATTCCATTTTATTCGGTCATGGCACCTCTCCAAATGCAGTCGTTTGTATTGTGGTGTTAACTGCAGCCTACGCATAGGGCGGTAATTCTGTTGTCCGGTTGCTGCAAGTGTGGCCAATGGTGTGGGATGATTCAGAATGTTGCAGCAGTCCATTGCTTGTTGTTAGAAGGCAGACGCTGATGAGAAGGAGCTGTGATATGCTAGGTACACAATATTGGGATTGTCCCATTTGGTCATCAGACGTGATCTACCGGAAGCTAGACGACGAGTATGCCTGCTTGGAGCCACTGTCACATCCGAGTGTACTGAAGTTTTCTTTAAAAACTATTTTCGTTTGGTTTTATTCTGAACTCCTACTGGCTCGGTTGGTTAGTTGTAACTTTGCTATCGCTTAGCTCTTGATGACTGTGTGAAGTTCCAACTGCGAGAGAAACCAAATATACCTGGCTGCTGGAATACAACATGAATTTGGCGCTGTTTTATAATCTTTCTAAAAATTGTGCAAGCTGATTAAATCGTGAACTCTGCTATTAATCACTTTAATTAAACCAAACGGTCCCTGTGCGTTGATGAGCTGCCTAATAATTCTGTTCATTAAATGTTGATAAATCTCGTAGCAAAACTGATTCTGAAATGAAAATGTCTTACCTCGTAATGTAATTGCTTAGAAAAGCGGTGCTTGCTGCTCTCTGTGCGTCAACTGAAAATTTCTAACTACAGTTGCTAAGAGCGTAGTGCAATGTTCAAGACAACAAGTAAACTATTTTGTACACGTAATTGAGCGAGACACTCTTTAAATAAAAATGACTTGGATCGAGGATGTGCACATTGCTCTTAGGTGAAATCTTCCTGTAACAGACTGTTTTTAAACTATCTAATATATTATTAATTGCATGAAATTCATATTACAACATTCAGTAATATTGACAAAGGGCAACATTTATATCTCACAAATGTTAAACGAATAACTGATAAACATAAAACATCGCAGTGAAAAATCTAAAGTTTCCTGCTATGGATCCTTCATTCAACAATGATTCTGAACTGGTCGTGAGTTCATATATGGCTCTGAGCACTATGGGACTTAACATCTGGGGTCATCAGTCCCGTTGAACTTAGAACTAGTTAAACCTAACTAACTTAAGGACAACACACACAGCCATGCCCGAGGCAGGATTCGAACCTGCGACCGTAGCGGTCGCGCGGTTCCAGACTGAAGCGCCTAGAACCGCTCGGCCACACCGGCCGGCGCTCGTGAGTTTAGTGCCACTAAATAAAAAATACAGGGTGCGGCATAACCGACTAAGCAGTTTTAAGGGGCAATAAAAAGTAAATCTGGATGTATAGAGAAAAAAATTTTTCAGTTACTAAATTAGTGCAATATACCGTTTTACATTCATTTAGTTTCGAAAATAATGTCGTCAAGATGGCGGCCGTTAGCGCCAATACATTGTTGTAGACGATCCCTGAAGTTTCGAGCAGCTCTTGCACACGTACCGCGGGGTAGCATTCACTTCGTTAATAATCCGCTCTTTTAACTCTGGTAGGGTGTGAGGGCGGCTTTTGAAAACCTTTTCCTTCAGATATCCCCAAAGAAATTAGTTACAAATGGTCAAATCTGATGACCGCGCAGGCCACCCGGCATCACCCTCAAAGTCGTCTTGGAAACATTTCTCTCGAAACATCAAGTGAAATTCGAACTGTGTGAGCCGTGGCTCCATCCTGTTGGAACCAAAAGTCCACCAATCCATGTTCTTAAACAGTATCGTCCACTCTGGGTTGCAGAAAATTTTGCAACATTGAAACATAATGTGTGAATTCACTGTCACAGTCACTCCTTCCTCCTCAAGAAAGTAAGGGCCTACCACGCCAACTTGATATGACACACCACACTTTAGGAGATCGTTTCGATCTTTCATGAATAATTCGGGGGTTATTTTCAGCCTAGTATCGAAAGTTTTGCTTATTCACGCACCCACTAAAGTTCGTTAAGTAGCGATCACAGATCTGTTGTTTTCGTAATAAGCGCGAACGGCAAAACCACGATGTGCACCGGTTTAGACCGTGTTGGCTTCTGAAATGCGGTCAACGACTGAACAAAGGCAGACAACGTGCAACTGCCTACCCCCAACACAGCCCCAGCGGTAATCGATCGAAACTGCTTAGTCGGTTCTGCCGCACCCTGTATTACCTTCATTCCTCTTCATTCACTTTTCTAATCTCATTTCATTCTAAAGCACTAATCGAGTCTTCCTCCTCTGTTTCACAATATTCAAACACAAATAATTTTACATAAGCACAGATGCTATTAACTAGCCGGCCGGTGTGGCCGTGCGGTTCTAGGCGCTTCAGTCTGGAGCCGCGTGACCGCTACGGTCGCAGGTTCGAATCCTGCCTCGGGCATGGATGTGTGTGATGTTCTTAGGTTAGTTAGGTTTAAGTAGTTCTAAGTTCTAGGGGACTGATGACCACAGATGTTAAGTCCCATAGTGCTCAGAGCCATTTGAACCATTTTTTTGCTATTAACTTTACGTGTACATTGCCACGAGTCCTCTACTCGGCGTTTCTCACTACTACTCTAACGATAGAACTCTTGGGCTCCTCGCTGGCAAGCAGCGGTGACAAAAACAAGCACATCTTCCAGCGACACGGTTACTCTGACCAAAGACTGCGCGCGAATAATAAGCAATTCGAAATTGTCGCTCAGCGTTTGAAACATCCAAAGTATGAACAAATTCCAGAAATTCAAACAACAAACTCCCAATTGACCTGTTTCAGCCCCATAAATTTGGATGTTGCATGATTCGAACAGCCGGTCAAAGTGAGATACACAGTGAGACCGCTTTCAAACTCTGTCAGGTGCTGATAACGCTCTCTTACACGTTTAGGCGCCATCTCTGACCTCAGTGGTCACTCAACTCCTGTCGTTATTCACGCTCCTTGTATACCGTGGCAGGCCTGGTGACAGTACGAAACACGGACAACACTAATGCACTCTGGTGCCCGTTGTGTGTAGCACAGAGAATCACAGCTCTAATCACAGCCTAACATAACAGTCGCGACACTCACTGCTGTAAAAGTTGTTGCCGTTTGACAGATGGAGCGACACTAGCGCTCCAAGCGGCGGGCAAGGTGAACGTCAGACGCGTCGTAAGCATAATGTTTGTTTGCATCCATTTCCTACGTAATTTCCGATTTATTCGAGTTATTTTCTTGCCTCCAAGAGTTTGTGTGGTATCAGAAGGCATATACGTTTCTAAAAATGATTCTAAAATATGCGCAAGTATGGACAAAAACCATGAATAGAGTGGCAAGCTACAACACATTCGTGAAGAAACACTTGTGACATTGGACAGAATTGCAGCTTACCACGTTGATATCAAAAGAATATAAACACACAGATTCACATGTAAGAAGCACAGACACGTACCTCTACATGCAAAAGCGATCGACAGCTCGTTTATCGTTCTGTAGGCTTACTGTGTTTGTCATTGTCTCCTGTTGCCACAAGTACGACCTTCATCTTTATATTATTCTAAGTGTGACAAGCAACTGCCAAATAGTGGGAGACATATGCTGAAAACACTATAATGAGCTGATTACATTACATTTCACGAAAAACCAAATATTTGAATAATTTTCAAACAATCTGTCTGTAGGCACTTTCCTTGTCCCGTAATAGTTTCGCTTCTGGGCATTCTGACACTTCACACGCTTTTGTAAGACACGAACAGCTACACTTAATTTAACCACTTCATCGTCAAAGCAGGTCTGTGTTGATGATTCACACGAATCTGGCACTGATACATGGAGAGTCGAACTGGCTGCTTCTGTGTCATAGGACTGTTTTACAGCTTTAGATTGACTGTCGAATCTTTGTGGCAGTTTCTTCTTCATCGTCAGCTGAGGGGGTTTATTTGGAATGTCAAACAGTGTGGGTACTGCATTCGAAACGAGTTTGTTATTGTCTGCGTTCATGAACCGGTTTTGTTCGAAATGTAGCGAACAAAAGCTAATATTATTATACAGGTAAACTGGGTCTTTCTTCATAAGGTCTTCTCGTCTGCTATTAACAAGCCATTTTCTGCTCCTAAAACGAAACATTCGTCATTTATACACATATAGTTTGCAAATGAATCCTGACGATACAGTTTAGTAACATGATGGTATATACCTTCCAGGATCCTTAGGAAACCTAAAAAACGACAGCTGTGGTGTCTTCTTCCTGTTGTTGCTGCAATTTATTGCGCTACAAACGTTCCCGATGGTAAAAATCATTGTATAAATCAAAATAAACAATCACTATTCGCTTTCACGATCGCGCCGAACTCACAGTTCAACCTACCGGCCGCTTGGGGCGCTGCTGGCGCTGTAGCAACAAAATAAAGGCGAAGTGTCGCGACTGTTATGTTAGACTGTGGCTCTAATTATGTACCCGTCGATAATGTGTTCGTGTACGAGGTTACGTTGACATCCGACCAGATCTTCTGGGTGTTTAACTTTTTTTTGTTAGGCGCTATGTATACACTTCCGCTTTAGAGAGAAATAATGCGCAGCTGAAGTGAAGAGAAAACCTGTAGTCAAGTCTGGTGATCGCGTCCATTTACCTGTAGTGGGGAAGATACAAAATAGTTGCGTGAAGGATTGTAATATTTGGAAGATAAACAGATGTAATAACATTTTGTAACGACTGATTCGAGTGGGACTAAGCGTTCGTCAAATTTAATACTAGTAAAAATGTTTAGATGGTATTAAGTAAGGAAAATGAGGCATTCAACTCCACAGAAGGTAGAAAATTTACTTATAAGGGTGGCAGCACGGTATTCAGACCAGATCGTAGCAGGGTTCGACCATTAGCACTTTCTCAGTACCGGCCCAGTACTTGTCCATGTCCGCAGAATCTAGACAATTTTAGTTGTGTTCAAAAATTTATATCTTGGAAAATATTGAACATATAAATACAAAATTAACACTATTTCAAGACCATTTTGTCATCTTTAATATGCAACTATAAACAAAATCCTGTCTGGTATAACATGGACGAATTATACTATTATACATGACATTGTTTCCGTAAAATCTAAGAAGTCATACATTCATGTAGGAAGAGGTTATGAATTCATAAATATATAATGATCAGTGCTGAATATCATATTTAATTACAATAACACTTTCTACTTGGATTTACACCGCATTTTCGTAAGAAATATTTTAAAACGGGGTTCCAAAAGCAACGCCATACAGCACTGTTCGCACTGATAACGTGTCTCTTTGCGAGATGCTTTTCCACTTTCTTTGATTTTTAAGAACAAATGTATAACATACACGAGAGGCATATTTTTTGCTTATGGGTGGCAAATGTTGCAGGAAATGCCTACAGATCCGTTTTGGTTATTTGGAGCTGTTAGCAAGATTGGTAATGAAATCCGTAATTGTCAGTATTTTGGTCTGAAATGAACAGTGACTCATACCGAACAAAATACCGCGAAAACAAGACGCACTTTCACGCCATCTATCCGTGGAACTAATAAATAACAGTATAAACATCGTGCATATATCTATTGTCAGAGCTGCAGAAACTCGCATGTCTATAGTCAGAGCTACCTAAACAACTAACGCTTTTGGAAGGGAGCGCGACCCGTAGAATCTAAAGATCGTGTATCATTCGACTTTTGATACTGTCAACAATGTTTGACTTTTATGGTGACATTACTTCGGGGCTTAGACATGATTACACAACGATGAATGAAGTGTACACCACGCCTACGAGTCTTTTCCCGCATCTGCAACGGTGAGTTGCGTTATGCTCGCTAGCTTGCTGCATGATTTTCTTAATGCTGTATAGAAATTCGCCAACAGCCGTCTGACGGCGAATGCGTGTATAAAACTTTTCAAAAGTGGAGAATTCTGCGTTGATATGTGTTTCAGTAGCCTGACTTTTCATGAGTCAAGTCCTGCGTGACACGAGTATTTTAACAGGCATCTGTAGAAGCGATTACTGAGCTTTGGGCTATGTGCTTAATTTTCCATGGGTTTCGCGAGTTCGTAAGAGGGTGTAATGGGAAGACGATTACACTGTAGTGGCTCCCGCGAATGTTCGTTTGATTCGGATGAAGAGCACAAGTTTCTTAGATATGAATCTTTGTACTAATTTATTGGAGGACGCAAGACCTCAACAAATTACAAGGGTCACTGCAAAACTCATGGGAACTATTTTTTGTCTCGTAAATGTTAAGGAATTAAAAAATTCTTAAATATGCTAATGGAAGGTTAGTTCATACGTAAACACTACGTGTAGGGTGATAAATGAACACGCACACGCACACATACATACATACACACACACACACACAACCATAAAGATTCAAAGTGCGTTCCATAAGTAATGCGACCAATTTTTTTCTGACGCAACGGTACACCACAGCGTGTTGTAACGGGATGGGCTAAGTGGAAGGGGGTGTTAGCTTCAAAACGCTCTTTGTGTCATTCGGTTGCAAGCTGCTGGAGAGTCAGGACGTGCGTTTCCGTCAACCCCGTTTTGAGTTTATGTAACACGGCACAATGGATCATCTGTAAAGAAACGGTACGCTATCAAATTTTGCTTTAAACTTGGGAGGTCTGCCACTGAAACGTTTCCATTACTTCGGCATGCCTTTGGGACTGATTGCTTGTCCAAATCACAAGTTTTCCGATGGCACAAGTCGTTCATGGGGGACCGAGAGGAGATCACCGACGAACCTCGAAGTGTACGGCCATCAACCGCACGAGTCGACGAAAATGTGACGCGTGTGAGCGATTGTTTGAACTCTGACAGACGGCTGAGCCTTCAATTGATAGCACAAACTCTAAACATGTGAAAAACAACCGTTCTCCGCATTGTGACCGAAGATTTGAACATGAGAAGAGTGTGTGCCAAACTCGTTTCAAAAGTGTTGACCGACGAACACAAGCACATGCGAGTGCTTTGGTGCTGAGAAATGTTGGAAATGTGTGAAAATTATCCTCATTTTTTTAAACTCAGTTATCAATGGTGATGAGTCGTGGAGTTTTGAGTACGACCCTGAGACAAAAAGGCAGAGTTTAGAGTGGCTCACCCCATCATCGCCCCATCGCAAGAAGGCATGCATGAGCAAGTCCAGGATCAAAACCATGCTCATTGTCTTCTTTGACGTCAAAGGCGTAGTCCACCACGAATTCGTACCTACTGGGACTACAGTGAACTCAGCTTTCTACTTGGAGGTGCTCAAAAGACTGAAAAGGAGGGTTTCGTGCTGCCGAAGCGACATCAAGGACACGCGGAAAGTTCACCACGACAACGCGCTGAGTCACAGCGCCTTCATTGTCAACGACTTCCTGGCTGGGACCAAGATCCAATTGGTTCCCTGGCCTCCCTACAGTCCTAACCTGACTCCTGACTTTTTTTTGTTTCCATGGATAAAAAGGAGTCATAAAGGAAAACATTGGGACATGATTGAAAGCATCCAGACGCATGTTACATCAGCTCTAAAGGACATTCGGGAAAAGGCATTCCAGGATGCCTTCCAGGTATGGAAACACTGCCTGCAGAAGTGTATCAACGCAAGAGGGTGCTATTTTGAAATTTTTTGATTATTTGTACGAATATAGTCAATAAATTATTATTTTTTATGAATTTGGTCGCATTACTTATGGAACGCACCTTGTATAGCACGAAAAAAAGACGAAACAAATTTTGTCGTTTCAAACGTGTTTCACTGTCAGTTGCAACAGTACACAATAGCACAGTGCGGGAACACGGACCTGTGATATCTTAGAGTCTCTCGAAATAGTCTCCCAATGAATCAATCACACACTGCCAACGCTGCGGAAGACGCCGAATACCCATAGCCTCACCATCAGCAAATCGTCGGACGTCACGGTCACTGCTGTGACATTGTCTTCGGGTGTTCGAATGTGTGTTACTCGCAAAGGCTCTTTCAGCTTTCGTATGAGGTCATAGACGCAAGGTGATAAGTCTGGCGAATGTAGTGGATACTCCAGTACTTCCCGTCGCCATCGCGCGAGGAGATACCGCATAACGCTGCCGTATGGGCTCTCGCGTTGTCCTGGAGTATCAATGTCTCATGTAGACGTTCGGAGCTTTTCTCCCGAATAGCCTGTCGTAGGTGTCGTTGCAGGAAAGTGCGCCAGTATTAAAGTGCATTAATAGTTTTGTCACTGTTCCTCGTTGCATTATCGCGCATTCCCTTCCACGGTGGACTGCACTATTTATGTAAGGGCGCTGATCAAGTCGGGTAACATCCATAATGAATGGGTGCTCTACTCACGCTGTGATCTCCATTTCCGCTTCAATCTCGTGGAAAGGACTGCCGTTTAGCGTTACGTCACGTTACTGTGTATTCTTGGGGCGACTGCTGATGCCGTGGAGTGCGCTTAATTTGTGATGTACTTTTACAATTGACGGTAAAACACGTTTGCAACGACAAACTTTTTTTCATCTTTTTTCTCCTACTATATCTTTATGGCGATGTGTGTGTTCATCCGTCTCCTTACCGGTAACGTTTACATATGAACTAACCTCTCAACTGCCTATTTCAGAATTTTTTCATTCGTTACCATTTTCGAGACAAAAAATAGTTGCCATGACGTTTGCAATCACCCACGTAGTTTTTAACAGAGCAGATGGATACTTATTTGTGGTGTAATCACCCTCTTCTCTTGCCTATCTTTCATTTTAAAGTAAAGATATGGACCGTCAGGACCGCAGCGTCGGATGAACTCTTGCAGTGAAAGGTGGGGAGGTGAGATCTGCAGGTTGCTGTGTCGTTGAAATCGTCGCCATTTTCACCAAACCAGATGAACGCAAGCCAGGGTGTTCTTGGGCGTACCTGAAGCTATGCTAGCCACCTCAGGTGGGAGTTCTTTTTTATAGAGACGTTGATGTAACTTCCTACAGATTGGAGAACCCTGCAACTAATATTATACGGCGATACACATCTGGAAAAATTTTCAGTAGGCAGACAAGGTTACAGTTTCAGAAAAAAATGTATTACTACCAACATAGTGAAGTAAAACATATCATACTCAGCTGCTGAGTACCATTTTCTGTATTTGTAGCGACGTTATAGTAACATTCAGCAAGTGCGTTACGAATTCGGTGTTATCATTACTTGATGAAGGTGTTAAAAAACAAAGGAAGACTAGACTAGGGTTTGCGAAGCCCAGGGTCGTTCTGGGGATGGAAGGAGAAGGAAATCGGCCGTGTATTTTTCAAAGGCGCCACCTTCCCATTTGCCTTAACCACTTTAACTAAACCACATTGAAACCTAAATCTGGATGGCTGGATGGGCATTGAAACTGTGGTGCTCCCCAATGCAATGTAGTGTCTTACCGTTGTTGATAAAGGTATTGTGTGGTTTATCTAAAATGCCCATTACTTAACACGTTTACAATCCGTTGCACTGAATTAGTCTCATCCCTGCTATTGTCACTAATTTTATCTCTTTTTTTCAGGGTCACCAGTGCTGGCCTGAAGTACCTGTTAACGATACAGGTGAGTTGCAAAACATTCACTACCTAGTGTCAGAAGTACGAAGGTTGAATGAAAAGTAATGCCTTCACCTTCGTTAACTGGGTTTGGAAGGGAATATTTTAATAAATCAAACGCAGAAAAAATCCTTAGAATGTGATCTTTAATTACCAATATTCACTTTTCCACATAATCGCTAGCCAATTGGATACATTTCTGCCAACGATTGACAAGTTTTCTGAAGCCGTCACAGGAGAAGTCGACATTCTGTTTCCGCAACCACAGTCTCAAAGTTGTGTCAACGTCTTCATCAGAAGCATGATGATGTCCCCGCACATGCTCTTTCATTATCGGGAACAGATGGAAGTCAGACAATGCTAAATCTGGACTGTATGGAGGGTGCCGTACGGTGGTGAGATTCAGTCTCTGAAGTTCTACTGTCGTGGCACGTGAAGTATGTGATTTGGCATTGTCATGCTGTAGGAAAACATTTCCCGCTTTCTTTCGGACCCTTTTTAGCCGTCGTTTCAGAGTTCGCAGCGTTGTGATGTAACGCTATGAATTTATTGTTTTTCCACGATCAAGGAAATCAACATGGATAACACCATCTGCGTCCCAGAACGCTGTGGCCATGATTTTTCCAGCTGAGGGTTGCGTCTTGAATTTCTTTTTCTGGGGCGAGTCTTGTTGTCGATATTCCATAGACTGACGTTTTCATCCCCGGGTCGTACTGGTGTACCCACGTTTCGTCTCCTGTCACAATTGAATGGAGAAAGGCGTCACCTTCATTCTCGTAACGCGAGAGGAGTTCCTGGCAAATTTCAAGTCTGTGCGCTTTCATTTCAGGGGTCAGAATCTGGGTTATCCATCGTGCACAGATCTTCCGATTGCCAAACAAAGCAATAATGTGACACACACGTTCTTGTGAAATGCCGATTGAGCTTGCAGTTTCCCTTTGAGTGATACGACGGTCGTCCTGAAGCAATCTGTCAACATTTTGCTTGTCAACATTTTGCTTGTGGAACTCGATGGTTGCTGTCACAGGCCGTCCAACTCTTTGTTTGTCACGAAGGTCAGATGTTCCCGCATCAAAATCTCTAACTTTCTCGCCCAACGACACACAGTACTCACATCAACACAATCACCATAAACTGCTTTCATTATCTGATGAATCTCCTTTTTGACACCTTCCGCTGTCAAGAATTCAATGACTGCACGTTGGTTAAATCGCATTGGCCGACCGTATGCTCAGGGTTCCATACTTTACACTGTAACAGCACGACCGTTCAATGTTAAGGCTTCCCGCCAACTGGAGCGGTAGAAAAGAGGCTACGGAACACGCCAGTACTTGCCGCATGCCATTGCTGTCAACTGTTGAAGAGTTACGAAGGTGGTGACATTACTTTTCAGCCAACCCTCGTACAAGCTACATTTACTGCCTCCAAGAAAGAAGTCACTAAGGCTCAGTAGAGAGTCTACGAGCGGTCCCATGGTACTCAGTTCAAATCCTGGTGGTGGAATAAAATTTGGTCATCAGTACTTGGCCGATAAAATTTATTAATCACCAGACCTTGTACTGCTACTTCAGCGGAGAAGGCTACGTACCGGCTATAGGTCTCACTCTACACTCATTCATAACACAGCAAATGCAGCACATCACTGCGGAAGCACTCATCCACATGATACTAGCAACGCTAGTAATGATAAATTTCCTTCTTCCCACTATTTCGCGCAAATTTTAACTGAAGGGAGACCTTGGTACGAATACAGTAAGCAGATTCAAATAGTTGAAGGTTGCAATAGTCTTTCAGAGCTGAAGAAGTTTCCACAGGATAGACCAGCGCACACAGCTCCATCAAACCAGTCTTCGGACTGAAGACCAAAAGAACAACATGCACAATGAGACGTAGCTGTAGAGTAGACTGCACCAATCACTTTTTTTTTTAAATAAAAAGCCATCACTGACTGGTTTGATGCGGCCCGCCATGAATTGCTCTCCTGTGCCAACCTTTTCATCTCAATGTAGCACTTGCAACCTACGTAGTCTATTATTAGCTGCATATATTTCCATCTCTGTCTTCTATACCGTTTTTACTCTTTACAGCTCCCTCTACTACTCTAGTACCATGGAAGCTATTCTCTGATGTCTTACCAGATGTCCAATCATCCTGTCCCCTCTCCTTGTCAGTGTTTTCCATATATTCCTTACATCGCCGATCGTGCGGAGAACCACCTCATTTCTTAACTTATTAGTCTACATAATTTACAACATTTCTTCAGTACCATCACATCCCAAATACTTCGATTGTCTTCTGTTCAGATTTTTCCACAGTCCCTGTTTCACTACCATACAACGCTGTGCTCCAGTTGCATCGTCTCAGAAATTTATTCCTCAAATTAAGCGCTCTGTTTAACACTATAGACTTCTCTTGGCCAGGACTGCTCTTTTTGCCAGTCCCGTCTGCTTTTTATGTCCTCCTTGTTCTGTCCGTCATGGGATATTTTGCTGCCTAGGTAGCAGAATTCCTTAACTTCATCTGCTTCGTGAGCAGCAATCCTGAAGTTAAGTTTCTCGCTGTTCTAATTTGTACCACGTCTCATTACTTTAGTCTTTCTTCGGTTTATTCTCAATCCATATCCTGTACTTGTTAGACTGTTGATTCCATTCAGTCAAATTCTGCAGTTCTTCTTCACTTTCACTGAGCATAACAATGTTATCAGCGAATTATATCATTGATATCCTTTCAGCTTGAATTTTAATGCCACTCCTGAGTCTTTCATTTATTTCCGTTACACGATAAATCAGTCTAATCCAAAAACCGTAAATTCAACTAAATACCTAGGTATTACAATTACAAACATCTTAAATTGGAAGGAACAAATAGAAAATATTGTGGGGAAGGCTAGCCAAAGACTGCGTTTTATTGGCAGAACACTTAGAAAATGTAACAGATCTACTTAGGAGACTGCCTACACTACGCTTGTCCGTCCTCTTTTAGAATACTGCTGCGCGGTGTGGGATCCTTACCAGATAGGACTGAGGGAGTTCAAAGAAGGGTAGCACGTTTCGTGTTATCGCGAAATATGGGTGAGAGTGTCAGAGAAATGATACAGAATTTGGGCTGGACATAATTAAAAGAAAGCTGTTTTTCGTTGCGACGGAATCTTCTCACGAAATTCCAATCACCAACTTTCTCCTCCGAATGAGAAAATATTATGTTGACACTGACCTACATAGGGAGAAACGATCACCACAATAAAATAAGGGAAATCAGAGCTCGTAAGGAAGATATAGGTGCTAGTTTTTTCCGCGCGCTATACGAGATTGGAATAATAGAGAATTGTGAAGGTGGTTCGATGAACCCTCTGCCAGGCACTTAAATGTGATTTGCAGAGTATCCATGTAGATGTAGATACAGGACGAAAGACTACATCCTTGTCTCACACCCTTTTTAAACCGAGCACTTCGTTCTTGGTCGCCCACTCTCATTTTTCCCTCTTGGTTGCTGTACATAATGTATTTTAACTGTCTTTCCCTGTAGCTTACTCTTAAGTTTCTCGGAATTTCGAACATCTTACACCATTTTACATCATCGAACGGCTTTTCCGGGTCTACAAATCCTATGAATATGTCTTGATTTTTCTTCAGTCTTGCTTCCATTATCAGTCGCAACGCTTTACCTTTTCTAAACCCAAACTGTTCATCTGATACATTCGTAGTTTTCTGTTCCTTCTTCTGTATATTATTCTTGTCAGCAGTTTGGATTCATGACCTGTTAAGCTCATTGACAATAATTCTCGCACTTTTCGGCTCTTACAATCTTCGGATTTGTGTGGATGTTGTTGTTGTTCCGAAAGTCTGATGGTATATCGTCAGTCTCATACGTTTTACAAACCAATGTGAATGGTAGTTTTGTTGGCACTTCCACCAATGATTTTAGAAATCCCGATGGAATGTTATCTATCCCTTCTGCCTTACTTTATTTTAGAACGTCAACAGTTCTTTTAAATTTTGATTCTAATACTGTATCACCTGTCTTTTGCCTGTAGACTCGTGCTTCTTCAACTGTCACGTCAACAGACAAGTCTTCCCACTCACACACATCTTCAATGTACTCTTGCCATGTGTCTGCCCTCTCCTCTTCATTTAACAGTGAAATTCTCATTGAACTTTCAGTGTTACCGCCTTTACTTTTACGTTCACCGAAGATTGTTTTGTCTTTTATATATGCTGAATTTGTCTTTCTAACATTTCTTTTTCGATTTCCTCACATTTCTCATGCAGCCGTTTAGCCTTAACTTCCTTGCACTTCCCATTAATTTCATTCCTAAGTGTCTTATGTTTCTGTATTCCTGAATTTCCCTGAACGTTTTTGTGCTTCCTTCTTTCGTCGATAAACTGAAGTATTTCTTCTGTTACCTAGCGACGATATAAACTGCAGATGGGGAAATCTAATGACATAAGCGATTTTCACAAAGAGTACATTGTTATGCCCGCCATCTGGAACCTCGGACACCTAGAAGCTCTTAAATTGCTCGTGTGCTACTGTCGTGGGCATCTATGCAAAGTGGTTGAAGAACGGTGAAACCGCCGCGCGGGATAGCGACGCGGTCATGGGCGCCTTGCCACGGTTCGCGCGGGTTTCCCCCGTAGGAGTTTCGAGTCCTCCATCGATCGTGTCTGTGTCTGTGTCTGTGTCTGTGTGTGTGTGTGTGTGTGTGTGTGTGTGTGTGTGTGTGTGTGTGTGTGTGTGACAGTGTAAGCGTAGGGACCGATGACCTCAGCAGTTTGGTCCCATAAGAACTTACCACCACCACGATGAAACCAAGAGTAGGCGGCAAGGTTTTGAACGCCCACGCATCATCTCCAAACGTAGAGGTCGGAGGCCTGCCCACTCTGTAAAGATGTATAGGCGGTGATCTGTGGCAGATCTGACGGCAGAGTACAGTGCTGGTACCACCAAAAGTGTTACGGAGTGGGGTTGGGTTGGGTTGTTTGGGGAAGGAGACCAGACAGCGAGGTCATGGGTCTCATCGGATGAGGGAAGGTTCAAATGGTTCAAATGGCTCTGAGCACTATGGGACTTAACTTCTAAGGTCATCAGTCCCCTAGAACTTAGAACTACTTAAACCTAACTAACCTAAGGACATCACACACATCCATGCCCGAGGCAGGATTCGAACCTGCGATCGTAGCGGTCACGCGGTTCCAGACTGCAGCGCCTAGAACTGCTCGGTCACAACAGCCGGTATGAGGAAGGATGGGGAAGGAAGTCGGCCGTGCCCTTTCAGAGGAACCATCCCTGGAGTGAGTGAGGGAAATCACGGAAAACCGAAATCAGGATGGCCGGATGCGGGATTGAACCGTCGTCCTCCCGAATGCGAGTCCAGTGTCTAACCACTGCGCCACCTCGCTCGGTTACGGAGTGGGTGTCCAGTACACCTGTTAAACATGGGGCTCCGTAGCAGACGTTCCATACTTCTTGCCATGTTGACCTAACGACATCGCCATATACGACGGCAGTGCGCATAGAATCATCGAGATTGGACCTTGGAAACGTGTCGACTGGTCGGATGAATCATGTTTCTTGTTACACGATGCGCCGTCATCCAGGCGCACGTCTGCTCGAAACATGTACCGGGTCACATACGCAGGCCGGTGGAGACACTATTATGCTGTGAGAAACATTCATCTGGGCTTCCATGGGACGAGTGGTAGTAATGGAAGGCACCATGACAGCTGTGGACTTCCTGAACATTATTTCGTACCACTTGCTTCGCTCACAAGGGGAGGCCACGACACTTGGAACGCGGATTTACTTCAAACTTCGTACATTCGTAGTACTCCATTAGGACAACAAAATGTGTAAGCAGTAGCGCGTACTTCTCAAGCGTTATTGAGAAAATCGCAAGATAATTTCAGTCGTCAAATATATACCTGTGCGTTGCCGCTTTTACCATGAAGCGGCGGCAGCCGCATTCAAGCCCCGTAATCGCTGGATCGCTGGATCGAGTCCCGTTCGTCAGTTTCTTTTTTTATTTTCAACACAGTCATTTTCTTTACTATTTATAATACAATTGATACAATGGGGAAAAATACGTGTAATCGGATGAACTTTTATTAAGTTTACAATGTTATTTGGCCGTCTACAAATTTTTATTATCACAAATAATATAATATTCATAACTATCGACTGTAAACGACCAAACGCATTAAGTGATACTGAAAATGCATGCTTGTCCCAGTCTTCAAAATTGTTCGTATTTGATCGAAAAAGGACGAGAAACTGCTTCTCGTGAAGACGCTATTAAAATACACTCGATACTGCATGATCAGTTATCAGCGCCGATTTTGAGGAAATGCTGTTATGAATGCTTTGCTTCCAAATTATCGGCTGAAAGAGAGGTTTTTGAAAATGTTAACGAGGTTTGTTTTTCCACGGACAACCTCAAAAGACCTTGCGTATGCGGAAACAACATTTATTCTATGCAGCTGGTGCCGTTTAACTTTGCTTTCCATGTTTTTACGATAAATACCATCCTGCCATTGTAGTCGTAATGTCGAAAGCGACGATTAATTGTATATCTTTCGAAAGCCGTCTGTGCCGGTCAGAACTTGGAGGTAACAAGTAGTTTCGGGCTCCTTCCAGGTATAAGGGATTTCTCAAATCACGGACAAGCATACATTTTCAGTATCACTTTATGCCTTTGGTCGCTTACTAGTCGATATTTATGAATATTATATTATTTGTGACAATAAAAATTTATAGACTGCCAAATAACATTGTAAATTTAATAAAAGTTCATCTGATTACATGTATTTTTTCCATTATATCAATTGTAATATAAATAGTAAAGAAAATGACTGTGTTAAAAATAAAATAAAAAAACTGACGAACGGGACTCGATCCATCGATTACGGGTTCTTGAACGCTACCCACTCGGCTGCCGCCGTTTCCTGGAAAGAATGGCCACGCACAGATATAGATATTTGACGACCGAAATTATCTTGCGATTCTCTCAATAACGCCTGAGAAGTACGCGCTACTGCTTACACATTTTGTTGTCCTAATGGAATAATAATAATGTCATGTGATGAGGGCCTCCCGTCGGGTATACCGCTCGCCTGGTGCAAGTCTTTCGATTGGACGCCACTTCGGCGACTTGCGCGTCGATGGGGATGAAATGATGATGATTAGGACAAAACACAACACCCAGTCCCTGAGTGGAGAAAATCTTCGACCCAGCCGAGAATCGAACCCGGGCCCTTAGGATGGACAGTATGTCGCGCTGATCACTCAGCTACCGGGAGCGGACTCCTAATGGAATACTAAGAGTGTACGAAGTTTGCAGTAAATCCGCATTCCAAACGTCGTGGCCTCCCCTTGTCAGTGCTTGATGTCTTCGTCCACAGCGACGGCATCTTCTAACGGCATAACTGTCCGTGTCACAAGGTTAAAATCGTGCTATAGTGAAATGAAATGAAGAGCATGATAGAGAAGTCATTTTGAAGTCTTGGCCATCAAATTCGCCTGGTCTGAACCCAATGGGACACTTGCTGGACGCTATCGTGCTCGCTAATATCGGCCCATAATTTACGGGATTTGCGTGACCTGTGCATAAACATATGGTGCAAAGTTCTTCTGTACACCTGCCAAGGACTTGCCGAATACATACCACGCAGAATCGCTACTGTATTGCGTTTCAAAGATGAACCAGAGCGATATTAACCAGCTGGTCATTATCTTTCCGCTCATCAGCGTAGCTGTGAGCGTGCGAGTAGCAACTCTTTCTCTGTTCTGACAGTTGTAAAATTATTGGAGTAAGCAGCGAGTACACGTGCTTATCCTACTTCCATCACGAAACTTTTATTATTTATACATTCTCTATCAGTGTAACTGTTTTTCAAATTTCGTAACTCACGAGCGTGTCTTAATTTGTCAAGGAGCTGTACCAACGTAGAAGTTGTCGACACAATTTTTGCGTTGTGGGAAATGTATGTGAATTTTGATTCATTTTATGCTTCGTGGAATTTATAGGAGCGTATAAAATGCAAGTAAATGATAAGGCTGCAATTATGTTACAGGATTGAAAACGTCGTGTTGTTTATCAGTGGCCTGCCAAATTCTTTATCAGGACGTAGATAGTATTGCGTAGACGGCTAATCCTTTTGCCAGAGATAAGGCAAATTTTCTTGCGTCCGCAAAAAGTAAACAGTAGTTGTATACATACAAAGGCCCTTGGAAAGTTGACGTGCTGTCCAGATTACGTGATTGATTGTTATACCCTTTTATTTTTCACGACACGATAATACAAGCATTTCACGGTGTCATGACCGATTTCAAACTGTCAGCTCTCATCTTCAGATTGTGAAGAAGAAAAAGAAGGTAACAAAGAGTCATTAAAGACGCTATAAAATCTGCCAGCTAATTATCTAGACAATGATTTTAAAAAAGACTGAAACTCTACATAGACATTTAAACATTCTATAATAAATGGAGATTTATGTTTCAGAACGAAGGACCCTGATAAACTACTGAACGAACAGAACAAGTTTTCCACCGACACGTATTTCAACATCTACGACGAAGAAAAGAACTTCTCACAACTACCACTTATGTTACAGTTTTAAGTGGAGTTTTTAACTTACCGGCTATAGACTGGGAGACACACGCAATTAGGACGGAGAGCAGGGATAGAAAATCGAGTGAATTTTTTCTAAGTGCTTTATACGATTCGTGAAGATAACATCTTAGACCTTCTGGTGACAGACAGACACCAACTTTCCGACTTAGGTAGCTACAGGGAGTATGTGGCCATAATCCCGTTACTGCATCACTGAATATGGTTGTAAGTAGGGATACAAAGAAAGGCAGGTAGATCTTTCTCCTTAGCAAGAGCGACAAGGAAGGTATTTCAAAGGGACTGATGGCCCTGTAGTTTGGTCCCTTTACATCCCAAATCAACCAACCAAGCAAAGAGGTTTCAAATTACCTGAGCGCTCAGCTCGAGAATTTCATCTCCAGCGATGACAACGTTGAGCATCAATGGACAAAGTGCAGGAACATTGCACATTATGCTCTAGACATGGGTGTGCCGACCAAAGTTGTGAGGATTGGAAAAGGCCCACCACGATTCGACAGCGATGTTAGAAAACCGCTACAAAAGCAGAGAGAGCTTTAGTGCGAGTTTAAATGTAGCCAAACCCTCACAGACAAACAAACGTTGAGCGAATCCAAAATTAACGTAAGGAGAGCCATATGTGAAGCGATAGATCAATTCGAAAGTAAAATTCTGTCTACCGGCTTGACAGAAAATTCTAAGAAGTTTTGGTATTACGTTAAATCAGAAAAGGATTGAAGCATCTGTCCAGACAGTTTGTGAACACAGTGACATTGAGAAGGAAGGCTATACGTGACATTAAACGTTTCCAAAGTTGTTTCACAGAGGAAAATCGCACAGTAGTGCCTCTCTTAAATCGTTGCACGAACGGCAAAATAGCTGGCAGTGAAATAAGTGGCCAAGGGATAGAAAATTGCACAACAGAGGGAATGCCACTAGAACTGACGGGATACAAATGCGAGCCTACCAATACGGTCCTACATAAAGTATGCGAAAGAACTTGCACCTCATATAGCAGCTGTGTGCCGTAGGTCTTTGGTGGAGCGAAGCATTCCTGATGATTGGAAAAAGGCACACGTTATTCCCGTTTTCAAGAAGAGCCGTCGAACAGACATACAAAACAATAGGCCTGTATTCTGACGTCAGTCAGTTGTAGAATTTTGGAGCATTTTCTATACTCGCGTATTATGGCATTTCTAGAGGTTGGAAATCTCTGTAGGAACCAAAACGGATTTCGGAAACCTCGATCGTGTGAAACCCAGCTCGCTCTGTTCGTCCACGAGACCCAGAAAGCAGCAGCTACAGGCGCCCAGGCATTAGAGATCAGAAACGAGCTCCGTATACTCACTTTAAACTCCCCAGCAAGTCCTGTGTCGTCCCTTCAGAACTCGCCAGCTCCACGAGACCCTAGACTCGACTCGTGAGTCTTCGCCCCAGCCCACTCAACACCTGAGTCTGTTGTCGGAACAAGTGGACCCGATTCGCTCACAAGGGCAACTCCACATCGCACCCCCCCCCCTCCCCACTTCCCCCCCCTCAAATTTGGTGGTAAGAGAGCCCAGTATACAGCCCGTCAAAAGCTGAACACAGATCAAGCACGAAAACAAGAAGAGGGTGTACTGGACTGTGAAAAAGAAAGCAAAATAGAAACAGTGAAGGATCCAAGTACAAGAAGGGCAACATGAGATAATCTGTCAGAGCCGCGGTGACGCGGTTAAGTGGTCACGGTGTTGGATTGCGAAGCGGGCGAGCCGTGCTCGAAGTTCCCTTGTACTATTTTTTTTTTAATTTTATTTTTTCCGCTGTTCGCTGAATTCAGATTTGTCTGTGTCCTGGTGTAACGTCCGTTTGCAACAGCGAGATGTGGGGACGGGACTATAATGAAAGATGATTCTGCATAACTACCCTAGTAGCAGTCAAAAGAAAGTGGCTTTCGAATGGGAAACGCTAGCGTACGATGATAAGCGACAAGTAAGTCGAATCCTCCACAGGAAAACACGACTGGTGTGTCATACACGGCTTTAGAGACAGTAAGTCTGTCATATGATAGGAATCTCGTATCGATTCACATAATTTGTACGCTTGGTGAATGAATGAGATATGCCTCCTTGCCAGAGCTAGGTGTTCGTATGAAAGTGATGTGATCACTCTCAAGGAAATGGTGAAAACATAATAATTTGGTCACATAAGCTGCAACAACAATTACTCTCTATTCTTTCAAACATATGTCGAAGTTGCTTACCGTTTTGAAAGTTCTGACTCTTGAATTCCGTTGTTGCACCATAGTTCACACCGTTTATTTGTTCTTCTCATTTCTGTGAGACGTCTATGTCGTATCTCGCCTGGTCTCTCAATTCTTCAGATTTACTTGCAACAGTAATGTACTCTTACCACATGACTCGTATTCTGTAGCCAGTGTATAGTATGAGAACTACCAAGACTACTGAAAGTGAACAGACATTTCAGTGACCAGACGGACACTTCATAATGTTGTAAAAAAAAAGAAAAAAAAAAAAAAAAAGGCCGGCACGAGGGAGTTTTGAATAAAGTTCGTCCGCTTAGCAGTCCAACACCATGAGCACTTAAAAACAACGCCATGGATCTCCCATTTCGCCCACTGTTGCACTTGTTAAGTTTGGACTGTTCACTGTTTATATTTTGCTTTTTGCTTTGTTTTCACTGTTCAAGATACCTTCTTCTTGTTTTCATGCTTGATCTGTGTACAAATAAATCTCAGAGGGATGTGATGGCGAGTTTCCCTTGTCAGAAAGGAGAGCGAGCTGACGAGTTCGCAAGTATAACCACAGACTCACGGCGTTCCTGCTACATACGCAACTATTTCGAGAGAAATTTCCGCTATTAAACTGTAAAATACCATTAATTTGTTTCGCACAATCATGATTTCGGATTGATAGCCACCTCAAATGCAAATTGAAATGTCACAAATATCCGATATGCCTAAATTGCAGAAGTGAGTTACAAGATGTACACGGAAAGTAAGGTCCGATTTGGCGCGAAATATAAACCACTGTGAAAATCCGATGGAACTTTGCACAGATGTGTTAGGCAGTGTCTTTAGTATGCCTGTCGATGGCTTCACATCGCTCTTTTTCGTTCAGAGCCCAAAGTGATCATGTAGAAATTCCTAAAATAACTGTGTCTCCCGCTAAGTATGTGGATCTGATGAGAGATTTCGCCTGAAGCTATGCAGCCCACATAACATAAATGCCATGCGTTTCTTTTTGCAAGACAATTCTCAGCCGCATTCTGCAGGGGCAATGAAGATGCTCCTCCAGCGTTTTTGATGGGAAGTGTTTGATCACTCACAGTACAGCCCTTAATTGACTCCTTCTGATGGTCATCTCTGCTCACATGAACCACTGGCTATGAAGAAAATATTTTGGCACAAACAACGAAAGGCAGACCAGCGTAGAGAATTGGCGGAAAGCACACACCGCTGCTTTCTGTGAGGAGGGTAATGGAAAGTTTGTACAATCTTGGACTGCATAACTGTTGAGAATAGAAAATTTTTGATTTTCAGTGTGGTTTCCATTTTGCGACCGATCGGACCTTACTTTCCGAACAGCCCTCGTATAATACCAATATAAAGACTGACTGGTTAGCAGTGAATATTGTTTTGTTCATACATACTTTTATATAGATACAACGTTATTGAAGACTGATGTAAATTTATTTTAATATTCAGTACCTATTCAGAGAATGTGTAACAATTAGTTGACATATGTACAAACATTCAAAGTGTTATCGAATCTGTAATGACAGTACCAGAAAGCATGACATGAGGATGAAGTGCCATCTCTAAATGCTGATTAATCATCAAAATAAATTACAGAAATGAATAGTAAGTTACATAAGTTGCTGTTAGCCCATAAATGTAAACCGTCGTGACCAAATGAATACAGAAATAGCAAGCTTTTTTGTCACAGTGATATAACAGTGACGTTGCTGTGTGTCCGTTTTCGTTTTACACAGCATATGTGTTTTCCCATGGTGGAGGTGGAATAAACAAGAATACAACCACTTTGTTTGCATAGGACGAAATTTGTGTTTTTCTTCCGAAGCATGGACTGTAGCATGAAACTTCTTCCCTTTTCATAAATGCTGAAATTTAAAAATAGTTTTGATTTGTTAAAATTCGTTAAAAATTATATAAAAATCATGTCATCTTAAGCAATGTATAAAACCTGCCTATGACTGTTCTTTTGGCGAATACAGGGAAGTATGAGTAGACAAGAGATTATTTCAGTGCACCTACAAAACCTCGACCTCCGCCTGCCGTTGCCCTTCGTTTCACTGACAACGCATTGGGATCGTTACTTCACCGTTTGCACCATTTGTGCGTTTAGGTATAATTTTAATCTTTTCTGTAATTATGTAGATAGTTACTTGGCACATTTTATAGGCTCTATAATGAGTCTTTGTCTCCTATTTATTTATTAGCAGCCTGGAGATGATTACTGCCTGGTCAAAAAGTGTTACAGAGGTGTAAAATGCTCATCTCATTGGATGGTAAAAATCAAAGTTCAAAGACTTTTGTTGGCACAGAATGTCACACCATTCCGAATTCCATATTTGTAAATCGGGATTAGACGAAATACAGTGACGTTCTGATACAACAACAAGAGAAAGTCATTATGACAATTTTTAAACGTTTAGAGACAAGCTGTGCTATAGAATCGACAGTATGCTACAAAAGTAGTGACCCACTAGAATGCATCAGTGGGCATCAGCAGAAACTTATTCTAGATGGGACAGGACTGTAAAATTGCCTGTTTTTTACATAACATTTGTTAAGCTTGAGAAGTGTCAGGCCCCAAGAATTAAACTTGACAGGAAGTGCAGAAAACTTTAATTTAAAAAGGTTGATAATTATGCTGTCAATGTTGTTTGAGGATAGATCACTTTTATATCTAAAACATAAGCACATTCCACTAGTGTATGAAACTGCAAAGTACTTTTTACCCTGTTAATATGAATGTGATCGCCATCATTTTGATTTAATTACCTCACAGTAAGTCCTTCTATGATCAGATCCACCGTACATGATGAGTTACGAAATAAAGATGGAATTTTTTTACAAACAATAGATTTTTTTATTCGTATACCAACGACGTTAGGTTGACACTGTTAATTAAAAACTAAAACAGAATAAAACATTTCGACAGAGGAAATCCTATTGGATATCAACGGAATATCTAGGAAAAGTGCCACTGATTAATTACAAAATGTAGAAACAGGAACTAACATTTTATAAAGTACTTATTCAGTATTGATGCCATCTACACCACTTATTTCATACACAAAACTGTACATCTGATCATGTTAATCGGTTGTATTGCCCTCTGATCTCTTCCTTATTATTTTTTAATGTTAACTGGAATTATAAAAGATGGTTTGGTGAAGCATATAATGGAAATTGAACATAATATGTTTTGAAAGCTACATTTTTGGGATTGTTTTGGTAAAGCGTAACTCAGGGCCAGCATTCGAGGAGATGAAGGCTGTAAAACTTCCAAACAACCATCAAACTACTCGGCAGAATAACAGCCTAGCAGTGCACCATGGTGGTCTTCGTGTCCTCAATTTGACACGTTACTGTGCAGGCATGGCAACTCAGTCGCTGCTTGTTTCGCTGTGTCAAGATCCCAATTTACATATTCGAATGCTCGACCTAAATTTAAAAAATATAAATGACCATGAAATAATGGTGACCTAATCTAGTGATGTTCCGCTGAATAAACTTAAGTTTCTTAGTCAAGACTGATTAATTCCACGTCTGCAATTCTGAGGTAAAAAGAGTTAAATCAAACCTACTAACCAGCTGAAAATCAATAAAGCTATGATCACTCTCGTCCTTTATCTTTACTCAAACGTGCAAAAAGCAGGACAAAGACAATTAGATAGATTTATTCTCTGCCATTAAATACAGTTCGTACAAGTAAGTAATACCGGTGTTGTAGAATAATAAGAGGCTTACACATGCATCCATAAATCCAACCAGTCACTCGAAGTACAACAACGAGTCGAAACCAAGTAAATCACTTAATATTGTTAACAAACCAGACCAAAACATGTGTAGGCCAGCTGTGAGAATTGAATGTAGTCCCTGTTGCTCTTCTCGACCAATCTGAACAAAGTATATTTTTGATAGGCTCGCGCCCATGGCGTGTAATGGCGGGTTATAGATATGTCCGATCAATTTTTAATTATTTATTGCGGGATAAATGAAAATCTGCGGAGCATTGCGAATGCACTGAATGAGTGGGAGCATATGGGGCTACTATTGTACATATTAAAATAAAATTGTAGTGAGGAACGTGGAGCAAACGCTACACTTACACAGAGCGTCGCAGAAAAACGGGCCTACTCGGATACAGCGAAACAGGTCAAGGACTATGTTGACATTTCGCGCACTGTTCATATCCTGAAAATGGTGTCTTGTAGGTGGCCACCGTTGTTACGTTGACACAAAGACAGGATGTGATGTAAACCGTTTACGACACGTCCAAGCATCAGGGATGTTTCTGACCGCTGCACGAATGGTGTCTTTAAGTTCTGTAATTGTGTTTAGATGTCTAGCATACATCCTCTTTCTCAGGAACCCCAAAGGAAGTAATCACAGACCGGTAAGTTGGGAGAGGTTGGAATGACGTGATTACCAAACATTCTGCCCATTGCTGCCATTGAAATTTGAGCACAATGAGACATAGCGCCAACTTGGTGAAACCAATTACTGCAAGAAACTGTTGAAGTTCAGATTCGAAGAATATATAAGCCGCGCAAGATACCGCTGAGATGCGACTGTGGTTGCTCATCCATGTAGATCATCAAAAAAGAAATGGCCGATTTTGCACACTAAAGAGACAGCGGAGCGTACTTTGACTTTCTGGCGTCGTCGCACCATTAACGGCAGTTTTGCTTGTTGACATAACCACGGAAATAGGTCTAGGCCTCGTCACTCAGCCATAGCAAATTTAAGAAGCCGCCGTTGCCCCTATTTTAGTCAACAGTTAAACGGACAATCATTCGCTTTACGTAATCACTTTCATTTAACTGTTGCACAACCTGCACCTTTTGCAGCTGCAACTTATAAATCGTTCCGTAAAATTCTGTGCACACTACTGCCGCAGTTTGTCTCACAGAATGCTTTGGACTGCTGGTTACAGCATTTTGCACCTACCTCATTTTTTTCTGTGACTGACAACTTTTGGCACTTCCTGGCGATTTCAGCTTAAGTGTATCTCCTTCAAAGTTGTTTTTTCCGATAGCGCGGTTGCGTGTGCCGATGTTACAGGATCATTCGGTCTAAGGTTGCAACGAGGACGATATTCCCGTCTAGCAGCAGCAACAGTCATAGTTTGTGTAAAAAGCCGCCGGCCGAAGTTGCCGTGCGGTTAAAGGCGCTGCAGTCTGGAACCGCAAGACCGCTACGGTCGCAGGTTCGAATCCTGCCTCGGGCATGGCTGTTTGTGATGTCCTTAGGTTAGTTAGGTTTAACTAGTTCTAAGTTCTAGGGGACTAATGACCTCAGCAGTTGAGTCCCATAGTGCTCAGAGCCATTTGAACCATTTTTTGTAAAAAGCCGTCAGAGCCACAGCACGTTCAGGCCCCCTCCAGCGCTCCATCTCAGCAAATGACGTACCTGCCTGAAACATATGACAAACATTCAGTGTTGCCAATAGTACCAGTCCACTTTCAGAGACAGGCTAAACAGTCCGTTTTTCTGCCACATCCTATATGTTGTCAAGTGGTGCCACAAATTTCTCTTCTCCCCAATTCTGTTCACTACCTCCTCAATAGTTATGTGATCTACCCATCTACTCTTCAGCATTCTCCTGTAGCACATTTCTAAAGCTTCTATTCTCTTCTTGTCTAAACTGTTTATCGTCCGCGATTCACTTGCATACATCGCTACACTCCATATGAATACTTCCAGTAAAGACTTCCTGACGCTTAAATCTATACTCGATGTTAACAAATTTCTTTTCTTCAAAAACGCTTCTCTTGCCATCTCCAGTCTACATTTTACATCCTCTCTACTTCGACCACCATCAATTATTTTGCTCCCCAAATAGCAAAACTCCTTTACTACTTTAAGAGTCTCATTTCGTAATCTAATTCCCTCAGCATCACCCGACTTAATTCGACTACATTCCATTATCCTCGTTTTGCTTTTGTTGATGTTCATCTTATAATCTCCTTTCAAGATACTGTCCATTCTGTTCAGCTGCTCTTCCAAGTCCTTTGCTGTGCCTGACAGCAAACTTCAACGTTTTTATTTCTTCTCCCTGGATTTTAATTCCTAGTCAAATTTTTTTATTCTGTTTCCTTTACTGCTTGCTCAATACACAGGTTGAATAATATCGGGAATAGGCTACAACGCTGTCTCACTCCCTTCTCAATCACTGCTTCCCTTTCGTGACCCTGGACTCTTATAACTGCCATCTGGTTCCTGTAAATAGCCTTTCGCTCCCTATATTTTACCCCTGCCACATTCAGAATTTGCAAGAAAGTACTCCAGTCAACAATGCCAAACCCTTTCTCTAGAAATCTGTAAACTTAGGTATGACTTTTCTTAACCTATCTTCTTAGATTAGTCGTAGGGTCAGTATTGCCTCGCGTACTCCTACATTTCTCCGGAATCCAAACTAATACTCCCCGAGTTCGGCTTCCACCAGTTTTTCCATTCGTTTGTAGAGAATTCGTGTTAGTATTTTACAACCGTGACTGATTAAACTTACAGTTCGGTAGTTTTCACACTTGTCATGATCTGCTTTCTTTGGAATTGGAATTATTAGATGCCTTTCGCGGGCAAAGGTCCCGAGTTCGAGTCTCGGTCGGGCACACAGTTTTAATCTGCCAGGAAGTTTCATATCAGCGCACACTTCGCTGCAGAGTGAAAATCTCATTCTGGAAACATCCCCCAGGCTGTGGCTAAGCCATGTCTCCGCAATATCCTTTCTTTCAGGAGTGCTAGTTCTGCAAGTTTCGCAGGAGAGCTTCTGTAAAGTTTGGAAGGTAGGAGACGAGGTACTGGCAGAAGTAAAGCTGTGAGTACCGGGCGTGAGTCGTGCTTCGGTAGCTCAGATGGTAGAGCACTTGCCCGCGTAAGGCAAAGGTCCCGAGTTCGAGTCTCGGTCGGGCACACAGTTTTAATCTGCCAGGAAGTTTCATATCAGCGCACACTCCGCTGCAGAGTGAAAATCTCATTCTGGAAACATCCCCCAGGCTGTGGCTAAGCCATGTCTCCGCAATATCCTTTCTTTCAGGAGTGCTAGTTCTGCAAGTTTCGCAGGAGAGCTTCTGTAAAGTTTGGAAGGTAGGAGACGAGGTACTGGCAGAAATAAAGCTGTGAGTACCGGGCGTGAGTCGTGCTTGGGTAGCTCAGTTGGTAGAGCACTTGCCCGCGTAAGGCAAAGGTCCCGAGTTCGAGTCTCGGTCGGTCACACAGTTTTAATCTGCCAGGAAGTTTCATATCAGCGCACACTCCGCTGCAGAGTGAAAATCTCATTCTGGTTGTAAATGTTTCGTCGAAGGACGAGCGCCATTGGCGTCGTTGACATGTCCTAAGTATTCAATCCTTGTGTTGAAAAAAAGGAAATTTATGCAAGTTATAGTTGAGGCCCGCCTCACTTAAAACTTGAAAGAGACAGCCAAAATTTTAAGGTGTTGTTCTGGTGTACGTCCGGATATGATTATGTCATCAAGATAATTAAAAACAAGAAAGCACCTTGAACGTTACTTGTTCGAAAATTTTTTCAAACAACGCAGGTGCGAAAGCACTTCTAAAAGATAAGTGTTGATACTCAAAAAAGCCGACATGAGTATTCACAACAAAAATTTTCTTTGTCCCTTCGTCCAATGGTGATTGAAAATAAGCTTCTGAAAGATGAGTTTCTGAGAAGAGCTGTCCTCACACTAGGTGATACAAGATGTCGTCTATACCTGGGAGCGGGTAGGAATTTACTGTGCGTTTGATATCTGCACAACGACGAATTTCCCTATTTGGTTTATGAATGAGGACTAAGGGTGATGCCCACTGACTTGCTGAGATTGTTTTTCGACACCAGTGGATTCCAGCTTCTGAATTTCTATAGCCTCGTCGTCGCGTAATGCATGCAGCAGAGCGCTTGACTGCGCCAAAATTGGTGTTGTGCATTTGCTTTCAATGTAATGTAAGCGTGCAAAATCTTTTGCACATCCTAGAATATCGTGTAACAAATGTTGATATTCATCGTAGAATTGTTGAACTGCTGCATGGGAAACTTTCATGTCAATGGCATGCACATTGTCCTGTATGTCTAATCCGAAGGAATCCAATGCGTCCATACCGAAAATATTTGGGCTCATGCATGAGCAGACTACAGTGAAAGGGACTTCGTTAGTAGTGCTTCTGTATTTTCGTATTTTGCAGGTAAACGGCACGTCCCAAGCTCTGAGATGCCGTCGCCGTTATCGCGAGTGACACGCAGACACGATGTTTCCAAAGGTGGTTGGCCAATTTTTTCACATGCATCTAGGTTAAACAACGTGACAGAAGTTCCGGTACCTACACTGAAGCCCAAAGAAACTGGAATATAGGTATAAGTATTCAAATACAGAGGCATGTAAACAGGCAGAATACGGCGCTGCGCTCTGCAACGCCAAGTGTCTGTAGCAGTTGTTAGATCAGTGCTGTTGCTACAATTGCAGGTAACCAAGATTTAAGTGAATTTGAAAGTGGTGTAATAGTAGGTGCTCGAACGATGGGGCACAACACCTCCGAGGTAGCGATGAAGTGGGAGTTTTCCCGTACGACCATTTCACGAATTTACCGTGAATATCAGGGGAATCCGGCAAAACATCAAATCTTCGACATCGCTGCAGCCGGAAAAAGATCGTGCAAGAACGGGACCGACGACGACTGAAGACCATCGTTCAACGTGACAGATGAGCAACTCTTCCGTATATTGCTGCAGATTTGAATACAAGGCCATCAACAAGTGTCAGCGTGCGAGCCATTCAACGAAACATCATCGATATGGGCTTTTGTAGCTGAGGGCCCAGTCGCGTACCCTTGATGACTGCACAACACAAAGCTTTACACCTCGCCTGGGCCCGTCAACACCGTCATTGGATTGTTGATGACTGGAAACATGTTGCTAATCGGGCGGGTCTCGTTTCAAGTTGTATCGAGCACATGGACGTGTACGGGTATGCAGACAACCATATGAATCCATGGACCCTGCGGGGACTGTTCAAGCTGTTGCAGGCTCTGTAATTGTGTGGAGTGTGTGCAGTTGGAGTGATATGGGACCCCAGATACGTCTAAATACGACTCTGACCGGTAACACGTACGTAAGCATCCTGTCTGATCACCTGCATCCATTCATGTCCATTGTGCATTCCGACGGACTTGGACAATTCCAGCAAGGCAATCCGACACCCTACACGTCTAGAATTGCTACAGAGCGGCTCCAAGAAAAGTCTTCTGAGTTAAAACACTTCCGATGGCCACCTAACTCCCCAGACATGAACATTATTGAGCATATCTGGGATGCCTTGCAACGTGGTGTTCAGAAGAAATCTCCACCCTCTCGTACTCTTACGGACTTATGGACAGCACAGTAGGATTCGTGGTGTCAATTCCCTCCAGCACTACGTCAGACATTAGTCGAATCCAAGCCACGTCGTGTTGCAGTACTTCTGCGTGCTCGCGGGGCCTCTACACTACACGATGTTTGGCAGGTGCTGCAGTTTCTTTGGCTAGTCAGTGTAGCTGAAAAGGCGCTGACTGGTTACAAATGTGCAGTGTAATCCACAGTTTGCGGTGTGTTCCCTGAATGCAATTGTCCATTCCGAGTTGTGAAAGACTGTTCTATGATTCCACCTGCGCACTAGGGCGTTTTCGTAAAATTCGAGACTGGGAGAGACGTTTTGCAGTGTGTGGTACTCGATTTAAAAGCGTGTGTATGCATTTTCTGCGTCGTCGTTTGTCTGATTTCTGAGCAGTAGGAGGTGCAGAATCTGAACATAAAATAGATTTCCATCTTTCCTGCTTTACATTATTACCGCGTGGAACAGAAGAGTCATTTGCAGGCAGACCGGTTTTGTATGCCCTGCGCGATGACAAAAATTGCATTCAGCTTAGCTGAAGAAGCAATTCGTCCAATCATGGGTGACGTAGCATTTCAGACATGATTTCACTTTACGCAGAGCTGGGACAGAGCAATTAGCGGTGCATCGGCGGGGCAAACGCTACATGTAGTGTGTCCGGCCGCCTGGTCATCTGGTGCTGACTTGCGCGTACTGTGGCCGGGGCTCGGGTTGTTTTGACTCAAGTGAATCGATAACTGGTAGACAGAAATCTGCCTCGGCTAAATCTTGAACTTCGGTGCATCGATAACTTTAAGCAGTTCAGTTGAGAGGCACCCACATGCCTTTCTCATACTGTGGCATCAAGCAGTCAGCCTGCAAGATGGGTGGTCTGCCAAGCGAGTGGATTTATTCTTATTTCTCAATGACTGATTATGAGCTCTAGTACCCACAATTAAGCTACAAATTATTCTCCTGTTTGAATATTACGCAACGGAAACGGATAACGCACATCTGACTACTAGAAATTTACACACACTTTGCCAATACCACATTTTCTTTCTTACTCAACGACTTTGATCAACACGTGGCCATCACACTGAATATGAATGGCGCACACATTATAAATTCTGGATATCATGACTACACACTATTCGAAAAACAAGGCCATGTCTTTTTCTTTTCACTATCTTTTTTATTCCGATAAATTCTATTATGATTAAAAGATAAACTAAACACACCATTGCATTTTATACAAGAGTTACACATGAGAAACTCCGCCCAGTGGGCATGGCTTTACATTGGTGATTCTCTATCTTATGGTCTCGTAATTATTTAACGCTACAGTGCACTTCCTGGATAGGATGGTGGATCTTTTGCTATATCTCACACTTCGACTCTCACACCCATCATCACGAAAATTTCCTCCAGACCGAGCGGTACAAAAAGGAACATGCATAACGCACTGCCTCTGAAGCTATCTTGCTACTCTCCCATGCAAACGACACATACTTAAATTACATGAAATACATCACACTGGCAACATACATCGCAAAGAATAGTCACAACGTTAGAATCACTTCACTTTCAGCTTTCCCACTTCAATTAGTATTCATCCCAGTTTCACACGACGCTACCCCACTTCGTAACTTTTCTTTCCTACTACGAACTCTGGAGGATATATGCACGTCTTCCTGTGCAATGCAAGCCAAGTGGCGTTTCTGGATAGACGGCTGATTCACCTTGCTTCTCTCTCAGAGTATTAGAGTTTGAATCCATCGTCACATGGGAACATAACACGTAGAGTTATATTAAGAACATATTCGCCACACACGCGAGTCCTCAACTGATACCACGGACGACTACTTCTCTTTATCCTTTGTCTCATACACAGATTGAGACTCACACAGTACTCACCACGTGGAAGTCCTCATCTCTAATTTCAAGTCCTGCACACGCCATTTCTTAAATATTTCCAACTTATAGTACACACGCCAGTAATTCAGCTTAACTTTAGCACTCGCAAGTATTGCAACTTAGTACTAGCACTCGCAAGTATTTCAACTTAGTACTAGCACTCGCAAGTATTTCAACTTAGTACTAGCACTCGCAAGTATTTCAACTTAGTACTAGCACTCGCAAGTATTTCAACTTAGTACTAGCACTCGCAAGTATTTCAACTTAGTACTAGCACTCGCAAGTATTTCAACTTAGTACTAGCACTCGCAAGTATTTCAACTTAGTACTAGCACTCGCAAGTATTTCAACTTAGTACTAGCACTCGCAAGTATTTCAACTTATTGCTACACGTGCTTTCACTGTGACCGTTGGTCACTTCCAAAGATTACTACGATCCCCTTACTATTACCTGCCTGTCATTTAATTCTCCCCTCCCCCTCCCCCAAAAAAGTTGCTGTAATAGAGAAATAATTATTCCAAACTACTCTTAAGTATTTCACATGCATACCATTTTCTCCACTCTTTTGTCTTTACTGAGCACACCTAAGACAGGTCTTACCAACACAAGATCCAGTGCCAGAGTGCTGAAACATGGCCGTTCTTCAGGTCATCTCGCACCTCTGTCGAGTTGGGGGAAGACCATGCTACCGTATTGGTCAGCCACATTTGAGGCGCTCAAAGCTTAGGTAAACTTCATTTCTTTGGTTCCACCAAAGGTGATCAAAGGACCGTCTCAAAGATGATCATATATTGTACATTCACTATCTGTGGTTAGCAGACGACCATACATTCATTGATTTCACAGATCTCACCAAATTTGGTTATAGGGATTTATTTTGTGGGAGTGCACATATGATCAATTAAATAAATAAATTGTCATTCTTTCCTACACTGGTATCCGGCTTCAGTGTATTAGGTGAAATTGAGTTATTATTACAAACAAATTTGTTGTTCTGACAAGTCTAACGAAGAATTTTGTACCTATTTTCAATGTCGGGCGGTACTGTACCCTTTCACCCTAAGGCTAATGTTGTAATGCTTTATAATTTCGGCCCTCAATCTCTGATGTAATAGATTCTGAATAACAGTATCGCGAAGCATTGCATCCTGATAAATTGTACCACAGACGCAATTGAATTCACAGTATCTAGCCAAGGCCTGCAATTCCACAATCGATTCTTTGTAGGACTGATAACTACGATGTTGCATGCGGAAAAATTTATACCGTGCAGCAGCAACGTGTATTTGACTCTCAAAAAATTCGTCTAATCTTGCAATTATAACATCGCAGGGCTGGGTTTGGGGCTCACTGAGGGGAAACAACTTCACTAGGAGGCGGTGGAGTACACTCCTCATATGAAAAGAAAAATGGACGATGTGATTCACATGTGATTTCGCAGACATCGAAAAGTTGAGGCAGCTGTGTTATGTATTCTTTCCATTTTTCCTTCATGTCATCGGACTGTCGTAAGGATGGAGGCGGCAACTGAATTCCTCCTTTAGCTTCTGGCGCCTTTGGCTTCTGAGATGCTTGTGCTTGTACGAGGTAAGAAACTGCTGACCGCATTCTGTTATTTGTTAACTGTGAAACTACACAAGAGATGTTAGACGCTGCTCAGCACTTACAAAAAAAAATGGCTCTGAGCACTATGGGACTCAACTTCTGAGGTCATTAGTCCCCTAGAACTTAGAACTAGTTAAACCTAAGGACATCACAAACATCCATGCCCGAGGCAGGATTCGAACCTGCGACCGTAGCGGTCCTGCGGTTCCAGACTGCAGCGCCTTTAACCGCACGGCCATCAGCACTTACATATTGCTCTCCCTGGTCTGCCACGATTCTTTAAATATTTCAACTTAAATATTTCAGACCGGCCGGGGTGGCCAAGCGGTTCTAGGCGCTACAGTCTGGAACCGTGCGACCGCTACGGTCGCAGGTTCGAATCCTGCTTCGGGCATGGATGTTTGTGATGTCCTTAGGTTAGTTAGGTTTAAGTAGTTCTAAGTTCTAGGGGACTGATGACCGAAGAAGTTAAGTCCCATAGTGCTCAGAGCCATTTGAACCAATTTAAATATTTCAATTTAAGTATTTCAATTTAAGAAAGCTCCCAAAGAAAGCAGGTGTTGACAGATGTGAAAATTACCGAACTATCAGTTTAATAAGCCACAGCTGCAAAATACTAACGCGATTTCTTTACAGACGAATGGAAAAACTGGTAGAGGCCGACCTCGGTGAAGATCAGTTTGGATTCCACAAAAATGTTGGAATACGTGAGGCAATATTGACCCTACGACTTATCTTAGAATACAGATTAAGGAAAGGCAAACCTACATTTCTAGCATTTGTGGACTTAGAGAAAGCTTTTGACAATGTTGACTGGAATACTCTCTTTCAAATTCTAAATGTGGCAGGGGTAAAATCCAGGGAGCGAAAGGCTATTTACAATTTCTACAGAAACCAGATGGCAGTTATAAGAGTAGAGGGTCGTGAAAGGGAAGCAGTGGTTGGGAAGGGAGTGAGACAGGGTTTGTAGCCTGTCCCTGATGTTATTCAATCTGTATATTGAGCAAGCAGTAAAGGAAACAAAAGAAAAATTCGGAGTAGGTATTATGGTCCATGGAGAAGAAATAAAAATGTTGAGGTTCGCCGATGACATTGTAATTCTGTCAGAGACAGCAAAGGACTTGGAAGACCAGTTGAATGGAATGGACAGTGTCTTGAAGGGAGGATATAAGATGAACATCAACAAAAGCAAAACGAGGACAATGGAATGTAGACGAATTAAGTCGGGTGATGCTGAGGGAATTAGATTAGGAAATGAGACACTTAAAGTAGTAAAGGAGTTTTGCTATTTGGGGAGCAAAATAACTGACGATGGTCGAAGTAGAGAGGATATAAAATGTAGCCTGGCAGTGGCAAGGAAAGCGTTTCTGAAGAAGAGGAAATTTGTTAACATCGAGTATAGATTTGTCAGGAAGTCTTTTCTGAAAGTATTTGTATGGAGTGTAGCCATGTATGGAAGTGAAACATGGATGATAAATAGTTTGGACAAGAAGAGAATAGAAGCTTTCGAAATGAGGTGCTACAGAAGAATGCTGAAGATTAGATGGGTAGATCATATAACTAATGAGGAGGTAGTGAATAGATTTGGGGAGAAGAGAAGTTTGTGGCACAACTTGACAAGAAGAAGGGATCGGTTGGTAGGACATGTTCTGAGGCATCAAGGGATCACAAATTTAGTATTGGAGGGCAGCATGGAGGGTAAAAATCGTAGAGGGAGACCAAGAGATGAATACACTAAACAGATTCAGAAGGATGTAGTTTGCAGTAGGTACTAGGAGATAGAGAAGCTTGCACAGGATAGAGTAGCATGGATAGCTGCATCAAACCAGTCTAAGGACTGTTGACAACAACAACAACAACAACAACATTTCAACTTATATATTTCAACATAATACAGACACACGAACACGCATATGCACACACACACACACACACACACACACACACACACACACACACACACACACACAAAAGACTTCAATAGAAGGAAAAAAATTGTCCTGCTATGTTGACCAAAGCTCATTGTTTCGCTCCCTTTTTCTCGTTTCCAGTCTGTTATGTCTTCCTTTGCATGCTGCGTGGTTTCTTAGTGGAAACAGGAGTGAGGAACAGGTGCCGCTCATGAACAGAGAATTCAGATATTCATTTATTCTCATCTAATAGCTAATGGTAAAAATAATACATACCATAGCTTTTTTGCTGAAGTTTCATAATCAGTTGCTAACAGTAGATTTGAATGTAGAAAGGTTTATAAATCTGTTAGTCTTCCATACTATGACTATTCAGAAGATGCCGAGCCCTGGCCACTTTGAAAGACTGTGTATATTATTCAACTTGCAAACACACAAAAATGGGCTCAGTGCACGAATGTTCAAACTTACGTACACCCGCCACTGGAGCTCCGGAGAGCGAATGCTTGCATCTCATTGGCAGCAGCGTAATCGTTCGTGGCAGCGCCCTAGTGCCATGGTGGCGGCTTCAGGAAACGCGGCGGCGTAACTGGCGGCCGAACTGGCTGACCGAATAGCGGCCGATACCGCACACACCAGGTCAGTTTAAAGGCAGACGTCGAAGAAAATCAGAGGCGTGCTGTTAAGATTTGTTACCAGTAGGTTCGGTCAACACATGAATATTATGCAGGTGCTTCGAGAACTCAGATGGGAATCCCTGGAGCAAAGATTACTTTTTACCGAAACACTATTGAGAAAATTTAGAAAGTCAGTGTATGCTGATGACTGCAGAACAGCTGTATTTTCGCGAACGTACATTTCGTGTACGGGGCGTGAGCCGTGGATGGCTCGTGATCCCGCCATCATGTATTGTACATCCTGTTTTTAACGTACTTCCACCTCACTACGTTGATTTATACGAGGTCTATCCACAAAGTACATTACGTTTTCGTTTGTGTCCGTTAGGGGCGGGACTAGCGCGGCCATCTTGGTCTCATGGCATTCCGCCGCTCAGTCGGCATCCTGCCGTGCTAGTGAGAGGTTCGTGCTGTACTCCGTTGAGTTACTGTGACAGTTTGAAATGTCAGCGTTAATTGAAAATGCTGCGAAGTGTGAAGTGCGTGCTGTAATAAGGTTTCTGACTGCAAAAAACTATACACCGATAGAAATCTATCGGCAGCTTTGTGAAGTGTATGGGGACAACATAATCACTGAAGGTGGAGTGCGTCAATGGGTCATAAAATTTAAAAATGGACGAACTAACGTTCACGACGAAGAGCAAGTGGAGGACCCAGCATAGTGACTGCCGAACTTGTCGAAAATGTCGATGCCGCGGTACGTGAAAACCGTAACTTCACAATAACAGAACTCTCTATGAGTTTTCCACAAATTTGACGAAGTTTGTTGCACGAAATCAGTACCGAAAAGCTTGGTTACCACAAATTTTGTGCAAGATGGATACCAAAAATCTTGACAGAGATTCACAAAAGTCAGCGAGTGGCTGCAGCATTAACGTTTTTGGACGCTTACGAGAAAGATTGCGACTCATTACACGATCGCATCGTTACTGGTGACGAAACATGGGTTAAGCATGTGAACTGCGAGACAATATTGCGGTCAATGCAGTGGGGCACACAAATTGCACCCAAAAACCCAAGAAATGCATGCAGACAATGTCGGCAAGGAAGGTGATGGCGACTATCTTTTGGGACAGAAAAGGTGTGATTTTTGTGGATTTCCTGGAAAGAGTCACTACAATAAACTCTCAAAGGTATTGCCAAACTCTGCAGAACCTCAGAAGAGCAATACAAAGCAAGTGCAGGGGAAACTTGGGCTCAAAGATCTTGCTGATTCACAATAACGCCCCGGCCCACACGGCAAATGCCACTCGTGAAGTTCTCGAATCTTTTAAGTGGGAGTTGTTTGCTCATCCGCCGTACAGTCCCGACCTGCCACCGAGCGACTTCCACTTATTCCCAGCAATGAAGAAGTGGTTGGCTATGCAGCGTTTTGATGACGACGCACAGCTTCAAGAAGAGGTAACCACGTGGTTGAAGGCGCAGGCGGCCGAATTTTACGACGAAGGAATTTCCAAGCTCGTCCATCGCTACGATAAGTGCCTTAATTTAAATGGCAACTATGTAGAAAAGTAGTATTTAAGTGTGGCTTTCATCTGTATATGATAAAAAAAATTTCCAGTACTTTATTTATTTTTAATTCCAAAACGTAATGTACTTTGTGGATAGCCCTCGTATTACTACTGCTGGGTTGCTGCTTTGCCTGACCTTGAGCGGCATTAGCAGTGTGTATCGATATATCCCCTCTCGTAGTATTTTTGCTTGACTGCTATTACTTCCCAGTCACTGTCTGTCATAGAACAGTTGGGGTGGCTAGTTCGGGTTACAAGTTCGGGTCCGCTAGTCAGTTGGAACACGTCTGGAGCGCAGTCCGGACTTGCCAGTCGGGGAGTTGCAATGCAGCACTAGTGCAGTCGGGTTGGAGCAGCTGTGACGTATGCGTCGACATGGCTCGCTCGACCATTGCCGCCATGCATCACTTGAGCCGGGCCACGGTCTTGATGGATCGTCGATCGGTCGTCCTCCTGGACGACATGTTATGGCTCGCCAATCGTTCATGAGTTAGCTGTGTGTGTGTGTATACATCGACTCCCAATTTGTCTTCGTGCGTGCTTAGTAACTGTTGGGCACCTTTCAGGTCTTCGTGCAAGCGTTTGTCAGGTTGTGTGTGTAGTTGCCGTTATTTCTGTTGAGGACTATTTTAGGTGTAGTTGGCATTCACGGCAGTGCTCCGTCTCATCGGCGACATGTAATTTGTTCTCTGAGCACTTCTGGTCCCTTTCAGTTACCATCTTGTGGAATTTGGGTCGGTCTTTTCCTGGTGTAGGGATGTCGTTTACGCAGTGGGCGTGTTTCCTCAGCATGGTTGGGTCCGAGCCAGTATTTCCGCCATCGTGTGTCTGGAAGTGAGTGGGAGACGCACCAGCAGTGCAGTCGCGACGGAGCAGCAGTCGCGGATGGACCAGCAGTCCAGTCAGTCGGTTTCTGTGGACCAGGGAAGTTATCTCCGCGCAGTGCAGTCGCTGGGTCCGCTGCCGGTCCCTGCGCAGTGTCAGAGCGAGTGTGGAGCTGTCCGAACGCAACGAGCTTCCTGGTTCACCGACCCAGGACGTCAAAGTTGAGTGGTGTTTTAGGTACGCAAGCCTCGTCGATTCATGTTCTGGTTCGTTTCGGTGGTTTGCTGTTTAGGAGGTTTTCCTGTGAGCAACACAGTGTTTGTACATATTTGATTGTGGATAATTACGTCTGTAATATTTTGTGTTTGAGTTCTCATGTACCGACTGGTGGCAAGCAAGTCATTGTCGGTCAGTCTGTGGCTGTCCACTGGGTGGATTCCGATGGATCAAGTGTAGTTGGGCACACCACCTGTCTCGCTTAAGTGAACGAAGGCAGACCGACCTCCCTGGAAGCTTCTGAGTGCCAGCGGTGTTTAGTTATCTGTTGTCAGATACTTTAAAATCAAGGCTTATGGTTATTTTTTATTTTCTTAAAAATTTTGCTAAATTAATTTTTAATTTTATCTTTCAATCTTAAACTTTGCGGCCATCTGCCTTTAAAAGATTATGGTAATATATTTTAAAATTTTGAAACTTAATTGTGGTCTTCAGTCATTGGTATTGCACCTTGCATATGTGTGTTCTATCTGCTTAGCCTTAAGGTTTCCACATAGCTGTGATACTTTTTTTATTTATTGATTTACCTTTTTAATTGCATTTTAATCTTGTTGATTTTTAAGATTTTTTATTGTTAAACATTCTGGCCTCCTGCCTTTAAAAGTCTATGGTAATATACTCTACAATTTTGAAATTTAATTGTGGCCCTCAGCCATTTGTATTGCACTTTGCATATGTTTGCTGTTTTTTTATCTAAATCATTTTATTACTATCTTAACTGGATTTTTATCTTGTTGATTTGTTAAGGTTTCTTGTTTGGAAGCCTTCAACAGTGAAAGAGTTGCATTTGGTAAAGGTCTGACTTTGTGCCGCTTTGGTTGTGAAGGTTATTAAACTACAATAAATGAGAATTAGAAGGAGAAACTGACCTCAACCTTTGGCCCATTACACAATCCTATTACCTGTTCTGCCCAGCGGGTTTAGCGGGTGTATCAGACCGCAAAGACAAGATAACAGAAATTAGGGCTCCTATGGAGGAACACAGACAGCCATTCTATCCTCACTCCATTTGTTAGTGCAACAGGAAAGGAAATGGCTAGGGGTGGTACAAGATACCATCCATCATGCACCATACAGTATCTTTTGGAGTGTGTATGTAGATAATGATGTGGTAATACATGGGATCCCTTCGCCCTGAATGCGCCAGTGGCGATTCATGCCATGTACTCCACACAAGATATCAGAAGGATTGTGCAGCCACTCTAATCAATGTCTGTTCCACGACCAATCGAAATTCGAGGTGATGAGGCAATACGCTGCAGATGACACAAAGTGCTACAGTTTAAAGTCAAGCACTGTCACACCAGTCTGGAACGATAGAGAAGAGATGGCTGTGAGAATATGTCAGCCAATTGCACACTGACTGACCTCTCTCCAGGATGACAATGCTACAGCAGCGGCCCTTGTGTGAAGAGGGCATAAGTGCTGCGACCCACTGGCGACGCCCCAGTTGAATAGCAGCTTCAAGATTAGCAACTTGGATAGAAGTGTCAATGTCATTACTTCACTTGTACTGTCTGTGTACTATAGACTTGATTGTTTATACTGAAGAAGATTGCTTATTTTGTATGTCGCCCTTTGCTTGCGACACTTCTCTGTAATTGTCAAAGTTAAGTATTGTCATTTATTTTTTGTAATAAAACTCATTAATATGATTTGTTTGAATGTTTGTCTAGCAAACCTAGTAAGCAGGCTTCCTAGACGCCACATATTTGAGGGTGAGCATGGAGACATAATACCAAGGAGTCCTACGTTTAGTGGGACTGAGCTCAGGTGACTTTTGAGAGGACATGTGAGAGGAAGAGCATAAGGAGTACTTCAAATCTTTCTTACTTAGTTTTGCAATCTTCCACCTGTCCTTAATTTGATGTGGCGCTTGAGGATATCACAATGATTAAGCGAGAGCCGAGGGCACAGTAGCTGTGGCGATATGAGCACAGCCTGCATTGTTACTGTAATTCCATCCCTATCCCTGTGACGTCAAAGATAACTTTATGCAACGTTGACAGTCTCCCTCTGACATGATACCCCAATTTCACATATATAAATTGGCAGGAAAATAAAAAAAAAATATATCATGATCTACAAACTGCCCGATTGTGTTAAGAGTAAAACAGCACAAAATACAAAAATCTAAAATGATTGACCTATCATATTTGTCCTCAGTGCAAAACCCAAAATGGCTGACCTGTTCACATCACTATTCAAAACGGCAGTCCAAGACGACTGACCTGGGAATATGAGCTCAGTCTCTGTGATATCATAATCCAAGATGGCGATGGCGATCCAAAATAGTGGACTTGAGAATATGAGCACAGCCTGCATGGTTTTCATGTCACATGTATAGAATCCAAGATATCCACTCTGTTTCCCCTCGTGTCGCTGGTCATTTATCAAATCCTAGAGCCCATTTGAAAATAATCACAGCACAGTTCTAAGTTTCCACTGAGCCTTTAGATTACCCAACATGCTGAAACTTGTAGGACAACACGTCTGGAGAGGCCACAACGTGTACACAGTGCTTTACATTCTGACCTTGCTGATGTGGGGCTATTAACAGTATTCTAGGTTTCTCCTGATGATGCAGCCTGTATGGTTGCTGGAGTACTGTCAAAGTTTCAAATTGATAAAATGTCCCACAGATATGTACTCGGAGAATTTATCTCTTTGGTAGCTGCCGCACAAGGGAGACTCGTACAGCTGTCGACAACTAAGCTGCCCACACATAGCTGTAGACGATGGCCACCTCATCCCAAGTTTAGAACCTAAGAACCCACTTGCCCCAAGTTAAAAAATGTAAGAAATTCAAAAATCCAAGACAGTAGTTCCAATTTCCACCATTAGTATACTGTTTGTGATGACACTGTAAGTCATCTCCCCCAACACACAGTTCCTCTCACATCACAGCCCACATGTCCTAAGTTAAAATGGCAGGAAAATTTGAAAATGCAAGAAACGTATTTATGCTGTAACTCACATTGAAAAATGGCTGGAAATTCAAAATTGCCCAAATTAAATGATCAATAGCCTACACATACATTCTGGAGGGCAAATCAAAAATTCAAGCATACTACTTCTGTGGAAGAACATGTGCAATATCTCAGGAGAAAAAAAGGTACTATGTTTATAAAATACACTATCAGGATTTTACTGTGTTGGATGGGTGCAGACATTAAATGAAGTGTAACCTGTCTGCCACAGTTCTGTCAAAAACACACAAATATTATATGTACACCCACCATGCACCCACCACATTGAGTGCTAGACAGCATTCGCTGCATAGTGAAGGTATACATCAAAGTATCTGGCCTGCACACTGACTGTCAGCTGCTAGTGGCTGTGGCACCCGTATAGGCCTGCGTTTCAGCAAGCAACAGTACGCAGTGAGACAAGCCACCTGTTCATATCAGTTACCGGTGTGTATTATTGCCCTAGCTGAGCATTTGAGTATATTACTTTAATCTTTTATTTCATGCATTACGTCATCATAGGATTTGTCGACCTGGAAAAAGCGTTCGACAATATAAAATGGTGCAAGCTGTTCGAGATTCTGAAAAAAGTAGGGATAAGCTATAGGGAGCGACGGGTCATATACAATATGTACAACAACCAAGAGGGAATAATAAGAGTGGACGATCAAGAACGAAGTGCTCGTATTAAGAAGGGTGTAAGACAAGGCTGTAGCCTTTCGCCCCTACTCTTCAATCTGTACATCGAGGAAGCAATGATGGAAATAAAAGAAAGGTTCAGGAGTGGAATTAAAATACAAGGTGGAAGGATATCAAGATACGATTCGCTGATGACATTGCTATTCTGAGTGAAAGTGAAGAAGAATTAAATGATCTGCTGAACGGAATGAACAGTCTAATGAGTACACAGTATGGTTTGAGAGTAAATCGGAGAAAGACGAAGGTAATGAGAAGTAGTAGAAATGAGAACAGTGAGAAACTTAACATCAGGATTGATGGTCACGAAGTCAATGAAGTTAAGGAATTCTGCTACCTAGGCAGTAAAATAACCAATGACGGACGGAGCAAGGAGGACATCAAAAGCAGACTCGCTATGGCAAAAAAGGCATTTCTGGCCAAGAGAAGTCTACTAATATCAAATACCGGCCTTAATTTGAGGAAGAAATTTCTGAGGATGTATGTCTGGAGTACAGCATTGTATGGTAGTGAAACATGGACTGTGGGAAAACCGGAACAGAAGAGAATCGAAGCATTTGAGATGTGGTGCTATAGACGAATGTTGAAAATTAGGCGGACTGATAAGGTAAGGAACGAGGTGGTTCTACGCAGAATCGGAGAGGAAAGGAATATGTGGAAAACACTGATAAGGAGAAGGGACAGTATGATAGGACATCTGCTAAGACATGAGGGAATGGCTTCCACGGTACTAGAGGGAGCTGTAGAGGGCAAAAACTGTAGAGGAAGACAGAGATTGGAATACGTCAAGCAAATAATTGAGGACGTAGGTTGCAAGTGCTACTCTGAGATGAAGAGGTTAGCACAGGAAAGGAATTCGTGGCGGGCCGCATCAAACCAGTCAGTAGACTGGTGTCTTGGCAGTCATCTTCATATGACATAACATATCTGGGACACTAATGGACGTCAGTTCTGCACCACAATTTATGGGAAATGTGTAAACGTGTGGCGCGCGATGCCTCTGGAAACCTGAAAGAATCCTCTGTAGCACAGCTTGTCTGAATACTCGATCTGCTAACAATCCCATGCAGAGCGCAGTGTAAGTCATAACAGCAGACTCCCACTGTTACGACTGTCCACAAACTTGACTAGTAAAAGACTTCTCTCACACCCTTCTTGAAGGAAACACGCCTGCATTCATCGGAAATGATTTAGAAATCCTATGCAAAGAGCCTATGTATACTCCACGCTTATTAATGCGTATCCTGCAGACCAATGCAACTATCCCTTTTAATTTCGGCGCTTCTCCCTTGGAATATCTTTTATGGGTCGATTTTGACACGAAACTCGCTGATTTCGATGGAAAATTGACTGATTTGCTGTATGTACGCACCATAGTGTGTGTGGTCCATTTCCTCTTCTGTTGTTTTGGATAGTTTTCGTCATTCGTTTAGGCTTATCTCCAACCTGTTGTTCACATACCTTTTTCTTGAATCTTGCTGGTTCACTTTTCGTTGCGCTAACCATGATTTTTCCGAAGACGGTGTGGTTTTTGCAAGCATTAAGGTGATATTCTGTGTGTTCGTCTCAGTGTCGCTACAATTTTCTATTTCATTTCAGTTCAGAAAAGACCTACATACATACTCTACAAGCCACCTTATGGGCGCTTAGTGGCTTGTAGCTTGTATTACTGACATTAATTCCCTTTCTGTTCCACTCGCAAGTGGAGCGATAGGTGAATGACTATGTGCTTCTGCAAGAACCACGATTTATGCTGTCTTCATGGTCATTATGTGAGATGTACGTTCCCCTCAGTAAATCTCAGAGCTTTTCAGATTTCAGTAAAAACGATTAAATGCTGTGACCGGTGGTCTTAGCTCCCATCCTCATACCGTAGTCATTGTCTTGCACCACCGTATCGTCAGACATGGCATAAAATACATCAAATCATCAAATAACGATACTTTAGTGATGGTGGAATGAGTGTATACATCTGTATATGTTCTGATTGTTGTTGTCTTTGAAGTCCTTACGTTAGATGTGCGTTAGTGGCTGTACATCGTTCTGCAGACAGTTGCACATGTATGTTCCTCAAACTTTCTGAATAATTTTTCATGACAAGAATGCCTGGACAATTCTGAATTACTTCGATAGCTTCCTGTCGTCCCAGTGCCTCACTAGGAAGTTCATCGCGTTAGTTTATAAAAAAAAGTACGTTGGGAAACAGCTGCTGTGGAAGATGCATTTTGTCCTCTTTCGAATTTTTTTCGTAACCATTTGATGTCACGTACCTCAAGAAAACTACCAAGGGTTTATGTCATGCAGAATCGATGATGTATTGGGTGTCTTAAATTGGTAGAATATGTGGAATTCGTTGACGTTGATGTAAAGTAATAAGTAAAAGGGGAATGCTCTCGGATAGGGCAATAACATGCGATGGTAACTGACGAGATCAGGTGGCGTTTCTCTCGGGCTACCGGTGTTGATTGGTGGTTCACCACAGGTCTCACTGTCACGAGCAGCTGACACAGTATGCTGTTCCAGATAGTCTGACATACACTATGTGATCAAAAGTATCCGGACATCTCTAGAAACATAAGTTTTTCATATTTGGTGCATTGTGCTGCCACCTACTGCCAGGTACTCCATATCAGCGACCTCAGTAGTCATTAGAAATCGTGAGAGAGCAGAATGGGGCGCTCCGCAGAACTGACGGTCTTCGAACGTGTTCAGGTGATTCTGTGTCACTTGTGTGATACGTCTGTACGCGAGATTTCTACACTCCTAAACATCCCTAGGTACACTGTTTCCGATGTGATGGTGAAGTGGAAATATGAAGGGACACGTACAGCACAAAAGCGTACAGGCCGACCTCTTCTGTTGACTGACACAGACCGATTGAACATTGGAAAAACGCTGCATGGACTGTCCAATCACGGTACACAATGTGGCGATCCGATGACAGGGTGTGGGTATGGCGAATGCCCGGTGAACGTCATCTGCCTGCGTGTATAGTGCCAACAGTAAAATTCGGAGGCGGTGCTGTTATGGTGTGGCCGTGTTTTTCATGGAGGGGACTTGCATCCCTTATTGGTTTTCGTGGCACTATCACAGCACAGGCCTACTTTGATGTTTTAAGCACCTTCTTGCTTCCCCCTGTTGAAGGGCAATTCGGAGATGATGATTGTATCTTTCAATACGATCGAGCACCTGTTCAAAATGCACGGCTTGTGGTGGAGTGGTTGCACGACAATAACATCCCTGTAATGGACTGGCCTGCACAGAGTCCTGAACCGAATTCTATAGAACACCTTAGGGATGTTTTGGAACGCCGACTTCGTGCCAGGCCTCACCGACCGACATCGATACCTCTCCTCAGTGCAGCACTCCGTGAAGAATGGGCTGGCGGTTGAATGTATGTCTGCGAGAGTGGAATCCGTCATCAAGGCTAAGGGACACCATACTGAATTCCAGCATTACCGATGTAGGTCGCCACGAACTTGTAAGTCATTTTCAGCCAGGTGTCCGGATACTTTTAATCGCATAGTGTATATCTTCACTGTGTCGAGAGTGCAATATCGCATCATCTACCACTGGCCGGCGTTGGGGCACTCAATCAGGTACCGCCTCTGCATCTTTCCAATGAATGGGGCTACATTCTGCTGATGGTGGCAAAGGAGTTCTTTAGTCTTGGAATGTGTCGTGCAATTACGCTTTTGAACTCTTCTCTCGTAATATGCTATTCTTTTATCCACCTTATCTGTTTGTATCTTTGTTTATGGTTGCAGTTCTATTTGTAAATTACACTACTGGCCATTAAAACTGCTACATCAACAAGAAATACAGGTGATAAATGGGTAGTCATTGGACAAATATATTATACTAGAACTGACATGTGATTACATTTTCACGTAATTTGGGCGCATAGATCCTGAGAAATCAGTAGCCAGAACAACCACCTTGATACGCCTGGGCATTGAGTCAAACAGAGCTTGGATGGCGTGTACAGGTACAGCTCCCCATGCAGCTTCAACACGATACCACAGTTCATCAAGAGTAGTGACTGGCGTATTGCGACGAGCCAGTTGCTCGGCCACCATTAACCAGACGTTTTCAGTTGGTGAGAGATCTGGACAATGTGCTGGCCAGGGCAGCAGTCAAACATTTTCTGTGTCCAAAAAGGCCCGTACAGGACCTGCAACATGCGGTGGTGCATTATCTTTCTGAAATGTATGATTTCGCAGGGATCGAATGAAGGTTTGAGCTACGGTTCGTAACACATCTGAAATGTAACGTCCACTGTTCAAAGTGCCGTCAATGAGAACAAGAGGTGACCGAGACGTGTAACCAATGGCACCCCATACCATCACGCCGGGAGATACACCAGTATGGCGATGACGAATACACGCTTCACTTCGATGTCGCCAAACACGGATGCGAACATCATGATGCTGTAAACAGAACCTGGATTCATCCGAAAAAATGACATTTTGCCATTCGTGCACCCAGGTTCGTCGTTGAGTACACCATCGCAGGCGCTTCTGTCTGTGATGCAGTGTCAAGGGTAACCGCAGCCATGGTCTCCGAGCTGATAGTCCATGCTGCTGCAAACGTCGTCGAACTGTTTGTGCAAATGGTTGTAGTCTTGCAAACGTCCCCATCTGTTGACTCGAGACGTGGCTGCACGATCCGTTACAGCCATACGGATAAGATGCCTGTCATCTTGACTGCTAGTGATACGAGGCCGTTGGGATCTAGCACGGCGTTCCGTATTACCCTCCTGAACCCACCGATTCCATATTCTGCTAACAGTCATTGGATCTCGACCAAAGCGAGCAGCAATGTCGCGATACGATAAACCGCAATCGCGATAGGCTACAATCCGACGTTTATCAAAGTCGGAAACGTGATGGTATGCATTTCTCCTCCTTACACGAGGCATCACAACAACGTTTCACCAGGCAAAGCCGGTCAACTGCTGTTTGTGTATGAGAAGTCGGTTGGAAACTTTCCTCATGTCAGCATGTTGTAGGTGTCGCCACCGACGCCAACCTTGTGTGAATGCTCTGAAAAGCTAATCATTTGCATATCACAGCATCATCTTCCTGTCGGTAAAATTTCGCGCCTGTAGCACGTCATCTTCGCCGTGCAGCAATTTTAATGGCCAGTAGTGTAGTAACAGCTATAACAAGTCATATGTTTTTGGCTTGTGTAGTACCTCAAGTACATACGGCAAGAGTAAGCCATTATCGCTTGTTTTTCCCTGGGCAACAGGTGAAGAGTTGAAATGGATGTGTGGACGCAAAACAGTTAGTCTATACTGACAGGGATAGCCCACTTAGTAGTGCAGTTACGACTGTGCAGAAAACATCAGGTCGTAAAGTTTGTGGTGTGTTTGGGTGAAGACTGTTCAAAAGAAAAAGCAACCAACACATTGATGTGTGTACATATTAAGGTACCACATACAAAAGTATCTGCACTTACACTCATTTCACCCTGTATAAATATCGTTATTGCACTCTCATCATGACAGTTTGTTGGTACAGATTTGCGTCAAAATATGTGTAACATTCGAACTTGATAATTGTTTTATTCGTAGTAAACTCTTGGTAAATATTATAGCAGTTGTTTGTAGTTATGAAATGTGTTTATTGTTTAGTTTTGTGCCTCATATTGAAATTATCATATATTTGTTTGAGAAACAAAAACAGGTTTCTGTTCTGTGGTCATATCTAGTTTGTTTTATTTCTGTTTACAGACTGCAAAGCTTTCAGGAACTTCTGCTACATCTTCGACATGTACCCTCACAAGTAAGTATAAAGTCATTTGCTTTAATTATTTACCACTTATATATCCATATTACATAACGGCTGAGGAGGATTGTGCTTGTTAAGCTGCGCTCTTGGTGATCAGAAAACTGAGCAGAAAATGTAACTATTTTTTTCAGTCATACAATTGATATATGAGCTTTATTTTAATGTCTTACACGTCATGAGATAAATCAGGAACTTCGGTAATATATAACGAAAAGTACGAGATCCGAAATGTAATGCCAGATAAGGAGCATAAAGTCATTCGAGGCAAGAAGAAAAAGCAGTCAAAGCTGGAGAAAGAACAACACAAGTGGACTTGCAATAGTATTTATAGAATTTCCGTGAAGGGAGGGAGTTCCCCCAAGACTGTTTTACTTTCCAAATCAGAGCGAAAGAAAGAGCAAAATACTTTAAACCCTGTACGTGTTGTAAAATACACTTCCAAGACAAAAAAAGAGGCACCACGAAAGAAATATCCGAATGCAACGAAAATCAGTAGATGTGATGAACGTGTAGACCCAAACAAATAATTAAAATTTCAGAAAAATTGGATGATTTATTCAAGAGAAAGAGCTTCACAAACCGAGCAAGTCAGTAATGCGTTGGTCCACTTCTGGCTCGCATGCAAGCAATTATTCGGATTGGCATTGGTTGGTGGAGTTGTTGGGTGTCCTCCTGAGGGGTATCGTGCTAAATCTGTCCACTTGGCGCGCCGGATCATCAAAATCCCGAACCGGTTGGAGGACACTCTCTATAATGCTCGAAACGTTCTCAGTTGTGGATATATCCAGCGACCTTGCTGGCCTAGGTAGAATCTGGCAAGCACGAAGACAAGCAGTAGAAACTATCACTGGCTGTGGGAGGGCATTATCTTGCTGAAATGTAAAGGATGGTTTGCCATGAAGAGCATCAAAGTGGATCTTAGAGTATCGTCGACGTACCGCTGTGCTGTAATGGTGCTGCGGACGACAGTCAAAGGGGTCTTCCCGTGAAAAGAAACGGCACTTCAGACCTTCACTCCTGTTTGTGGGGCTGTATAGTGGGCGATAGTCCGTTTGGTAACCGACCGAATCCATGGCACCTCAAGACACGTCTTCGCTGGTCATCGAGACTCAGTTCGAAGTGGGACATCACTGAACTTAATTCTATTCCAGTTAATGAGTTTCAAGGCCAAATGTGCCAGACGCCACTGAAAATAAACTTCTTGGTCTACAGAGGCATTCGGCGTAAGGGGCACCATGAACTTAGCCCCCTTTCTGTGAGCCAGCTATTGAGCGTCCTTGTGGTCACTGAAGCACCGATTGCATGTCGGATCGATGATAATGATGAATCCGGGGCTCTTAGTGCATCTCTGACGATTCCTCAATTCTATCGTCTCTCTAGGTCGACCGCTTCCTTCTTGATGCTGTGTTTGGCGATTATTTCCCCATTCCCAGCAGCATCGCTCGAGTGATTTGCCGATTGCTCTGACTGGCTTCTTTGAGCCCAACCTCACGTCCTCTCTCAAATACTGACAACTGCTTATGTTGTTCATGCGCCTGTCCAACTGAGTACACGGAATGATTTCGCAAAGCCTTTATGACCTGCTACCGACATGCACCCTGCTTATTGTCTGTACCTGCCACATGGTGAAATTATGCTGCAGCGTCACACGTTCATCCATCAGCTGCCAACGTTTGTAATTTTGTGTGTTCAATCGATACCTGTATGAATTTTATCCCATAATGTCTCAACATATCACAAATCCTTTTGTAATACAGCATCTCAGGCACATTCGATATTGATGCAATGAAGCAACACTTCCCTATTCAATGTATTTTTATTCAGCATGATTGACAACTCAGTAGCGAAAGACCACGGATTTGTCAAAACTACTCAGTCCAACAGCAAACAATACATGCTTATGGGCGTCTTCTAAAGCCCAACATTCTGGCGCCAGTGTTTCCCACGCAGTCTCCCCCCCCCCCCCCCCTCCCCCACACACACACATACACACACTCCTCGCAGTAGAGCAGAACTCCTGGAATGTGCAGGTACTTGTACCGCTCTCGTCAGCCTCCCCTGGTGTTAGTCTGCTGGTGGCTTCGGTGTTTCTTGCTGTGCTGACGGTGGCGCCGTGGTTGCTTGCCCAGACTCTCCACTTGGTCGCTGTGGCATTGCGAGTGTGGCTGTGTCATGATCCTCACTAGATGTCAGCCTATGTCAACACACAGGCATAGCTCGTTCAGGTGACACCGTCTGTCGCTTGTCTTTATATTGTGTCTGTACTGTATGTGCATCACGTTTTAAAAACTTGGATGGACCAGAGTACGGGGCTCTGCATCCATCCTTAACTGCATGGCTAGCACGTTTTCAGATCTCTGTGTACGAAAATATTATGCTCCCCATGGCGTAATAATAGTAGTAGTAGTAGTAGTAGTAGCAGTTTTAGTAGTAGTAATTTTAGTAGTAGCTTCATTCAACTGTAGATTTACAAGGATATAGGACATGTCAAAGTATTTACAAATTTAGATCAATTTAAAATAAGCTAATTCGTATAGACGTATATTTACGGACTTCTGGTTAGAGGAAATCATTAGATTTACTCCTGGTATACAATACTTTTTTTACAAATAACTTATTAAATAATGTAATGCCAAATTGTTCACTCATATCTCACTATCACTCACTGCACGCACACGCACACTGGTGATATCTGGGCCATTTTCTGTACTGCAACTTCCCATTTGCTATCCTGAAAAGCTGAGTCAGCATCTCTCCATAATGAGTGACATGTTGAGCTCAGAAAGAGGAAGATGTGTTGGTATTGTGCTATGCATAGCTTGGGAGGGGGGGGGGGGGGGGGGGGGGGGAAGTATTTCTAGAAAGGAATAAAAGAAGGAAAAAAACATAAAGTGAAAGTGTTATGTGGAATGTTGGATATTTTATAATCATTATTATTATTATTTATTTGTATAACATTTTTTATCAAACCCCTACTCTGTTTTAGCTAAGTAATCCTTCAATGTATAAAATGTATTGCTAACAGGTACTTTTTAGCTGCCTTTTTAAATAAGTGTATTTTCGCAATTTCATTCATCTCTTTTGGTAATTTATTGTACAGTTTTATTCCTTGGTAGAAAATGCTGTTTTGAGTTTTATGTTTATTTTTTCTTGGTAAATGTAAGTTGAGTCTATCTCTTGTTGCATGGTCATGGACAGAGCTGTTTGTGCAGTAATTACCAATGTTATTTTTGATGACTGGTAAATGTATTCACATGGAGCAGCTAAAATCCCCGGTGTTCTGAACAGATCCTTACAATGAGCTCGACTAGTATTTTTGGTTATTATTCTTATGGCTCTTTTCTGGAGTTTGAAAATTGTGTTCATATTTTGTGCATTTGTGCCCCAAAAAAGAATGCCGTAGCTAAGAACTGCGTGTACATATGAATAATATGTAACCAAATGCCGGCAAAGGGCATGGATCGGATATCTGGGCCTTTGGTTGCTGTGGTAAATATGGCAGTTCTGTGTGTCTCGTTATTTGTTGTGTGCTGTCGACGCCCGCGTATCTGGCTTACACAAAATGCACAGACCATATGAGACTGGGCGCCGTTGCTGAAGTTATAATGAATCATCCTCCTCTAACTTTACCATTTTTTATAGAGATAACCGATACCATGCATGCTATCGATTCTTGCATAGGTTAAAATTATCTCAGCTGCTTCATTAAAAGAATTCATATAATTTTGTATACAATGTATTATATTTCAGGCTAAAATGTATAAAAAAGAAATTGTGTTACAATCGATATGTACTAACAGTTAAAATTACTCTTTTTTTAGAAATATTTGAAATTACGAAATTTCTGGCATACTTAAAATTCACATTATTAATTGTACAATCTAATGCTATTTATTAAATTTATTTCTAGATTGATTTACAAAATAATGATGTATTTTAGCCAAGATTCGTCTTTGGTAAAGAAAGTTTGTAAACCCTTTCGCTTCGTAAACTCTTTAGAATAATGTGAGTACCGCAGAATGTAAGTAGTGGTGGGCATGCCTCTGATGGAAGTAGACGTTTTCTAAGTTTGTCACCACCAATGTAATTATTGGTTTTTTTTGAATGGGGAAAATGTAAAAACCGTGTGATGTTGAAAGATGTGACAAAGAATAAAATTCAAGAATAATACAGGCAAATCATCATCAATTATTTAGTCATCGAGAACCTACAAAATCGAAATTTCAGCTGCAAGAATGTACCCCGAGAAAAGACTTTGAGCCATCGACAACAACAACGAGATAATGAAGATAAGAAAAAAGTTATTCTTTTGCATGTCTTACGCCTCTCGAAGCTTTCAAAATTTGTGCAAAGACAGAGAATTTTAATAGTGATATGTGGGAGGGTAAGATTACGAAGTCCAACTGTCTTTGTTACAAATGAGCGCAGCTTTCAAAGTCCTGTGTCAGTGGCCTTCCACCCCACTGCTTTCCATGTAGTAGCAGGTTGTGTGGTGGCACTGGAAAAACACAACTTGGACAGATGCAGGAATAGGATTGATTCTAACTGTCTTCCGTGATCCATAGTAATGTGCAATGAACAGTGGTATCCATGTCGTCAAAAACGTTCGTGTTACTGTCTGATGATTGGTACTTCCTCTGCCCACTTGGTTTATATGCCTGTCACAGTAAATATCTAGAGATATCATTCTCATGAAGGCAGTGGACCCACAATATCTATGTCTAGATGGAAGAACCTGCTTGTCGCCTCTGAAAACTCTCCCACACGTGTGCCCGTCTTACATTGCTGACACGCTATGCATTTTCTTGCCCATTGACGACAATCTATCTTTATGCTGGGCCACAACAACCTTTTTGTCCACAATTTAACGCTTGTTTTTGCGCTCTGGTACGCTAGGTTATGAATACTATCAAAAACTACTTTACAGTGCCGTAGACACTGGCGAGCAGATTGATGCCGTATTCCTGGACTTCAGGAAGGCATTTGATACGGTTCCGCACTTACGTTTAGTGAAAAAAATACGAGCTTACGGAATATCGGACCAGGTTTGTGATTGGATTCAGGATTTCCTAGAAGAAAGAACACAACATGTCATTCTTAACGGTTCAAAATCTGCAGATGTAGAGGTAATTTCGGGAGTACCGCAGGGAAGCGTGATAGGACCTTTATTGTTTACAATATACATAAATGACTTAGTTGACAACATCGGTAGCTCCGTGAGGCTATTTGCAGATGACACGGTTGTCTACAAGAAAGTAGCAACATCAGAAGACTCGTACGTACTCCAGGAGGACCTGCAGAGGATTAATGCATGGTGCGACAGCTGGCAGCTTTCCCTAAACGTAGATAAATGTAATATAATGCGCATACATAGGGGCAGAAATCCATTCCAGTACGATTATGCCATAGGTGGTAAATCATTGGAAGCGGTAACGACCGTAAAATACTTAGGAGTTACTATCCGGAGCGATCTGAAGTGGAATGATCACATAAAACAAATAGTGGGAAAAGCAGGCGCCAGGTTGAGATTCATAGGAAGAATTCTAAGAAAATGTGACTCATGGACGAAAGAAGTAGCTTACAAAACGCTTGTTCGTCCGATTCTTGAGTATTGCTCATCAGTATGGGACCCTTACCAGGTTGGATTAATAGAAGAGATAGACATGATCCAGCGAAAAGCAGCGCGATTCGTCATGGGGACATTTAGTCAGCGCGAGAGCGTTACGGAGATGCTGAACAAGCTCCAGTGGCGGACACTTCAAGAAAGGCGTTACGCAATACGGAGAGGTTTATTATCGAAATTACGAGAGAGCACATTCCGGGAAGAGATGGGCAACATATTACTACCGCCCACATATATCTCGCGTAATGATCACAACGAAAAGATCCGAGAAATTAGAGCAAATACGGAGACTTACAAGCAGTCGTTCTTCCCACGCACAATTCGTGAATGGAACAGGGAAGGGGGGATCAGATAGTGGTACAATAAGTACCCTCCGCCACACACCGTAAGGTGGCTCGCGGAGTATAGATGTAGATGTAGATGTAGACATAACTTCTCCACCTCAAGAGGCTTGGTGCTGGTTTTGGAAATATCACACCAAATCATGCCGTTAACCTCCAATAGCCGCACCTGATCAGGCTGTAGCCATGTTGAACCATTTTGTAAATATTCCTGCAGCCTCTATCAGTAGCCTGTGCTGTGCTGAGTTATTGTAATCAACTGTGCACGAGGTAGCTTTAATTCGTGAGAAGAAATCAGCTACTGCATTCTCTGCCCCTTTTATGTGCCTTATGTCCATTGTGGACAGGCTGATAAACTCAAACTAGAGGAATATGTGATGGGTAACAGCTATTCTTGTACATGCTAAAGGCAAGCAGGATAGGTTTATGGTCCGTGAAGATTACGAAAGGCCTGGTCTCGATGGACGGGCGGAAGCATCGCACAGCTTCGTAAATGGCTAATAACTCCCAGTTGTAAGAACTCTACTTCGTTTGTGTCTCTGTGAGTTTACGAAAGAAAAAAACCAAGGGTTGAATGTTTTGCTACATATTGTTGGCGGGCTGCGCTGGTTGCTTGCTGCCTAGCATCTACCACTATCGCTAACGGTGTGTTGTGAATTGGAGGATAGTTTGACCTTTTTGAAAGTTTTTGGATTTCCGGTGTACATGACAGAGTGCATTGGCCCATTGTGTTGTTACCTGACAGCGTTGTTGTCAGCAGTGCTCGAATTTTTGCTGCCAACGGTGGGTGTCAATGGTAAAAATTCACAACCCCTAGAAAGCAGTTGATAATCCGTAGGGCGCGGTATTCCCTTCATTACATCAATCTTGTCTTTTGATGGACAAATACTGGTTGCTGAAGCAGCATGTCCACGGAATATTACTTGCTTCTGTTGCAGAGCACAATTTGCTTCATTGACTGTTCTACTGCATTTGCGTATCATGTCTAACACCATTCTGAGGTGTTCGTCGTGCCGTGCCATTATCTTCGAAAATACCAGCATGTAATTTGAAATACACAAAGCATAAATTGAGTCCTTTGAATTATTTGTGTATGAACCTTTGCCATATCTATTTGGTGTTCTTCAAACAGAATGGCATATCCAAATGTTCAAAAAGGTCAAACAGATTTACACAACAATCTTGGGTATGTCTTCTTCCACTACCAATATCTGATTGTAAGCTTTCTTACAATCAACCACGCTACAGACTGGCAACTGCAAGTATGTTTGTGAAATTTCTTGTATTCGGTCCAGATAGTAGCCTGGAATTATGTGTGCATTTAACGTGCGGTAATCTCTGCAGGGCCTCCATGTGTCGTCTTTCTTCTTGACCAGATGCAGTGGTGAGGCTCATGGGCTGACTGATCTGATAACCCCCACATGCAGCGTCTCTTCAAACTCCTCTTTTGCTGCAGCAAAGCAGACAGATGCCAATCTTCTCGGCTACCAAAAGACTGGCTGACCAGTGACATCTTAATATGGTGGGCAGTATCAGCAGCATTTTTCTCATCTGGTCCCCAACTTTTTGTCTGTTCTCCTATATATTTGAACTGCAGGGTAGACATATGGTGTTCGCTGTGCGTTGGCCTACAGAACCTGTTATGACTTCCCTGTTCATTTTAATCTTTGCCTTATTAAGAAGCCGGCCATAGTGACCGAGCGATTCTAGGCGGTTCAGTCTGGTATCGCGCGACCGCTACGGTCGCAGGTTCGAATCCTGCCTCGGGCATGGATGTGTGTGATGTCCTTAGGTTAGTTAGGTTTAAGTAATTCTAAGTTCTAGGGGACTGATGACCTCAGCTGTTAAATCCCATAGTGCCAGAGCCATTTGAACCTTATTAAGATTTATCTTTATTTCTTGCTGACTAATGAAGTATGCACTTAATATGGGCTCCAGCACATCTGCAAGCATGACCCTCCACTTGCACTTCTTGCTGAAACCCAGGTACACTTCACTTCACAGTATCCATATGTTTATTATGGGCGAACTGTTGGCTGCCGTAAGATTCTTATCTTAGCTGACTGGTAACACACTCATGTCCGACCCTGATTCAACTAGACAGCAATGGTTGGCTATTCTGTCGCTTACAACCCTCATGACAACACAAATAAGCTTGACTGGTTCTGTGGGCCAGCTGACTTTGATTACTGGACCAAATTAGAACATGGTGTCCTGTTGAACTTTGTTCGAATCATTTCTTACTTTTTCAGGACTCGTGTCTCTTTCTTCTTTTGTATTGGGCGCTTTTGCAGAGTTTTGCGGCCAGCCGCGTGTGTTGGTGGGCACTGAGTTCGTGTATGTACACACATGGAGATGTGCGTCTTGTGGCCCATTCACCAGAATGTCTGTGGTACCAACACACCATGTTTCAACAACAGTATTGTGTCATTTTCTCACCAGCTTGATTTTTTTCTGAAACGATGTCTTCCTACAGTCTTCCTTTTATTAGGTCTGGGTCCTCCTGTCCACTGTAAGTGTCGACACTTGCTTGTGTAGCGCGTCTATTTGAGAGTGATCTGGATGCCTTGTCTGAGAATCTAATGGAGACCTGTTCCGGCATAGTATCAAGCGTCGGCGTGACGGCCTGGAACGTAACTGCAAGAGAAGGCTGTGATTTTTTTTTTTAGAGGTGGAGCTCCTCCACGCCCACACCGGCATGATGGCCAACACAAAAGGTCTACTGCCATCTCTGCATAAGGGTTAGTATTCACTAAAGTGAGGTGTCGCAGGATGTGGGTACTGCGATGTTTGCGTACGTCTGGTTAGGATTAACCATTAATACGCGCTCATCTGGAGATAGATTGGTCGAAATCTGACGAAGGGTAGCAGTTTGAAGGGCAGAGGAAAAAAAGTGCCAAAGCAAGAGCCAAGGGAAAAAAACCTCTGCGAAAGTTAGGTCGGGCGGCAAGAGCAGTAGCGGTTGTCTTGCTGCCTGCGATAGGTTGTGCAAGGATAGGCTTTGTTAGTAGTGGGTATCATGCATGTCGATACCTTGACATGTGCGTTTGTGCTGCTCGGCGGCTGGCGCTGGGTGCTGGTACAGAGTCCTCGTTCAGCGTCCTGCAACCTGCAACAGTTAGGTTTGTTATCGGTCTTGTGTCCGATAGGTCATATACCGGAGGCACAGTGTGAGGGAGTGTTGGCAGATTGTTCGTGCGTCTGTGGGCGAGCTCGTCGGTGTCCCTGCTGTGGCCTGTTGGTCGGCTCCAATAGCAGCTGGTAGTTGCCAGTCAGTGTTGCTGATATGCAGGGGCTTACCGGCGTTTGTCGCTGTTTGCGTATGTTAGTTTACCATAGGTGGTTATGCCCTAGCTAGCAGTGTCTTTGGCCGCTTGTGTTTCCACCTGTGGTTGTGATCTAGTTTCCCAGAGTGAGGATGAAAGGATTGTTCGAGTGTCTCGAGTTCCTGTATAGTCGTGTGGCGTGTTTCTTGAATACTTCCTTGAGGGTATCAAGGCGGTATTCATGGTGAAGATCCACGGTGCGTGTGTAGCGTGGAGCATTGCTGATGATTCGTAGCACCTTATTCTGTATGATCTGCAGGCGGCGCAGTCGTGTGGGAGCTGCATATCCCCTGACGGGAGCTGCGTACGTCATCAGAGGTCTAATCAGTGTCATGTATAAGGACCTCGACACCCTCCTATTCAGTGTGCTTTCCTTGTTGAGCATTGGGTAGAGCTGTTTGAGCCTCGCGTGCGCTCGGTTGGCAACGTATTTGATGTGGTCCCCCCATGTAAGTTTCCGGTCCAGCCAGACACCAAGGTATCTGACTTTCTCTCGGAAACGTATTGGGCGTGTATGTAGTGTTATCGGTCTACAGTGTTGGTGTTTGCGCAGTAGTTTCGGTCTGCGTGTGAACAGAACTGCTTCGCACTTGTCGACGTTTACTTTAATACGCCATCGCTCCAGCCAAGGCTCAGCTGTTCTGAGTGCTGTCTGTTTTCGTGAGTTGATGTTCGACGGTTTCCAGTCTTGCGCGAGGATGGCTGTGTCATCCGCGTAGACGGCTAACGTCGTGTTTCGTGTCGCTGGGTAGTCATTAATGTACAGGTTAAACAAGATGGGCCCCAGAATGCTTCCTTGGGGTACTCCAGCTTGGATACCGTGTTGTGTTGATTGTTTATCCTGCACGTTAGTGTTGAAACATCTGTTCGTGAGATCTGAGTGTATGAGACGTACGAGTCCGTCTGGGAAACCAGCTTCGCTTAGTTTGCGTATGAGTCCGTTGTGCCAGAGACGATCGAAAGCCTTTTCGATGTCTAGGAACACGGCCCCTGTGGCTTTGTTCATGTTGTAGCCGTGTGTTATATGTTCGACTAGGCGGAGGAGTTGTTGTGTTGTCGAGTGGTGATTCCTAAAGTCGAATTGCTCCGGTCTTAGGTTGTCGTTGGCGATGCAATGCCTAGTGATACGTTTTAGTATTACCTTCTCAACAATCTTGCTGAGCGAGCACAGCAGACTGATAGGTCGGTAATTTTGTGGGAGGGAGTGGTCTTTCCCTGGCTTTCTGAACATCAGGACCTTGGCCGCCTTCCAAAAGTCAGGGAAGTGTTGGTGTGTCAGGATAGCATTCGTTAAGTGTGTGAGGTATTCTACGGCTTTATCCGTGGACTCCTGGAGGCTGTGAGACGACGTGAGCCAATAGAACGCTTACTGGGACGATACCACGTCAGGAGCGCCCCTGTATGAAGAGAATACAAGCGCCGATTCAGTTAGCCTTGGCCGCACTAGAAGAAGAGTCGTGACTTGTGATCTGGGAGGGTCGTAACTTAAATAATGGCAACTATTTATTCACAACTGATACAAAAGAGTTACATGTTTGCACCTCTTACTGCCCTTCAAAGTAGTCACTAGCGTTGTGTATAACCCGTTGCCAGCGATGCGGACGACGTAGTATAGCGTTAGCAGAACCTGTTCTGTTGATGGTGTGAATGGAACTGTCTACTGCCTGTCGAATCTCTGGAGCTGTTCTGGAGCGAATGCCACGAAGTGGTTACTCCATCTTCGGAATCAAATCAAAGTCACAAGGACTTACGTCTGGGGAGTAAGGTGGATGGTACAATACTTCCCAGTCCCATCGACCGAACAGAGCAGCCAACGCTTACACTGTATGCGCCCGTACATTATCGTGCAAAATGATGCGTGGGTTGCGCAGAACGTGTCGCCGCTTCTTTCGCAAAGCTGGTCGCAGGTGATGCTCCAAAAACTGTGCATTGACGGTCTGCCGTGGAGGAACGCAACCCACCCATCGTTTTGCACGACAATGCGTGGGCGCAGACAGCACAAGCAGTGGCTCCTCTGTTCGGCGTATTCGGGAGGACCACGGTTCAATCCCGCGTCCGGCCATCCTGATTTAGGTTTTCCGTGATTTCCCTAAATCGCTCCAGGCAAATGCCGGGATGGTTCCTTTGAAAGGGCACGGCCGACTTCCTTCCCCATCCTTCCCTAATCCGATGAGACCGATGACCTCGCTGTCTGGTCTCCTTCCCAAACAACCCAACCCCTCCTCTGTTCGGTCGATGGGACTGTGAAGTACTGTACCATCCACCATACTGCCCGGACTTAATTCCTTGTGACTTTGATTTGATCCGAAGATGAAGGAACCACTTCGTGGCATTCGCTTCAGAACCGTTCCAGAGATTCGACAGGCAGTAGACCGCTCCATTCGCACCATCAGCAGAACAGGCTCTGCTAACGGTATACTACGCCTTTCACATCGCTGACAACGGGTTCTGCACAGCGCTGGTGACTACTATGAAGGACAGTAAGAGGTGCAAACATGTAACCCTTTTGTATCGGTTATGAATAAATAGTTGCCACTTTTAAGTTCCAATCCTCGTACATTAATTGCTTGCATGGAAATTGTACATATCGAAGGACATTGGTTATCTGTATGTCGTCATTTGCTTGCGACACCTCTTTGTTAAAAGGTAAAGTTAAGTATTGTCAATTTAATTTACTGTAAAAATCTCCATTAATAAGATTTGCTTGAATTTTTGTCTAGCTGTCCGAGAAAACAGCTTCCTAGGCACCCTATATTAGTGGGCGGGAACTCAGAAGGCCTAACTCATGAAGGTAATGTAAGAGACCCGAGCTTATCGAATCAGTATGTAGAGAGGCTGGCATATGTGATAGTAAGGTGTTACAAGGAATGTTAACCCAATGGTATCGTACTTCAACACCTTACTGATTACTATGAAATCAGATTTAATACATTAATTACAAATTAGCTAGTATGACTGTTCTGTATAGTAGACCTCAAACGGTCTTCTAAATGTAGAGCAATACACATTTTTTGGAGTGGCACGCACTTTCACTTTTTTCCCTTTGAGTAGCACACTGCACACTTTGTTGTTCTCACTTGAGAAAATGAGCCCACGTTTTGCCTGAAGTCGCTTACTGGTGGTGCCTGTGGATGGTAGCCCACGACTATTCAGCTTGTTGTGCACACTCTAGCAGTCGCTATAAACTCACCTCGTCATCACCACGGAGCAGTCTCTTCGCCTTGTTGGTTGTTTATTAGTATCAGCTACCACACGGAACACACAGCCTGTGCTTCTTTTTGGAATACATTTAAGAGCCATCTATTAGCTACAAAAGGAACTTCGTGTAATTATATAGTGACTCGCGCATTTGCGAGCTGAGTTCTTCGTACTATTTTGATGCCACCGCAACTTCATGCGGCTACAGCTCATAATTTTATGCGACTGGATAAAATAAGGCAGAAAATAAATTGTAAAAGTATCAGAGTAGTCAACATCAAATATTCAACTCATAGGAAGAAAAAGTGGAACAAAAAATGATGAAATTCAGAAGCATTGTACAGTACGCTTTAGATTAGTACGTGCTGGGAAAGAGTGTGTGGTGTTCTTTGAAGTTCCCCCGGCGGTTAAAATACTCCCTCATTTACTCCGCACTATATGATTGTTTCAGTTGCTTTTAATTCAGTCACTGGCTCTCACCTTAGAGACGGCTGTCCGGTCACCAGCCGAAATATCGGAAGAATACTATCTCGGTTGCTCGTCCGAAAGACGATGGAATAAGGTTGTGCGGGATGACAAAGACCAACCGTATTAGAAAGTTAGCACGAAAGCAACGAAACCGTAATGACACATTTAAGCGACTTGAGTATGTAGGTGACAAACAAAACCTGGACGAAGCCAAAATGAGCGTAGAGAGATCAATGAGATAAGCGTTCAGTTAATTCAAAAATAAATTTTGTTAGCCGATCTGATTGAAAATCCTAAGAAGTTTTGGTCTTATATAAGGTCAATAAGCGAATCGGAATCATTTCTTCACACAATCTGTGACCATAATGGCACCGAAACGGAAGATGACAAAGATGAGTCCGACATGGTTTTGCAGCGGTAGACTGCACTACGATTCCTCCTTACACCCATCGCACGAACACAGAAATGGCAGATACTGAAGTAAGTGATCGCGGAATACAAAATGAACTAAAACCTCTCAAACGTGGAAAGACCGGATGAGATACCTGTGACATTAGGGCGATCATTACACGGAAGTTGCAAAAAACTGCCAAGTGATTTGAGTGCACCCCCCCCCCCCCCCCCCCCCCCACCCCCCGGTCTTTTTTTATTTTTGCTATTTATAATTTTTGATAATGCGCCAAATTTCATTCCAGTTAATTAACATTGATACATTCCGCAACGAACTTAAATATAGTATCTAAAACCCACTTTAACACTGAAAAAAGTATGTGTATTTTTTATTGGTATTAAACCTCCGTTAGACAGGTGGATCCTATACCACCAACACAACTATCCTGCCTCACTTATTTTCCGTGTAAGACCTCTACTACTTTGTTGATTTACGTTTCGTTCCTTTTCCAGACGTTATTATAGCTTGAGAACATTTTACAGTGAGCAAATCACGTATCTTGATAACAGTTTGCAATGAACAACTTATTTATCTGTATAACATTTGACAATGAACGCATTAGTGCTTACATAATAAATCCAAGATAGAATAAAAGTCAAAGTTCTATGTCTGTGCGTGTGTTCGTCCTTCACAACAGATACTTCAGCTTCAAGGACGCAGTCGGGACAAATATCCTGAGCGCAGGCTTTGTGTACGTAATTCGTCTTTCTGTCCTCCTTGTGGCCACACGGCCGACACCTTGAATCTTTTTCCACTTTTTTTGGCGGAGGGGGCGGGGGGGGGGGGGGGTGACGGCTTGGCTGCTGGAATTAGAACGAAGTCCTTGAGGCGCTGCTGCAACGGCTTAGGAAGGTTCCTGGTGCTCGTAAAACTGATCTCGAAGAACGGCGAGGGGGAGGGTTTTGAGGAATTGTGGACGTGTAAGCGTTGCCCGAGGCGAGTTGCAGAAATCGATCACTTGCGCATCGATTCCAGCGTCGTTGAGTTGTGAGAAGAAGATCCTGAGTGGCCATCTTCTGTACGTTTGGCAACGCCGAAAATTCCGCTCAACTGATCGACGGTGTCGATACCAGTTTGGTCTTATTGTAGTAGGTAACCAACTCAGGCTTATTCTTGTCCCCAGCGGATTTGTCTATATGATCTTTTCGGTGAAAGGTGGGGAGAACAATCAAAACCTTCTTTTCTGGAACGTAGGACGCCAAGGTGACCTGGTTACTGATTCCGAACACGCTGTTGCAGACTGGATGGCCAGTGGTCTCAGTGAATGCCTTAGGGACTTCTTTTTCGTTGTTCCTAACGTTCCATCCAGGCTCATCTTGTGCTTGCATAGGAGTGCAATGGCCAGTGGAAAGCTGGTGTACCAGTTCTCCGCCTTAGATTTCTTCCCGATCAAGACATCTTGGCTATGAGGCGTTCAATCACATCAGATAGGGAGTTGCTCTTGTGGAAAGTCTTGTCAGATTGCTTTCCGACGGACACCTCCATGCAGGAGGTGTAGAATACCTCGACGAAGGTCTTGATGCTATACTTAACCGGCTTTGTCGGGATGTATTGAATGAAAGAGCATCGGCCAAAGATCGTCGATCGTAACGTTGCTACCGAGGATATAACTGTCCTGGCAGTTATTGTTGAACTGGTCGAAGACTTCACGGATGGACAGAGTTTATTTTGTGCACGCCGAGCCTGTCGGGTACTGAGCTCGTCAAACTTGAGACAGCGCAGGAGGAATCTGACTCGAGTCATGGTCATCGTCAGGGGGAAGATCTCAACACCGTAATGTGGAGGAGGCCCTTCCGGCAGCTATTGAACGCACTGGGTGCGACCGGCTGCAGATAGTAGCACATGTCGGAACGAATGACGCCTGCCGCTTGGGTTCTGAGGCCATCCTTGGTTCCTTCCGGCGGCTGGCTGATTTGGTGAAGACAACCAGCATCGCACGCGGAGTGCAAGCTGAGCTTAATATCTGCAGCATAGTGCCCAGAGTCGATCGCGGTCCTCTGGTTTGGAGCCGTGTGGAGGGTCTAAACCAGAGGCTCAGACGACTCTGCGACTATAATGGTTGCAAATTCATCGACCTCCGTTATTGGGTGGAGAACTGTAGGGCCCCCCTAGACAGGTCAGGCGTGCACTACACACCGGAAGCAGCTACTAGGGTAGCAGAGTACGTGTGGCGTGCACACGGGGGTTTTTTAGGTTAGAGGGACCCCCCCTTGGGCGAAACGATAAAATACCTGACGGCTTACCAGAGAGGACATTATCATCGTTGATAAAGAACGTCCGTCCTCGGAGACCAAAAACAGGAAAAGTCAACGTAATATTGGTAAACTGCAGGAGTATCCAGGGCAAGGTTCCTGAATTAGTATCTCTTATTGAAGGAAATAGTGCGCATATAGTATTAGGAACGGAAAGTTGGTTAAAACCGGAAGTGAACAGTAACGAAATCCTAGACACAGAATGGAATATATACCGCAAGGATAGGATAAACGCCAATGGTGGAGGAGTATTTATAGCAGTAAAGAATTCAATAATATCCAGTGAAGTTATTAGCGAATGCGAATGTGAAATAATCTGGGTTAAGTTAAGTATCAAAGGTGGGTCAGATATGATAGTCGGATGCTTCTATAGACCACCTGCATCAGCAACCGTAGTAGTTGAGCGCCTCAGAGAGAACCTGCAGAACGTCGTGAAGAAGTTTCGTGATCATACTATTGTAATAGGGGGAGACTTCAATCTACCAGGTATAGAATGGGATAGTCACACAATCAGAACTGGAGCCAGGGACAGAGACTCTTGTGACATTATCCTGACTGCCTTGTCCGAGAATTACTTCGAGCAGATAGTTAGAGAACCAACTCGTGAAGCTAACGTTTTAGACCTCATAGCAACAAATAGACCGGAACTTTTCGACTCCGTGAATGTAGAAGAGGGTATCAGTGATCATAAGTCAGTGGTTGCATCAATGACTACAAGTGTAATAAGAAATGCCAAGAAAGGAAGGAAAATATATTTGCTTAACAAGAGTGATAGGGCACAAATCGCAGAATATCTGAGTGACCACCATCAAACGTTCATTTCTGAGGAAGAGGATGTGGAACAAAAATGGAAAAAATTCAGAAACATCGTCCAGTACGCCTTAGATAAGTTCGTACCGACTAAGGTCCAAAGCGAGGGGAAAGATCCACCGTGGTATAACAATCATGTACGAAAGGTACTACGGAAACAAAGAAAGCTTCATCATAGGTTTAAGAGTAGTCGAATCATAGCTGATAAGGAAAAGCTGAACGAAGCGAAAAAGAGCGTAAAGAGAGCAATGAGAGAATCATTCAACGAATTCGAACATAAAACATTGGCAAACAATCTAAACAAGAACCCTAAAAAGTTTTGGTCATATGTAAAATCGGTAAGCGGATCTAAATCCCCTATTCAGTCACTCGTTGACCACGATGGCACCGAAACAGAGGACGACCGAAGAAAGGCAGAAATACTGAATTCAGTGTTCCGAAACTGTTTCACTGCGGAAAATCGTAACACGGTCCCTGACTTCAGCCGTCGCACGGACGCCAAAATGGAAAATATTGAAATAAACGATATCGGAATTGAAAAACAACTGCTATCACTTAGTAGCGGAAAAGCATCCGGACCAGACGAGATACCCTTAAGATTCTACAGTGATTATGCTAAAGAACTTGCCCCCTTTCTATCAGCAATTTATCGTAGATCGCTGGAAGAACGTAAAGTACCTAGCGACTGGAAGAAAGCGCAGGTCGTTCCCATTTTCAAGAAGGGTCATAAATCAGATGCGAATAATTATAGGCCTATTTCGCTTACGCCAATCTGTTGTAGAATAATGGAACATGTTTTGTGTTCTCGTATTATGACGTTCTTAGATAATACAAATCTCCTTCATCATAACCAACATGGATTCCGCAAACAGAGATCATGTGACACTCAGCTCGCCCTATTTGCCCAAGAAATTCACAGTGCCGTAGACACTGGCGAGCAGATTGATGCCGTATTCCTGGACTTCAGGAAGGCATTTGATACGGTTCCGCACTTACGTTTAGTGAAAAAAAATACGAGCTTACGGAATATCGGACCAGGTTTGTGATTGGATTCAGGATTTCCTAGAAGAAAGAACACAACATGTCATTCTTAACGGTTCAAAATCTGCAGATGTAGAGGTAATTTCGGGAGTACCGCAGGGAAGCGTGATAGGACCTTTATTGTTTACAATATACATAAATGACGTAGTTGACAACATCGGTAGCTCCGTGAGGCTATTTGCAGATGACACGGTTGTCTACAAGAAAGTAGCAACATCAGAAGACTCGTACGTACTCCAGGAGGACCTGCAGAGGATTAATGCATGGTGCGACAGCTGGCAGCTTTCCCTAAACGTAGATAAATGTAATATAATGCGCATACATAGGGGCAGAAATCCATTCCAGTACGATTATGCCATAGGTGGTAAATCATTGGAAGCGGTAACGACCGTAAAATACTTAGGAGTTACTATCCGGAGCGATCTGAAGTGGAATGATCACATAAAACAAATAGTGGGAAAAGCAGGCGCCAGGTTGAGATTCATAGGAAGAATTCTGAGAAAATGTGACTCATCGACGAAAGAAGTAGCTTACAAAACGCTTGTTCGTCCGATTCTTGAGTATTGCTCATCAGTATGGGACCCTTACCAGGTTGGATTAATAGAAGAGATAGACATGATCCAGCGAAAAGCAGCGCGATTCGTCATGGGGACATTTAGTCAGCGCGAGAGCGTTACGGAGATGCTGAACAAGCTCCAGTGGCGGACACTTCAAGAAAGGCGTTACGCAATACGGAGAGGTTTATTATCGAAATTACGAGAGAGCACATTCCGGGAAGAGATGGGCAACATATTACTACCGCCCACATATATCTCGCGTAATGATCACAACGAAAAGATCCGAGAAATTAGAGCAAATACGGAGACTTACAAGCAGTCGTTCTTCCCACGCACAATTCGTGAATGGAACAGGGAAGGGGGGATCAGATAGTGGTACAATAAGTACCCTCCGCCACACACCATAAGGTGGCTCGCGGAGTATAGATGTAGATGTAGATGTAGATCGGTGGCCCAGAAGCTTCCCAGTTTCGTTCGTGCAGCCTCGAATCCCCCTGTTAGATAGAGAAGCCCGAGGAGAGCCATGACATGTTTAACCGTCTTCCGATACAGGCTATCTGCCTTGGTCTCGTAGTTTTCGATACACGTCTCTATCTTCTTATTGGTGCAGTCGACGATGGTCTGGACAATCTCTGGTGTAATGAAAAGACTAGAGGATTCCTCGGTGTTCTTTGCATTCCTTGCGTTTCTCGTCAGTCCAGGAATGTCTTTGATGATGATCCAAGATCTGGTCCCAACCTTCTGGAGGCCTGCAGGATTCTTCATCCACTTGGTGACGCCATCCTTTCCGAGGTAGTTATCATATTTGATAATGGCCGTCGATTCCGTCGTCGCTGGCATCCTTATTTGAGTCAGTGTAATGGTCACTCTCTGTAGTTTGGCCATCAGACTCCTTGCCCCCCATCATCAACAGGTAGCGGTTCATGCAGTTGGCGATCCTCCACATTCTCGGCTTCCTCCACCTCTTCCTATACGTTTTGCATTAGCTCCTTCAGCCTAGCGGTTTCCCTAACGACATCTAAAATATAATAACCACAATTCTAATATACAGCAATCACTAGGGCCCAGATTTTAATTACCTAAAAACAGTGAAATATGCAAGCATTTATGACCTAAAACTTACATAAATATGACCTTCAAAAATAACATATGACCTAATAGAAGTTTATTTAAAGCATTCTTGTTTGTTTATTTAATTTTTTATTCGCCATAAAGTAATACATAATTCACTTCTCAAAATATTGTAAGTATAGTTCTTTCTTTCTGTAGGGTTTGTGGCTAATTTGCACCAATTTTTTGCATGTCTGAATGTTTTACTTCCTAAACACAAAGTACACTGAAAAGATCATCCATCGAAACAGTAAAACAATGCTTTTATTTCTACGTAGTATTTAAAGCGTTTCACATTATTTAATACCATATCTCAATCTTCAGTATCTGCAAAGTTGCACTGGATCACAAGGTGCATTTTCAGGTTTCCCATTGTGAAAGATCTACGGTTGTCGCTGAGGATAGTTTTGCACCTGGAAAAGCTCCTCTCCACTTCACAAGACGTCACTGGAGCGTATTTGAAGGCAGCCAGGTTACTGGAGTTCAGCTTTGTTTCAGTCTCTTCAAACGTTGCGGCATTCCCTGAAAGACTGTCACCAATTTTGCACAGTGCAGAATATCCAGGATTCCGTTGGAGAACACTTTGCAATTTGGTTTTAACTTTGTCAGCCCCATGACCACGAGCTCGGCCCAACTCACTCTGCACATGTTGCACAATACTCAGGGCCTCACATTGCTGAGTGCCAACAGCTTCCAGTCGTTTGATGGCTTTTGATATCACTGAAAAATTGGCATTGATGTATGATAAGTTTCGAGACAATTTATCTGTAAAAACTTCTTTCACAATTTTGATAGCACTTGATTCATCGCTATCAAGCTCACAGAAAATTATCTTAATACTCAGCAGCATTAAGCCAAGAACCCCATCGTGCAAGAACAGGTTTAGGCGGGAGGGGCGTTGAAGGTGCTTGTTCCTTGAATTTCTTCACCCGTAGCGGAGCCTTCACATAGATTTTCTTGCCACAGGAAATTAATTTGTCCACGTCAGGGTAATTTGATCGTACCTCTTCGGCAACTCAGTGCAACGCATGTGCAAGGCAAGTGGCGTACACCATACTGAGGTAGAGAATCTGAAGCTCTTTGGCTGCTTTAGCCATATATTAAGCACCATCTGTTACAAGCAGCAAAACGTTACCTCTTTTCACATCATCCGGCCACAGTAGCTTCAGAAAGTTGTCAAACAAAATAGGAATCGTCGAACTGTTTACTCTATCGAGAGCTTCACACGTTAGTAGGAACATATCTCCAGGGCCATCAACTTTTAGAACACCAACAACAACATTTGCAATATATCGCCCACTAATATCCGTAGTTTTATCTATCGACAGCCAGATCTTTTGCTCAGCAATAGTAATTCGTATTTTGTTGAGCACATCATTGTAGCTTACAGATAAATAGTTCTTTCTCAGTGTCGATTCATCTGGAAGTGGATGTGTTGTGCACTTCTTCAAGAACCGTCTGAAGTGTGGATTCTTCAGCTTTTCCAATGGGATGTTGCAGGACACCGTCATTTCACACAAATCCTTGCAGAATGATTGCACGGTTGACGATTGACCTGTCTGTTCAAATAACAGCGTTTGCCTGCTGTTATTTTCAGCACTTCGTTTCACACAACTGCTGTATTTGGCGGTTTACAGTATTGTTGCACATTAAAGCGCTTTTCTGCACTAACTTTAACTTCACACAGTTTACAAAATAATATTTTTCCCATCAGTACTAAAGAACGTCTCTCCGAATTCTCGAACATATCCTCGCAACTTCACGCTGTCGGAGCACTTTGCTTTAGGCATGTTGAACAAGGCAAAAGCTGTATTCAAATTGGTTACTGGGAACACCTGTGGGACTGCGATGATTATTACGGCAGAAGCCGCCTTTGTTGGCTCTGAGAGCGTATTTTCGACTCTGCGCAACAATGTTTTTATGTTCGCGAAACGACTGTTGTGGTACACCGTTTTTCTGCTACAGTCCTGAGAAATAAAGCTGTGTACTAATTTATCGGTTTACCTTTCATAATATCACGTTAAATATTGTCTCGTGAGCAACATATTCATTTTCTTATTCGTGTGTCCCATAAGATACGAGAAGAACGGTATATGCATTTTTGGTAAAAGTTGACGTAAATATGACCTATTATATTAAAAGTCCCCCTCCCCCCAATGAACCACGGACCTTGCCGTTGGTGGGGAGGCTTGCGTCCCTCAGCGATACAGATAGTACTGTAGTTACAACCACAACGGAGGGATATCTGTTGAGAGGCCAGACAAACGTGTGGTTCCTGAAGAGGGGCAGCAGTCTTTTCAGTAGTTGCAGGGGCAACAGTCTGGATGATTGACTGATCTGGCCTTTTAACACAACCAAAATGGCCTTGCTGTGCTGGTACTGCGAACGGCTAAAAGCAAGGGGAAACTACAGCCGTAATTTTTCCCGATGGCATGCAGCATTACTGTATGATTAAATGATGGCGTCCTCTTGGGTAAAATATTCCGGAGGTAAAATAGTCCCCCATTCGGATCTCCGTGCGGGGACTACTCAGGAGGACGTCGTTATCAGGAGAAAGAAAACTGGCGTTCTACGGGTCGGAGCGTGTAATGTCAGATCCCTTATTCGGGCAGGTAGATTAGAAAATTTAAAAAGGGAAATGGATAGGTTAAAGTTAGATATAGTGGGAATTAGTGAAGTTCGGTGGCAGGAGGTTCAAATGGCTCTGAGCACTATGGGACTTAACATCTATGGTCATCAGTCCCCTAGAACTTAGAACTACCTAAACCTAACTAACCTAAGGACATCACACAACACCCAGTCATCACGAGGCAGAGAAAATCCCTGACCCCGCCGGGAATCGAACCCGGGAACCCGGGCGCGGGAAGCGAGAACGCTACCGCACGACCACGAGCTGCGGACAGGTCGCAGGAGGAACAAGACTTCTGGTCAGGTGAACACAGGGTTATAAATACAAAATCAAATAGGGGTAATGCAGGAGTAGGTTTAATAATGAATAAAAAATAGGAATGCGGGTAAGCTACTACAAACAGCATAGTGAACGCATTATTGTGGCCAAGATAGAGACGAAGCCCACACCTACCACAGTAGTACAAGTTTATATACCAACTAGCTGCACAGATGAAGAGATTGATGAAATGTGTGATGAGATAAAAGAAATTATTCAGATAGTGAAGGGAGACGAAAATTTAATAGTCATGGGGGACTGGAATTCGATAGTAGGAAACGGAAGAGAAGGAAACGTAGTAGGTGAATATGGAATGGGGGTAAGGAATGAAAGAGGAAGCCGCCTGGTAGAATTTTGCACAGAGTATAACTTAATCATAGCTAACACTTGGTTCAAGAATCATAAATGAGGGTTGTATAAATGGAAGAAGCCTGGAGATACTGAAAGGTTTCAGATAGATTATATAATGGTAAGACAGAGATTTAGGAACCAGGTTTTAAACTGTAAGACATTTCCAGGGGCAGATGTGAACTCTGACCACAATCTATTGGTTATGAGCTGTAGATTAAAACTGAAGAAATTGCAAAAAGGTGGGAATTACAGGAGACGGGACCTGGATAAACTGACAGATCCAGAGGTTGTAGAGAGTTTCAGGGAGAGCATTAGGGAACGGCTGACAAGAATAGGAGAAAGAAATACAGTAGAAGAAGAATGGGTAGCTTTGAGATATGAAATAATGAAAGCGACAGAGGATCAAGTAGGTAAAAAGACGAGGGCTAATAGAAACCCTTGGGTAACAGAAGAGATACTGAATTTAATTGATGAAATAGAAAATATAAAAATGCAGTAAATGAAGCATGCAAAAAGGAATACAAACGTCTCAAAAATGTGATCGACAGGAAGTGCAAAATGGCTAAGCAGGGTTGGCTAGAGGAAAAATATAAGGATGTAGAGGCCTATATCACTAGGAGTAAGATAGATACTGCCTACAGGAAAATTAAAGAGACCTTTAGAGAAAAGAGAATCACTTGCATGAATATCAACAGCTCAGATGGAAACCCAGTTCTAAGCAAAGAAGCCGCCCGGGGCGACCGAGCGGTTCTAGGCGCTACAGTCTGGAACCGCGCAACCGCTACGGTCGCAGGTTCGAATACTGCCTCGGGCAAAGTTAGGTTTAAGTAGTTCTAAGTTCTAGGGGACTGATGACCTCAGAAGTTAAGTCCCATAGTGCTCAGAGCCATTTGAACCATTTTTTAAGCAAAGAAGGGAAAGCAGAAAGGTGGAAGGAGTATGTTGAGGGACTATAAAAGGGCGATGTTCTTGAGGACAATATTATGGAAATGGATGTGGATGAAGATGAAATGGGAGATATGATACTACGTGAAGAGTTTGACAGAGCACTGAAAGACCTAAGTCGAAACAAGGCCCCGGGAGTAGACAACATTCCATTAGAACTACTGATAGCCTTGGGAGAGCCAGCCCTGACAAAACTCTACCATCTGGTGAGCAAGATGTATGAGACAGGCGAAATACCCTCAGACTTCAAGAAGAATATAATAATTCCAATCCCAAAGAAAGCAGGTGCTGACAGATGTGAAAATTACCGAACTATCAGTTTAATAAGCCACAGCTGCAAAATATTAACGTGAATTCTTTACAGTCGAATGGAAAAACTGGTAAAGCCGACCTCGGGGAAGATCAGTTTGGATTCCGTACATATGTTGGAACACGTGAGGCAATACTGACCCTACGACTTATCTTAGAAAATAGATTAAGGAAAGGCAAACCTACATTTCTAGCATTTGTAGACTTAGAGAAAGCTTTTGACAATATTGACTGGAATACCCTCTTTCAAATTCTGAAGGTGGCAGGGGTAAAATACAGGAAGCGAAAGGCTATTTGCAATTTGTACAGAAACCAGATAACAGTTATCAGAGTCGAGGGGCATGAAAGGGAAGCAGTGGTTGGGAAGGGAGTGAGACAGGGTTGTAGCCTATCCCCGATATTATTCAATCTGTATATTGAGCAAGCAGTAAAGGAAACAAAAGAAAAATTCGGAGTAGGTATTATGGTCCATGGAGAAGAAATAAAAATGTTGAGGTTCGCCGATGACATTGTAATTCTGTCAGAGACAGCTAAGGACTTGGAAGAGCAGTTGAATGGAATGGACAGTGTCTTGAAAGGAGGATATAAGATGAACATCAACAAAAGCAAAACGAGGATAATGGAATGTAGTCGAATTAAATCGCGTGATGCTGCGGGTATTAGATTAGGAAATGAGACACTTAAAGTAGTAAAGGAGTTGTGCTATTTGGGGAGCAAAATAACTGATGATGGTCGAAGTAGAGAGGATATAAAATGTAGACTGGCAATTGCAAGGAAAGCGTTTCTGAGAAAGAGAAATTCAACATCGAGTATAGATGTAAGTGTCAGGAAGTAGTTTGTGAAAGTATTTGTATGGAGTGTGGCCATGTATGGAAGCGAAACGTGGACGATAAATAGTTTAGACAAAAAGAGAATAGAAGCTTTCGAAATGTGGTGCTACAGAAGAATGCTGAAGATTAGATGGGTAGATCAAATAACTAATGAGGAGGTATTGAACAAAATTGGGGAGAGGAGAAATTTGTGGCACAACTTGACTAGAAGAAGGGATCTGTTGATAGGGCATATTCTGAGGCATCAAGAGATCACCAATTTAGTATTGGAGGGCAGCACGGAGGGTCAAAATCGTAGAGGGAGACCAAGAGATGAATACACTAAACAGATTCAGAAGGATGTAGGTTGCAGTAGGTACGGGGAGATGAAGAAGCTTGCACAGGATAGAGTAGCATGGGGAACTGCATCAAACCAGTCTCTGGACTGAAGACCACAACAACAACAACAACATATTAAAAGTTAGCCGCAATATCACCTATTACTAAAATTTGTTGAAATATGACTTTATATGCACAATCAAAATACAGTTTTCGACACTAAAATGCCTAGATTTATGTATAAAGCGTTCTAAAATTCACCCTATACTTCAGAAAAAAATATGACTTGTCATTAAAATCCGGGCCATAGTAATCACAGTAATCAAATAATTATTATATGATATAATACAACAGACGAATACCAGATGCGCAGTTCTAAAACATTTGTTATTTACATCGGAAAGTAGACTGTATAATAATATTGTAATAATGTATTACGATGTAGTATTACGGGACTACAGAATATCTATATCTTACGTCTGGTGGAGCAGTGCTGAAAATCCAGGCAACAAGCACGGAAAGTGGGTTGCAGTAAAAGAGAACGAAGATGTTTGCCCGTCAAATTCTAGCGGACAAATGAGGAAAACGTGTGGAGCGCACTTGGGTAAATGACACTAACAGCTATTCACAACCTCAGCAGTGCCCGTGCCTGCATCTCAATGTTACATACGAAAGTACGGTTAGTGTGGTCTACTGCACCCCGGCTTTCTACCAGAGTGTTACCAATTGAAATCAGCCTATATATGTTTCGCAAATATGCTTACAGATATTTAAATGGGAGAAATTTAAGTACTACTGTGCACCAGAACAAATAAAATGTGAGAATGCATCATAAATCAATACTAGCTTTAGCACAATTTTCTTTTCAGTGTGTTTCTTCTACAATCACGGTTTTGTCTCCAGTGACCTTGCACATATTACAAAATGAATTCTTCTTACTCTTCATTGGCCGTTAATAGTCCATTGAACTCTTCCTTTACTTCTTTTTTCTCTTCTCCGTGTCATTTGTCATCTAAAGATTTGTCATAGTTTTCTTGGCAACAAGGTAGGTGAAACCTGGTAGTCAAGGGAAGGCAGGATTCGGTTACGACGGTGGACGGGGCCGTTATCAGTTGCTATTGGTTGCCTTTTACAGTTACACACAATTTATTTTAAACCAGTAATTCCAGACTCAACAAGAAATAAAAATACCACACGTTATTAACGAAGGAATAAACAAATGTGTAAATAATAGTTTTTTCAGTGAGTTACAATTTAGCAAATCACCTTTAAATACAGATACAGCAGATACTGTTTTAAAATCAAGCCACTGTAATCTGGGCAGAAGGCCTTACACCCCAAGAATGACAATAAACTAAGAATTGTTTAAAACTCGCTGCAACTTACAAATTACAGGTATTGAAATATTAGAGGCAAGTCGCCACAAACACAGCAAAAGGCATCAGACGCCAGGAATGGCAGTAAATAAAGTTTTAAAGGCTTACTGCGTAAATACAAATACGAAATTAGAATTTTAAGGCAAAGGACCACAATCACGACCGAAGGCCTTACACACCAGGAACGGCGATGATACAAAAAACTTAGAAACCTGCTGTAAAACAGCAAATACAATAGCAAAGGTTAATTAAAAAGCAAACAACTGAGCACCAAACGGGTGAAATAAGATGATGATAAACTTCGTAACACAACCCTTAACATCCACTGAACAGTACACTGTTAGATTTAATCCAGAAGGCAACCAGAACTATTAATTATACATATATAACCTTTTTTTGTAGGCATTACAAGGTATTGTAATAAATAATAAAACCAAGGGACCAGTACATAAGTTCCGTATAGGGTACTGAGGTAGACTATACCCGCAGAAGGCGTGGACTGAAGGAGCATTACATTGAACTACTGGCCATCAGACCTCCTTTTAGAACACGCATGTCTTACAAAAACCAAGGGGCCACAGACTGCGCTCCAGGTATCGACCTCTGAGAAGGTCCGGCAACAAACACTTTCGCGAGCGATGAGATAGGCAGACAAGAGTTGCATTCACCTCGCAAGATGGTAACTTAGACTAGTGGCAGTCTAACGAATGACCAATGATAATCTTGCTGAAACTACCTGACGTCCATTAAACCAAATGCAACGATGGAACAATACGCCAAAGATGGAACCAGCGTTCTGGACTACATCCTCAGAATACTGTGTTTAGAGCGCCCGGAACGAGAGATGAACTACTACAACCAGAGCAGAAAGCACTCCACTCGCTGCTCTTCGCCTCGGCGACACCATGAGCAGCGACACGAACCCAAGTCACTGGCGAATCGGGAGATATCACAATGGTGGAGGTTTCTCTACTTGGATTGAAATGCACTCATCTGAAAGTTTGCTGGATCCGGTTTACGACGAGGTCGTGCACCGTCCTGACCACAGTCCTTCCATCCGGCTTTCCATGCGTGCTGCCAGCAGTCCCAGTGTGTTCTCGCACTGCGGGGACCTGGCTCCTCCTGAGTCCCCAACCGAACTCGCACACACACACGACCCGGTAAAACAACGACGTCGCCCCAAAGATAGGGCAACAGTTACTACATATCGATAACCGCCGCTGCTGCCATTAGCGCACAGGGAACGCTTGCGAAACCGAGCTGCGCCAGTCAACACGAGAAGAAGACAAACAACCGCAACATGCCAACTAAACGATACCGTCTGGCCTCCAACAGAGGGCGGAAACCTACAAACAGCACCAACGCGAGCTGCAGCATGGCTCAGTAGGATGTGTTTGAATCGCAAGAAATAGGAACTTTATTGAAGAAATCTAGATCTATGCTTAGCTTCTTCAATATGTCCAAACTCTTGACTGATATGAATTCGTGGAGGATTCCGTAAAAATGATACCACCATCAGAATCACTCAATTCAACAGTTTCTTCAGACGAATCAGCAAGTGTTTCCAAAAACAGTGGGCTGTTATCATCCTTCATCTTCCTTGATTTCTCTTTCGTAACTCTAATCTTCTCCCTTTCCTCTTTTTCCGCCAAATTCCTGGTCAACACCTCCAAGATAACCTCTATGGCCAGCTCTTTTTGATGTAATAAAAAGACGACACTCAGGACAGAACCTCGAGGCACCCTGTTCTCTAAGATAAAGATGGCTGACAGGGCCAAACATACACATACCCTGAAAGCTCGGTCTTTTAAAAATTCCCGAAGAAAATGGGGCAGGCAGCATTGTAACCTCCACGTGTATAGAGTATAGCAGGTGTCGCAGGCTTTCTCTATCAAAAAATATGGCCATGATCTGGTATTTCCGCAGAAAACCGTTCGTGACGTGGGTTGACAAAGTCACGAGTTGGTCAGCTGTAGAACGGTGCGCATGAAATCCACATTATACAGTCGTTAGTAAATTGCAAACTGGAGCCCCCATACCAGCATGAATCATATGTTCCATCACGTTGCAAACACAGCTGGTGAGAGAAGTGGGGCAGTAGCTAGAAGGGAGGTGTTTGTCCTTATCAGGCTTGGGTATAGGTATGACAGTGCCCACACCTCTAGGAAACGTGCCATCTGCCAAAATGTGATTGTCTATACGAAGGAAAAAGTGCTTGCCCGCAAGAGAAAGGTGAACACCGTCTGGCCCTGGGGCAGAAGATCACGATGAGATGAGAGCATGGTCAAGCTCTTTCATAGTAAAGGCGACACTATTCTGAGAGGAATTCTGCTCCACTCATTTTTGAGCGAGAAAGGCGGTGTGATAGTGAGTGGAGCTCGAAATCTCCGCAGAATAGTGGCCCAGATGTTGGAGATAGCAATAGATTTCACAGTGACATCATCTGATGTGGTCAGACCGGAAATCAGGGAATGAACTCTTAAAATACTGGTAAATGGAAGCCAGATAACTTTTTTGCTCTCCAGAAAAATGCGACGACACTGCACGCAACTGTTCATAACGAATACATTTCACCATGGTAGAATGACGGTTAAAAACGCGGAGAGCACGCCTCTGTGTATGAATTGCATCGTGGAATGCCTCAGTCCACGAGGGGACTAGGACACGGCGCGGTAAAGAAGAAGTGCAAGCTATGGAACGTTTTGTGGCGGTAAGGATAACGTTCATAAGATGCTCTACCTGGTCATCACAACTGGGGAAATGTTGTTCGGTGAAGGTCGCCAGGGAGCAGTAAAGCCTCCAATCGACCTTAAAAAGCTGCCAATTGGGTTTACACACAGGTGGGGTAGGAGTCAGCGAACGGGTAGCACACGGGAAATAGCCCCTCGAGTATGTGTCAGAGAGAATGGACCACTCGAGATGATGGGCAAGTTGGGCAGTGCAGAACGAGAGGAATAGGTGTGCTTGGAATCTGAAAGGAACATGGTTGCTCTAGTGTTAAGACAGAGTAGGTTCAGTTTATTGAGAAGGTCAGCCAAGAGGAAACATTTCGAACAGGTTCACCAAGAATCCCAAAGAGCATTGTGGGCCTTAAAGTCACCAAGCACCAGAAAGGGGTGAGGGAGTTGACCAATAAGCTGGAGTAAGTCTGCCCTAGTGACAATGAATGACGAAGGGATGTAGATGTTACAAAGAGAAAAGGTGAAATGAGGAAGGAAAATGCAATCTGCAGCAGCTTTCAGCCACGTGTTTAACGAGACGATTTGGCTAGGGACGTCATCCTGAATGAGAAAAATAACTCACCCTTGAGATTATATGCAGTCCTTGGAGAAGGAAGGTCAAAGTGGACTGGAAGGAAACACGAGAGGTCAAAGAGGTCGTGAGGACACAGTTTAGTTTCCTGGTGGCAGAAAAAGAACTGGACATTGTGATTCCAAGAGCAGTCGTAATTCCTCCTTGTCGGATGTAATGCCATCAATGTTCCATTGGAGGAGAGTCAAAATGGGGACTGAGGAGGAGGGAACAAACGAAGGGCAGTGACCTTAGTCGAGTACCATCCTTCTTCACTGCTACAGGGTGCGGAGGCTGGAGGATCCTGTTCCATGGAATCTACAGAGCTATCGGTATTCTCCCTGTGCCAGCCTTTGGACTCAATGGCAGAAAAACGGTAGGCAATGCGCACCAGGAAATACAGGTCAACCGGGAGAGGGTATCACGCAGTGACGCCATTGAAGAGGATCTCCGAGTCAGGACAAGAGAACAGCGTTTGCCTTTCTTCGATTTTTCGGAGTATTTATGAGTGTCAAACGTAGACTCAGATGTTTGTTGATTGGAGGAACATAAAAAGTCTTCGTGGTAGTGTTCCTTTTGTCCTTTCTGGCCTGCCATCTGTGTAGCAGGTGATTTCTCTACCAGGGCGAAGATTTGGTGGCTTGTTGCACGGCTGCAGAAGAAGGAGATAGGGATGCTGCCATGATATGGGCGATTTCACAACCGCAGTACCGAACTGGAGGCTGCAAGTCTGCGTGCCCATGTCCTTCGCGGACTGAGGTATAGCGAGAATGGTACTATATCTGCTGGTTGGTAAAATGCAGGGCTTTGACAAGCCATCTCATGGATGGCCCACTCATCAAGATAACGGGACACCACAGGATGACGCAGCATGGTCGCCATTGCAACTGATACAGTGGGAAGAACGCAGTGGGCAATCACCCTCACGAGAATCTCTACCGCAAGTGTTTTGAAGGGACACGTGAGTGTGGTTATAACGTTGACACTGATGGCAATGCATCAGGTTTGGAGTGTACAGTCAGAACTTGATGACTTCATAGCCTGCCTTAATCTTCAATGGAAGCAATACTTTATCAAATATGAGAAAAAGAGGCCGGCCGCGGTGGTCTAGCGGTTCAGGCGCTCAGTCCGGAACCGCGTGACCGCTACGGTCGCAGGTTCGAATCCTGCCTCGGGCATGGATGTGTGAGATGTCCTTAGGCTAGTTAGGTTTAAGTAGTTCTAAGTTCTAGGGGACTGATGACCTAAGATGTTAAGTCCCATAGTGCTCAGAGCCATTTGAACCTTTTTTTTTTTTTTTTTTTGAGAAAAAGAGTGCATGTAGACACTAGACTTGCATAACCTTTTTTATTACCTAATGCACCGCAGTGACAACCTGATCAGAGAGATAATGCTGGGTTCCCTCTCAGATAGTCCATTCAGCAGCTGAGTGTAAATAACAACACACGAAGAATTCAGCAGACGATGAGCTGCGATACAAACATGATAACTGTGCAGAAGCGAAGCTGTAAGCAGTTTTTTAGTTTGAAAATCACAATTGGTCAACAAAAGCAAAGCCCATTACATAAGCGAGAGCAGGATTTTACAGGGCCTGCAACTGCATCAACACCTTTCTGAATAATAAATGGATTAACTGTAGCAAAAGACTGGCCTTCTTTGATACGTGATACCACGAGAAACCGAGGTGCAGCTGGGTGAGTCATTGAATCTTTAGCGTCATTCCATTTACATTTAGTAGACGTAGACTGAGATGAAAATGACTGGCTCATTGTGGAAAAATCCCCCATGATTGCCAGTGTCTCCGATGGTGCACTCCTTCTGACTGGGGGCCTCCTCTGGGGAGGGCTCACCAGCCTTAGCTGATTGTTCACACATCAGGTCACACCCCCTGAACTCCAGACAGAGAGACCATTTGGCATTTGGGAAGATAACAGCTCAGGCAACCAGTCCACTCTGGCCTGGCCTGTACAGGGGTGCATGCAAACCCTACCTGTCGATTCAGGGCTGGAAATTATGCATTACCCTGTCACATGTTACGCGTCAAACGAGTGGGATGGCCTTCAAGAGCGCTCAAGGTGGAACAGAGTCCTGAAAGGCCCAGCAGAGGAAGGGGAGGAGATGGAGAATGAAGGAAGAGGGGAAAAAACAGACGCCAGCCGTTGTGACCGAGCGGTTCTAGGCGCTTCAGTCTGGGACCGTGCGACTGCTACGGTCGCAGGTTCGAATCCTGCCTCAGGCATGGATGTGTGTGATGTCCTTAGGTTGGTTAGGTTTAAGTAGTTCTAAGTTCTAAAGGACTGATGACCTCAGATGTTAAGTCCCATAGTGCTCAGAGCCATTTGAACCATTTTTGAGAAAACGGACTCCCCAAGGAAGGGAAAATAGAATAGCAAGAGGATAGACATACAGCATGATAAGGGAAGAGGTGCTGCAAAGGCTGGGGCCCTGTGGTAGCCAAGCACGAAGTCACCAAAGAGTGGTGAGCTGCTTTATGGGGACCCGCATTCAGTAAACAAACTATGGCATGACGCTAGTACTGGCAAGGATCGAAGCGATATCATCCCCAAGAGAGCCAACAAGTATACTTACAACTTCGACAAGATTTTCTTCGTGAGCAAGGTCCGTTATCGTTTCCACTGCTCAGTCTGTTGCCTTGTTCACTCGGATAGTGCCGTTTTCGTTGTAGGGCTTTAACTTTATGCGTACATAAGTGGTAGCTGTAACAGTTTTTTTCTCGACTTTTGGCCCCCATACATGATGATGAATATTGCTCAGTTTTAAATTATCAATCTAGCCCATCAATTTTGACTCTACTGTGCGTCATGAGCTTGAAGGACTGTTTTCTCAAAAACGAGTAGACTGGGGAGGGGGGGGGGGGGGGGAGGAATTGTGGGCCAGAATATGCTAGAGCCCTTCATTTTAGGCAGTACATAGGCGCCCTGTCAAACTGGGATCGAATTGGTTGGCTGTGTCTGAGGAATTCCCCTTGTGAGTCGCTAAGAAGTCTTCAGTTCAACAACAAATTCAGTTGTTAGTAACAGGATTGCCTTTAAACCTCCCCTCCTTACATGTCTCAGGTCCTGAGGGAACTTAGCAGCGTCCCTTAGCTGTCAGTCAGTCCTGAAACTGGACACCTCTTGCAGAACAAAGAACGAAGCATAACAGCTATACCATGTTCCTGTGCCGTTTCTGTGGCATGCGAAAAGTCTCGCAACAAAAAGTGCTTCTTTACTTGAACCCTTTCGCCTACAGCCTCGGCCGGCCGAAGTGGCCGTGCGGTTAAAGGCGCTGCAGTCTGGAACCGCAAGACCGCTACGGTCGCAGGTTCGAATCCTGCCTCGGGCATGGATGTTTGTGATGTCCTTAGGTTAGTTAGGTTTAACTAGTTCTAAGTTCTAGGGGACTAATGACCTCAGCAGTTGAGTCCCATAGTGCTCAGAGCCATTTGAACCCTTTCGTCTACAGCCTCGAGTCGTGAAGTATAACAGCATACTGTGTGGCAAACACTCAGAGACCTTATCGCACCTTAGCTGACCCACTGAATCACTCGATCTCAATCCCATAGAAAATGTTTTGGACTATCTGCAACAATGGGTGAAACATGCCAGTCTCTAACCTGCCAGTTTGGTAGATCTACAGGATATAATCATTAATGAATAACTCCAGTTGGATATGGCGTTTTGTAAGTGAAGAATCTTGTGCAACGTCTTGCTCGCCAAATTGAAGCCTTTATGAAGGATAGATGTGGTGTTGCTCACTATTGTCTGAGCATCTCGTAGATGTGTCTAATTTTCTTGTCCGGTGGGCTTAAATAAAATTACCAATATGCTGCTGCAAGAGAAGCGCATATACAGGGTGGTCCATTGATCGTGACCGCGCCAAATATCTCACGTAATAAGCGTCAAACGAAAAAACTACAAAGAACGAAACTTGTCTAGCTTGGCCCGCTAGATGGCGCTGTCATGGGTCGAACGGATATCAACTGCGTTTTTTTTTTTAAATAGGAACCCCCGTTTTTTATTACATATTCGTGTAGTACGTAAAGAAATATGAATATTTTAGTTGGACCACTTTCTTCGCTTTGTGATAGATGGCGCTGTAATAGTCAAAAACATATGGCTCACAATTTTAGACGAACAGTTGGTAACAGGTAGGGTTTTTAAATTAAAATACAGAACGTAGGTACGTTTGAACATTTTATTTTGGTTGTTCCAATGTGATACATGTACCTTTGTGAACTTATCATTTCTGAGAACGCATGCTGTTACAGCGTGATTACCTGCAAACACCACATTAATGCAATAAATGCTCAAAATGATGGCCGTCAACCTCAATGCATTTGGCAATGCGTGTAACGACATTCCTCTCAATAGCGAGTAGTTCGCCTTCCGTAGTGTTCGCCCATGCATTGGCAATGCGCTGACGCATGTTGTCAGGCGTTGTCGGTGGATCACGATAGCAAATATCCTTCAACTTTCCCCACAGAAAGAAATCCGGGGACGTCAGATCCGGTGAACGTGTAGGGCATGGCATGGTGCTTCGACGACCAAGCCACCTGTCATGAAATATGCTATTCAGTACCGCTTCAACCGCACGCGAGCTATGTACCGGACATCCATCACGTTGGAAGTACATCGCCATTCTGTCATGCAGTGAAACATCTTGTAGTAACATCGGTAGAACATTACGTAGGAAATCAGCATAGGTTGCACCATTTAGATTGCCATCGATAAAACAGGGGCTGATTATCCTTCCTCCCATAATGCCGCACCATGCATTAACCCGCCAAGGTCGCTGATGTTCCAATTGTCGCAGCCATCGTGGATTTTCCGTTGCCCAATAGTGCATATTATGCCGGTTTACGTTACCTCTGTTGGTGAATGACGCTTCGTCGCTTAATAGAATGCGTGCAAAAAATCTGTAATCGTCCCGTAATTTCTCTTGTGGCCAGTAGCAGAATTGTAGACGACGTTCAAAGTCGTCGCCATGCAATTCGTGGTGCACAGAAATATGGTACGGGTGCAATCGATGTTGATGTAGCATTCTCAACACCGACGTTTTTGAGATTCCCGATTCTCGCGCAATTTGTCTGCTACTGATGTGCGGATTAGCCGCGACAGCAGCTAAAACACCTACTTGGGCATCATCATTTGTTGCAGGACATGGTTGACGTTTCACATGTGGCTAAACACTTCCTGTTTCCTTAAATAACGTAACTATCCGGCGAACGGTCCGGACACTTGGATGATGTCGTCCAGGATACCGAGCAGCATTCATAGCACGCGCCCGTTGGGCATTTTGATCACAGTAGCCATACATCAACACGATATCGACCTTTTCCGCAGTTGGTAAACGGTCCATTTTAACACGGGTAATGTATCACGAAGCAAATACTGTCCGCACTGGCGGAATGTTACGCGATACCACGTACTTAGAAGTTTGTGATTATTACAGCGCCATCCATCACAAAGCGAAAAAAGTGATCCAACTAAAACATTCATATTTATTTACGTACTACACGAATATGTAATAAAAAAAGGGGGTTCCAATTTTAAAAAAAAACGCAATTGACCTATGGCGGCGCCATCCAGCGGGCCAACCATAGCGCCATCTGGTTTCCCCCTTCAAGCTAGACGAGTTTCGTTCTTTGTAGTTTCTTCGTTTGATGCTTATTTCGTGAGATATTTGGCCCAGTCACTATCAATGGACAACCCTGTATAGTGTGGAACTGTTATCAGGTTATTTGCTGGCTATAGACTGCATGTAGGAGATCTTGTTAGATGTCGAGCAAGACTGGGTGTTGTGTGATGTCCTTAGGTTAGTTAGGTTTAAGTAGTTCTAATTTCTAGAGGACTGATGACCATAGATGTTAAGTCCCATAGTGCTCAGAGCCATTTTTAGATGTCGAGCAAGAAGCAGCAGTGAGGAGGACATAAGAGAGCAGGGAGAGCGAGATGTGTGATGTGTTGTTGCAGCCGCACGGTGGTGCTGGTGCTGGACATGAGGCGCCATGTCCCAGACCTGCTTGTGCGCATGCGTAGTGCCGACTGCGACTTCCGCTGCCGCGAGGCCTCGGCAGCATCCTGCAACGTCACCGAGCAGGCCCTCAGTGAGCCCACCCGTACCGGGTATCACGAAAAGGTCAGTCTGGCTGCCTTCTGCTCTCTTCTTCAGAGCTCTAGCGCTGAGTGCCGGGAGGAGAAAGGTCAGGGATAGTGTGTCTTCTGTATGGTCATACAGCATGAGGCTGCTGAGTCATTTCACTTATAGGGGCCTGGCAAAAATATGCAAATACCTAACACGCAAAATATTACTGTTTCTAATACGATATACGAAAACAATTGGCATTCAAAACAACTTTCAGTCGTCTCGAAATGGATAAATACAGGTCCTCACCGACAGATCTGTACCTATAGATTGGAAAATTGCGCAGGTCGCACCAGTGTTTAAGAAGGGTAGTAGGAGTAATCCATCGAACTACAGACTTATATCATTGACGCCGGTTTACAGTAGGGTTTTGGAGCATATACTGTATTCAAACATTATGAATCACCTCGAAGGGAACGATCTATTGACATGTAATCCGCATGGTTTCAGAAAACATCGTTCTCGTGCAACACAGCTAGCTCTTTATTCGCACGAAGTAATGGCCGCTATCGACAGGGGATCTCAAGTTGACTCCGTATTTCTAGATTTCCGGAAAGCTTTTGACACCGTTCCTCACAAGCGACTTCTAATCAAGCTGCGGGCCTATGGGGTATCGTCTCAGTTGTGCGACTGGATTCGTGATTTCCTGCCAGGAAGGTCGCAGTTCGTAGTAATAGATTGCAAATCATCGAGTAAAACTGAAGTGATATCAGGTGTTCCCCAGGGAAGCGTCTTGGGACCTCTGCTGTTCGTGATCTATATAAATGACCTGGGTGACAATCTGAGCAGTTCTCTTAGGTTGTTCGCAGATGACGCTGTAATTTACCGTCTAGTAAGGTCATCCGAAGACCAGTATCAGTTGCAAAGCGATTTAGAAAAGATTGCTGTATGGTGTGGCAGGTGGCAGTTGACGCTAAATAACGAAAAGTGTGAGGTGATCCACATGAGTTCCAAAAGAAATCCGTTGGAATTCGATTACTCGATTAATAGTACAATTCTCAAGGCTGTCAATTCAACTAAGTACCTGGGTGTTAAAATTACGAACAACTTCAGTTGGAAAGACCACATAGATAATATTGTGGGGAAGGCGAGCCAAAGGTTGCGTTTCATTGACAGGACACTTAGAAGATGCAACAAGTCCACTAAAGAGACAACTTACACTACACTCGTTCGTCCTCTGTTAGAATATTGCTGCGCGGTGTGGGATCCTTACCAGGTGGGATTGACGCAGGACATCGAAAGGGTGCAAAAAAGGGCAGCTCGTTTTGTATTATTACATAATAGGGGAGAGTGTGTCAGACATGATACGCGAATTGGGATGGAAGTCATTACAGCAAAGACGTTTTTCGTCGCGGCGAGATCTATTTACGAAATTTCAGTCACCAACTTTCTCTTCCGACTGCGAAAATATTTTGTTGAGCCCAACCTACATAGGTAGGAATGATCATCAAAATAAAATAAGAGAAATCAGAGCTCGAACAGAAAGGTTTAGGTGTTCCTTTTTCCCGCGCGCTGTTCGGGAGTGGAATGGTAGAGAGATAGTATGATTGTGGTTCGATGAACCCTCTGCCAAGCACTTAAATGTGAATTGCAGAGTAGTCATGTTGATGTAGATGTATCGTTTTCAAGGTAATCTTACGCCAGTGTTCCCGGAAAATCGTGGCAAGTTCAAGTAATGGTGATGGAGATGGACAGCGATCACGCACCATCTCTCTTCAAAGTAGACAACAGATGCTCAATAATATTGAGATCTGGGGATTTTTGTAGCCAGGGGAGACGCAACAATTCGTTCTCGTCCTCACATAATCAGTCCTGGATTATGCGACGTGTACAAACAGGTGCCCTGTTATCTTGGAACACAGCTTCACCATTGGGGAACAAATACTGTACCACGGGAGGGACCTGGTCAGCCAAAATGGTCACTTAATTCTGAGCAGTAATGCGACATTGCAGAGTAACTAGAGAACCCCTGGAATACTACGACATGGCTGCCCAAATTATCCCCGAACCCCCGCTACGTTTCGCAGCAAGTCCTCTGCGTAGTAAGCTTGAGTCGGCTTTCACCTACATAAACTAGGCCAGAAGTTGGAAACAGTATGAAACAAGTCACATCCGACCAAATGAGTTTCTTCCATTCCTCCAATGTCTAGGTTTTATGGCTTGGTCCCCATGTTTTCCTGTTATGGGCTTATTTGCCTCTGATGAGTGGCTTTGGAATTCAGTTCGCCCTGTAATTCCCTGCTTATGGAGCTACCGTCGCGGTATTTTGGTGCTGACGAGATTTGCGAGTACAGCATTGGCTCTTACAGCCGCCATCGTCTTATTTTTCACAACCACCATCTTCGACCATTGTCTGCCATGATCACTCAACACACTTTTTCATCTGCGTTGTGACTTAGCGCATATTTCTGCTTTCTCCGTAAGTTGTATACATCTTCGATTAGGTGCCTTTTGGAACAGCATTCATGTCGACTACCTTGATTACTGAAGCACACACCAGAAGAGCACCAAGAATTTGCTCGCGTTCGCATTCACTTAGCTCCGGAATAATGCATTCACAACTACACAGAACACTGATCCGACCACAACTGACATTTGCAACTTGTTAAGGACATTTTACTGGTGCCGTTTGCTGTCAAATACAACAGAGCCACCTGCAGACTTGGCAAACATCTGCGTTTATGCTCAAACATGCATATCTCGCCTTGTTTCCACATTTTTGTCCATCCTTTGTATATCCATAACGAGTAAACATATTGAGGTGAAGTTCTTGGTAAGTTATAGACCAGAACATGGTGTATTTATCTACACACGCATGTAATTTTTAACTTCCATGACTACCGAATTATGAAGTCTCTGTCTTCAATGCTTTCTTAAAATAATTCTGTGTACTTTTGTCTGTGGAACTGGAAAGAGTCTTTGGGGAGGACTAGAACATCATACAGATGTGAAAGTTGATTGCATAATAACAAGAGACAAAAAAAATTGTAACCTTTCAGCCTGTCCCCTATACAAATACCAGCCACCATCAGTCTGTCTGAAGTCCATATAGTCTTCTTACAGTCTTTTGCTCTATTTCTCCCACATACCAGAAGGGCCACGACTAAACTATGGGTACAGTGGTATCCTGATCATCTGAAACATAACAAAACTTAAAAAGAATTACCTCCTGGTCGTTAGGTGGGATGGTGTTCATGGAAGTCCTTAAGGGGAATGCAGCCGAAATGTAAACTTTAAAAAAAAAAAAATTATTACAGTTGCGCTTAGTAACGTACAGATTTAAAATTTTGTATGTGTGAATAAAAACAGATATGCTTTAACGGAAAAATGTAATAAAAGACGGAAGACTAATATTTTGCCAGGAATTTGAATTTCTAATTTTCATTATCTTTTTTATAAAAAGCCATAACTCAGATTCTAATCAAGGAATGAATTTGAAAATGTAATTTTAGTGTCCTAAGGAAGTTATAAGACCACTAAACTACAATCATTATTTTATGGTAAAAACTGTACCATTAAAATAATTTCAATTTTGCACATCCAAAATTAAGCTCTTTTTCTACACAAAATCCTATAGAAATCACAAAGTAATCATAGGATCTCGTATTTTTTGTTTCGAACAGCTCCTGAAAATTTCATAGCATTAGCGCATATACTTTTTGAGAAAAGGCTTCTAATAATGCAAAAAATGTAATACCGAGAAAACGGGGTCGAAGACTTTCTTCTCATATTTCTAGATGTAATAAGCTAACCTCAGTTTTACAATCCTCGATACTGATATTCCTCATCCTTTAGGTTCTCTTGTCTCCCCTTCGAATTTTCCTGGCCTGTATTTGTAGGTAAGACAGTGATCTGTCAGCTTCCTTGTCCCTGATCCCATCGATTGTGCAAAATGCTTTTGCTGTAAACACACCTGGATCTATACCAACTCCCTCCAACACTTCAATTTTGCCATTATTTCCGTCGTTAAAATATAAAACTGCAAAAAAAAAAAAAAGGTTCAAATGGCTCTGAGCACTATGGGACTTAACATCTGAGGTCATCAGTCCCCTAGAACTTAGAACTACGTTAACCTAACTAACCTAAGGACATCACACACATCCATGCCCGAGGCAGGATTCGAACCTGCAACCGTAGCGGTCGCGCAGTTCCAGACTGTAGCGCCCAGAACCGCTCGGCCACAAAGTATAAAACTGCAACAGACGCCTATTTTGACTACAAGTCCACAGAATGTCCGGTTTGAGCATCTAATCCTCATTAAATTACTGTGGATTTCAATGGCATTTTGTGTCTTTCCACTAAGACACTTACTCAGTAAATCAAGGTTTGCAAGAAACCTGAATGTGGGCTTAACTGCATTCATAGCAGGTTCCAGTAATGAGTGTCGATGTGAAAACGTCTAATTTCTTGTTGTGCATTTTCAACTTCTCGGGGCGTAATGAATAGTCCATTAACGTTCTTCTCTTGTACTTACACCAATCGTCTTTCGGATACAGATTATGCGTTGGTGTTTGGTCATTGGATAGTCTGTGGAAAAAAATTGCCCACACAGCACGCCTCACTGCCTCTAAGTTGTTTGTGTTTTTCCTGTTAGGTCCCGTAAAATAACCGAAGAAAATCAATTTATTTCAGAGTAAGTCTTTCTTTTCCTCCAAGTGATTTTCCATCCTCAAGCACTTCACCGTTCTTCTCTTTCAGAAAGCGGCAAAGTCTGCCACCAAAACGGTTTTGGATCTGGCCAAACTTTTCTGTTGTAGCACTGTACAGTTTTTTTACCTGTTACAGCTTTGAACGAAGAGGAGTCTCCATCACCAAGGTATTTAGTATATCTGTCATCTCATTGTTTCTCAGATCTGGAGAAAATCCTTGTAGTTGCAGAGGGCTCCATGCCCCCGCCTGAGAACTATAATGTTTAGAGCATGCTACTGCATGCTTTTCTTACCACAGTTTCTCGTTGTTGTCATCGTTAGACATTTTTCTTGTTACAAATTACTGGCAGTACTTAGACATAATTTCTACATCTAAACCTTTACCTGAGTCAATAGTAATTACAGATGCAATACCATATAGAGATGTGATCCCTTTTCATCCAGGTTCCATCTACAGAAACACACAGGTCAGTAACATTTGTAGGAGATTCATTGTCATGAATATCTACCACAGCATCTACTTCTTTTTGATTTATTTTCACCAATTCTTCCACTGCTTTCTTCACTGAAACTTTGGCGGTATCACGTACAGCATCAGAAATTTCTATAATTGTTTTTTCACACCTTATAGAAGGTGGAGGCATGTTCAGTAACCCACACAAAATTTACCTCCTTCCCCACCATCTCAGAACCCATACAAACCTAAACCTGCGTACATAGTTACCAATATTTTTTTTTTAGTAGGGAAATGAAAATTCGTAGCCACATGGATTAGAAATTTTTAAAATCACTGACTATCCCCACTCTTCTTTCTTCGAGAACAGTCATGCATTCCGTACGTTTACAGCTAACACAGGAACATGAACGCTTTATAACCAGTGAATCCAGTGACATCCATATCAACATCACTCACGCTTCTGTACGATATGCCTGTCACAATGTTCGATGCTACACCCCAGACGTTATGTTCATTTCGAGCTGCTTCCTCCTCTTCTTGGTAAATTGCTTTCCATGAAACCTACGTTTCCAAACACAGTTTTTACACCAGCCATTATGCATATACTTTCACTTCTACGTAAAGATTTCTTAATTCAATCTTCCACGTAAATATATGTTATATTGTGACAATGTAAATAAACCACACGCGTGAAACTCGTCAGCCAGAGATGCAGATGTCAGCCAGAGACATCGAAAGAAAACAGCCTTTACACTCATAAAAATTCCTCCGAAGCAAGCAGTTTCCCAAATGTCGGAAAAGATGGGAGTGGCTGCCAGTACAGAGTTAAACAGTTTAATATTTTAAAGGCATTTCTAATTCTGCTACCACGATGAAATTGATACACAACTTAGGTTAAACTATGTAGATTAAGAAAATAATATGTTTGAAAAATCGATGTTTTGGATCCAAATCCAAATTTAAGTGGACTTTGTTAAGGCTTTTGCAAGAATGAAGGACAACCACAAGAAATGGTGCGTCTTGTAAAATGGAAACTTATTGTGTGAATGTGTGGAGGAACAAACTTCTACTCATCTCACGAAGTGCTGCCTTTCTCCAGATTCAAGCACAGGACTGAAACTGGCGCTGTGTTAGACCAACGCCATCAACGTAGCCAAATACTGGTTACAACTTGTATAAATATTGTATATAGCGAAAATATTTGAGTATGGCCATTTATTTTCCATGAAGTACTTTATATTCTTCTGTTGTTGGTTGATTAATTTGTCCACGTATGTCCCGTACTTTTTACATTCAGTATGTTTTGCTTCGTATTTCTGACATGAATAACACTAAAAAAATGCTACAAACCACTGCTCTGTCGTCACGAGAAACACATCCCCACAGACGCCTTCCCTTCTGTGCCAAATGTAAGAAAACGCCTAAGTTAGGTGCGGTTCTCGTGCTTCCGTGTTCAGTGGAAGCGTATGAGACAGTGCTCTGCTGTTATAGTGAGCGGACTACTTGCTCGTGAAGTTATTAAGCCTTAAACAATGTAAGTCACTATCGAAAAAAGAGGTTGGTTTCTACTATGGCGAATATCACCAAGGTGCTATAGCAGCGACGCTGTTGTTATGTGTAAAGGTCTCCTGATAGTCCCAAGCTCTCACAAGGCCTCTTTCTAAACATAATAAAAAAATTTCAAGAAACTAGATGGGTGGCCAATACAATGCACTAACGAAAAAGAAAGCAACTATTGAGAGAAAAGCAGTTAACATTTTAGCAGTGGTACCACACAACAACATGTTAGATCGAGGCAGCTCGACTGCGCGAGTTCAATCAGTCAATGGAATGTTCTGCAGACACTACATTCCAACACATTTCATACTTTCCCAATGTTGCTGCAACTTATAGCGTCATGCTAATGACTTTCAAAATGAAAAACATACCTCCAAGTGCTGTCTACGAAAAGAGTAAGTGATACAGTGTTTCTACGCAAGACGTTTTTTTACAAATGAAGCATCATTTACAAATCATGGGCCATCAACACTCGTAACATGCATTGCTAGTCAGTTGAATATCCATGATGGAAAAGAGTAGTGGATGAATGAGATCTTAGTGTGTGGTGTGTCGTCCCTTTTTATTGATGAGGCTCTAAAGTGCCACAAGTATTTCTAGTGTCTAACATATATGTTACACTTATTTGAAGACTTTCACTGGACATCGAACTGTCCGTGCAGTACTACACGACAGATGTCCTGCCCATTCCACACAGAAAATTACAGGCATTTTTAAGATCCGTCTAAAGAGAATTCCTGGAGCCCAGAACAAAGCAGTAGTTTTCTTTACGCAGATTATTTGGCTTCAGCAGTTCAGACTAAGTCGTCTGAGAAACTGGAAGTTCACCTCGCAGGTGCTTTGAATAATAAGAGTATTTATTATGAAAAGAATAAACTTCGCCCAGACCCAAATATAACTCAGCTTTGTGCTTTTCACCTTAAAAAAAGCCAGGCGCACCCTTCACCACGAGTTGTATCCAGGCATAGAGTGCAACTGTATGCTTCACTGTATCGAAAATATTTGTGTGTTGTACTTGGTCGCACCTTGACTTAAAAGCAGAATTGCCACTTCACAAACCCAAAAGTGGAAGCTGTGAATAACATCCCAAGAAAGATAACAGGCATTACATGGGGCTCACAGCTACGAATTTTCAGTTCAACACCATCATCAGGCGACTGTTCTGTGGCAGAATGCGAATGCCTCATTTGTCAAACGTCTGGCCATCCCAAAGATGTCAACTAGAAGGCACTAAATGAAACGCTCGAGTTTATTTTAGGACGTCTGAGGCCTACATCACTACTAACCAAGAGCATCGTCTGGCACATATTGTTCCCCTAGACATTCCTCATGAGGGTACTACCAGTGTGGAAAGAACAAATCTGCTCACCACGTAGCGTTTACGTAATATATCGATTCTGTAATAACTGTAACCATGAACTTCATCGACTTCAAGATGAACATGAAAATTTTTCTCACTTTTGTAAGTTCCTGCATCTGTAAAGGTCATTTTAAAATCTGTCCCTTTATAAAATATACACTGGTCACCCAGAACATTATTATCACGTACTTAATAGTTGGTATGTCCACGTTTGGCATGGATAACCATGGCGACGCATCATGGCATGGAACCAAGGAGGCCTTGGTAGGTCGCTGGATGGAGTTGGCACCACATCTGCACACACAAGTCACCTAATTCTAGTAAATTCCGGGGAGGTGGCGATGAGCTCTAATTCCACATTCAGTCACATCCAAGATGTGTTCGATCGGCTTCAGATCTGATGAATTGGGAAGCCAACACATCAATTGGAACTCGCCACTGTCTTCCTCGAACCACTCCATCACACTCCTGGCCCTGTCACATGGCGCATTATCTTGCTGAAAAAAGCCACTGCTATCGGGAAACATGATCGTCATGAAGTGCTGGACATGTCTGCAACCAGTGTATAATACTGTTTGGCCACAATGGTGCCTTGCACGAGCACCATTGGACACATGGATGCCCACATGAATCGTCCCAGAGAATTATGGAACCGCCGCTGCCTTGTCTCCATCCTGCAGTACAGGTGTCAAGGAGCTGTTCACCTGGAAGACGACGGATTCGCGCCCTCCAATCGGTATGATGCCAAGTCCAGTGCCGATGGTCACGTGCCTATTTCAGTCGTAGTTGCCCATGTCGTGGTGTTAACACTGGCACACGCATGGGTCATTGGCTGTGGAGGCCCGTCGTTAGGAGTGTTCGGTGCACTGTGTATTCAGACACACTTGTACTCTGCCCAGCATTAGAGTCTGATGTTAGTTTCGCCACAGTTCACCGCCTGCCCTGTTTTACCAGTCAACCCAGCCTACGACGTCCGACATCTGTAACGAGGGGTGGCCCCCCAAACCCGTGACATCTGAACGTGGTTTCACCTTGGTTCCGCCACATGTTGAAGACACTCACTACAGCACTCCTTTAACACCCAACAAGTCATGCAGTTCCCGAAATTCTCGTGCCGAGCCTCGGAGACATCACAATCTGCCCTCGGTGAAACTCAGATAGATGGCGCGTCTTCCCAATTCTACACACGGGCAGCACGGTCACTGATACTAAGTACATGCACCGTGCCTGCATCTGATCAGCAGTCATTCCTCGCCCGTCGGCGCAGCTATCACCTGGACGGGATTCTATCGATAGTAGGTCGGTGATCATAATGTTCTGGCTGATCAGTGGATCTGCCACTTGTTAAGCAAATCTAGCTGGCTCATCCGTAAGGGCTATAGTACTGTAATTAGTAGAAAAAGACGGGAAGATTAAGGCACAAAAGGAAAAGGCGGAGAGGCATGAAGTTAGCCTACCTTTGATTCTGTTGACACGAATCTGTGGTTAGCCTTTAAAGCGTGAAAATCTCAAGTTTTCAGCTAAACTAAAGTGATTATAAAAGTGGATTAAAATGCCTCGGATGGAAATGGCTATTAGCAGCAGTAAGATGGCCTCTATAGGTTTTCTCTCGATGTATGATGACGTTAAAAAGAATAGTATAGAGCCCATTACATCAAGAGCTACGATTGTGCCATACTGCGGTACGTAATCAATGCAGAAGATCGCCTCCGCTTACACCATCAGGCAAAGTAATGGTTCAAATGGCTCTGAGCACTATGGGACTTAACATCTATGGTCATCAGTCCCCTAGAACTTAGAACTACTTAAACCTAACTAACCTAAGGACAGCACACAACACCCAGCCATCACGAGGCAGAGAAAATCCCTGACCCCGCCGGGAATCGAACCCGGGAACCCGGGTGTGGGAAGCGAGAACGCTACCGCACGACCACGAGATGCGGGCGGCAAAGTAATGGTTTAGTTTTGTACTTCCATGCGTTTGCTGAAGTTTCTGCAATATAGTTGTTCAAGTGCAGCATTCCACTGTATACCTTAGTCGTTCCTGAGTAACTAACCTTGTTAGGCTCCTATTCCGATCCCATGAGTAGTCTGAGCATTGAAACAAAGTGGAAGTGTTGAAATAACTGATTAAAAAGTTTTAAAAGACTGTGTTAAAGTAACTGGAGCCATTTTTTTGTAAGTGCACCATGTGCACTAGTTCACTTAATAGTAGAACAGTTACTTAAAACTCTACAAAAAGAAAAAAATGATATTATTTGTCACGATATAAAAATACGGAGTAGAAACATTGATTAGAAGGTAGATTGATGGCTGTAACAGATTATGGGCCTACAACAGTTTTACCAGTGCAACCGGTTTGCAATCGTTTATTTATGTTGATACATACATGCTGTTAGTGTTTATTCTTGAAGTTACAAGACAGAACAGTTTATGGGTCCCCCCATCCTATAGTCAGTGTATTAGTAAATTATCGCTGAAAGTTTCTTGAAAATTTATGTATTTGTCCTTGAGGTTTATGTGTTTAAAATATTGAACTGAAGTACCAAATCTAGCTAATAAGATTCAGGGCTACTATGTGAAAAGCATTTAACTCTGAAATGCAAAAGATTAGCAATATGCAATGACCATGATTTTGTTTTTCTTCATAGGTGAAAGAAGTGCTCTGTAATTGATTCAAAACTACTCATTTTCTTATCTAGAGAATCAGGGGCCCTCCATTACGATAGAATAGTGCTTACCCTAGTTACGAGGCATACTGCAAATAACATCATTCCTTACTGAAATAATTAGTGTACTTTAGTGTGACATAGTTTGTTGCAGTAATAGTGTCAGACTGTGGGTAAATTCAGACTGTCCTTGTTGCAAGCGCCTGCTATTGTGTCCGTATCTGATTACAAGCGTTTTTCTTATTGAGGTGTTGCATAATGAAGCAGCTGATTTACATCAAGAAACAATTACTATACATTTTGTTGAAACTGCTTTTGTCCATTCTGGGCTGGCGCACGAGACTGCTCAGCGTTTGGCTCGGGTTCGATCCTTACTATCCTCCCATGCCCATTTTTTTTATTGCTTTCTAGTTCGGATTTAGGAAACCAGACGAAGAACATGTCACACTTAAATCAGTCGGAAACGGGAAAAGTTATCGAATTTGTTTCTTAAGAGTTATTTCTCAGCACAGATTCCCCTGCAACACCCTTACCACCCTAACAAGCTTTTCAGATTGCTTCTACATCTACATCTACAAGGATACTCCACAATAATTCGCTATTATTCCAATCTCGTACAGCACGCGCAAAAACAAACACCTATGTCTTTCCGTGCGAGTTCTGATTTCTCTCACGTTATTACAATGATCATGTCTCCCTATGTAGGTCGGTGTCAACAAAATACTTTCGCATTCGGAGCAGAAAGTTGGTGATTGAAATTTCGTGGGAAGATTCTGCCGCAACGAAAAGCGCCCATGTTTTAATGATGCCCACTCCAAATCCTATCATTTCAGTGACACTCTCTCCCCTGTGTCGCATAATACAAAACGTGCTGCCCTTCTTTAGACTTTCTCGATGTACTTCGTCAGTCGTATCTGGTAAAGATCCCACACTACGCAGCAGTATTCTAAAAGAGGACAGACAAGCGTAGTGTAGGCAGTGCCTTTAATAGATCCTTTACATTTTCTAATAGTCCTGCCAGTAAAACGTAGTTGTTCGTAATTGTAATTCCTAGGTATTTAGTTGAATTTACGGCCTTTAGATTTGACTGATTTACCGTGTAATCGAAGTTTAACGGATTCCTTTCACCTCTCATGTGGGTGACCTCACTCTTTTCGTTATTTAGGGTCAGTTGCCAATTTTTGCCCCATGTTTTCTAAAACGTTTTGCAATTTGTGTTGATCTTCTGATGACTTAACTAGTCGATAAACGACAGAAACACCTGCAGCCAGCCTAAGACGGCTGCTGAGATTGTCTCCTAAATCGTTTGTATAGATAAGGAACGGCAAAGGGCCTATAAAACTACCTTGGGGAACGCCAGAAATCACTTTTGTTTTACTCGATGACTTTGTGTCAGTTACTACGAACTATAAGCACTCTGACAGGAAATCACGAATCCAGTCACATAACTGAGACGATATCCCATAAGCGCGCAGTTTGGTTACAAGCCGCTTGTGAGGAACGGTGTCAAAAGCCTTCTGGAAATCTAGGAATACGGGTTCAATTTTAAATCCCTTGTCAATAGCACTCAGCACTTCGTGTGAGTAAAGAGCTAGTTGTGTTTCACAAGAACGCTGTTTTCTAAATCCGTGTTGACTGTGTGTCAATGGACCGTTCTCTTCAAGCCCGCATCTCGTGGTCGTGCGGTAGCGTTCTCGCTTCCCACGCCCGGGTTCCCAGGTTCGATTCAAGGCGGGGTCAGGGATTTTCTCTGCCTCGTGATGGCTGGGTGTTGTGTGCTGTCCTTAGGTTAGTTAGGTTTAAGTAGTTCTAAGTTCTAGGGGACTGATGACCATAGATGTTAAGTTCCATAGTGCTCAGAGCCATTCTCTTCAAGGTAATGCATAATATTCGAATACAATGTATGTTCCAAAAATCCTTCTGGACATAGACTTTAACGATATGTTCGAGTAATTTAGTAGATTACTCCTACTACCTTTCTTGAGTATTGGTGTGATCCGTGCAACTTTCCAGACTTTGGGTACGGATCTTTCGTCGAGCGAACGGTTGTATATGATTGTTAATTGTGGAGCTATTGTATCAGCATACTCTGAGAGGAACCTAGCTGGTACACGCTATGGATCGTAAGACTTGCTCTTGTTAAGTGATTTAAGTTGCTTCACAACTCCGAAATATCTATTTCTACGTTACTCATGTTTGCAGCTGTTCTTGATTCTAATTCTGGAATATTTACTTCGTCTTCTTTGATGAAGGAATTTCGGAACGCTGTGTTTAATAACTCGGCTTTGACATCAGTTTCGTCGATCGTAATTCGGCTGCTATCGGGCTCTGTATATTTTGCATCGTCGCTAGTAGTCCACAGGCGGGCAAGTAAGCGCTTTTTTCATAAGCGCAGGGTTTCTGGTTCGAATCTCGGTGTCAGGATTTTCTTTTTCATTCCCAAGTAATTCTGATAGCAAATTTATTGTGACTGCGCAGACTGTCAGTATCTAGTGAATTATTTATTATTTTCACAAATTTTACACTGAAAAATCGGATTTTTCTCCAAAATTTAAAAAAGTTTTCCATTGTAATCATATTCCCGCAGGTAACGTTACAACTCACAACAGGTAGTACGAGTTGTTTCTCCACCAGCATTTCAGAACCGTATGTTCTCAAATTTATATGTGTTATCGCGTTATTACGGCAGAAGAATTCGAAGCGATGAGATTCTTTTGGAGAAAGAGCTGTTCACTATACACGAGTGCCGTTTTTGTAAGTTATTCTGAAACATAAAGAAATTTGACTTCACAATCACTCCCACTTTCTCTTACTATTGGAGTACAAAGCACATCACTAGATTTACACGAAAAAATCAGACATCATGGCTACTAAAAGACATCGCAAGAATTTCTCTTCTGCGCGAAAGTAAAATCACTGCACAAGAGTTCGGTAAGAAAATACAAAAAACTTTACTGACCTGAAATGAAATACGCGAGTTCCAAAACTGACTTAAGAACCAATGTCATGATTTTTGTAACAGACGTCTAACTTTACGAGGTCAGTCACGCCTTTGTATCATCATCTGTACTAATTAATTACAGTATAATGGCTCCTTTGCGTAACAGCACCTGTATAAAATTCTAATTATTTGCCTCCCATTCGAATCACGCGAGAATTTTGACCTCGAAAGATAGAAGTACCAACATTGTGTGAATATAATTTTACAGAATTGTTGAGATGAACGTGTACTAACGCCAATAATTTTCCTTTTCTTGAAAAACTTTCCAATGTATGATCGGAATAAATTCATGTGATGAGTAATTACAGAATATAACAAGACATTCACGAACATAGTCGTCTTTGGAAGGCTTGAGTAAAAATTCAGTTATTAAAAAAATGGTTCAAATGGCTCTGAGCACTATGGGACTTAACTGCTGAGGTCATCAGTCCCCTAGAACTTAGAACTACTTAAACCTAGCTAAGCTAAGGACATCACACACATCCATACCCGAGGCAGGATTCGAACCTGCGACCGTAGCGGTCGCGCGGTTCCAGACTGTAGCGCCTAGAACCGCTCGGCCACTCCGGCCGCCAGTTCAGTTATTAATATCAAGCGAATCATAGTAGGCACCTTTGCATCCAATATGTACAACTCTCTTGAAAGTATGTTCTTAGTACTTCTAGGTGAATAGTTTTTATTTCTATCATACAGATAGTTTCATTTATTAGAATAGCGTATTGTATGTAGTGACGGATGGCGTAGCCATTTATATTGTTGTTACATTCTAGGTACAGATAGAAACCATTCATCCAGTAAACTATTCATATCCACAGTAATAAGTAGTATCTCTAAGTAAATATAGAAATTACTGATAGAATTTTACCATGAAAGGTAACAACATTAGTGAAAAACTGGACGAAATAATGCAGTCCGACGAAATGAACGTGCCGGCAATTGACAACTAGTCGCCAGTGGAGATTGCGGTAACACAAAAAAAAAACACTGGAAGTAGGACAAATGGTAACAAGATTTTAAAATCAGTACAAATAACAAACAATGGTTTGACGAAAATAGATGATACAATCATAACGTATGAGTGGCCGTCTGGATCAACGTCCACAGGCGCGTTCTCACTCTATAGCTTTTAGCGCAATGATTCACGTGAATCACATACAGGGTGACAGTTATTGAACTGTATGAAATAAAATCATCACTTCTGAACTGTTTGAGTTAGAACATTCAAACTGCACCGTTGGCCGTGGGGCATGATGGGATTTAGTATGTTCATGCATGGTTTGGTTTAGCTGCGAAGCCCACTTTTATTTGGATGGGTTCGTCAATAAGCAAAATTGGCGCATTTGGGGGACTGAGAACCCGCATTTCGCGATCGAGAAGTCTCTTCACCCTCAAAGCGATACTGTGTGTTGCGCAATGACCAGTCACGGAATAATCGGTGCAATATTCCTTGACTGCACAAAGTGGCTATGATTTTGACAAGATGTGGTTCGTGCAAGACGGATCTCGACCCCATCGAAGCAGCGGAGTGTTTGATGTCCTGGAGGAGCACTTTGGGGACAGCATTTTGGCTCTGGGGTACCCAGAGGCCACTGGCATTGGCCTTGATTGGCCGCCATATTCTCCGGATCTGAATACATGCGACTCCTTTTTGTGGGGCTTTATTAAAGACAATGTGTAAAGCAATGACGCAGAAACCACTGCTGAGCTGAAAACAGCCATTCACGAGTTCATCGACATCATCGATGTTCCGACACTTCAGCGGGTAACGCAGAATTTCGCTATTCGACTGCGCCACGTCATCGCCAATGATGACAGGCTTATCGAACATATCAAAACCTAAATCCGAATACCTGTAGTGACGTTTGCATGTTGAATAAAGTGTGCGCACGCTGTAGCTTGTAACTAATTTGCGTTTTTTTCGTATTTTTCAATAATTGTCATCCTGTAAGTTTCTTAGTTAACAAATAGTGGAACAGGAAACGCCCACAGAAAAGGATCAACAGCAAAGAGGAGGAGATCCTGCCATACCGACATCTGGAGGTGACGGTTTTGCCCTACAGTATCTTGAGAAATGTATGAGCTGTTTGAACAAATATCGTCAAAGCACTGGAAGAAATATCAAGTAACTTTAAACCGGAATTTTGGAGTTTGGAGCAAAAGTTAGAACTGAAGTCTAATGAAACATTTTCCGAACTTGTAAATGAACAGAAGAAAAACACTCAGCAGTTGGCTGAGCCACACTAAAGCAAAATAGTTTACGGATAGAATATGACAGCTTACCAAGAACGGTAGCTATGATGCAAGTCACCATGTCAAAAAAATGTTCAAATGTGTGTGAAATCTTATGGGACGTAACTGCTAAGGTCATCAGTCCCTAAGCTTACACACTACTTAACCTAAATTATCCTAAGGACAAACACACGCACCCATGCCCGAAAGACGACTCTAACCTCGGCCGGGACCAGTCGCACAGGTCAGCATGGCAGATTTACCGGATCAATAACAACAAAAATCTGTGGATATGGGATTTCTTAAATTAGAACACAAATGCATCAGTAATGACGCACAAAAGTTAAACGATCGTACTGATAGGTTATTTGAAATCGATACTACACTTACAGAAAGGTGATAGAGCAACATCGCACTCCCACGGAAGAAGTGGAAAGGATATTAACCATAAGGGAAGATAAGATTTTTAACAAACTCCATACCAATTTGAAGAACGTTATTCAACAAATACGTAATGAAATAGGCGTAGGAAGTTTGGGTTCAAGTGGACCGTTTGTTGTTAATAACAAAAAGACAAATGGTAAAACAATAAATAAGCGAAACAACCCTGCCTCAAATAATAACGTTAGACAACGGGAAATAACTTTTCATAGCAATCAAAGCAATAACTGGAGTTCTCATCAGCATCCAATTCGAATAGTTGTGGCAGTTAATACTAATGATGGTATTCTGATGTCACCACTGGAAAATGCTAGCCCACCAGATACTGGATTTTTTTTTTTTTTGGGGGGCGGGGGGGGTCCATTCGGCATGTATTCGTTTTTTGAGGTATAATGAGGAACACGATTTGAGAGAGGAGTTATGTTCCGATGAGACAAGGAAGGATGAAGAGGAAGTGGTACAAGTGATAATATATGCAAATGCAGGCAATATACTAGTACATACAATTCTGAGCAGAGATGTGTCTCGAACGTTTTGTCCATAAGTTTGTTTGATGCAATAGCAAAGACAGGTATGTACCCATTTTCCCTATCCATAACTCCAAAATATTAACAGCCATAGGAAACATGACACAAAATGTCAAGTTGAAAGCATGCATTCCTATTACCTTAGATAATACTAAGATCAAATTCAATTTTCTTGTGATTGAGAAATTAATAGTAAATTGTATTCTAAGGATGGACTTTTTCAGACAATTTCAGGCAAACCCTGGTGTGGATTCTGGTAAATGCTGCTTGCTGATTTATAAAGAGATTTTATCAATTAATTTGGTTATGATCAAGGAAAATCGAAATATCAGTAGCAATAAAGTAAATTTTCATCTTATCTATCCTGAAATACTTTTGATAAATGAACAATGCAGTGAAGAGGTGTTGGATATTCCAGTAGCGCAGCATGTTGTCAGTGAAAAGGGTGATGCATCTGGTTATTTAGCTGAAGCATGAAGAAAGAAGTTATGTAAATTACTCATAGTATGAACAAGTGTTTTGTAAAAAAAAAACCAGGTATTATAAAAAATGTATATCCATGCCAAACTTTCTGTCATAATTCTTACCTAATCGCTTGGGTGAGGAAAGAGGTGATGAATAAGAAAAACAAACAATGTTAAGTTGGCAAGTAATAGAACCCTTGAATTCTCTATATAGCAGCCTGTTGTTAGCTGTCAATAAGGAAAACAGTAGTATTCGATTAGTACTTGATGCACAATCCATTAACAAAATCATTGTATCTGGAAGAAGGAAAGTTGAAAATATCGATGAACAGCTTTTAACATTTCATGGTGTCATGTATTTAATTTCACTGGATCAGTACTCTTCCTTGTTGCGAGTGTCATTTCATCCAGAAATTAGGAAATACACCACATTTGTATGTTCTGGTCACAGTTACCATTTTTGTGTATTATCTTTCAGACTCAGTGTTAGTGTGGATGTCTTTATAGCAGCTTTGGACACTATACTGAGACCAACACTCCTCAAGAGAATCACACTGTATGACATATTGGTTACAACAAGTTCATGGAGGAAATATTTAGATTTGTTAGAGGAGGTACATAAATAATTTCCTGAATGTAGTATTGTGGTTAATTTACAAAAATCTAAATTTGGAAGAGAAAAAATAAACGTTTGGGCCACATTCTCTCTCCCAAAGGAATTTGCGGCTATCAAACACTTTTCTACACCACAGGTAAGAGAAAAATTTAAGGCTTTTCTTGGACAACTTCATTCCTTAGGAAGTTTGTACTTTTGCATTGTGATCCCCTCATAAACGTGTTAAGAAACAAAATAAATCATGGTTATAGACTAAGGAATGTCAAAGAGACTTCCAGGCCATAAAGGAAACTTTAGTAAATTCAAATATCTTATACCGTTCAGACATGACACAAGATTTTTGCTTAAGCGCAGATGAATTGTTTCAGGGTTTCAGTGCTAGTCTGTTTCAAATTAGAGAGACTGATGTAAAGAGTACAAGTTGTATAATTACTTTTACTAGCTGAACATTCACTGAGTGTGAAAGATCGTAGTTGGCTACTGAACTCGAAGCATTAGCCATAGTATGGACCCATTGGAAGTTTGAATACTGTATGTGTGGAAAACACTTGAAAGTTTGTGATCACCAAGCTTTATTTTTTTTTTTTTTTTTTTTTGTTGAATTTCAAGTTGTTACACAAGCGAATTGCTCATTGGTCCTTGTTATATAAAAATCATTTCCAGTTTCTCTTTTACCTTCCTCAATGATGATCCTTTTCTTGTAAATTGTCCATTTCTTGACACAGTTTTAAGTAATAGAGCCTATAATAGCCGCCTTGTATTAATACAATTCTAAAATCTGAGATCTGTACATTTAGCTCTGTAAATTCATTTAATATTTGTTGAAGTCTAGAAAGTGCATTAGATATAATTTTTTGTTCGGAGGCGCGACAATTAAGTAATAAGACTGATTTTCTTTGTAAGATGTGGCAACCCTGCAGGCTTGTATAGGCACAATATCTTTGACCTTGGCCTGTAAGCTACTTCTAGTCCAAGCGGCACATCCATGCAACTTCAGTCGTGAGTTGTGCTGTAATAAATCAACACATGTTTGCGTCTCTCGTCACAGAAATGGAACTACATAATACTGCACAGTGGTATGCCATTTCTTTTTGTGTTAAATTGGGTGAAAACGTGACAACAACTTACGGTAAGCTTCAGAAGGCATTTGGAGAGTAGGTTATTGCCAAGAGCTCAAGTTTTTCGTTGGTATAAATTGTTTAGTGAAAGCAGAACGAATGTTGAAGATGAAGACTACGGTGGACGACCATCAACCTCACGGACAAATGTCAATTTGGCCAGGGTGCGTCAACTCATACGATCTGATAGAAGATTATCCATGAAAATGATTGCATAAGAACTGAACATCAGTCGAAAAACGTTCGTCTAATAATAACTAAAGATCTTGGTATGAGAAAGATTTGTGTAAAAATGGCCATCCCATACTACTTTATCAGTACAGCAATTTTTAACATCAAAACAAATTTCAGTACTACCACAGCTACCTTATTCACCAGATATCCCTCCGTGCGATTTTTTTGTATTTCCAGGAGTCAAAACAGCGGTGAAGGGACACTATTTTCAAACAACACAAGATGTCCAAAAAGCTGTGACGAGGGTCTTGGAGGATATTACAGAAGATGAGTTCCAGAAATGTTACCATCAATGGCACAAGCGCTAGAAAAAGTGTGTGCAATCAGAAGGGAACTACTTTGTAAGACATAACACTAAAATTGACTAAAACAGTAAGCAACATTTTTTCAGAACAGTCTCATTACTTCATTGTCGCACCTTTTAGGAAGGTAAAAGAGAAACTGAGTAACAAGGGATATAGAAATGTAAGTAAATACTACACAATATACAAGAAGTGCTATTTCACTAGCGAGCACTGGAATCAAACTATTCATGAGTCTGTATACCTTAAGATTTTGTAATGGATTTTATTAGGTTTACACACCACACGTGGGATCATTATGGATTAAAGAAGTGTGGTGAGAAAACTGTCTTATAATTGTTCTCCAGATTTGCGTCAGAAGGTGCAAAGAGAAATAAAAATGTGTATCATATGTAGGAAGGTCGTACACTCGAACTGGTCTCGCCAAAATAAATTACGTCAAAGCATTACAACAAAACCACTAGAATTAGTCTGACATGACACAGTTGCACCATTTCCTTGAGGGAGGTGAGGTGTCAAATATTTGCTTGCTATGTTCAATGTCTTCACAAAATGTGTTTGTTTGTATGCAATCAGAAGCACTGTAACCAATAGAATTATTAGGGAGATAGTAGAGTACTAATTTCTTAGAATAGGTAAACCTAAGCCCATATTAACTGACAATACATCGTATTTTACAAATTCTGAATGGAAACCCTTTCCCAAAGAACTACAAATAAAACAAATTTTACAATTCCGATTTCTCCCAGAAGCAAGTCCAGTTGAATGTTTATGCAAAGAGTTTAATCGCTTTATTAGGAAGTATATACCAAGAAAGTAAATAAAATGAGTAGTGTATGTGGCTCCTTTTCAACACATAGTTAATAATTAATCACACTCACATACAGGTTTATACTGACCAAACTAATGTTAGGGAAAAATGAACTTGATGAGTGTTCAAAACCTTTCCCACTTGTACCAGTGCATGAACCTTTACTTAAAGAAAAAATAAGACAAACTACAATTATTCAGAGTGAACAAGCAAAAAAAAAGGAAGGCCAAGTGTGATGAGAGTCTTTAGGCTGGACTTACATCTCCCAAATAGGAGATCATATATTGTTACACACACATCCAAAATCTAATAGAGTTTAAAAGGAAAGTAAACAAGGAGTGGGAAGTATTATATTCAGGACCTTTCCTTGAAATGTATATTCCACATCCAGGATGCTACTTCCTACCATATCCCAAACTGAGAAAGATCAAAGCACTGTATGTGCACGAACATATGAAGAACTTTGTTCAGAGAATATGTGAACACATGAAGCTTGGAATAAAAGGTAGAGTGGTTAATAATAAGTTTAAATCATGAGCGTTGTCCTGTAGGAAGGTATTTGGATAAAGATCCGGTTTGCATCACTAGGGAATGTACCTGAAAATTATGTATGTAATTTGTAACTTTGCTATGATCTTACATTATTTGGAGGTGGGTGCTAAATAAAAGACATACATGGAGGAAAATACTATGTTACAACATGATGAGAGTTAGGAATATTTTATGAGAGCCAATCAATGTACATAAATTGTGCAGCATATTTTTAGAATATGATGCAGCAGGTACCATGTTAAGCTACAAGATATATAGAAGTATATATGAATATATACACCTATACACAACAATGTATGTACTACTTTATGCACTCCAAACTAACTATGCATAGGTATATACAATATGTTCACTAAGCCAAAGTTAACAACTACACTAAAACTAAGGTAAGCTTACACCCACAACTACCATCTCATATGCAGTATGATACTGAAACAAGCAACTGCCAAGAAAAATGGATACTATGTAGAGGAAAAACTGTATGAATTATTAAATATGTCAGAAGCAAAGTTACACTCAGTGGATAGCAGGCAAGAATTATAAACTTAACTGAAAGCTTGTAATCTGAAAGGATACAAATATAAACATGTTATTTTGTTGGCAGATATTCTTTGACTAGGAACTATTTTTATGAATGTGTATGAATGTATGAGCAGCTAGTTGACCTGCAGGAAACCAGAATCTAACTAGTTAATGAAGTATATATATATATATATATATATATATATATATATATATATATATTTGAGAAAGATGATGGAATTGATGCTTTGTACATTCCACTTTATATGAAGCGAGTATTTGATTGAGCCTGAGGTACGAGGGGTGGGCCCTGCTTGTAATGCAGTTATAACTTCATGTGTGAAAGTATTTTATGAATGACAACATAATGATTAAGGAACTGTGGTATAACAGTATATTCACCTGTCAATGAAAAAACAAATATGGCTACTAGTAGAGGCAGAAGGAGTATTTTACCTTAGCCTTAAAGGAACCAGAAAGGCCATGCCACTTCGTAATGTACTCTAAACATTAGATACCTCCACGTATGCACAAATGTGACACACGTGAATCTTATACAGTGTTATGACGAGAAGTTATAAAATAAAGGGATTATATGTAATCGTCTTAGACTGTCTTAGCTACATTTGGTGAAAACACTGACTGCATCAACAGTTACATTATGATAGATGAATCGGTAGATAAAAGGAAAAATACGAGAACTTGTCCAATACATATTAATAATGATACTTCTGTTAACAAACAGGAACTAAAAAAAAGAAAAACAACTTCATTACTGATATACACCTTTGAAAGATACAAGAAACACGTATGTCACACATTACATTGCAACACAAAATAATATCTAATATCAAAATATACTGTAAATCGCCACATGGGTGAAGCGAATTGCTGGATAACATGGATGACAATGTGAAGTAACATCATATTGAAATAGATTTATTACCCTTTGTGTACAACAATCCTTTCTATTCTTTTTAATCTCTGTAGTATATAGTTCCTTATAGTGAACTTCATATAAAGTTGTATGTTCTGTAGTTAAATACAATGGATGTAAATAAGTCTGTTAATTTTTCTTTTGGGGCTACAGTACCTTGAGATTACACGCAGATGTCACCATTGGGATGGGGAAACCTGTCCTTGCCTGTCAGATAGAAATGTAGAATTATAGTAGTATTTTTATGTGTGTGTTCTTAAATCTAAATTTCTATGTAATTGTGTTGAAATTATTATTTTGATTGTAATTATTGTACTGTATATAATATATTATAGCGTACTCATAGGAAATTAATATTCAAGAATAACGAAAAATGTGAATGATCAAAAGTTATAAGCAAAGGCTACATGAAAAGGCACGTAGGTAAATGCTGTTAGTGCTATGTAAGAGAAAAGAGACGTCTCATTAGAAAAACCTCCTGATCAGCGCATCAACAACGAACGAATGTACATTTTAAGGAATTCCTGAACACAGGAAACATTGACAAAAAAAGAAGAGAAGGATGATCTTGATACTTACCAGACAGAATTCTGCACCTGATATGCAGTGTGTTGGGTACTCTTTGGCTTTGTAACTCCACACAAGCCATCGTACCTCTTAGCATGGAAACCACCCATTGGTGACAAGACACCAAGCCACATAAACCGGTCACAGTTTCTAACCGCTCGCATCGCTGAGGCAACCAATACTGAGAGCGGAGAGATCGCACCCAACAATGAGAGTTGGAAAACCACCGCAAACAACAATAATGCAAAAAGCGATTTGGCGAGAATGAAAATAAGGAGACTTGCAGCAGATAAACATTGTACTGAAAACAATGTGTAAACTGTATGATATAAGTGTTTAAACTTGAAACAGTGACATATGTCCAGAGTTACTATTGTATTTTCCTACATTTTTCTGTCACATTGTTTCTAGTTAGTTATAAGAAATGGTTCCGTATTATGATTTTCCTGTCCCTGGTCCACATGACAAAGATGTAAGTAAAATTTTAAAATATGTAAAGACATTCATACATGTAACTCATCAAAATCTCTGTAAGGTATAGATACGTAAGAGACATAGCTGCTGTCTACCATAATACATAAGAACGCTAGTATTTCTTATGGCAGAGGGAGAGGGGGCGAGTATAAGTATCATTTAAGTGTATGATGTCTGCCATAGGTCGATGTTTGAAATTTTGACACTCGTCCTAACAAAGGCTAAAAGATCCCAAATAAGAAACAAACGAATTTACTTTTATACAATCCAAAAATTTCTGTGTCTTGAGCATAAGCGTTCCATGTCTAACAATAATTACTGTGAGACAATACATTACATTGTAGATGTTTACACATTAAAAACAGGTTATTAGATGAAGTTTTATGAATGCCATTTTACAGTATTTGAGCTATTTTCGTGAGCAATAGTGAAGCTCCTACACCAAAAGTAATTTCTGAATAATAAAGAAAAGTTATTGTATGACAGAAATGATAAAGACAACTGTACTATGTCGCAGCTAAATGATAAAGACGTCAACTGTACTATATCGCAGCTGTACTTGTAACAAGAAAACAGTGGCAAATGAAAGAAAATTACGTCTGGTCCTTCCCACTAAGCAATGATGAGAAGAAAAGTTGATTATTTGAAACTCTAGGCGACACAGCCAAGAAAAAAGAGATACAACACGTAGCTATAAAAAGATGTGGGAAGAATTTTTTTCGTTCGTTAAAGTAAAATCACTGTACAAGAGCTTGGTAGAAAATACAAGGAACTTTACACACTTGATGAAATACACAGGTTGCAAAACTGCTCCTCGAACCAACTGTAATAATTTTTGCTATATACGTCTAACTTTACGAGGTCAGTGACACCGTTGTATCATTTTCTATACTGAATAATTACAGTACATGCCAGGTGTAAACTACCTGCAGGAATTCGGGGAAATTGTGATATACAGTGAGGCGGTGCCGTACCTGGATATACGTTAGGAAAATGGACTCATGATGCGTCGAATTGTACCTGCACGGAAATCGGAAAAATAGGTGTATGCTGAATTGGGATGCACCTGCAGGAATACGGTAATAATGGAAAACTACTTTCAAAATTTTAGAGAAAAATCCGATTTCTCAGGCTAGAGCTTATGAAAATAATAAATGGTTCACTAGATATTGATAATTTGCACAGTTATAATAAATCTATTAGAATTACGTGGAATAAAAATCACGAAAGTACCACCAGCGAGATCCGATCGACAGACCTCGCGAGTATGAAACTAAGCGCTTACTCGATCGGCTGTGGACCCCTTGAATATCAGCGATTGTACACATTATATACCCATGCCTAAAATTTTTAGACTCTATTTTCTCGAAAACAGTTGAGAGATGCTTCTTTCTCTTTACATCTGTCGAAGCCTAATCATGCCATACACCTCCTGTCGATATGAATGAAATCGATGAATGAAAGTTCATACGGTCCCCTTGTAAGTGAAACTGCACCCCATTTTATTGCATTTATTCCTTCTATTTTGGGTGGCCTGCTAGCTGCCCCACTTTCCATGTGTGTGTCGAACTTTCAGAGCGCGAAACTATAACATCTTGTCCATTTACAACAAAATTTGCAAACCGCCCACCACATTACAGCAGTATTGTAACAAATCACCCTCCCTGTTACTGCAATATTGTAACAAATTGCCCTCTGTTCTGTCTCATCATTTAAATTTCATCTCACTAAATATTTTCTATCTATCTTCCCACCTATGCCTCATCAATTGTTCGATTACACTTAAAAGGGGCTATAATGGGCGTAGGCATCATGTTACATTGTTAGAGAGGAAAATCAGTACGAAGAAGAATAAGAAGTAGAAGAAGAAGAAGAAGAAGAAATTGTATAATGTCTTTGTTGTCGTTGTTGTTGTTGTTGTTGTGGTTGTGGTCTACAGTCCAGAGACTGGTTAGATGCAACTCTCCATGCTACTCTACCCTGTGCAAGCCACTGCATCTCCAAGCACCTACTGTAATCTACATCCTTGTGAATCTGCTTAGTGTTTTCATCTCTTGGTCGCCCTCTGCGACTTATACCCACCACGCTTCACGCCAATACTAAATTGGTGATCCCTTGATGCCTCAGAACATGTCCTACCAACCGACCCCTTCTTCTCGTCAATTTGTGCCACAAATTTCTCTTCTCACCAATTCTAGTCAGTACCTCCTCATTAGTTACGTGATCTACCCATCTAAGCTTCAGCATTCCTCTGTAGCACCACATTTAGAGAGCTTCTACTCTCTTCTTGTTAAACTATTTATCGTCCATGTTTCACTTCCATTCATGGCGACGTTCCATTCAAACACTTTCAGAAAAGACTTCCTGACACTTATGTCTATACTCGATGTTAAAAATTTCTCTTCTTCAGAAACACTTTCCTTGCCATTGCCAGTCTACATTTCCTTTCTACTTCATCCACCATCAGTGTTTTTGCTCCCCAAATAGCAAAGTCATCTACTATTTTAAGTCTGTCATTTACTAATCTAATTCCCTCACCATCACCCTATTTAATTCGACTATATTCCATTATCCTCGTTTTGCTTTCGTTGATGTTCATCTTATATCCTTCTTTCAAGACACGAATGTCATTGGCAAACCTCAAAGTTTTTATTTCTTCTCCATGGATTTTAGTTCCTACTCCGAATTTTTCTTTTGTTTCCTTTACTACTTGCTCAATATACAGATTGAATAACATCAGAGATAGGCTACAACCCTGTCTCACTCCCTTCCCAACCACTGCTTGCCTTTCATGTCCCTCGGCTCTTATAACTGCCATCTGGTTTCTGTACAAATTGTAAATAGCCTTTTGCTCCCTGTATTTTACCCCTGCCACTTTCAGAATTTGAAAGAGAGTATTCCAGTCAACATTGTCAAAAGCTTTCTCTAAGTCTACAAATGCTAGAAACGTATCTTTGGCTTTCCTTAATCTGTTTTCTAAGGTAAGTTGTAGGGTCAGTATTGCCGCACGTGTTCCAACATTTCTATGGAATCCCAACTGATCTTCCCCGAGGTCGGCTTCTACCAGTTTCCCCATTCATCTGTAAAGAATTCGTGTTAGTATTTTGCAGCCATGACTTATTAAACTGATAGTGCGGTAATTTTCACATCTGTCAACACCCTCTTTCTTTGATATTGGAATTATTATATTCTCCTTGAAATCTGAGGGTATTCCGCCTGACTCTTACATCTTGCTCACCAAATGGTAGAGTTTTGTCAGGGCCGGCTCTCCCAAGGCTATCAGTAGTTCTAATGGAATGTTGTCTACTCCCGGGGCCTTGTTTCGACTCAGGTCTTTCAGTGCTCTGTCAGACTCTTCACGCAGTATCATATCTCCCATTTCATCTTCATCTACGTCCCCTTCCTTTCCATAATATTGCCCTCAAGTACATTGCCCTTGTATAGACCCTCTATATACTCCTTCCACCTTTCTTCTTTCCCTTCTTTACTTGGAACTGGTTTTCCATCTGAGCTCTTGATATTCATACAAGTGGTTCTCTTTTTCCAAATGTCTCTTTCATTTTTCTGTAGGCAGTATCTATCTTACCCCTAGCCATATACGCCTCTATGTCCTTACATTTGTCCTCCAGCCATCCCTGCTTAGCCATTTTGCATTTCCTGTCGATCAAACTTTTGAAACGTTTATATTCCTTTTTGCCTGCTTCATTTACTGCAGTTTCATATTTTTTCCTTTCATCAATTAAATTCAATATTTCTTCTGTTACCCAAGGTTTTTCTTCTAATCCTCTTCTTTTAACCTACTTGATCCTCTGCTGCCTTCACTATTTCATTCCTCAAAGCTACCCATTCTTTTTCTACTGTATTTCTTTCCCCCATTCCTGTCAATTGTTCCCTTATGCTCTCCCTGATACTCTGTACAACCTTTGGTTCTTTCAGTTTATCCACGTCCCATCTCCTTAAATTCCTACCTTTTTTCAGTTTTAGTCCACAGTACATAACCAATAAATTGTGGTCAGAGTCCACATCTGCCCCTGGAAATGTCTTACAATTTAAAACTTGGTTCGTAAATCTCTGTCTTACCATTGTATAATCTATCTGAAACCCTCCAGTGTCTCCAGGTGTCTTCCACGTATACAACCTTCTTTTAATGATTCTTGAACCAAGTGTTAGCTATGATTAAGTTATGGTTTGTTCAAAATTCTACCAAGCGGCTTCCTCTTTCATTGCTTACCCTCATTCCATATTCACCTACTACTGTTCCTTTTATTCCTATTATCGAATTGCATTCCCCCATGACTATTAAATTTTCGTCTTCCTTCAGTATCTGAATATTTTCTTCTATCTCATCATACATTTCATCAATCTCTTGTCATCTGCGGAGCTATTTGGCATATAAACTTGTACTACTGTGGTAGGCGTGACTTCTTGTCTATCTTGGCTAAAATAATGCGTTCACTAGTTCATTATACTGTTCATAGTAGCTTACCCGCACTCCTATTTTTTTTATTCATTATTAAACCTGCTCTTGCCCTACCCCTGTTTAATTTTGTATTTATAACCCTATATTCGCCTGACCAGAAGTCTTGTTCCTCCTGCCACCGAACTTCACTAATTCTCACTATATTTAATTTTTAACCTATCCGTTTCCCTTTTTAAATTTTCTAACCTACCTGCCCGATTAAGGGATCTGACATTCCACACACCAATCCGTAGAACACTAGTTTTCTTTATCCTGATAAAGACTTCTTCCTGAGTAGTCGCCACCCGGAGATCAGAATGGGGGACTATTTTACCTTCGGAATACTTTACCCAAGAGGACGCCATCATCATTTAATCATACAGTAAAGCTGCATACCCTCGGGAAAAATTACGGCTGTAGTTTCCCCTTGCTTTCAGCCGTTCCTTTCTTCCTGGAGTGCCAGTTCGTTTCGGTTCGCAGAAGAGCTTCTGTGAAGTTTGGAAGGTAGGAGACGAGGTACTGGCAGAATTTAAGCTGTGAGTCGTGCTTGTATAGCTCAGTTGACAGAGCACTTGCCCACGAAAGGCAAAGGTCTCGAGTTCGAGTCTCGGTCCTGCATAAATATGAATCTGCCAGGAAGTTTCTTAAGGCCGTATTGGTTAATGTTACAAGGGCAGATCAGTCAATCATCCAGAATGTTGCCCCTGCAACTACTGAAAAGATGGCTGCGTTTCTTCAGGAACCACACGTTTGTCTGGCCTCTCAATAGATACCCCTCCGTTGTGGTTGCACCTACGGTACGGCTATCTGTATCGTTGAGGCACGCAGGCCTCCCCGCCAACGGCAAGGTCCATGGTTCATGGGGGTGGAATGTCCTTACTCTTCACAACTGGCAAATACTATCATCTTTAGGATACATAGTGCTATAAATACTACTATCATCATTCTCTGTGAGCTCTCATTTGACATTGTTGGATGAAGGAGAAGGAGAAGCGGAAGAAGAAGAAGAATGTGAGAGAAAAAATTCTCCTTATGACTCTGTTACTCGTTTTGAGTGTCACAAGTATAAATCATATGTCAATCAGTTTTTGCTTACAACTATTCCATACTGATTCTGTTTGAGAGTCATCTGTATAGTGAAGGAAGGCTTCTTGATGAATCAGGACTCCCGTAAGCTAGTGAAATCGACTTAAATAAAAATTGTGCAGTTCACTTGTTTTCAGAAATTCAGTATTGTTTGAATAACCAAATTATTGATCACGTGCATGGTTCAGAAATTGGAATGCTAATGAAAGGATATGCATCATTTATGCCAAATGACGCAATCCTATTACAGAACGTTGGTTGTGAATGAGAAATGAACTGAAGGAATTCGTTGCAGGTGATGGACGTTTTGGTTTCTGTATCCCACTCAGCATGCTGCGTGGGCTCACGGAGAATTACAGGAAGACTGTTTTAAATGTTTGCCATGAATTTGTACTGGTTCACAGCGGAGAAGATACTAAATACATTACCTCAAATATTGCAGGCACCAGATCAAAAATTGTAATCGAAAATTTTTACTGTGAACTGCCAGAAATACGAGTTTCCAAGAAAGAGTAAATATAATTGAGGAACATCTTAAGAAATGATCTAAGTTTACAAGCATTCCATCATTGGGATTTAACTGAATGGATTGCACCAGAAATTAGCACATGGACATAGCAAGTTAAATTCAGTAATGTGCTCGAAACAGCAAGATATTATTTTAGCTTTTCAGACAAACAGAAATTCGATTTCCTGTGATTGCAGCATATTCTACGCAGCAGACATGATAGACTTGAAGGTATATTTGAATCGCTCTAAATATCCTAAACAGTACTATTCGGTCGATTTTAGAACAAAGCATACTGCACCACTGTAGGAAATGTATTACAATTTTCAATCTCTTATTATGGAGAGAGAAGACCAAGGGGAGGGAAATCCACCCCGTGAAACGTATAGTGTTCCAGCATTGTATGTAATTGATTTTCACAAAAATATTAAGTAACACTTACATCATCGGTCATTGATATGATAATTGAAATGCAAATGAAAATACTATTACTATATAATACAATAGCAAACTGTCTGGTTATTCATGATTCTTTTACAGATATGACACATTCAACCAATCGGGTAGTGTGGTATCCCTTTACACTATAAAGTTAATGCTGTACATATGAAAGGAGTTTGCAATTTCTTGACCGAAAGTGCCACCATCTTGGTTAGGGTGTATAATAAGCCTTGATAGCCACAACTGATCAGTTATCTATCGGAAAACTGACTCAAGGTCAGAATGAAAGGCACATTTCTAGTACTTACAAACGGAGTTTGATTTTACGTGATACTGCACGTTACAATGTTTTCCTTTTTTCCTTCAAACCTCTTCGGTTGCTGAGTAGTATGCCAGTAACATGTTTCTCGATTGTGGAGGCCTTTGCAAACTGTGTATAAGTTGTGAGTCAGTTTGCGATTGTGTGCATATTTCAGGAGAAATACGTCTTGCTCAGGGTAAAACAGAACTTTCTCTCATGCTTATGGATTTTTTTTTCATAGTATTAGATTGCTCATTCGTATATTTTTTTCAGAATCATGTACAATGGCTTGGTTGATTGTCAAGCATTCGACACCATAGACAAACAATTTAACATGAAGGAACTTGCACGTCAGATGCTGCCTGGTGCTTGTTGTTGCTTCCGGTGGTTTCATTCTACAGTGGACAACACTCTACTATGAGTTGAAAATAACTCTGCACAATGGTTAATGAAAAACCACCGCCATCACAGAATGGGCTTAGCTGGTGTACCATTGGAAACTGTGCTGAATGGTATCCTGCAGTTATTCCACCTACATCTTGTGTCTGTGTGAAGGTTTTGGAAAAAGTAAAGTGGATTAAAAACTTGTTGCCAGAATATAACGCGCATAGTATTGTGGACAAAGGATGACCCTCATTTTGATACACGCCGACTGAAAAGGCATGTCAATAAATGCAAACCAATGATCAGAACGTTAATGCAACAGTGACAGCATTGTTATCAGTTGCGAACTTTCCCATATGGGCTTCGTTGTTGAACAATGAAAAAAACGTAAATGTTTTATGCCAGTGAGTGAAATTACCTTTGTTGTTGAACACACAAAAAATTGTAATGAGATCTTACTCTTGTTGCTGGCATCATTGCAGTCAGCATGGAACCTGGAATAGCTGAAGAACTGCATAACTCAGCACCCACTGTTTAGGTAAGTAGGAAAGTTATCACAAAAAGATCTGATGACCTTCGTCAAGGCGATCTCGTTGACCTGATTGCATATTCCAAATACAATTCAGGTTATAAATATTGGTTGAAAGTAATTGGTGTGTACACAAAATATGCATGGGCTGCTGCTGGAGCTGGGGTTGCAGATCCATTAAGCAAAATATGTAGAAGATGTTTCAGGATTCAAATCATTTACAAAGACAGATAAGGAATTTTATAAAACGTATTTCAACAAGCTAATGAAAAGAAATAGATTAATCACTACTTGTCGTTCAACAATTTGAAAGCTGTTGTTGTTTAGTTCAAATGGTTCAAATGGCTCTGAGCACTATGGGACTCAACTGCTGAGGTCATTAGTCCCCTAGAACTTAGAACTAGTTAAACCTAACTAACCTAAGGACATCACAAACATCCATGCCCGAGGCAGGATTCGAACCTGCGACCGTAGCAGTCTTGCGGTTCCAGACTGCAGCGCCTTTAACCGCACGGCCACTTCGGCCGGCCTGTTGTTTAGTGATTAAATATAACTCTTAGAGGAATGATGTTTAAACATTTCATTGCACAAGGTTTTTCTGAATGGGCTAATCTCCAAAAACATCTGGTATAGTCTGTATGTAAACTCAAGAGCGAGCAGCGCTATTGGTGGGGATGTGGCCTTTCCCGGAAGAACGTTGCCACCGGCCTACAGGGGCACCCAAAATCTGTTGCCCGTTATCGGTCTAGTGGTGTAGATCGGCGTGCAGTGATATACGTAGTTTCTGTTCGTGGGTTCTTAGGTGTCAGTGTCAGTGAGTTAACAATGTATACTTACTGATGTACTTTGCTATCCAGAAGTGGTGGATAATCGTCTAGCATTGCAAGAAAATAGGAAGAATACGAAGTCTGGAGGTATTTGCGGAGTAACGAGCGTTCGATTGTCTCTAATGTTATTACAGCGTGTATTAAAGAGGCGGCTCAAAAAGAACTGTTGGCTAATATTCCCGGTCCCAATTAAAGGGCTGAAATCTATGCAGAAGTCAGCCTCACCCAATAGGACACATAAGTAAGGAACGGAAAAATAAGCCGCATGGTTTACTGGAATTGCCACGAAGGAAAACTAATAATTTCGGGAGAAAACCCATCGTTATAGACAGTTTCAAAATCACGTGAAACCTTTGATGCTTATGGAACACTAAATCTGTATCACGGTCACTATTCAACTGATTCTAAGACATAGTGCTTAAAACATGTGCGTAATACGTATTCTAAACACTGCTGAAATTTCCTTCGAAACATGTACACCGATTCTGGACGTCTAAGCAAAATGCTTGACATTCGAGATGCTTTCACATATTCATTTTTATTTTTTGGTAAGAACTTTATTTGTTAATCTACAGCAATGTTATCCTCTTCAAAATATTCCCCAATACATGCTATACACTTATGCCAGTGCTTTTTCCAATTTCCAAAAAGCTTCAGGAGCTGTTTCTTCGGGACAGTTTATACGTCTCTTAACTGTGCATTTTTAATCTCATCCATGCTTGTAAAACAGCTGTCCTTTAAGGCCTGATTTGAAATGTTTATACCACTTGTCTGCTCTTGGTTTACTCATAACAGGCTCACCAAAAGCAATATTTACCATTTCTAAAAATTTCATACACTTTATTCCATTCTTATAACAAAATTTAATACAGACTCTTTAATTTATTTTATACAAAATAAATAATCGTTGATGCTACCAAAACACGTGTAAGTTTTCTGACAGCTGACAACAGAGTAAATACCCAATATGCATAACATTGTACACATACTTTAGAGGCATGTTTACAAAGACAATGACAAGAAAGTAGTGCAAATCGGACTAATACAACACTCAAAATTATAAATTCCTGCTCACCTTTTAAACACTCTTCGTGTTGCAAGAATTGTTAAGTTTCAATGCAGTCCTTCAAAGAAAACTTCTACCTCTTGGTAGAAACACAAAGTAAGAACAGGCCTTAAATTCTACAGACCGATTGCATTATGTGGGGTTCGTTTCACGAATAGCAATGCAAGAACATACATTCACATGAACAGGCATTCGGTTCTATCTTTGTAGTATAATCCTGACTTCCGTTCTTATGTTAATAATATTTACTCTATAACGTTGTGTTCCGGAAGAAGCTATTGTTTTTTGTATCCCTTATGGTCTTAATGGATTTGTCTCAAAATGAACGTATCTGTACACTGCGTCGCCACAGATTTAAAGAGCGCGCCGTGGCAGGGCCGGTACTACGTTGTGAAACAGCCTGTAGAAGCGCCCTGTGACGTAGCTGGGTTGGCAGAGTGGGGACTCGCTCGCTCACTCTTCAGTTTACCGACAGACTATAAGTCAGTTCAGTTAACCAAAATATAGAAAAATCAACATGAGATCTGTTGATATGAAAGGTAACAGCCTTTTGTCCGTTGTGTACAAAGCAACCAAGATATTAGATGAACAAAAAGCTAAATTCAAAGTTGCCGATTTTTTTAGTATTAGTGAATACAAGGCAGTTCGAGAAAGGCTACACCTCCGACTGGTCTACCAAGATATTAAAAAATTGAGCAGTTCAAGAGACGTACCTAAGAAGGTATCTGCTGCAAGATTACATATTATGACTTGTTACAGGAGGATTCTGTAGCACAGGACTATAGAAAACCGGATATCGATCAACAGATTTGGTCGAAAAATAGTACAGATGAAAGGAAACTAAGATTTCATAAAATGGCTGAATTACTTTGTAAGAGAGAGAGTATGTGAAAGGAGTGAGCTGTATATGGAGAAAAATTTGTTACAGTTTTGTTGTAACATGAGTCAGTTTGTTTTGTGGAGGTTGATTTCTTACAGTTTTCTTGTAAAATAGAGTGCAATTAGTTACAGTTTTTCTGTAATATAGTGGTCAATTTGTTGTAGTTTTACTTGGACATGCAGACCAATTGTTACAGTTTTGTTATAATATGGGCCAATTTGTTATATGGAGGGCAATTTGTTACAATTTTGCCTGTTATGTGAGGGGTTATTTGTTACAATATCTCTAACATGAAGAATTTGTGACAGTATCACTAAACATCGACAATTTGTTTGACAATCACTGCAACAGGGACAGTTTGTTACAATTTCACTTTAACATGGAGGGTAAATTTCACGTTATTGCTGTCACAGAGACAATTTGTTACAGCTTCACTGTAACGTGGAGGGCAACTTTTTACAGTTTTTCTGAATCATGAAGGCAGGTTGTTACAACGTCACTCTAACATGGAAAATTTGTTACAATTTCGGTGTAGTATGGTGGGTAATTTAGTACATAGAGGGTATTTTGTTGGACTTTTGCTATAACATAAAGAGTAATTTGTAACAACTTATTTATAACATGGAGGAGGTCATTCTGTTCGAGACAGCTTACTGTGTTTTGGAAGCGGAACATGTTCTAAGACTTTGTAATAGACGAATGAGAGTGACATTGGACGGTAGTTTTGTGAATCACTTCTGCTACTCTTCTCACTGATGGGCGTGACCTGTAGTATCATCCATCTATTGGGTACAGGTTTTTGTTGTTAGGATATGCGTTATATTATGCTTAAAAGAAGAACAGATCAGCCACAACTGTGTGGCATTTGACACAGATTACATTGGGCTATGGAACTTTGTTCAGTTTAGCAATTTAGTTGTTTGTCAAATCCACCGATAAATATCTACATAACTGATCTTTGCAGTGCCATTGAAATTACACTAGGGCAATAGTCCTGGATTTTTCTTTCCTAATCTGTTTCAGTTCTTGCATCAATCATTAGTGTCTGGACACCAAATGTGATTCCACCGGCATCTCTTCTGGTTTATAAACGCTGTGCTCTTTCGCAACCACCGTTTTGTAACAACAAGAACTTAAACATTTCTCAAAAGTTTCGTTCATAAAATCACGTGAACTTTGAAATATTTGAACATATATTTACCATGTGCCATACAGCGCTGCATGCCTTTTTTGCATGTATGCTTAATGGAAATTGTTTTGTTGCAGAATTTTGTGCAGCAGTACTACGCGTTCCAGATCATTACTGGCAACAGATTTTGCGCAACGGTAAGTGGACTGTTTTTATTACGATTTAATGTCCACCTGCACTATATGTTCAAAAGTATTCTCGCAACACCCAAGAAGGGTGGGTAACAAACTAGAACATTTTAATGCTTAATTAGAAATATCATCCTCTTGCTACTACACAATAAGACTGAACAAAATTATTAAATATGAGTAACAGGTTACAACGTTCCAATTCTAAAAAGGTAATGATTCCAGAAAGCTGTTAAGTTAATTATTTGTTAGGTTGCAGGTCCTTTTAAATGGAATGAGGAGTCTAATGAGCAAACAAAAAGGAATGAGGGTAAACCAATGAAAGACGAAAGTGATGGGACGTGGTAGAAACAAGATTAGCAGTAAGCTTAACATCGGAATTTAGAACCACAAAGTAGGCAGGATTAACGCAATGGGTGATTTCTCAGGTTTCCTCGGCATGGCTGATTAAGTGTGCTTCCGGCGTTCTTTCTAGTTCGTGCTCAGTATTTTGATGAACGACCCAGACGTCATCCTCCGGGTCTGCGTGTTCTGCTTTTATGTGTACTCACTGCTTGGACTGCAGTCAGACTGTGTCGGACGTCCAGATACGAGGTGCATTCAAGTTCTAATTAACTACTCACCCGAAATCGATGAAACTGGCGCTACTTCTCGACGTAATCGCCCTGCAGACGTACACATTTTTCACAACGCTGACGCCATGATTCCATGGCAGCGGCGAAGGTTTCTTTAGCAGTCTGTTTTGACAACTGGAAAATCGCTGAGGCAATAGCAGCACGGCTGGTGAATGTGCGGCCACGGAGAGTGTCTTTCATTATTGGAAAAAGCCCAAAGTCACTAGGAGCCAGGTCAGGTGAGTAGGGAGCATGAGGAATCACTTCAAAGTTGTTATCACGAAGAAACTGTTGCGTAACGTTAGCTCGATGTGCGGGTGTGTTGTCTTGGTGAAACAGCACACGCGCAGCCCTTCCCGGACGTTTTTGTGCAGTGCAGGAAGGAATTTGTTCTTCAAAACATTTTCGTAGGATGCACCTGTTACCGTAGTGCCCTTTGGAACGCAATGGGTACGGATTACGCCCTCGCTGTCCCAGAACGTGGACGCCATCATTTTTTCAGCACTGGTGGTTACCCGAAATTTTTTTGGTGGCGGTGAATCTGTGTGCTTCCATTGAGCTGACTGACGCTTTGTTTCTGGATTGAAAAATGGCATCCACGTCTCATCCATTGTCACAACTGACGAAAAGAAAGTCCCATTCATGCTGTCATTGCGCGTCAACATTGCTTGGCAACATGCCACACGGGCAGCCATGTGGTCGTCCGTCAGCATTCGTGGCACCCACCTGGATGACATTTTTCGCATTTTCAGGTCATCATGCAGGACTGTGTGCACAGAACCCACAGAAATGCCAACTCTGGAGGCAATCTGTTCAACAGTCATTCGGCGATCCCCAAAACAATTCTCTCCACTTTCTCGATCATGTCGTCAGACCGGCTTGTGCGAGCCCGAGGTTGTTTCCGTTTGTTGTCACATGATGTTCTGCCTTCATTAAACTGTCGCACCCACGAACGCACTTTCGACACATCCATAACTCCATCACCACATGTCTCCTTCAACTGTCGATGAATTTCAATTGGTTTCACACCACGCAACTCCAGAAAACGAATGATTGCACGCTGTTCAAGTAAGGAAAACGTCGCCATTTTAAGTATTTAAAACAGTTCTCGTTCTCGCCGCTGGCGGTAAAATTCCATCTGCCATACGGTGCTGCCATCTCTGGGACATATTGACAATGAATGCGGCCTCATTTTAAAACAATGGGCATGTTTCTATCTCTTTCCAGTCCGGAGAAAAAAAATCGGAGGCCTTAGAACTTGAATGCACCTCATGTTGTGCATACGAGGTGCGTCCAAAAGTACGCTTCGATCGCGTCCAGAGATGGCATGGCTGGCTGGACAGGAATGCTCATGTGCAGGGGTAGATAGGAGGTATGAGGGAATAATGTGGTGCAGTTTCAGTCCTGTGACGGCGGTGGTTTCCGCACACTGGTAGGGTAAAATGACTGCCCTGGTACTGTCTCCCGGGAGCTGCGAGGTTCGCGCAGTTATCCGATTTTAGCATGCACATCGCCAATTGTGCCACGTGTATGGACATGACATTATGAGCGACAGCATGGTCAGTCGATGGTGCTGGCAATTCTCTGAAGACAATATTCACGACGAAGACTGTAGTGGCTGACCATTCCTGGTGACACCAGAACTGACGGAAAGTGTGCTGTAAGCAAGTTTGCAGAACCGGCGCTTCACATTTTCATAACTCTCGCATCAGTTTCTCCAGATGTGTCGCTATCTGTTGCACGGAGTTGTCTCGCGGTGGCTTATTTTCATAAAATGTCTGCAAGATGAGTGTCAAGGCAACTTACAGATGGACACAAAACTAAACGTCTGGCAGCAGCATTGACATTCCTACAGATAGAGGCGACGAGTTTCTCGACCATGTTGTCACTGGGGACGCAAAATGGGTGTCGCGTGTCACACGAGAAATAAATCAACAAAAAAATGGTTCAAAAGGCTCTGAGCACTATGGGACTTAACTTCTGAGGTCATCAGTCCCCTAGAACTTAGAACTACTTAAACCTAACTAACCTAAGGACATCACACACATCCATGCCCGAGGCAGGATTCGAACCTGCGACCGTATAAAACAACAGTTCATACATTGGCTGCATAGTGGTTCACCTGTGAAGATCAAATTTAAACAGACAGTCTCAGTAAATAAAATAATAAACCATCTGCACTGTCTTCTGGGATCGACGTAGTGTCCTCTTGAGCGAATTTATACCTCGAGGGGAGACAGTAAACGCTGAACAAGGGCCGTTGTGTGTTGACATTACGCTTGTGCATGTCAATGCAAGATCCCAAACAGACAACTCCACACGAAATGTCATGAATCAGTTTGGATGGAATATCTTCGATATTTGACCCAGCAGCCCCGATCTCGCCATGGTGACTTCCATCTCTACGGTCTCATGAAGCGTTTTCCGGCAGGAAAACATTTCCACGACGGCGTTGAGGTGCGGACTGAAGTGAGTTCGTGGCTCCAGACGTTGGCCGAAGACACCTGTGACATGGGCACACAACTGACGGTGCCCCTTAACGATCAATACCTCGAAGATAGTGGTGACTACTTTGAGAAGTAGCCACTGAATCTGTGTAAATTCTTACATAGTTACGAGTATGTTTTTGTTTCCTTTATCTGTCATCGTAACTTACTTAAAGCATTCACCTCATAAAATGGAAACGAGACCTCGACTGCACACCTGGAAGAAATTGACTGAAGGAATTCTGCTACCAGGAAGAAAAATAACATGTGGCAGACGAAGATAGGAGAATATAAAAAGCGGACTCAAACAGGCAAAGAGAATATTAATGGCCCGAAAGAAATCTACTAGTATCAAGCGTCAGCCGTAATTTGAGGAAGAAATTTTTGAGAATGTTCGTATGGGGCACAGCAATGTCTGGAAGTGAACATGGAGGCTGGGAAAACTGGAAGAGCATCGAAGCGGCTGGGTTGTGGAACTAAACAAGGGCGTGTTGAAAAATAATCCCTACGAATTTTTAATGTGAAAACTGTTGAAACGTTTTAAATAAAGCAAAGTTTACCAACATTTTACATCTTTGTTCTTCATGCCTACATATTTATTTTTCTACTTACTGTAGTAATCCTGGCGAAATACATATTTCTCTCAATGGGAGACACGTTTGTTGATTCCGTCACTGTAGAATGTTTATCATTGGTGACGGTCCCACAACCTAACCTCTGCTTACACCGCTTCATCACAATCAAAGTGAAGTCCCTGAAGGTGTTATTTAAGTTTTGGAAATAGGTAAAAATCGTATGGGGCCAAGTTGGGACTGTATGTAGGATGATCGATGACCTGGAGCCAAAGGCGTCAGATTGTTAGAGATGTCTTGGCGCTCACGTGTGTTCTGGCCTGTCATGCTGAACGAGAGGGAGCTCCATGTGTGGACGAACTCTTCGAATTCTTGCTTTCAGTTTTCTGAGGGTTTTCTCACGCACCGACATAGTTACGCCACACAGCGCTACGTTACACGCTTTAATTCGGAGCCCTTTAGCAGCAAAAGGTTTGCAAATTGCATCGGCGAAGCAGTAATGTCGACCGAGTAATAGGCGTGGCATGTAGTAATTCAACCGATATTGAGAATAGAATAAAAAATTCGGATGCCTTACTTTTTAGCACGCTCTCGCAGAACGGAGCTGAAAAGTAGGTGGAGTGATAAGGTCAGATATGAGCAGGTTCTTCCCAGAATCGAGGAGAGGAACACGTAGGGAACGTTGTCAAGAACAAGAGGGGTGACAGGACATGTGTCAACACTTCAAGGAATTACTTCCATGGTACTTTGAGGGAGCTGTAGGGAGTAAAATTTAGAGAGAAAGATAGACACCAGTATACACCCCACAAATACACTCATGCTCATAAATTAAGGATAATTGCAGAGTGTAGTGCCACACAACATGGCACTATACAAAACTAGCGCTAATAGCATAGCACATAGAGAACACACACGACACAGATCTGGAAGTTCACGGTATTGGTGATAAGTTGAGAGAACCGTCCAGAAACACATGTGCTACAAAACGCCACTGTTTCCTGCGCTTGTACCTCGACATTAATATGGGATATGATCACCATGCACACGTACACAGGCGCACAACGGGTTGGAATACTCTGGATCAGGTGGTCGAGCAGCTGCTGGGGTACAACCTCCCATTCTTGCACCAGTGCCTGTCGGAGCTCTTGAAGTATCGCGGGGGTTTGACGACGTGCAGCGATACGTCGGCCGAGAGCATCCCAGACGTGCTCGACGGGGTTTAGGACCGGAGAACAGGCAGACCACTTCATTCGCCTGATATCTTCTGTTTCAAGTTACTCCTCCATGATGGCAGCTCGGTGGGGCCGTGCGTTATCATCCATCAGTAGGAAGGTGGAACACAGTGCACCCCTGAAAAGGCCGACATACTGGTGCAAAATGACGACCCGATACACGTAACCTGTTGCAGTTCCTCTGGCAAAGACATGCCGGGGTACACGTGCACCAATCATAATCCCACCCCACACCATCAAACTACGACCTCCATACAGGTCGCTTTCAAGGACATTAATGGGGTTGATATCTGGTACCTGATCACACCAGATGAAAACCCGGCGAGAATCACTGTTCAGACTATACTTGGACTCGTCTGTGAACATAACCTGGGACCACAGTTCCAATGACCATGTACTGTGTTCTTGACACCAGGCTCTACGGGCTCTCCTGTGACCAGGGGTCAGTGGAATGCACCTTGCATGTCTCCGGGCAAATAAACCGTGTCTGTTCAGTCGTCTGTAGACTGTGTGTCTGGAGACAACTGTTCAGTGGGTGCGGTAAGGTCCCGAGCAAGGCTACCTGCAGTACTCCGTGGGCGTCTGCGGGCACTGATGGTGAGATATCGGTCTTCTTGTGGTGTTGTACACTGTTGACATCCCGTACTGTAGCGCCTGGACAGTTTTCCTGTCTGCTGGAATCGTTCCAATAATCTTGAGATCAAACTTTGTGGCACATGGAGGGCCCGTGCTACGAGCTGCTGTGTTTGACCAGCCTCCAGTCGCCCTATTATTCTACACCTCATAACGTCATCAATATGTGTTCTTTGAGCCATATTCAACACACAGTCACCATTAGCACGTCTGAAAACGTCCGCACACTTATTCGCTGCACCGTGCTCTGACATGTACCAACACACCTCTGCGTATGTGGACTGCTGCCAGGGCCACCGTGCGACGACCGCAATCAAATGCACCGCATGGTTATTCCCCGAGCTGATTTAAAGCCGCAAACTGCCCAGCAGAGCGTTGTTTCATCATGTATCAGCATTATCCTTAATACATGAGCATGGGTGTAGTTGAGGACGCTTGGTGCTAGTGCTGCTCCGAAGTAAAGAAGTAAGGAATTCATAGAGAGCCGCATCAAACCAATCACAAGACTGACGCCAAAAAAAGAAGGAAGGAAAAAGTTCAGTGTAGGCCGTGGAGAACACTGAAACCAGCGAAATAGTTAGCGTTACTGTGGCACTTGGTCTGTGAATTGAGAAACTTATTGTTGGACGCTTTCGCTTCACATGTCTCCTGAGGTTTTCGCAGTTCTTTTGAGGTATAATGTTTACCCTCAAATACCGCACGATGTAGGTTTGTTACTTTCATCTCTTACAGAAAACTTTACCCCACAAATAATTAGATTTCTGTCATTTATTCATTGCTGACAACCACACGAAACTATTCACAAAATTGAATGTGAAATTTCTACATTTCAGTTTCCTACTATTTATTACAATTGCATATTATGTGAGTACAGCACTGTAGTCAAGAACGCACAAGATATTTCCAACTGTAAACATTTTGCGGCTTCTACGTTGGAACACTGGCGCTTCAGCAATGGAACCACTTTGCCCTTGGCACTCGAGCCCTGCTGTAGTCTGTCAGCAAAATGAAGACCAAGCAACGGTGTCGCCATTCTCCCTACCCAACTACGTCACAAGGAGCATCAACAGGCTGTTTCAGAAGGTTATACTGACCCTTCCCAAGAACACCTTTTAAATCAGTGACGACGCAGTATGTAGACGTGACCAAGAGTGTTTATTTCTCACTAACTGCGTCAACACTATTCAAAATACAGACATTAAAACGAAGAGGACTAATGCAAGAAGTGCACTTAATCTGTGTAAATGACTGCACGATGCACTGACTGAACAATGAATGGCGTGCTCTATGGTATCTGTGGGGTCCTTCTGGGGAAGGCCACTTTCCCCACCACAAGCGCTGCTCTCTATTAAGTTTACAAACTACACGGCCCAGTTTAATGTGACCACTGCGTAAGGTCGACATCAACCTGCAGTAACCACTCACAGACGGCAGTTGGCAGTTCTAGAAATGGAGTGCATATAAAACGTGTCGCTGGGACACGGAAAACAATTTGTCCGTTGTCGTAACGCGGAAACAGAGTGATTTCTCTGACGTCCAAAGGAGCGTGATCATCGGCTTTCGGGCCAAGAGTGGAAGCATTACCGAGGCGGCTACGTTCGTAAACTGTTCATGTGCCGCCGTGGTTAAAGCATACCGTGCATGACAAAATGTCGCTATCCAAAACCGGCGCCGAGGCGAACTTTTTGTGCAACACGGACCATAGATGGCAGTGGTGAATGACGGCCGCTGAGGTGTGTCCGGACGAATGGATATGCAACTGTGAGCAACTGACCTCCCAGATGAAACAAGGTGTTACTAAAAGTGTCTCCTCAACGTTCGCTGAGTGAACGTTGCTGCATATGATCCTCCGTGTAAGCGCCAGGTTCATGCACCCATGCTGACAGCACTTCATCGAAGTCGAAAACTCGAATTTAGACCCCAATACCCCAACAGTATGCCCCCCTAGACAGGTCAGGCGTGCACTACACACCGGAAGCAGCTACTAGGGTAGCAGAGTACGTGTGGCGTGCACACGGGGGTTTTTTAGGTTAGCGGGACCCCCCCTTGGGCGAAACGATAAAATACCTGACGGCTTACCAGAGAGGACATTATCATCGTTGATAAAGAACGTCCGTCCTCAGAGACCAAAAACAGGAAAAGTCAACGTAATATTGGTAAACTGCAGGAGTATCCAGGGCAAGGTTCCTGAATTAGTATCTCTTATTGAAGGAAATAGTGCGCATATAGTATTAGGAACGGAAAGTTGGTTAAAACCGGAAGTGAACAGTAACGAAATCCTAGACACAGAATGGAATATATACCGCAAGGATAGGATAAACGCCAATGGTGGAGGAGTATTTATAGCAGTAAAGAATTCAATAATATCCAGTGAAGTTATTAGCGAATGCGAATGTGAAATAATCTGGGTTAAGTTAAGTATCAAAGGTGGGTCAGATATGATAGTCGGATGCTTCTATAGACCACCTGCATCAGCCACCGTAGTAGTTGAGCGCCTCAGAGAGAACCTGCAGAACGTCGTGAAGAAGTTTCGTGATCATACTATTGTAATAGGGGGAGACTTCAATCTACCAGGTATAGAATGGGATAGTCACACAATCAGAACTGGAGCCAGGGACAGAGACTCTTGTGACATTATCCTGACTGCCTTGTCCGAGAATTACTTCGAGCAGATAGTTAGAGAACCAACTCGTGAAGCTAACGTTTTAGACCTCATAGCAACAAATAGACCGGAACTTTTCGACTCCGTGAATGTAGAAGAGGGTATCAGTGATCATAAGTCAGTGGTTGCATCAATGACTACAAGTGTAATAAGAAATGCCAAGAAAGGAAGGAAAATATATTTGCTTAACAAGAGTGATAGGGCACAAATCGCAGAATATCTGAGTGACCACCATCAAACGTTCATTTCTGAGGAAGAGGATGTGGAACAAAAATGGAAAAAATTCAGGAACATCGTCCAGTACGCCTTAGATAAGTTCGTACCGACTAAGGTCCAAAGCGAGGGGAAAGATCCACCGTGGTATAACAATCATGTACGAAAGGTACTACGGAAACAAAGAAAGCTTCATCATAGGTTTAAGAGTAGTCGAATCATAGCTGATAAGGAAAAGCTGAACGAAGCGAAAAAGAGCGTAAAGAGAGCAATGAGAGAAGCATTCAACGAATTCGAACATAAAACATTGGCAAACAATCTAAACAAGAACCCTAAAAAGTTCTGGTCATATGTAAAATCGGTAAGCGGATCTAAATCCCCTATTCAGTCACTCGTTGACCACGATGGCACCGAAACAGAGGACGACCGAAGAAAGGCAGAAATACTGAATTCAGTGTTCCGAAACTGTTTCACTGCGGAAAATCGTAACACGGTCCCTGACTTCAGCCGTCGCACGGACGCCAAAATGGAAAATATTGAAATAAACGATATCGGAATTGAAAAACAACTGCTATCACTTAGTAGCGGAAAAGCATCCGGACCAGACGAGATACCCTTAAGATTCTACAGTGATTATGCTAAAGAACTTGCCCCCTTTCCATCAGCAATTTATCGTAGATCGCTGGAAGAACGTAAAGTACCTAGCGACTGGAAGAAAGCGCAGGTCGTTCCCATTTTCAAGAAGGGTCATAAATCAGATGCGAATAATTATAGGCCTATTTCGCTTACGTCAATCTGTTGTAGAATAATGGAACATGTTTTGTGTTCTCGTATTATGACGTTCTTAGATAATACAAATCTCCTTCATCATAACCAACATGGATTCCGCAAACAGAGATCATGTGAAACTCAGCTCGCCCTATTTGCCCAAGAAATTCACAGTGCCGTAGACACTGGCGAGCAGATTGATGCCGTATTCCTGGACTTCAGGAAGGCATTTGATACGGTTCCGCACTTACGTTTAGTGAAAAAAATACGAGCTTACGGAATATCGGACCAGGTTTGTGATTGGATTCAGGATTTCCTAGAAGAAAGAACACAACATGTCATTCTTAACGGTTCAAAATCTGCAGATGTAGAGGTAATTTCGGGAGTACCGCAGGGAAGCGTGATAGGACCTTTATTGTTTACAATATACATAAATGACTTAGTTGACAACATCGGTAGCTCCGTGAGGCTATTTGCAGATGACACGGTTGTCTACAAGAAAGTAGCAACATCAGAAGACTCGTACGTACTCCAGGAGGACCTGCAGAGGATTAATGCATGGTGCGACAGCTGGCAGCTTTCCCTAAACGTAGATAAATGTAATATAATGCGCATACATAGGGGCAGAAATCCATTCCAGTACGATTATGCCATAGGTGGTAAATCATTGGAAGCGGTAACGACCGTAAAATACTTAGGAGTTCCTATCCGGAGCGATCTGAAGTGGAATGATCACATAAAACAAATAGTGGGAAAAGCAGGCGCCAGGTTGAGATTCATAGGAAGAATTCTAAGAAAATGTGACTCATCGACGAAAGAAGTAGCTTACAAAACGCTTGTTCGTCCGATTCTTGAGTATTGCTCATCAGTATGGGACCCTTACCAGGTTGGATTAATAGAAGAGATAGACATGATCCAGCGAAAAGCAGCGCGATTCGTCATGGGGACATTTAGTCAGCGCGAGAGCGTTACGGAGATGCTGAACAAGCTCCAGTGGCGGACACTTCAAGAAAGGCGTTACGCAATACGGAGAGGTTTATTATCGAAATTACGAGAGAGCACATTCCGGGAAGAGATGGGCAACATATTACTACCGCCCACATATATCTCGCGTAATGATCACAACGAAAAGATCCGAGAAATTAGAGCAAATACGGAGACTTACAAGCAGTCGTTCTTCCCGCGCACAATTCGTGAATGGAACAGGGAAGGGGGGATCAGATAGTGGTACAATAAGTACCCTCCGCCACACACCGTAAGGTGGCTCGCGGAGTATAGATGTAGATGTAGAACTGGGTGGCGACAGGTGGCCTTTACAGATGAATCACGTTTTGTGCTCCATCGGACAAATGGCCGTTCTACATCTACATCTACATCTAGATTGATACTCCGCAAGCCACCCAACGGTGTGTGGCGGAGGGCACTTTACATGCCACTGTCATTACCTCCCTTTCCTGTTCCAGTCGCGTATGGTTCGCGGGAAGAACGACTGTCTGAAAGCCTCCGTGCGCGCTCTAATCTCTCTAATTTTACATTCGTGATCTCCTCGTGAGGTATAAGTAGGGGGAAGCAATATATTCGATACCTCATCCAGAAACGCACCCTCTCGAAACCTGGCGAGCAAGCTACACCGCGATGCAGAGCGCCTCTCTTGCAGAGTCTGCCACTTGAGTTTATTAAACATCTCCGTAACGCTATCACGGTTACCAAATAACCCTGTGACGAAACGCGCCGCTCTTCTTTGGATCTTCTCTATCTCCTCCGTCAGACCGATCTGGTACGGATACCACACTGATGAGCAATACTCAAGTACAGGTCGAACGAGTGTTTTGTAAGCCACCTCCTTTGTTGATGGACTACATTTTCTAAGCACTCTCCCAATGAATCTCAACCTGGTACCCGCCTTACCAACAATTAATTTTATATGATCATTCCACTTCAAATCGTTCCGCACGCATACTCCCAGATATTTTACAGAAGTAACTGCTACCAGTGTTTGTTCCGCTATCATATAATCATACAATAAAGGATCCTTCTTTCTATGTATTCGCAATACATTACATTTGTCTATGTTAAGGGTCAGTTGCCACTCCCTGCACCAAGTGCCTATCCGCTGCAGATCTTCCTGCATTTCGCTACAATTTTCTAATGCTGCAACTTCTCTGTATACTACAGCATCATCCGCGAAAAGCCGCACGGAACTTCCGACACTATCTGCTAGGTCATTTATATATATTGTGAAAAGCAATGGTCCCATAACACTCCCCTGTGGCACGCCAGATCTTACTTTAACGTCTGTAGACGTCTCTCCATTGATAACAACATGCTGTGTTCTGTTTGCTAAAAACTCTTCAATCCAGCCAAACAGCTGGTCTGATATTCCGTAGGCTCTTACTTTGTTTATCAGGCGACAGTGCGGAACTGTATCGAACGCCTTCCGGAAGTCAAGAAAAATAGAATCTACCTGGGAGCCTGTATCTAATATTTTCTGGGTCTCATGAACAAATAAGGCGAGTTGGGTCTCACACGATCGCTGTTTCCGGAATCCATGTTGATTCCTACATAGTAGATTCTGGGTTTCCAGAAATGACATGATACGCGAGCAAAAAACATGTTCTAAAATTCTACAAGAGATCGATGTCAGAGATATAGGTCTATAGTTTTGCGCATCTGCTCGACGACCCTTCTTGAAGACTGGGACTATCTGTGCTCTTTTCCAATCATTTGGAACCCTCCGTTCCTCTAGAGACTTGCGGTACACGGCTGTTAGAAGGGGGGCAAGTTCTTTCGCGTACTCTGTGTAGAATCGAATTGGTATCCCGTCAGGTCCAGTGGACTTTCCTCTATTGAGTGATTCCAGTTGCTTTTCTATTCCTTGGACACTTATTTCGATGTCAGCCATTTTTTCGTTTGTGCGAGGATTTAGAGAAGGAACTGCAGTGCGGTCTTCCTCTGTGAAACAGCTTTGGAAAAAGGTGTTTAGTATTTCAGCTTTACGCGTGTCATCCTCTGTTTCAATGCCACCATCATCCCGTAGTGTCTGGATATGCTGTTTCGAGCCACTTACTGATTTAACGTAAGACCAGAACTTCCTAGGATTTTCTGTCAAGTCGGTACATAGAATTTTACTCTCGAATTCAATGAACGCTTCACGCATAGCCCTCCTTACGCTAACTTTGACATCGTTTAGCTTCTGTTTGTCTGAGAGGTTTTGGCTGCTTTTAAACTTGGAGTGGAGCTCTCTTTGCTTTCGCAGTAGTTTCCTAACTTTGTTGTTGTACCACGGTGGGTTTTTCCCGTCCCTCACAGTTTTACTCGGCACGTACCTGTCTAAAACGCATTTTACGATTGCCTTGAACTTTTTCCATAAACACTCAACATTGTCAGTGTCGGAACAGAAATTTTCGTTTTGATCTGTTAGGTAGTCTGAAATCTGCCTTCTATTACTCTAGCTAATCAGATAAACCTTCCTCCCTTTTTTTATATTCCTATTAACTTCCATATTCAGGGATGCTGCAACGGCCTTATGATTGGTGTGTATGGCGTGAAATTCCTGAAAGCAAATACCTTGCAACAATCGTTGGTAGGGTCCAGGCCAGAGGGCACTTCCTGGCTACTCGCCTCCTTCTGGAAGGCACAGTCGATCAACACAAGTATGCACCTATCCGTGGGGCCATGTTCACTCCTACACAAAGTTTCTTTTCCACGGCATAGTGGCATCTATCAGCAGGACAATGCAACATGTCACAGCTTGCAGTGTACGTCCGTGGTTTGAAGCACACCCAGTTGAGCTTACCGTGCACTAAACTCCCTGGATTTAAAGCACATCGAGAATCTGTGGGACCGTATCGATCGGGGTGTTTGTGTCATGGACACTCCTCAACTGAGAAACCTAGCGCAACTGACTGTGGCTCTGGAGTCGGCATAGCAACACATTCCTGTCGGTACCTTCCACAATCTGGCTGACTCTCTTCCTGAACGTCTCGCTGTGGTCTGAGTTGGAAAAGATGCTTATTACGGATTTTAATATTTTGTCACGTTAATATGACTGGACAGTGTATAACCTTCCAGTAACTTGTAATACCCAGACCAGGGGGAGCTGCCTCATGCAACGGCAACGATGTGATATTCAGAAGGAACGAAGGTTTTGAGAGATCGCGAGTAACCTCCAGCCGCGGGTGGACCTATTGGTGTGTGCCAGGAGACGCCTGTGGAGATATCAGCTGGAGCTGAGGTTACAGCCTGAACTGCCGGCATTGGCCCATTTACTACGCCAAACACCGTCTCACATAGAGGTCCGTAATTTAGCTGGCTGTTTTGACTTCTGGCTAGTTTGGAGCGGAGACAGCTGGCTCACATGCACGAAGCTCTAACACAGTATAACATTTTGCGCAGTGTGTGGTACGCTCTCTAGATTGCAAGAACAAGAATGCGTGCAGGCCAGTTGCCCTGCAATCATTCAGACCATTTTAAAGAAACTATTTGGTAAAAAATTTGATTCTCTCGCATCTCGTAGCCTCATTCGTCAGGTTCATGATGAACCGCCAATCATTTCGTCAAGTGTCATAATTACTGTGATATTTTGAAGCTAAGCAATCCAAGGCACAAAATTCGAATAGTCTGTAACGACAAACAGAACTCACTACGAGTCTGTGTTTGGCAGTCTGCCTGCTTAGCTGGGTGGTAGGGTGCTTGGCTCCCATGCAGCACGCCCGGGTTCGGTTCCCGGCCAGGTTGGAGATTTTCTGCGCTGATGGACTGGCTGTTGTGGTATCGTCATTTCATCTTCATCACCAGCGCGCAAGTCGTCCAATGTGGCGTTGACTGAAATAAACTTCCACTCGGCGGCCGAACTTCCCCTGTTGAGGCCTCCCGGCCAACAATGCCACAGGATTATTTCTTTTCTTTTTTTTTGTATTTGGCACATGTTAGATCCCACATTGCTGCATGCAGAATGTAGCTAACGTATTGAACTATCCTTTAAACTTGGGAAGAGTGCTGTATCTGTCTTCAGTCTCGATAAGATACACTTTGTGATCAAAAGTATCCGGACACCTGGCTGAAAATGACTTACAACTTCGTGGCGCCCTCCATCGGTAGTGCTGGAATTCAGTATGGTATTGGCCCACCCTTAGCTTTGATGACAGCTTCCACTCTCGCAAGCATACCTTCAATCAGGTGCTGGAAGATTTCTTGGGGAATGGCAGCCCTTTCTTCACGGAGTACTGCACTGAAAGAGGTATCGATGTCGGCGTTCCAAAACATCCCAAAGGTGTTCTATAGGATTCAGGTCAGGACTCTGTGGAGGCCAGTCCATTACAAAGATGTTATTGTCGTGTAATCACTCCGCCATGAAAAGGTGGTCGATCATGTTGAAAGATACAATCGCCATCCCCGAATAGCTCTTCAACAGTGAGAAGCAAGAAAGTGCTTAAAACATCAAAGTAGGCCTGTGTTGTAATAGTGCCACGCAAAACAACAAGGGGTGCAAGCCCCCTGCATGAAAAACACGACCACACCATAACACACCGCCTCCGAATTCTACTGTTGGCACTCCACACGCTGTCAGATGATGTTCACCGGCCATTCGCCATACCCACACCCAGTCATCGGATCTCCACGTTGTGTACCGTGATTCGTCACTCCACACAACGTTTTTCCACTGTTCAATCGTCCAATGTTTACGCTCCTTACACCTAGAGAAGCGTCGTTTGGTATTTACTGGCGTGATGTGCCGCTTATTAGAAGCCGCTCGACCGTGAAATTCAAGTTTTCTCATCTCTTGCCTAACTGTCATGGTACTTGCAGTGGATCCTGATGCACTTTGTAATTCCTGTGTGATGGTCTGGACTGATGTCTGTCTATTACTCACTACGACCCTCTTTCAACTGTCGGCGGTCTCTGTCAGTCAACAGATGAGGTCGGCCTGTACGCTTTTATGCGGTACGTGTACCTTCACGTTTCCACTTCACTGTCACATCGGAAACAGTGGACCTAGGGATGTTTAGGAGTGTGGAAATCTCGCGTACAGACGTATGACTCAAGTGACACCCAGTCACCTGACTACGTTCGGAGTCCTTGAGTTCCGCCGAGCGTCCCATTCTTCTCTGTCACGATGGCTAATGACTACTGAGGTCGCTGATATGGAGTACCTGGCAGTAGGTGGCAGCACAATGCACGTAATATGAAAAACATATGTTTTTGTGTGTGTCCGGATACTTTTGATCACATAGTGTAGATTATGTGCAGTGCATTCAGTTCAGCTCACGCATGGACGATAAAGCCAGAATTTCGCATATTTCAATGAGATACTGGAAACTGATCTTGGTAAATGGTAGCACACAAAGAGGAGAGCATTTTGACATGTGTTTAATATGCAAAACTTCCTTGTCTACGACGATGTACAAGTAACTAAAGATTTTTTTCAGTAGAATGATGTAAGTTTTTCTGAGGTCATCAATAGAGGGTGAAACGAGAGTTGCTGAGACTTATGCAGTTACGTAAGTGAAGATATTACGTGTTAATTTTTATATCCAGAATGGATTTTTTCGTAAACAACTGGCCTGTGCTCCCCTCAATTGCTACTATAATAACGCACTGTTTCAGGATTCCATCGCAATTTCAACTGCATTAGAATGTTATTGTGACGAATCTTGGTAAACTCTGCAGTATTTTGGCAAAAGAAGCAAATTTTAAAATGACAACAAGAAAAATGTAGGTAATACTTGAAACTTGTCACTAATGACAACACTAACCAAAAACAGAGTGAAAGAAAGAGAGAGGGAGAGAGAGAGAGAGAGAGAGAGAGAGAGACAGAGAGAGAGAATGAACTCAAGGGAAAATAAATCACAATTTCTGATGCTATTTCGGCAGAATTCTATACCCCTGAGTGTTTTTAATAATGAATTGCTAGGACTTAAAACATGTCAAAAGATTTTATTTTATCTCAGTGCTCCGAGAAATATGAAAACAATTCAGAGCACATAGTTTATCAATTTTTGCCACTCCAGGTGAGTCTGGCACAAGACCGGATATGCGTAAATCCCAGCACTGGGAATTTCGACGACGCATCGATCGCTCAAGAGCACCGGGTGTGCTCTAAGCAATGGCGGGCTTTGAAACAAACGGATTTGACGGTTCTCTGAGAGACTATAATAAATTTTCCATCAAATATTAAAGCAGATCGAAATACATCCGCTATTTCAGATAAAAGAGGCACTTCCATTGACACAACAACGTTTCAATATCTTTAAAACTACAAAAGTTAATATTTCATAGTGAATAAATATTCACACAATGAACCTCTGAATGAACAATTTTAATTTAATCATGCAGTTTCAACAAATGGTATCCCAGACGACAGCATTCCACTACAGCGTTCATCCCTGAAAGCTTCATATCTGTATCTACTTTATTTATTGGTATCTACATCTACATCCATACTCCGCAAGTCACCTGACGGTGCGTGGCGGAGGGTACCTTGAGTACCTCTATCGCGTCTCCTTTCTATTCCAGTCTCGTATTGTTCGTGGAAAGAAGGATTGTCGGTATGCCTCTGTGTGGGCTCTAATCTCTCCGATTTTATCCTCATGTTCTCTTCGAGAGATATACGTAGGAGGGAGCAATATACTGTTTGACTCCTCGCTGAAGGTATGTTCTCGAAACTTCAACAAAAACCCGTACCGACCTACTAAGCGTCTCTCCTGCAGAGTCTTCCACTTGAGTTTATCTATCATCTCCGTAACGATTTCGCGATTACTAAATGATCCTGTAACGAAGCCCGCTGCTCTCCGTTGGATTTTCTCTATCTCTTCTATCAACCCTATCTGGCACGGATCCCACACCGCTGAGCAGTATTCAAGCAGTGGGCGAACAAGCGTACTGTAACCTACTTCCTCTGTTTTCGGATTGCATTTCCTTAGGATTCTTCCAATGAATCTAAGTCTGGCATCTGCTTTACCGACGATCAACTTTATATGATCATTCCATTTTAAATCACTCCTAATGCGTACTTCCAGATAATTTATGGAATTAACTGCTTCCAGTTGCTGACCTGCTATATTGTAGCTAAATGATAAGGGATCTATCTTTCTATGTATTCGCAGCACATTACACTTGTCTACATTGAGATACAATTGCCATTCCCTGTACCATGCGCCAGTTCGCTGCAGATCCTCCTGCATTTTAGTATAATTTTCCATTGTTACAACCTCTCGATATACCACAGCATCATCCGCAAAAAGCCTCAGTGAACTTCCGATGTCATCCACCAGGTCATTTATGTATATTGTGAATAGCAACGGTCCCACGACACTCCCCTGCGGCACACCTGAAATCACTCTTACTTCGGAAGACTTCTCTCCGTTGAGAGTGACATGCTGCGTTCTGTTATCTAGGAACTCTTCAATCCAATCACACAATTGGTCTGATAGTCCATATGCTGTTACTTTGTTCATTAAACGACTGTGGGGAACTGTATCGAACGCGTTTCGGAAGTCAAGAAACACGGCATCTACCTGTGAACCCGTGTCTATGGCCCTCGGACGAATAGCGCGAGCTGGGTTTCACACGACCGTCTTTTTCGAAACCTATGCTGATTCCTACAGAGTAGATTTCTAGTCTCCAGAAAAGTCATTATACTCGAACATAATACGTGTCCAAAATTCTACAACTGATCGACGTTAGAGGTATAGGTCTATAGTTCTGCACATCTGTTCGACGTCCCTTCTTGAAAACGGGGATGACCTGTGTCCTTTTCCAATCCTTTGGAACGCTACGCTCAAAAATGGTTCAAATGGCTCTGAGCACTATGGGACTTAACATCTATGGTCATCAGTCCCCTAGAACTTAGAACTACTTAAACCTAACTAACCTAAGGACATCACACAACACCCAGCCATCACGAGGCAGAGAAAATCCCTGACCCCGCCGGGAATCGAACCCGGGAACCCGGGCGTGGGAAGCGAGAACGCTACCGCACGACCACGAGATGCGGGCACGCTACGCTCTTCTAGAGACCTACGGTACACCGCTGCAAGAAGGGGGGCAAGTTCCTTCGCGTACTCTGTGTAAAATCGAACTGGTATCCCATGAGGTCCAGCGGCCTTTCCTCTTTTGAGCGATTTTAATTGTTTCTCTATCCCTCTGTCGTCTATTTAGATATCTACCATTTTGTCATCTGTACGACAATCTAGAGAAGGAACTACAGTGCAGTCTTCCTCTGTGAAACAGCTTTGGAAAAAGACATTTAATATTTCGGCCTTTAGTTTGTCATCCTCTGTTTCAGTACCATTTTGGTCACAGAGTGTCTGGACATTTTGTTTTGATACACCTACCGCTTTCACATAAGACCAAAATTTCTTAGGATTTTCTGCCAAGTCAGTACATTGAACTTTACTTTTGAATTCATTGAACGCCTCTCGCATAGCCCTTCTCACACTACAATTCGCTTCGCGTGATTTTTGTTTGTCTGCAAGGCTTTGGCTATGTTTGTTTGCTGTGAAGTTCCCTTTGCTTCCGCAGCAATTTTCTAACTCGGTTGTTGTACCACGGTTGCTCTTTTCTATCTCTTACGATCTTGCTTGGCACATACTCATCTAACACACATTGTACGATGGTTTTGAACTCTGTCCACTGATCCTCAACACTATCTGTACTTGAGACAAAACTTTTATGTTGAGCCGTCAGGTACTCTGAAGTCTGCTTTTTGTCACTTTTGCTAAACAGAAAAATCTTCCTACCTTTTTTAATATTTCTATTTACGGCTGAAATCATCGATGCAGTAACCGCTTTATGATCGCTGATTCCCTGTTCTGCGTTAACTGTTTCAAATAGTTCGGGTCTGTTTGTCACCAGAAGGTCTAATATGTTATCGCCACGAGTCGGTTCTCTGGTAGTTTTCAGATAAAGCACTTAAAAAAATTTACTGGGTTCTTTGTCCCTGCCACCCGTTATGAACGTTTGAGTCTCCCAGTCTATATCCGGCAAATTAAAATCTCCACCCAGAACTATAACATGGTGGGGAAATCTTCTCGAAATATTTTCCAAATTATCCTTCAGGTTCTGAACCACAACAGTTGCTGAGTCAGGGGGCCTATAGAGACATCAAATTACCATGTCTGAGCCTGCTTTAACCGTGACCTTCCCCCAAATTATTTCACATTTCGGATCTCCGTCAATTTCCTTCGATACTATTGCACTTCTTATCGCTATAAACACGCCTCCCCCTTCATTGTCCAGCCTGTCTCTGCGGTATACATTCCAATCTGAGTTTAGAATTTTATTACTGTTTACATCTGGTTTCAGCCAACTTTCTGTCCCTAGTACTATGTGGGCATTGTGACCGTTTATTAATGAGAGCAGTTCTGGGACCTTTCTATAGGTCTTTTACATTAGTTTCATTGTGCAAATGTTTGTCAGAACATCCTATCTGCCACAGTTACACAGGAAATGAACATAGCATCAGTACTTCATACTGTCACTCTTACGTAATTATTTTAACGAACAATTAACTATTTTGCCGTTGACTTTATTGGAATGTTGATTGCAGGCGTTATTAAAAACTGTGCTAATTTATAAATGGTCAATTGCATGAGTTAGCAGATACCGCAATTGAAAAGAGAACCAAAAGACGCTTCTGTGAAAAAGGCATAACTGTTTAAACAATATCTAAGGACAATCTGTGCTCATTTACTGTGAGCACATTTGTGCAGGAGTATTTGCTCATTTATTTATTGTGAATGTTCTGAGCGTGACTGACTATTTATAATACATATTTATTTAAACACTGTTGTAATATATTAGTTTAGTACAGGAAAGTGTTGCGTCAATCGATGGTTCAAATGGCTCTGAGCACTATGGGACTTAACTTCTGAGGTCATCAGTCCCCTAGAACTTAGAACTACTTAAACTTAACTAACGTAAGGACACCACACACATCCATGCCCGAGGCAGGATTCGAACCTGCGACCGTAGTGGTCGCGCCTAGAACCGCTCGGCCACCAGCGGCCGGCGCATCAATCGATGTCTTCAGAGCTTAAAACCGATGTATTTTTGATGGGGACGGCCTTCAACCAATGGAAAACCAGACAGGTGCGGAACACTACGGGAGTCAAGTCGATACTGCTACTTTTCGAGGGAAGACCTCAGAGAAGCGATTCTGAACATCATGCGGCGAGGCTGGAAGAAGACTGACCTGTCTAGTGTAACGTGCGCGATTCAGTCGTATAGGTGATTGTTTCTGGTGGATGAACGGCCATCTCAGTACTTTTTACTTTTGAAGGGACTTTATATTTCGAGAGGCCTGAATGTGCTCCAGAGCAGAATTCTAACTTTTGCCGTTTGATGTAGGGATCCGAGAATAGACAGAGTATGAGTTACCATTCTTCGTATAGCTTGTGTTAATTTCTGAATCATTGCGTTGAATTCTGAACTAATTCGAGGTGATGGATCTTTCGTGTATTATGATCACGAAATGCACTCAGTTTCCGAGAGTTTGACTGCAGAATCACAGCTACAGGTTATTATGTGCAGCGAATTAGCTGCGTGACATGAAAGCAGACGTGTATGGCTCGACACTATGACTACATCGAGCTATTCTTTTTAAAGAGAGCCGTGCATAGCCCCAGCGCCTAAAGTGCGAGTAACGGCAGGTAAAGATTTAACTGCTTTGCTCGTATGCGATGCTGTTTAGAACAACTCAGGAGCAGTAACCGTTAGGTAAAGTCACAAGGCCTTTACTTTTTCACGTCAGATATCTTTTACATCATCAAAATTATTGATAGTCTGTTTTGAACTTGATGGACAGTTGACAGGATTCTGCAAATCACCGGTATGATCACAGCTTCATAACTATGCAATAGTTGTATTGTCTCAATGAGAACGACTATTCTGGTTGCAAAGAGGAGCATACTTCTATTAGAAAAAGTACAGTTGATTTGTTTTACGAGCCACTTCCAACGGTTCGTCTAGATGGAAATATATTATTTTTAAAATGCTAAAAGATGTTTGAAATCAAAAAATTCAAGAAGTCGCTGTGAATGGGGATAGAATGAATAGGGTAGTACACTACATACTGCGAATTGTCTCCATGTTTTTTAGATCACTGAGACATAGAAATAAAATCCTTTGGCGGGTTTCAATTCCTGCTGTTCATTATTAAGGATTCTGTTTTAATTTCAATAGAAGTGGCGATTTATTTTTGCCAGACTTCTTTCTCATATTTTTCTTTAGAGAAACGTCATCAATGACAGGTTTTGAATAATACCTGCACTTCTGTTGTTGCTATTTTAAAATTTCTTTCTCTTGCTAAAACAGCGAAGTTTGCAAAGATTCATCTCACTAAATTTCTATACAGCTGAAATTGCGACAGAATCCTGAAACAGTGAATTACTTAAGTATCAATTGAGAGTAATACAGGTCAATAGTTTATTAAAAAAACCATTCTGGTATAAAAATAAACATGAAATTTCTTCACTTATTTTGTTGCAAAAATTCTTGTTTCACCAGGTACCGATGACCCTTAAAAGTTAGATTATGGCATTGAAACAATGTGTAGTGACTTATATATCTCAGAAAATGAGAAAGTTTTACGTATTAACTACATGGCAAATTAGTCTCCTCTTTGCATGCTATTATTTGCCAAGATCTAGTTTTATTATCTTGATGAGATATGAGACATGTTATGAATATTCTTGCTTTGTCATGAGTGTGTGAGCTGAACTGAGTGCACTGTATGCAATCTATTTTATCGAAATTGGAGATAGATGCGGGTCTTCTCCCATATTTAAAGAGTAATTCAATATGTCCGCTACATTTCATATCCAGCAATGTATAACCCAACGCAGACTCCCAATGACTCGTAGCAAACTATCCGAATTTCGTGCAGTAGGTTATTTAATTTCAAAAACTGTGACCATTAACGAAATGATATGAAGTTCACCATGAAGCTGGCACACGAGAGTATGGGATGTGAGAATTATTATTATTATTATTATTATTATTTTTTTTTTTTTTTTTTGCCAAGTAGTTCTGTGAAATCGTTTGTTAAGGACCGCGGTGCAACCATCAAGCACATGACGTACTGTTTTGTCTCGTGCATTAAACAGCACTTTTTGTGAGATCCTGGTTTCGACGCTATGACGTTAAACACCAATAGCACTCCTGGTTCGCCAGTGAACATGGCGTTCAGCTCCCCTAACTCTCAGGGAAAGGAAACAATATAGTGTCGTCAGGTGCTTCTCTTTCAAGAAAATGATTTGAAAGTGGGTGTTTTTAACAGGATCGGAGCTGGAACATTTTTTTGGCTACTTACAACTCGCCATTCGTCTTCCAGAATATTAAAAATACTCCATAGCCCCAGGTCCAGCCCCGCCCCACCCGAGCATTCCTCCTAACTGTGGTATGGGCGCCCCTGCCTTTTGTGTCATCCGTAAACTGTTGTTCTGGAAGTTACAGGCTTTATACTTTCCCTATTCTATGGTCACTTTTCATAAACATGTAATGTGGCATACTAACGACCTAATGTTTGTAAGCAAAGATCGTCATTTGCACACTGTGCGTACAGCATTAATGGCCGAGAAACCTCATCTGGGATGTTCGGCAGCTGCTCGTCGATTATGATGAGGACAACACACACGCCCAGTTCCGGGCGGAGAAAATCCCCATCAGGGCCGGGAATCGCTTCCGGGACCCCGTGATCGAGAGTCAGCAACGCCATGCACAAGGCCACGAACTGTTGACGTATGCACGACGACGTGCAGCGCTGTACCAAGCCAGAAACTATACTTGTTCTGACACTAGTTTTCAGACTGGGACCAATTACTGGGAAGTTGCTCTATTGCTAGCAGAAAACTTCAACGCCACCCTGTCCTCGTGTAATACCGACTATGGAGGACCCCATTTTAATCTCAGCTGGTAACAGCTGGCTGCATGTCGCTCGTGACCGTTGTTTGCTACGACACCACACTTATCGTTCACTCTTATGGTACCACAATAACTGACAGCGGGTTACGATTCAGTAGCTCACAATGTGGTTTAATCTCACCTACTATCAAACTTTCTGACCATTTGGGAGACACTATCAGCAGAAGTATGTATCCGTTTCCGCTGTATTTGCCGGATTTACCTTTAGAAATAAATCATGAGAACATGTCCGTACTATTGGCACCCACTTGTTCCGATCAGTAGATCAACTTCTGTCCTGTTAGAGCAGGCAGATCAACTACAACGCGCCGTGTCACATATTGTAATTTTTTTTTTAATAAGAGGTGGAGCCCCTCCACGCCCACACCGGCATGATGGCCAACGCAAGAGGTCTACTGCCATCTCTGCATAAGGGTTAGTTTTCACTAAAGTGAGGTGTTGCAGGATGTGGGTACTGCAATGTTTGCGTACGTCTGGTTAAGGTTAACCATTAATACTCGCTCATATGGAGATAGATTGGGTCGAAAGTCGAACGGAGGTTTGCGATTTGAAGGGCAGAGGGGAAAAAAGTGCCAAGGCAAGCGCCAAGGGAAAAAAACCTCTGCGATAGTTAGGTCGTGTAGTAAGAGCAGTAGCGGATGTCTTGCTGACCGCGACAGTACGTGCAAGGGTAGGTTATGTTAATGGCGGATATCGTGCGAGAAGATACCGTGTCAGTGCCATGTTCGTCATAATAAAGGAGTCCGGTGCGGCAACGCATTGCGTTGCCTTACGCCCTCTGCTGTGCCGTGTCGTCAGTGACTTGGCATTGCTTCATCAGGCTTGCAGTGAGTGGCGGCAGCTTGCTGTTGATTGGTGTACCTCCAGCAGCTCTGCTTGCTCGGCGTACTGCACCGCAGTTTCATTGGAGAGCTGCAGGCCGTTCTCTCATGCATGCGCGACTTAGGCTGCCCTTTTCGCTTCTCGGCCGCTTGCGGACATATTGTTGACTTCAGACCTTAACCCTTTGTTGCCTGACGGTACTTAAAAGTACCAGTAAGTTTTGACTCTAATTATTTTCTCGTGGTGCAGTTTCGTGATCTGAGAGCCTGTCGGTACGTAACAGTAACTCTGCTCTACTGTTTCATAGATGTTATTGTGCAATACATAGACCTCTCTGGCGGTCAGAGCTTGAAATTGTTTTTCGCGCGCTGCTGTGAAAACAGAAGATTGTATGTGCTTGTTTCCATGGTGTTGCCTGAATTTGTGCGCAATTTATTGAAACTTCCGTTGAGTTTTCCATTGTACGTACTTACCTTCTTTGTTTTGTTATAATACTTTGAAGCATTACGTTACAAGTGAATGAGATAATGTGGAAAATATAAAGCGGACTTATTAGTACCGTCAGGTTGTGCGAACACTTTATTGTAGCAACAATGCGTTACCTCTCACTAGTTGTTCTGTCCACTTTTTCTCACACAAAAATCGGTAAATACATTTACCTGTGGAACAATTAGAACAAACAGGAAAGGTTTGCCAGGGAATTTACCTAAAGAAAAATGTCTAAATCAAATCACAGAGAGTCATCTTTAGACCTAACAGTATTTCAATGGAAGGAAAATAAAGTAGTATATTTTGCGTCAAACTTCCATGGCATTGAACAGAGCATAGTGACAAGAAAACAGAAAGATGGAACTAGTAGGACTGTACCATGTCCAGTCATTGTATGTGATTACAATGAAAACATGGGTGGTGTGGATCATGCAGACAGATTACATTCAACTTATGGTCTTGGCAAGCGATCAAAGAAATGGTGGCACCGTCTCTTCTGGGGAGCAATAGAAATTGCTTTTGTCAATCCTTACATCATTTTCAGTTATCTACATGTGGCACTGCCACTGCTGGAATTCAGGTGTGCTGTGACACTAAGGCTAATGAATGAACAGCAAGTGCCAAATCTCAAAAAGAGAAACTCTGGTAAAGATGAAATAACTCTCCCAAAGAGAAGTAAGGATAACTTTTCTGTTCCGAAGGATGTACGTCTTGGCAACCGAAGAAACCATTTTGTAGTGTTCAGTTGTAAAAGAGGACGATGCGAAATGTGTGCGAAAAATAAAGTTCAGTCGAGACCACATTCACAATATAGTACATGTAAAGTGTATTTGTGCTGCAATGAGAAAAAGAACTGTTTCCTACAATTTCATGAGGTATCACTAACACTAAATATGTGATATATATATATATATATATATATATATATATATATATATATATATACTGTCAAAAATGTATAGCTAAGTTACTATGTATTGTGAAGTTGCTGTAGAATAAATTTATGCGAAATTTAAAAAAAAATTCAGAAATATCATATTTAGGTTAATTAATTTTCTAATGTAAAAATATTTAATATTTATGTGGAATAAGGTACAAGTTATAAAAATTGGAGCATTTTTCTGCGCATGTTGTGATTCTGTACACAGAGTCTGACAGTACTTCTAAGTACCAGGAGAGAAAAAAGTTGTGAAAAATAAAATAAAATTTTATAAAAAATCCTACCGTCATTTGAGGCCACAATAGCATAAGTTCTGCAAAGAAATTGTTAAAAAGTAAATTTTTTCTTATGTCAGGAAACAAAGGGTTAAATAACGATGTTCACTACCATTACTCCGATCTCTGTCTGTTCACTTTCTGTTTTATCTGTGCTAGAGGTGAGAGTTCGTTCCTTTGGAGACCTCATCATTAGTTCAATTGAATTACAGCATGAATTTAAACGTGTAGCTTTTACTGAAGAAGCTTTCAATAATGCCGGGCAACTGCTCCTCTTTTTGTCAATCACACAACTTTGGTGCATGAGCGATGTGTCTGACAATTACATGAAATTCACCATAACAGCTATGACTGCATTGTAGCCATCCTAAACACAATAATCCATACCATGTGCTATGTGTCACGCGTATGCTCCATTTTCTTAATTATTATTGGATCAGCTTCAGTTATTTTCATTGAATGATTTCTCATTAGTTGATAAAATCAAATAACAGCCATTCTTAGAGCAGTAAACAATACTTACTTTTGTGCATAATTTCCACACTATCTCTGAAGCAGTCATGATTCCTGATCTCTATTCATTATATTTTTGTGTTTTATATATGTTCAGTTTTTATTGCCTCATAAAAGCTTTGAATTTTGACTTGTTCCAAGACGAGTCTTACTACCTATGTTTATTTGTGTCAAGAACTGTAATGCCACGATGACTATAACCATGGGCTCTCTTTGCTGTTTAATGAATGATCTTATTGATCGTACTTATTACATAAGTTTGTTACATAATTTAATTTTTGTCCATCAGGTACCTGAGATCCCACTGTGTTAAAACTCTCAGATTTTGATCGGTTCATTTAACTGTATTCTGTAATTCAAGTTTAACTAACTTAACAAAAGATTTCAATCACTGCAATAGCATATATATATGGCACTCAGTTTGTGGGAAACTTATCAGTTTAACTGATGTTTCCAGACTGAACTTTGACATAATGTAGATTATTTTCGTGTAGTTGTTACATAATAGTTGTACTGAATTGATCACAATAATTATTAGTTTCCCATTTTCTGTTAAAGTGGGAAAACAAGTTAATTCTCATGTTCTTTTTAAATTTTCATGTATTTTCTTCATGTAATTATTATGTATGGGAGTAACACTACTCAAGAATTTTAATGAGGTACAGTTAACTTTTGAACTGTTAGTGCAGTTTTACCAAAAAATCCTTGTTTTTATATAAAAGTGTTATGGATTTAACAATGGGTAACTAATTCGAAAATTCAATACACTTCTCATGGCATTATAATATTCATTAACATTAACTAAGAGAATTAAAATAAAATATTGTGCATAATGTTCAGTCCCAGTATCCACATGCCATATCAATCTGCAATCTTTTTTTCCAAGGCCTCTTCTAATATTAGTTGTACGACTATTGCAAATGAATAGTGGCGCACCTGTGTGCGAAATCAAGGAACCAATCCTTCACGTTTGTTAATGAGTGAACTGGTTTACCCATATTATGTAATAATTATTTGTTAGGTACCTAGTATTAGAAGGACATTAGAAGAGATTACGGATTTTATTTCTTGTATATTTATTGAACTTGGCTTTTTTAGCCATAATGTTTCATGACGTTACGTATTTCTAAAATCATGACAAATATTTCATCCCTCTACTGCTTTTTAACAGAAAATAATAAAAAGTTATGTTCTCATGTGTGAACAGCGAAAGTTTCTTGCTGTTTCTCTAGCGTTTTTACTTTTGTAGTTTACTGCCATGTATCTAAATTTTAATAATACCATAAGCAAAAAATACAATTGAAACATATCACGATGTTAGAAAATATGAACAGTTAACAGTATTAACTTTTCTACTACTCTATTTGCAAACGCCTTAATAATGTTGTATCTATATTATCTAAAATATTCCCTTCTATCGATATTATGGCCAAATTGGACAATCTTAGTACAACAATTTTTTTAATAATTTTAATTTTTAAAAGGATTTTTTGCACTTGCTACTGTGACCGACATCGTTATTAAAATTCGTAATGAAATCGTGAGATTAGAGCAAATGGCTGTTAAATTATTTAGAAATATAAATACCATATCTTCCATTATGTCATTGTCTAAATCTTTAGAAAAGGGTAGATATAACATAATTTCTTCACACAAGTCTTCAGCATCTGTATCTAACAAACCGTCATCTGCAGGAAGACTTTTCCTCAAATGATTAAAATTAATCATAAGCTGGCTTTTATCGTGAATATCACTGAATTTAAACAGAAAACTAAATATGTCGTTGTGGCTAAATAATAAATCAGATCTTTCTTTTACTGACATTAGAGCCTGGTATAAAATGTATGGGCAGGTGTTAACCTTAAAAGAGATTTTCATGTCCATTTGAGGTGCCTGGTCTTCATGTTCATAATCAAAAGTTTTCGGAGTTTTTCTGCGCCTAAGGGACCTGTAAGTTTCAAACTATTTCTATTTCTAATTTGGCAGCAACTTCTTTTGCATTATTTACAGCTATTTCAATTTTTTCGTCAGTTCGACGGTCGATCAAAAAGTTTTTTTTTTTTTTTAATCTGCTAAAGCATCTAAAGCGACCTGTTTCTTCAGATTAATTGACTGAAGACTTTTAAGAAGTTTACTGTTGTCAATACACCAGTCACATGTAAATTGAGCAAATAAATGAAAACGTACATATTTTTTCTGCTAGACATTGCGTATCATGTTTTCCTTCTTGATCAAAATAAGAAGTGTTGGTTATTTCGTACAAAGCGCCATAGATATCTGATAAATTATTATTCAGTGGTCTTACAGCATCTATTCAACTTGTCCATCTTGTCCCAGCAATGATTTTAAGGTTGAAAAAGTAATGTGATATTTTAATAAAACTCTTTTTTTGTCCACGACGAAAAATAATTATACAGCTCTTGCACAGTACAAAAAGAACCTATGGTGTAATAATTTAAATTATCTGTGTCGTTAACAATTAAATTTAAACTATAGGACACACACAATATATAAAAAGCCTGCGGATTTAGCTCCAACAATCGCTTTTGCAAACCATTGTTTCTGTCACGCGTCTTTGAACTATTGTTGTAGCCTTGTCCCCTTAAATTACCTACAGGTATATTTAAATTAAGTTTTGGGAGCTCGTCTGTAATAAAAGAAGTCAAACCGGTGCCAGTAGCATTAGAAATTGGACAGTAAGCTGGGAAGTGCTCTCGTATTTGCAACTGTCGTAAGTATTTGTTGAAATTCACGACGCTGATCGTAATACTAATTTGTTACACATGTCAATAATCAGAAGTAGAGCCAAGTATAATTGAAAAATATTTTTAGTTCACCATAAATTTAAACTGTGACTTCGAATTTGGATTGAAATAATTTCTGTACTTGCATTTTGAATATTATTTCCAAGACATCTCGGTATATTCAAGATACTTGTATAATTCATTATGCATCTTATGTGTTCGATAGTATCTGGATCGAATTTTCCTAAGATTTCAATGCATTTCAGAAAATTTCCATTGTTCCAATCGTACAATTTTCTGCTCTATCCACAAAACGCCTATTTTATGAACTCAAAAACTGAATCACATATATAATCCTTTTAATAACATTCTGTCAGCGCTCCTTTTCAGCATCTACAAATTTTTGATGCGCTCTGCCGACAGTTGTTTTGTTTTTTATAGACTTACTCAGTTGAACCCATTTTTTATAATTACTGAAATGTACAGAGCTTTTCTTGTGTCATTTAAATGTGAGCTAAATGCGGCGAGTCACTGATTCCCTCATAAAATTTGTTATATTTTGTGTCGAAAAGCTTACAACAAGCAGAAAACAGCATTTCTTGAATCTGAATAGAGTAGCAATTCCTAAATGCTCTTCGTAATAGTAAGTTGAAAACCCTCGATTTGAAGTTTCATGCAGATAATCATGTTTTCTGATTAATTTGTGTGGGTTTCCTATCATATGCCGCTCTGTTTCAGGATTTAAAACAGCAGGTCAGAGTCCAGAAACATCTTTAGAAACACTTGGCATCGATCTTGGTATCCTTGGAGACAATGGTCTTGGCGGTGGCGTTTATATGCTTGTTCAGCTTTTAACTTGTCTACCTTATCGGTAGTTAGGAAATCTGAAATATTAAAAAAACAATTTTTCTATTTATTTTTTAAGTAATTCAGTTTTCTGAAATTGATAGGACGAGAAAAGAATGGCCCAGTTCCAAGGGTCACAAAATATTCTGGTAAAATTTACGAAAAAAACACCTTAACTCTTATCTTAAATTTAATACAGCAATATAAATTAAGTGTTAAAAGTATTATTAGTGAATATTTTAAGAAAGGGAAAAAAACGGAAAGTCGCTACCGCACTTTTACTTGCAAATTTGCATGACTGACCAAGGTTGATTAGTGGCAAGGGGCTCTACTCGCTTTTGAGGGACCTGAGTTCAATCCGAGGGCCAGACATCAAATTTGTGTTTTTCCGTGGTTTTCACTATGATTTTAAGCAAATGTCGGGATGTATGCATCCAGTGTATCGCTTCTGTTATATTCCAGTATAGCTTTTAACAATTCAGTTGTGAGAAATTAGCTCTCAGCATTAAACAGAGCAATTTTTACTCCAAATTTTACTCTCTAAGATGACATAGTACCCTTATGGGTCGGATGCATAAGCTTTCATCCGCACTTTGGAATATAAATATCAGTGCATTTTAACGAACATTTTACTATACATGGAAATATTTTAAGCAACGTTGATGTAAATTTTCGTGGTTCTAGGGTTTCAAATTCAAAATATAAAAAAAAAAATGATTAATAAATATTAAGTACAAAAATCTATTCTTCTTTAGGTAGCAATTGGTCAAAAAGTATAAAAGTTATTTGTACGAATCTTTGCATGTGGTGTTTGTGAGACACATTCCTGAGAAGTGTGAGAAGAATTGTATTTAGCTCACATTTTTCATCTGTAATATTTATTATTTGATAAAGCAGTTATTTGAAAATTTATCCTGTTTTTCCTCTCGCAGATGCCTTACGATACCTAAAATATGAACTTCGCTATTAGGCGATAGAGTATGCAGTACAGCATACAGGCTAATTTGTAAGCGATTAAGTCTCTTAATAAATCCTTAAATTCAGTTTGAAGCTCTTAGGTCTGAAGCTTTCCGACAGAAATCCTTTTTGTTGATTTGCAGATGACTTGATGTATTTGAATAACGTTATGAATTAAAACGCCCGTGTACACAAAGGAAACAATGGTTTACGTCTTTAATCATCAAGTGTACAACTATAAACAGACGTAAGAAGCAGATTTATACCCGACACACAATGTTTAAGGACGTGATAAGTCGGCCGATTACATCAGGGGAAAGGCGGGATGCAGAGGTACCGTAGAAGCACAAATGACGAGGTGTTGTTTCTTGCTGAGCTCTGCCAACCAGCAGACGCTCGTTGAGATAAATTGCTACGGTATGAATTGCAGTTGGTAACACAGATTTGTAAATGTCCATTGCAGAGCCGATAACCTTCAGTTATGGTTTCCGTTTGTAGCGAAGAATGCGAAATTAAGTTACGGCTATTGTACGACGCAATAAGCAGGAGAAAAATGGCCACTAGTGATCGTTGTGACCCGTAAAAATCGGGAACAGGAAACAATCGACCTGAAGTGCTCGGAATGAGGACGACGTGCAGAGCCGGTTCGAGGGGATTTTGCAGCCCCGTGCGATTATTTCAAGTGCCCGTTCCTCAAACACACACAGACACAATGTTATAGTATTTTATTCGCATTATCTTTCCTCAAAGATTTTTACTTTCACATCCCACTGTCTTAATCAGACATATTTGTAATGTAACGTCTTTAGAATTATCCAAAATTATTAGGTACGCCAATATAAAGCGATATCGCCTGAGAAGACTTCTTGTATTGCGAACTACAACAGGCAGAAGACGTGCTTTGTTGGTGCTGCACATTTTAGCGCTTTTCACCGAGATGAACTCATGCTGTTGTGGCTGGATATCAAAGCTGTGCGTATTGTTAACGCGCTAAAGAGTAGATCAGCGGCTTCGGTGTCGGCACATTTTGGAACCTTCGTGCCGATTGCTCTGAAACTCACGATAGTGTCAGTTTTTATTCTGCTAATTGCTTTAGAGCATTCACTACAGCAACTTTTGTTTATTTTCACATTCCTTGTTACAAAATACATGATTTTGGGGTGAGTGTCTAAAATCATCAGTGATCCTAGCACATGCAGCTCATTGATTCTAACATGCATAATCACAAATAAGTATTACTACTCCAGAATGAGATTTTCACTCTGCAGCGGAGTGTGCGCTGATATGAAACTTCCTGGCAGATTAAAACTGTGTGCCCGACCGAGGCTCGAACTCGGGACCTTTGCCTTTCGCGGGCAAGTGCTCTACCAACTGAGCTACCGAAGCACGACTCACGCCCGGTACCCACAGCTTTACTTCTGCCAGTACCTCGTCTCCTACCTTCCAAACTTTACAGAAGCTCTCCTGCGAACCTTGCAGAACTAGCACTCCTGAAAGAAAGGATATGGCGGAGACATGGCTTAGCCACAGCCTGGGGGATGTTTCCAGAATGAGATTTTCACTCTGCAGCGGAGTGTGCGCTGATATGAAACTTCCTGGCAGATTAAAACTTCACAGTTTTAACCTGCCAGGAAGTTTCATATCAGCGCACACTCCGCTGCAGAGTGAAAATCTCATTCTGGAAACATCCCCCAGGCTGTGGCTAAGCCATGTCTCCGCAATATCCTTTCTTTCAGGAGTGCTAGTTCTGCATGGTTCGCAGGAGAGCTTCTGTAAAGTTTGGAAGGTAGGAGACGAGGTACTGGCAGAAGTAAAGCTGTGGGTACCGGCCGTGAGTCGTGCTTCGGTAGCTCAGTTGGTAGAGCACTTGCCCGCGAAAGGCAAAGGTCCCGAGTTCGAGTCTCGGTCGGGCACACAGTTTTAATCTGCCAGGAAGTTTCAGTATTACTACTGTTTCGATTTTATAGCATAGTAGCTGATCAGTGCGAGGCGCATACACCCGTGATGTATGAGCACTAGAAAACGAACAAGAAAGCAGTCCCAATAAATCGATGATCATCTTATCCTGTCGCTCACTGAAAGAAAAGGGGAATGAATTCTCGCCTCAATCGCGAACTGCTACCGATTTCAATTTTCTCTTTGTTGCATGTAACTAAGCATAGCGACAACCACGGCTCGTTTTTCTCATTACACATAACTTGACGTATACTAAAAATTAATGTGGTATAACAGTGAAAAAGAACAGACTTAAGTATATTGGGTTCCTTCATGTGTCAGTATAGGTGGTGCAAGATATGATGTTCGACTGCAGTGGGAATGCTGCGACCTATATGTAAAGACGTGCACGAGAAGATGCTGACGTTTTCCAGGCTCGGCGCTGCCAACCCACATTAGGACACCGCTCAATGCGAAGCACGATTTGCATCGATCGACTGCTGCGGTATAGATTTCACACGGAAGTAACATAAATTTGTGAAGACGTGTTATGGAGATGTTCCTATTCAGATGAGCTACTCATTAGTAGCAAGGAACACATCACTACACTACACAACAGCGGCCAAGGGGTGCCAGAATTGGTTGGTCGGCAACGTTGGCAGCAACGCCAAAAAACAAGACGACAGTCCACGCGAAGTGGTCTGTAAGGAAGCGATATGCGACGAAACCAAACTGCGGGCCCAATGGACATCTATTCTTGTATGTTGAAGTACTGTATTTATCTCTACTACATTTGAGTTAAGACTGGTAATTCCCCTACGCGAATTGTGGCATTTCCAAATATTTCATTTCATTAAAAGGCGCCGACAGTTTCACCTAGCCACAGTCGGGAACGGTTGGCGGCATCCCTGCAAACTTGTTGCCTATGTGCGCCGTGCACTTTGCACAGACGTGAGGCACGACCCTGCAGATGACTAGATGTGCCTGCTGCTCATGCTCCTCAATGCAAATACCAATCGTCCAACCACAACCATAGCGCCATCCTGCCATTGTTTAGGGCAGCAACGATTTTGTTAGCCCATCTGTCAAATTTAGCCAGTCAGGCCTTTTTACTCCTAGCTGTAAGCCCCCCTCCCAGTGGATCAACTGACCACCATTCGTGGACCATGCGGAATTGGTACTTCACATTATTTTTATTTTTTGCTAATTTTTTGCTTTAGTATTTTCCTGTAGTGTTCAAGTACAATTCGTTGTGGTCTGTCTGCCGAGTAGGACCGTCGCTTCAGCAGATGTCGAGTTTTTGTGGAACGTGCTGGCAACGAGCCACTCCGCACGACTATTGGTAGCCAACAGGGAGTGTAGCTGCAGCCTAGGGTGTCGAATCCAGGCCGGACGCTCTCTGTGGCACGTGCTATCAGCTGGCAGTGACGTCAGTTATTCCGTACCCTCCACGTTTCTCAGACTTTTTCTGACACAAAAATTAACATCTGCTCATGACAAACATGACCTGCTAACGACCGAGCGAGGTGGCGCAGTGGCAAGCACACTGGACTCGCATTCGGGAGGACGACGGTTCAATCCCGCGTCCGGCCATCCTGATTTAGGTTTTCCGTGATTTCCCTAAATCACTCCAGGCAAATGCCGGGATGGTTCCTTTGAAAGGGCACGGCCGACTTCCTTCTCCGTCCTTCCCTAATCCGATGAGACCGATGACCTCGCTGTTTGGTCTCTTCCCCCAAACTAACCAACCAACCAACCAACCTGCTAACGGCCTCACAGCCCGAATGAGTTAACTAGTAATTCTTTTATTAGAGAAACTTTTTTCAGTTGCCCATATCACTGCCTGCCCTGGCCGGATTTGCTCTCCATCAGTACAGCTATAGCCAGTCATTGTGGCCGAGCGGTTCTAGGCGCCTCAGTCTAAAACCGCGTGACCGCTACGGCCGCAGGTTCGAATCCTGCCTCGGGCGTGGATATGTCTGATGTCTTTAGGTTAGTTCGGTTTAAGTAGTTCTAAGTTCTAGGGGACTGATGACCTCAGATGTTAAGTCCCACAGTGCTCACAGCCATTTGAACCATTTCAGTACAGCTATATCATCGGCGAATCCTTTCGTCTTGAATTTTAACCCCACTCCTTAAACCTGTCGTATATTTCCATTATTCTTTCTTCAAAATACAAATTGAGCAGTACGGCGGAAAGGTAGCAACATTGTTTTTAATCTCTGCTATCTTGGTCTTCCATTCTTAATGTTGCCGCTTGTTTCTTGTACATGTAATATTGTATTGTATGTTAATCGGGGACCTAGAAACTACGGAGAGGCTCTGTCCCCGCCACAGCTGCAGTGGCCCACAGCCCCACGACGACTACCGCAGTCCACCCCTCCGCCGCTACACACCGAACCACTCTTTCAGGTCTATTGTGCGGTTCGGCCCCCCGTGGACCCCCCCCCCCCCCCACCCCCACCCCAGGGAACTTCTCACACCAGACGAGTGTAACTCCTATGTTTGCATGGTAGAGTAATGGTGGTGTATGCGTACGTGGAGAACTTGTTTGCGCAGCAATCGCCGACGTAGTGTAGCTGAGGTGGAATAAGGGGAACCAGCCCGCATTCGCCGAAGCAGATGGAAAGCCGCCTAAAAGCCATCCACAGACTGGCCGGCTCACTGGACCTCGACATAATAAGTCCGCCAGGAAGATTCATGCCAGGGACCAGGCGCTCCTTCCAAATCTGGAAAGCCGTGCGTTAGACCATACGGCTAACTGCTCGAGCTACATGTAATATAATAGCTCTATTGCCATTTTCAAGTGCGTCTAGATTTATGTGACGTCCATATTACGTTGTTTGTGGACTGTCTAAAATGTTAACTTCGTTGTGACAGTGGTTTGACAGTTTCATAAATATAGTCGGCGTAGTCTGTTCACTTGTGTTGGAATTGGGCGGTCCGTTGTCTGTCAGTGGAGTAGTGTGGTCGTCCTGTAGAACCCACGCGACGCTGCTGTCGGTGTGCCATGCACTAGTACATCGAACGTTTGTTCACCGCAGGGCAGCACTTTGTGAGGCCCTGCGTATAGTGGCTGGATGGCTGGATGTATGGTGTCATCACATACCATAAGGAACTCACACTGGCGACGGTGCTTATGAACGAAGACTTTTGGATGCGAGTATGGTGACAGTGGCGACACGTACATGTTCCAAATATGTGTGCGAACGCGGTCCACTAACGTCGGCAGGTCAGCACGCACTGCATCGAAAGTAGGCTGTGCGAACTTCGGGGCAAGCGATATGGTTCGCCGTATAGAATCTGTGAAAGTAACGCACGGATGTCATCTTTATAAGTCGGCCGAACGCTGGGGATCACCGTGGCAGCGCTTCGGACCAGAACCCGCAGTGGCACATCAGAGCCGCTTTCATAGTCCTGTGCCACCTCCCGACCAGTCCGTTGCTTTGGGTGTTGTAGCGTATGTGTGACTGGTACCGCACAGGTGGCACAGGGCTGTGAAGAGGGACAACTCGAACTGCTGGCACTCACAGAGCTTCCACACCGTTACAATGTCAAGAACACACTGCTAGTCTTTTGCTTTTTCTCTCCCAAAAATCCTCTCCCAGGACGTTGGAGAAGTTTCGACCTCTCCAAGCTCTCGATGTTCACCTGTGTTGGAATTGGGCAGTCCGTTGTCTGTCATGACACTAAAACTTTAGATACAATGGAAAGGCGGCGCGAATAGTTCGACTCAACATATTCTTGAAATGGATGCAATTTTATGCCGACTATATCGAAATACACACGTCTAAAGTGTCACTAGCTCAAGAACGCAGCTGACCTATTGGATTGATTTAGATACTGCCCAGCATGCGCGCGACACGACAGCAACAATTATAATTCAAAGAGCCGTTGCTAGGGGTTTTGCCACTTTCGGCGAGAATTGAAAAATGTCGATCTGTTTTTCTTATCATCCGTCTCCCCGATTCCCGAATGATTTTTTCCTTGATTTTGGAAATTGTGCTGTACTGATGGACTCATGGGAGACGTCGTTCTGAGTCATCAAACTAGGTCATCTGGAAAACTGTGGTGTTACATTACGTGATCAAAAGTATCCGTACACCTGGCTGAAAATGACTTACAAGTTCGTGGCGGCCTCCATCGGTAATGCTGGAATTCAATATGGTGTTGGGCCACCCTTAGCCTTGATGACAGCTTCCATTCTCGCAGGCATACGTTGAATCAGGTGCTGGAAGGTTTCTTGAGGAATAGCAGCCCATTCTTCACGGAGTGCTGCACTGAGGAGAGGTATCGATGTCCGTCGGTGAGGCTGGGCACGAAGTCGCCATTCCAAAACGTCCCAAAGGTGTTCTATAGCATTCATATCAGGACTCTGTGCAGGACAGTCGATTACAGGGATGTTATTGTCGTGTAACCAGTCCGCCACTGGCCGTGCACTATGAACAGGTTCTCGATCGTGTTGAAAGATGCAGTCGCACATCCCCGAATTGCTCTTCAACAGTGGGAAGCAAGAAGGTGCTTAAAACATCAATGTAGGCTTGTGCTGTGATATTGCCACGCAAAACAACAAGGGGTGCAAGTCCCCTCCATGAAAAACATGACCACACCATAACGCCATCAGTGACCTCAGGCCAGTTTTGCTTTGGCCACACCTGGATGACGCACAGCTATTTATTGAGCCGCGAGGACCCACCTTTATGTCTCTGCGAGTCAGCTTTGACTGTGGTCCACATCTTGTTGGACTACCCGCTTTTAAATCCGCTCAGGCAGACGTTTGCACTGCGTGATATGCTTCCTGCACTTTTACCAGATGACGTTGCGTTGGCAGATTTAGTTTTGAGTTTTATCCGTGCAGAGTTTTTTTATCTCTTAATCTAAGTGTTTGTCCTTTTTTTGTGTTGAGTCTGGCCTTTGGCCTACGATTTTAGACTGGGGTTTTTAGTGCGTTTCTTGGTGGTTGGCTTTTCCTTTTTTGTTTCTATGGTCGGCCAACCACTGTCACACTCGGTGTGATTTTAATTCCTTTTGTCTGGTCTGTCTGTGTCTTTCTTGTCCTGAGTCGTCTCTTGTCATCTCCATTGTTTTTATTCATTGTGAGTGTTTCAGTTTCATGGAAAAAGTGACTGATAGCCCTAGTAGTCTGATCCCTTCAATCCCAGAAACCAACCAACCATAACACCACCGCCTCCGAAGTTTACAGACGCTGGCAGATCACGTTCACCGGGCATTCGCCATACCCACACCCTGCCATCGGATCGCCACATTGAGTACCGTGGTTCGTCACTCCACACAACGTTTTTCAACTGTTGAATCGTCCAATGTTTACGCTCCTTACACCGAGCGAAGAGTCGTTTGGCATTTACCGGCGTGATGTGTGGCTTAAGAGCAGCCGTTCGACTGCGAAATCCAAGTTTTCTCACTTCCCACCTAACTGTCATAGTACTTGCAGTGGATTTTGATGCAGCTTGGAATTCCTGTGTGATGGTCTGGATAGATGTCTGTCTATTACGCATTACGACCCTCTTCAACTGTCGGCGATCTCTGTCAGTCAACAGACGAGGTCGGCCTGTACGCTTTTGTGCTGTACGTGTCTCTTCACGTTTCTACTCCACTATCACGTCGGAAACATTGGACCAAGGGATGTTTATGAGTGTGGAAATCTCTCGTACAGACGTTATGACACAAGTGACACCCAATTACATATCCACTTTCGAGGTCCGAGAGTTCCGCGGAGCGCCCCATTCTGCCCTTTCGTGATGTCTAATGACTACTGAGGTCGCTGATATGGAGTACCTGGCACTAGGTGGCAGGACAATGTTTTTGGGTGTGTCCAGTTACTCTTGCTCACGTAGTGTATTTCGTTTCCGTTTTCATTAAAATATTTCTCGAATGAGGAATAAATTTCATCTTTTTCAGCACCCACTTTCTTGCAATTAAATAAGTAAATAATGCCTTGTTTGCAATTTCTATTGAGAATTCTACAACTTTTATTAGCCGCAGTGGCCTAAACTATTGGCTTCTGATCATTCGTTCGAGATGGGTCCAGGTTCGAATCCCGATAACGGATGGATTTTGTGGTGTTCTAAAGGCAGTGACTCTTTGCGTTGTTTCCGTTTCGTACCCAGTAGCTGCTGCTGTAGTTTTGACATATGTAGAGCCAAAGTGTTGACTTTCGTCAGAGTAATTAAAGATTATTAAGTAACTTGTCCGCATGCTTTTGAAAACAATTCGGTGCTTTAATTTCACCTATTTTCCATGTTTCTCCTCATTTGCTCAGTTTTTTCACTGCTTGATTTGAAATTAATTTTTTCCTCCATTTGCCGCCTAGTCTTCCCTAATGGTAGAAACGGCCCATATAATTCATAAACCATTATCGGCAGCAAAGATTATTTTTTACTGCTGGATGCAGCTCAAACAGCTGTTGCTGTGTGAGTATCGATACTCAATATACGGTAAAACTAAACAATGAGCTTTCAAAATGTTTAAAAGTAGTAAATATTACGACTTTTGAGGATACTGAAGCCTCACAAGATCTTATCAAGATGTTATGTCTGAACATTTCTCCACGATTTTAGTGATAATACTTCATTGTAGGTAACTGCATCATCTGCAAAAAGTGTGAGAGTGGTATTAATATTGTGTGCCATGTCTTTCATACACAGCATGAACAACAAGGGTCTCAACACGTATCTCTGGGTAATGTACGAAGTTGCATCTACCTCTGTCCATAAATCTTCTTCCAAGATAACATGCTGCATTCTGCTTACAAATAAATGCTCAGTCCAGTCACAATTTTCGTTTGGTAGCCATATGACCGCATTTTGATTAATAAATATTTTTGTGATACTGAGTCGAACTCTTGTTAGGAATTCAAGAATAACTGATTCCGCATGATGGCTATAATCCTTTGGTTTCAGAATACACTGTGTCAATGCGCGACGTTTCCAGAATCTATGTTGGATGGCATGGAGGAAGTCAGTGGTCGTTTTCTGTTAGTTGTTGTGCAAGTGTGTAGTATCGATAATTTACACTGTAAAAACACAGATTTACACATTACATTGGACTTTTCTCTACAAGGTACTATTTGCTAAATCTGTGCTCGTTGGAAAAATATAAAAAAACTAAGCTTATCCAATAAGGATATTGTAGAGCTCCATGACTTTACGTGAAATGAAATATGACAACTACAGTATACATAATATACGGGGTAGTGCGTAAGTCATTACACTATCTAGGTTGGTACAGCATACATCAGTATAGAACGTGTATAGGGGCCGTAAGATGTGGTACTCTTCAGTGCCACTCGAGTCTTACTTGACTTTTGCTTGCATCCATAATACTAGGTAAAGTAAAAGATTTCATGCTTATTCTTGTTTCATATAAAACTGAAGTTAATTTCATCGCATAGTGTTCTGAAGACTCGTGTGTATTTGTCCCTGCTTACGAATCCACGTTTGAACTGCTCAGTTTAAATACACTGTGAGTATATTGCACATATTCGACATAATTTCTTCTCGCATTTGATGGAGAACAGCAAAATTTTCATTGAAGTGGGAGGATGGTTCTAGTACGCAGACTTCTGCTGAAATGTGTTGTCTGTAAGACCCGTTAGTAACGTGTGAACACGTCTGCGTATTTAATGTTGCATTTTTAGCATTTGTAAAGAAGAATGCTCTAGTCGCTAAGATTACACAGCATACTCAAGGGCAAGAAGCAACACAATTCAAAGCAGAATTACGTACTTATTCCGTGACAAGTAGTAATTACGTTGAATACCAATATAGAGGGTCTATACAAGGGCGATGTACTTGAGGACAATATTATGGAAATGGAAGAGGATGTAGATGAAGATGAAATGGGAGATACGATACTGCGTCAAGAGTTTGACAGAGCACTGAAAGACCTGAGTCGAAACAAGGCCCCCGGAGTAGACAATATTCCATTGGAACTACTGACGGCCGTGGGAGAGCCAGTCCTGACAAAACTCTACCATCTGGTGAGCAAGATGTATGAAACAGGCGAAATACCCTCAGACTTCAAGAAGAATATAATAATTCCAATCCCAAAGAAAGCAGGTGTTGACAGATGTGAAAATTACCGAACTATCAGCTTAATAAGCCACAGCTGCAAAATACTAACACGAATTCTTTACAGACGAATGGAAAAACTAGTAGAAGCCAACCTCGGGGAAGATCAGTTTGGATTCCGTAGAAACACTGGAACACGTGAGGCAATACTGACCTTACGACTTATCTTAGAAGAAAGATTAAGGAAAGGCAAACCTACGTTTCTAGCATTTGTAGACTTAGAGAAAGCTTTTGACAATGTTGACTGGAATACTCTCTTTCAAATTCTAAAGGTGGCAGGGGTAAAATACAGGGAGCGAAAGGCTATTTACAATTTGTACAGAAACCAGATGGCAATTATAAGAGTCGAGGGACATGAAAGGGAAGCAGTGGTTGGGAAGGGAGTCAGACAGGGTTGTAGCCTGTCCCCGATGTTGTTCAATCTGTATATTGAGCAAGCAGTAAAGGAAACAAAAGAAAAATTCGGAGTGGGTATTAAAATTCATGGAGAAGAAATAAAAACTTTGAGGTTCGCCGATGACATTGTAATTCTGTCAGAGACAGCAAAGGACTTGGAAGAGCAGTTGAATGGAATGGACAGTGTCTTGAAAGGAGGATATAAGATGAACATCAACAAAAGCAAAACAAGGATAATGGAATGTAGTCTAATTAAGTCAGGTGATGCTGAGGGAATTAGATTAGGAAATGAGGCACTTAAAGTAGTAAAGGAGTTTTGCTATTTGGGGAGCAAAATAACTGATGATGGTCGAAGTAGAGAGGATATAAAATGTAGGCTGGCAATGGCGAGGAAAGCGTTTCTGAAGAAGAGAAATTTGTTAACATCCAGTATTGATTTAAGTGTCAGGAAGTCATTTCTGAAAGTATTCGTATGGAGTGTAGCCATGTATGGAAGTGAAACATGGACGATAAATAGTTTGGACAAGAAGAGAATAGAAGCTTTCGAAATGTGGTGCTACAGAAGAATGCTGAAGATTAGATGGGTAGATCACATAACTAATGAGGAAGTATTGAATAGGATTGGGGAGAAGAGAAGTTTGTGGCACAACTTGACCAGAAGAAGGGATCGGTTGGTAGGACATGTTCTGAGGCATCAAGGGATCACCAATTTAGTATTGGAGGGCAGCGTGGAGGGTAAAAATCGTAGGGGGAGACCAAGAGATGAATACACTAAGCAGATTCAGAAGGATGTAGGTTGCAGTAAGTACTGGGAGATGAAAAAGCTTGCACAGGATAGAGTAGCATGGAGAGCTGCATCAAACCAGTCTCAGGACTGAAGACCACAACAACAACAACAACCAATTCTGTCAAAAGTTGCTGACATGGAGTTCTCCATCAAATGCTGTAAAGTACGGAAAATGGATGCGAACAAAAATAAAGTAGATTGCGAGTAATATAACGCATTTAAATCGAGCTGTTCATACAAGGATTCGTAAGCGGGAATGTACACTGCCGGAAATTTATAGTACATTTGGAAAGACGATGTCGATTTTGATCCTGTGACCGCATACGCAACCTGGGGATAGCAGATCTACTGATAATGGTTTCAGCGTCGTCCGCCAACAGATAGCGTAGTTGGATTGGGTTGTTTGGGGGGAAGAGACCGGATTAGGGAAGGACGGGGAAGGAAGTCGGCCGTGCCCTTTCAAAGGAACCATCTCGGCATTTGCCTGAAGCGATTTAGGAAAATCACGGAAAATCTAAATGAGGATGGCCGGACGCGGGATTGAACCGTCGTTCTCCCGAATGCGAGTCCAGTGTGCTAGCCACTGCGCCACCTCGCTCGGTGGATAGCGTAGTGGTATAGTTACCAGAGCGCAAACTGTGTCTACCCTTATGGTATGCTCACAGCCAGAAGGTTCATTGTGGTGCAAATGTGTGAAGCAAAAAGGCAGCCATGTCACGGAGCCGCATTCATGCTTTCTACAGCTAAGTGAGCGAGTTTGAAAGGGTCAAATTGTAGCCTTCGTAGTGGCGGGATGGTCCGCTCGCAGGATTGCCACACAAGGTGGACGTTCCGTGTGAATTGCGCAACGATGCTGGTATGAGGGGTCACGTAAACATTCTTTCACCCGTAGACGAGGTTCTGGATGTCCACGCAGCACAGACGCCCGCTAGTATCATCGTATTGTAAGGGCAGCAGCGGCAGATAGTACAGCCACAAAAGATAAGAGAACTCATGAGACCTGACATGTCAACACGAACGGTTGTGAACTGGTAATTAGCAGTGGGTCTACATGCGTGCATACCTCTAGCCCGTACACTCACGCCACAACATCAACATGCACGGCTCGAATAGTGCCGTCAGAGGATCACTTGGAAGACGGAATGGCGCGCTCTGGTCTTCAGCGATGAAAGCGGATTCTACCTGCGTGCAAGCGATGGTCGTTTACGTGTACGACACAGACCTTGTAGGCACTGTCTCCTAGAGTGCATTCGTCCAATACACACTGCTCCACCCCAGGCTTTACGGTCTACGGTGCTATAAGTTACAACTCTCGTTCACCTTTGGTGTTTCTGGAGGGTACGTTGACCAGCGCTCGTTACATACAGAACGTCGTTACACCCATTCTTTTGCGCTTCTTGCAACAGGGAGATGATGTGTTGTCCCAACAGCATAGTGCTCGCCCAAACACTGCCCTTGAGACTCAACATGCTCTGAAAGACGTGCAGCAACCTCCCTGGCCAGCACGATCACTGGACTTGTCTCCAGCCGAGCACATGTGGGATATGATGGAACACGAAGTGACTCGTGTGACTTGTCAACCAACAACTCTTACAGAACTTGGTGACCAGGTTGAGCAGGTGTGGCATAACGTATCCCAGGACTGTACTGGCCGTCTGTACGATCGACTGGATCAAGAGCCAGCGCCTGTATTGCCCCCTATGGATGCAACACCACGTCCTAATATGGGTGTCTCAGCATGGGTCGACACTTAGCACCTCAGAACCGCTTATGCTATTGATCTTAAATGTAGTCATTTCATGTACTGCCGGCCGAAGTGGCCGTGCGGTTAAAGGCGCTGCAGTCTGGAACCGCAAGACCGCTACGGTCGCAGGTTCGAATCCTGCCTCGGGCATGGATGTTTGTGATGTCCTTAGGTTAGTTAGGTTTAACTAGTTCTAAGTTCTAGGGGACTAATGACCTCAGCAGTTGAGTCCCATAGTGCTCAGAGCCATTTCATGTACTCGATATGCATTTTTTCACAGGAAAATGTTACAAACCTCTAAAAAGGTACACTAACTTTTTTCCGGCAGTGCACATACATCAGTCCACAGAACACCACGCAAAGAAACCAGCTGTTGTTTTACATGAAACAAAAACAAACATGGAATCATTTATCAAATGGTTCAAATGGCTCTGAGCACTATGGGACTTAACAGCTATGGTCATCAGTCCCCTAGAACTTAGAACTACTTAAACCTAACTAACCTAAGGACAGCACACAACACCCAGCCATCACGAGGCAGAGAAAATCCCTGACCCCGCCGGGAATCGAACCCGGGAACCCGGGCGTGGGAAGCGAGAACGCTACCGCACGACCACGAGATGCGGGCAATCATTTATCCAACCGAAAATTACGGATGTGCAAAAAAATAAAAAAATCAGGCACAATATGAAGAACATATTTAGAATGCAGTTCAAAGAGCGTAAGACATATAAGAAGTCATAATTAAGAACACAATGCGATGAAACCAGCTTCTATTTACTACGAAACCAAAAGAAATATGGAAGACTATAAATCAACCAACAAGAAGACGCTATGTGGAAGGACTGATAATCTTGTGGCGCTCCAGGTGGGCTGAAATCCTTATGAGCTTCACCCCCCTGCAGCACAAGCTGGATGCACGCCGGTTTCTGACGATACTCAACGTTCAGAAAACAGTAGTAATGAGTAGTAAATGATAGTGAATAGGAAGCTACCAGTTGGACGCCAACCCAATGCCAACCACACTACTGCAGTAAGTAAATAAATTCGTATTCCAACACAACTTGCCATATAAACAGTAGTAATGAGTAGTAAATGATAATGAATAGGAAGCTACCAGTTGGACGCTAACCCAATGCCAACCACACAACGGCAGTAAGTAAATAAATTCGTATTCCAACACAACTTGCTATATAACTAACACAAACGACGGTAAAATGTTTTCTATGGTCTCGTCATAGAGCAACAAACTCCGGTATCCAGCGTCACGACACGGACTCGAATATGTAACTTTTGTATGCCTCATCTTTTTTAGTTATATTTCGTAAAATACAAGCATTTTAAAGAAAGTCAACGTAATTTAAATAAAAACATCGTTTGTGACTGAAAATTGGTGTTGTTCCCTTTGTATTTCATGTATGAAAATCAGCTATGGCTTATGTAATAGTCGTTACAGACAAAATTAAATGATTTGTTTGTACTAACGTGTTCATACTTATTTTACTGAGCTTCTTTACGCTGACTACATGTGACACCGAATGCCTGTGATCTAAGAATTGTTTGTTTTCAATCTCTTATCGAGCGATAAGGCGCCTAGATTAAGTCTCTGCACCCAGGTTTAAGAGGATTAGGATTCTAATCCCCGTAAGTCCATTCACGTTTAGGTTTCCTGTGATTTCACCAAATCGCTTCTCGCAAAGGCCGAAATGGTTCCTCTGTTGAGATTTGGTAGAATATGCGCCCTTCTGATCCGTGGGAAACTTGAACTCTGACTCTAATGACGTTATAGTCGACGAGAGTTAAAAGTGAACCGTTCTTCGTTTTAACATTAGTTCACGCTTGTAGGCGCTTTGTAGTAAATGTTAACTATAATCAATTCAACAACTTTTGTTGTTTTTTCAGGTGTCGCTAAGCAGATGCAACAAATTCTTCAACGTGATCCACACCATTACTGATAAATTTGGAGGTGAGTAAATCGAACATTGCATGAAATATATGTTTCCCTGATATGCAAGCAAACACGCCTTGAGCGTTACACTACTACAACAGTTGCTTCTTATTGAGCAATAAAGCTGTGTTCAAATTAATAACCATGGAAAAGCAGTGGGCGGTGGAGGGGCTGGAGACACATATTGAGGTCCGCATCGATTTTACATCTGATGTCTCACTGCAACTATAAAATACAGTTTAAGACAAAAAGACGCATCACGAAGATCACAGAAATCGGTAGATGTTATGTACGTGTACGGACAGACAAATGATTACGGTTTCCGAAATATTGGATGATTTATCCACGAGAAAGAGCTTCACAAAGTGATCAAGTCAATACCGCGTTGGTCCACCGCTGACCCTTATGCAAGCAGTTATTCAGCTTAGCTTTGATTGATAGAGTTGTTGGATGTGCCCCTGAGTGACATCGTGCCAAATTATGTCCAAATGACGCGTTATATCGTTAGAATCTCGAGCTGGTCGGAGGGCCCTGCCCACAATGCTCCAAAGTTCTCAACTGGGAAGAGATCCGGCGATTTCACTGGCCATTGTAGGGTATGGCAAACGCGAAGACAAGTAGTAGAAAGGCGCCGTGTGCGTGTGGGCATTATATTGCTGAATTGCAAGCCAAATATGGCTTGCCATGAAGGGGAACAAAGTGGGGCGTAGAATGTCGTTGATGTACCGCTGTACTGGAAGGGTATCCCAGATGACAACCAAAGGGGTCCCACTATGAAATGAAATGGCACTCCAGACTATCACTCGTGGTTGTTGGGCGACAGTCAGCTTTGTATTCCACCACCGTCTGGAGCGTCTCCAGACATGTCTTCGCTGGTCATCCAGGCTCAGTTCCATGTGGGATTTGAAAATAATTCTACACCAACCAGTCAGAGCCCATGCCGAATGTGCCCAACACCACAGCAAACGGGCTTGTTGGTGTAGAGAGGTCAACGGTAGTCGGCGCAAGGGTCGCCTTGAACCCAACCCCTTTTCTGTAAGACGCCTACTAAATTGTCCCTGTATTTATTGAAACATCAATTGCATGTTAGATCGCTGATAATGATGAATACGGGGCCCTAAGTGCTTCTCCGGCGATTGCTCAATGCTCAGGCTTTGTCATCTCTCTAGGGCGACCGCTATCATCTTGACGCTGCGTTCCGCCGTGGTTCACGTATTTCTGTCAACGCAGTTGAATAGTGGCATCGCTCCTATTCAGTTGTTTAGCGATTAGCCGATTACTTCAACCGGCTTCTGTGAGTCCAACTACACGTCTTGTCTCAAATGTGGACATCATATATTGTTCACTAACTGCGAGGCATAGTTACCGTCCAACTGAGCACACGGAATGAAATTCGCGAAGCCTTTATGCCTCGGTATCGACATGTCCCTTGTTTACTACCGTTCCCGGCTGCGCGGTGAAATTTTTCTGGAGCATCAAACGTTCATCCATGGGCCAGCATAGCTTACAGTTTTGCTTTTTCCGTCGATACCTGAATATGAATTTTTGACTAATTTGCATAACCCCTTCACAGGGCATTTTTTTTTTTTTTTGTCTTAAGAGTATATTAAATTAGACAGAAAATACAACATATGATGTATTGGGCGTAGATAGACTTCACCCACGTACAGTACGACTGACGCCTGTAGAAGAACCCTTGACTCGTCCGCAACATCGCCCCCCCCCCCCCCCTTTTTCCTGCCCGACTGTGAAAGACACGCGCCCGGCCGCACTGCACTGTTCTGTCCACAGACGAGGGCCGTCCTGGGGCACACATCGTATGCCAGGAGAGCAAAATTTCTTGATGCCTGGCGAGTGACCTCTCTTGCTGTTGACAAGTGTCGAAAGGGCGCCTACTCAAATTGTCAAACTAGAGATAAAATGACGTATGCAGTTAGCCAGACGAAGGGATGCTTGCAATAAAAGCCTATTTTAATGCCAGTGTGTGGTCTCCTGCTGAGACAATTGTGGTCTCGATTTCACTCTTAAACGACCATTGTCGAGCTGAAGTAAAAGCAGATGTTAGCAGGTGCAGAGACGGAAGGTACCTCGTCCCTTCTCCTTTAATTACGAGTGTCGATAATTTTCCGTATGCGTATTCGCAGGTTCGTATGAACGGCTAGTTTTATATGCTTGTATCAATGCAATGCGCTTCGTAAGCAAAAAAGACATTGAATTAGTTCTTTGCGGAAGTTCGCTTCCCAATAGAAATACTCTCCCAGCATATATCATACACGTAGCTTGTTAAAAAAATCGTGTCAAGATTGCCCGGTACAAAACAATGCTACGGAGGGAGACCTTACAGCTACCTGTGTAGCTATATTGTGGCAACGATCATGATAGTATCATGTTCCGGCATGATTTTAACGGTGAAAAGATTTTAAGTATTTCACTAGATGTTAATTTCACTTTTTTTTTAATGAAACCTGTTATCTGACTGTTACTGAGCAAAGATATTATTACTGATACAAGCTTGATCTTTTAAATTTTTTCCAACTTAAATTTAGATTGCAATCCTTCTGACTTTAATGTAATTACTTTCAAACATTACGCAAAAATGATTGAAACTGTTTGCTACGCTTATCTTGTGGGATGAAGCCCGTAAATAATTAATGTTTCCAAGTTTTACATAAACACTGCCTGTGCGCGATTACGACAAGCGGAAGGTAGATGGCCAGAAGTATTTCCGTACCAGATTCTTACATTATTATTTTGTTAATTATTTCACATGGAGGGAGAGGAAATGACCGAAAACACAATTACGTTTAATACATTATATTGTGTGACTTCTCCCGCCGGAGGTTCGACTCCTCCCTCGGGCATGAGTGTGTGTGTTCTTCTTAGTATAAGTTAGTTTAAGTAGTGTGTAAGTCTAGGGACCGATGACCTCAGCAGTTTGGTCCCTTAGGAATTCAAACACATTTACATTTTTTTTTACATTATATTGTGAATAGATACGCATTGACGTCTACAAGAAAATATGTTCGTAGCTTTTCGCTTCCATGACAAATGTAAAAGCATTCTTCTTTAACATCAGAGACATACACTGAAGAGCCAAAGAAACTGGTACACTTGCCTAATATCGTGTAGGGCCCCCGTGAACACGCAGAAGTGCCGCAACACGACGTGCCATGGACTCGACTAATGCCTGAAGTAGTGCTAGAGGGAACTGACACCATGAATCATGCAGGGCTGTCCATAAATCCGTAAGAGTACGAGGGGGTGGAGATCTCGTCTGAACAGCACATTTCAAGGCTCAATAATGTTCATTTCTGGGGAGTTTGGTGACCAGGAGAAGTGTTTAAACTCGGAACAGTGTTCCAGGAGCCACTCTGTAGCAATTCTGGATGTGTAGGGTGTCGCATTGTCCTGCTGTAATTGCCCAATGGAGATGAATGGATGCAGATGATCAGACAGGATGTACACCATTACAGAGCCTCCACCAGCTTGAACAGTCCCCTGCTGACATGCAGGGTCCATGGATTCATGAGGTTGTCTTCATATCCGTACACCTCCATCCACTCGAAAAAATTTGAAACGAGACTCGTTCGAGCAGGCAACGTGTTTCCAGTCATCAACAGTCCGATATCGTTGTTGACAGGCCCAGGCGAGGCGTAAAGCTTTGTGTCATGCAGTCATCAAGGATATTCGAGTAGGCCTTTGGCTCCGAAAGGCCATATCGATGATATTTCACTGAATGGTTCGCAGGCTTACATTTGTTGAGACCCAGCATTGAAATCTGCAGCAGTTTGCGGAAGGGTTGCATTTCTGTCACACGTTGAACGATTCTCTTCAGTCATCGTTGGTGCAAGAAAATCCCCACTTCACCGCTGACTCAGAGATGTTGTGTCCCTTCGCTTGTGCGCTGACTATAACACCACGTTAAAACTCACTTAAATCTTGATAACCTGCCATTTATAACAGCAGTAAGCTATCTAACAACTGGGCCGATCGCAGCGCCGTATTCTGCATGTTTACTTATTTTTCTATTTGAATACGCATGACTATACCAGTTTCTTTGGCGCTTCAGTGTAGATCGCACAGGATACGGTGCAAGATGCGCAATGTCCAGTTCTCGTCCAAAGCGCTGTGCGAGTTCATTCGCTTCTTCAGAAGAGGAGGTCGACAAGCGTCTGCTACCTTTCGGCCGCTCGGTGATGACAGAATCGACGCACACGCCCTGCAATCTTTCTCAAACGATTTTACAGAAACTATTCCGTAAAAAAATTCATTTTTGAGTTACTTGTAGCTTTATATGTCAGGATAATTATTATGTGCCCATAAGTTCGTTAATGGTCATAGTTATTGTGATATTTACGAGGAAGTAGGACACTGCGCAAAATCCGGAAAAGTTTGCAATGGAAAATAGGGGTCCCTATGATTTTGCATTTGGTGCTTATTACATAATACGTCGCAGTGTATTAAATTTAGCTAACATATTCAGCTTTTCTTTAGACTTGAGTGGAAGTCTCCATCTGCCACCAATCTCGAGAAAACTGATCTGATGTAGCACACTCATTTGCAATCGCACCACGCCAGCGATGAATCCAGAGTGAAATATCCACAAGATTCCTCATATTTGACAAACGGTTTGACATATCGAAGTGAGATTTTGGAAAATGACAGCACACAGAGAGGAGAATATATTGCCATACCGTTATTACACAAAACTTCATCATCTACAGTGTTATTCCACTAACTACAGACTTTTCCGATGAAAGAATGTAATTTTTAAGGGCCAACGATAGCTGGTGAAATGAGAAATGCTATGGGTTTTGGAACAACAAAAGTGCAGTCATTACACGTTTATTTTGTACCAAGGATGAGCTTTCTCACAAGATGCTTACCGTACTTTCACTCAGTTCCTCACTTACTAAACTTAATAAACAAATGTTTCAGAATTCTCTCGCAGTTCCGTCTGCACAACATGTTAGTGAGGTGAGGCTGTCCAAATTCCGCCGAGTATAGTAAAAGAAGCAAATTTTAACATGGCAGCAGGAGAAATGTTTAGGTTTTACTCAAAATTCCCCTCGTGACACTTCTCTGAAGGTTGCAAATGGTTAACATACCAGGTGAAAATAAATCGGTTCACATTCGGTGGAATTATTTTTAAATACTAGTCAAACAAAAGGTGACAGATCTTTCTAAATGGTCACCACGCAAGTGTGGGCGTGAACGGGCCCCGCTTAATATTTACAACCAAAAAAAAAAAAGTGAGTGTAGGCTTCAGTTTAAAATGGCACTTGCCCTCCAGCGCCTGCCCGCAGCCTCCACGATTACTCCTCTTCCAACACATGTCCTGCCGTCTGCACATCTACCCGTCTCGGTATTCTGCGTGCACTATACCCGCACATCAAAACTATGTGGACTGAGGCTGTCAAATTAAACACCTTTCAGCCGTCAATTTTAAACCTTATTTTATTTGGCAACCAGTTTCAGCGTTTTATTACGCCATCTTCAGGTCCCTGACCGATGTGTAGGAACAATCTACCTTGCTTGTGATCAGAACAGGGGCCAGCAACACTGGTATTAGTAGATATCTATTTGCTACAGTGACCACTTCAGCCATCAGCTGCCGGCTGTTGAACGGGTGTACAGGGTGGAGAAAAATTGTGTCACGAAATTTTAAACCTGGATAGCTGATGCCAGTAGGGCATTACTAATGTTGTGGAGGTCGACAACGCACTATTTTTAAACTACGGAAGCTTGGCGCTCCGATTGGCCGTGGGATTGCCCTGTTGCCTTTCGTCTGTTGACAGGCAGCGCTGTGGCTCTCGGTTCACACATACAAACGTCCCTCGTCCCGCCACCGCCCCAACGTGATACGCACACGTGTCTAATAGGTCTTGCTATTTGACTCCACCTCACGTCAGAGGCATTCATACGTAAGCTTCGCTTCGGAGCACACATACGTCACGTACGATTTAGTCATACAGTAAGCATGGCAGCATAGTATTCGTCTGAAAAACAACGAGATATTGTTTTTTTTATGGACTAGCCGACGGCAATGCGCATGAAGCTCGACGGTTGTACGAGGACCGGTACCCAGCAACACGCCACCCACACAGGCGAACGTTTACAGCAATTCACCGGCGACTTGGCGAGACAGGCTCGTTAGCTGAATATCGTGGTGATGCTGGAAGACCTCGAACACGACGGGATGCTGCATTTGAAGAGACTGTTCTCGAGCGCTTCGAGGAAGCGCACTTGGACACGACGTGGGGGTCACTCATCGGTTAGTCTGGGAGGTTTTGAGGAATGATGGCCAGCATCCAGTTTCCACCCCGTCAAATACCTAAATCCTGTGGTGAACTATGAACACAGGCTAGCGTTTTGCTGGTGGTTTGTGCGACGTATTGCACGAGGTCGTCACTGCCCCGCCATTGTGTTTACCGACGACTGCACCTTCCATCGGGATGTCCTTTACAACACTCGAAACGTTCATTACTGGGCGGGGGGAAATCCTCACGTCACGTACGTCCACGGACACCAGGAACGATTTTTGCTCAATATATGGGAAGGCATTGTGGGTGACCATCAGACTGGGCCGCTCCGTCTACCTCCTCGACTTACCGGGCAAATTACCTTCACTTTTTGCAAGAAACTCTACCCAACCTGCTGGCAGATGTTGCCCTGGACATATGGCTGCCCATGTGGTTGCAGCATGATGGAGAGCCCTCACATAACAGTCGTGCTGTGCACAGGTATTTAAATGAACTCTTCGGCGGCCGGGTAATTGGCAGAGGTGCTCGTAGGACATGGCCCTACCAGGACTTTTTGCTGTGAGCATTCTTCAAGGTTCTGGTTCACCCACCCAGAAGCTAATCACCTAGAAACGAAGAGGAATTAATGGATCGCATTCAACATGCCGCCGATCACATCACAGCAATACCAGGAATCTTTGAAAGGGTTCGGCAAAACATTGTTCGACGTTACCGAGCTTGTGTCGCTTCAGACGGTCGCCAGTTCGAGCACCTGCTAAGTAAACAATGTCCTAGCTACAAAAAAGGCCCTTTTCAGGTCGACACAATTTGTAAAAGACTTTCTGTACGCGAACTAACAGCTGTGGACGGGTTTGTTCCCGGTACGTCTTATCATGAAACTACAATGGATGTGCCGGGACGCCGGCGGATTCGCCCCCAGGCGCCCAGAGTGGAAGGCTGGTGCGCTACCACCGAGCGTGCGGGCCGCCTTGCATACATCGCGATCTCCGGCAGGCAAAGCATTTGCGGTCATGCATTGTACAGAACATCCGGCTACAGGGCAATCCCGCGGCCAATGGGAGCGCGTGGCGCCAAGTTTCCGTAGATTAAAAATTGTGCATTGTCGACTTACACAACATTAGTAATTTTGGTTCTTACAGGCATTAGCTATCCAGGGTTAAAATTTCGTGATACCTCTCCATCCCGTTTAGCCTGAACGAGCGAACGGGCCGTGTATTCCTTGCCGTCTCCTGTGGCTGTGATCAATAACGCTAACGTTAATATTGTTTGAAGGAGATTTGTGTAGTGTGGTCCCCTCGATGAAGTGCATGCAGGTTCTAACGGTCGAACGACAGCCTGCGCAGCTTGTCACCACGGCATGATGCAGCTGCGTAGTACCATTGGATTAACGAGCGTTTACACAAGAGAATTACAAAATGACAAACGCAAACCCCGCCGTGTCGATGACTGACGCGAACCTCGATATGTCACGATTCGCTGTAAGACTACCACCTTTCTGGCCACACAGTACAGCTTTGTGGTTCGAGCACGTACAGGGCCGTTTCGCGAAGGTGTAATGCGGCCTTCCAGCAGCTCCTGGTCCTCACCACTGTATTTGGTCCCGAAAAGGGATGGTGCACGGCGGCCTTGTGAATGCCAGAACAATACCGGATAGGTACCCGGTGCCGTTGTTACCTGAGTATAGCTATGAGTTGAATGGTGCAGTTACTTTTAGTGTGCTGGACTGTGCAAAAACATGCATACAGATCCCTGTGGCCGAACGAGACATTCCCAAGACACCAATCATCACGTCTTTTGGCCCGTTTGAGAGCAAATTTATGACTTTTGGACTGAGGAACGCTGCTCAAATATGGCAATGCTTCACTGATTCTGTGCTACAGGGACCAATTTTTGCTTTCGCTTGCCTGAATGATATTATAGTTTTTTCCACATCAGCAGAGCAACATAGGCAGCATTTAACAGAAGTGTTTAAGCGGTCGCCTGAACACCGCCAAATGTATCTTTGGCCAGCCCCAAGTGGATTTCCAAGCGCATGGGATAACAGCAGCAGGATCGCTGCCACTGCCAGAGAAGGTGAAAGCTGTCTTACGGATTTCACGCCCAAATACAGCCAAGGAATAGCGTCGACTTATTGGTATGTTAAATTTTTATGTCCGTCACTTTCCACACTCTGCTGAGTTAACAATAACTGTTAATTGCAGCGCTCACCGGTCCAAAGAACAAGAGTAGCTCTTTAGTGTCCTAGTCGCCACTGTAGAGTCTTGTACCGCAACGAAGCAAGGGAGAGGGTGTTGGTGTGGGTGCCCGGTATCCTCTTTGTACAACACAAATACACATGTGGATTAATACGGTTCTTTGTTTACATGAACATTTGCTTAACTGGAATAGAGTCCTTGTTCTGTGGTAAAGCTCATCAGTAATAGTCCTTGCAGACTGATTTAAAGTACTAGTCCCACTATAAACCCTAATATGGTCTCTATGTACTGTTGTAGCCGGTGACGTGAACTGAGGAGACGCCAAACTGTAAGAGTGAGACAGTGAGGCCCTCTGGTCAGCAGAGGCGGCCTAAATACTTGTCGTCGAGAGGGTGCTGGCAGTGTGTTGCTCGCAGGTGTGTCTCTGGCCTCTCTTGTGGTACGCATGCTGGATCCAGCGCCTACTAATCGAACTTTGCTTCATGTTTGCCAACCGGTGCGCTGGCGACAACTTACGCCAGCATTTTCCTCTCCCCCGAAATGGCACACCATTGTTGTGTAGGGAGGATGCCAACGACAATGGGGGGGGGGGGGGGCTGGGGTGGATTCACGACACTGGACATAGAGATGAGCCGGGAGATATGACTGTGGAGGACGGCTTACACCCTACCAGACCCCTCCATCTAGCTTGCGAGCCAACAAGAACATCCTCTGAAAACTGATGCCAGGGCACACGTCCAGGCCTGAGGGCATGTCCTGGGGCGATGACGGCGGTGGCGACGGCAGTCTCGGGTCGGCGAGCAGGGCCGGCGGGGGCTAGGTCACATCGTAGATGCTAAGCCCAAACAAATCAAAGGCATATAAACCTATTATGTTCTCACTGTCTCTTGATTTCAATACAATAAAATTCACTGTCCTAGTGTGAGATTGTAGATTAAAACTGAAGAAACTGCAAAAAGGTGGGAATTTAAGGAGATGGGATCTGGATAAACTGAAAAAACCAGAGGTTGTACAGAGTTTCAGGGAGAGCATAAGGGAACAATTGACAGCAATGGGGGAAAGAAATACAATAGAAGAAGAATGGGTAGCTTTGGGGGATGAAGTAGTGAAGGCAGAAGAGGATAAAGTAGGTAAAAAGACGAGGGCTAATAGAAATCCTTGGGTAACAGAAGAAATATTGAACTTAATTGATGTAAGGAGAAAATATAAAAATACAGTAAATGAAGCAGGCAAAAAGGAATACAAACGTCTCAAAAATGAGATCGACAGGAAGTGCAAAATGGCTAAGCTGGGTTGGCTAGAGGACAAATGTAAGGATGTAGAGGCTTATCTCACGAGAGGTAGGATAGATACTGCCTACAGGAAAAGTAAAGAGACCTTTGGAGAAAAGAGAACCACTTGCATGAATATCAAGAGCTCAGATGGAAACCCAGTTCTAAGCAAAGAAGGGAAAGCAGAAAGGTGGAAGGAGTATATAGAGGGTCTATACAAGGGCAATGTACTTGAGAACAATATTATGGAAATGGAAGAGGGTGTAGATGAAGATGAAATGGGAGTTATGATACTGCGTGAAGAGTTTGACAGAGCACTGAAAGACCTGAGTCGAAACAAGGCCCCGGGAGTAGATAACACTTCATTAGAACTACTGACAGCCTTGGGAGAGCCAATCCTGACAAAACTCTACCATCTGGTGAGCAAGATATATGAGACAGGTGAAATACCCTCTGATTTCAAGAATAATATAATAATTCCAATCCCAAAGAAAGCAGGTGTTGACAGATGCGAAAATTACCGAACTATCAGTTTCATAAGTCACGGCTGCAAAATACTAACGCGAATTCTTTACAGACGAACGGAAAAACTGGTAGAAGCACACCTCGGGGAAGATCAGTTTGGATTCCGTAGAAATATTGGAACACGTGGGGCAATACTGACCCTATGACTTATCTTAGAAGCTAGATAAGGAAAGGCAATCCTACGTTTCTAGCATTTGTAGACTTAGAGAAAGCTTTTGACAATGTTGACTGGAATACTCTCTTTCAAATCCTGAAGGTGGCAGGGGTAAAATACAGGGAGCGAAAGGCTATTTACAATTTGTACAGAAACCAGATGGCAGTTATAAGAGTCGAGGGACATGAAAGGGAAGCAGTGGTTGGGAAGGGAGTGAGACAGGGTTGTAGTCTCTCGCCGATGTTATTCAATCTGTATATTGAGGAAGCAGCGAAGGAAACAAAAGAAAAATTCGGAGTAGGTATTAAAATCCATGGAGAAGAAGTAAAAACTTTGAGGTTCGCCGATGACATTGTATTTCTGTCAGAGACAGCAAAGGACTTGGAAGAGCAGTTGAACGGAATGGATAGTGTCTTGAAAGGAGGATATAAGATGAACATCAACAAAAGCAAAACGAGGATAATGAAATGTAGCCGAATTAAGCCGGGTGATGCTGAGGGAATTAGATTAGGAAATCAGACACTTAAAGTAGTAAAGGAGTTTTGCTATTTGGGGAGCAAAATAACTGATGATGGTCGAAGTAGAGAGGATATAAAATGTAGACTGGCAATGGCAAGGAAAGCGTTTCTGAAGAAGAGAAATTTGTTAACATCGAGTATAGATTTAAGTGTCAGGAAGTCTTTCTGAAAGTATTTGTATGGAGCGTAGCCATGTATGGAAATGAAACATGGACGATAAACCGTTTGGACAAGAAGAGCATAGAAGCTTTCGAAATGTGGTGCTACAGACAGAAGAATGCTGAAGATTAGATGGGTAGATCACATAACTAATGATGAGGTATTGAACAGGATTGGGGAGAAGAGAAATTTGTGGCACAACTTGACTAGAAGAAGGGATCGGTTGGTAGGACATGTTTTGAGGCATCAAGGGATCACCAATTTAGTATTGGAGGGCAGCATGGAGGGTAAAAATCGTATAGGGAGACCAAGAGATGAATACACTAAGCAGATTCAGAAGGATGTAGGTTGCAGTAGTTACTGGGAGATGAAGAAGCTTCCACAGGATAGAGTAGCATGGAGAGCTGCATCAAACCAGTCTCAGGACTGAAGACCACAACGACAACAACAGTGTGAGATTTGTAAGTGGAACTTCCTGTCCTTTGTAAGCATTGAGGTGCTTGCTAGATTTAGAAAGGCATGGTGAATCTAAGTGTTCGTACGCGGCAAGATTAAGTAAAGTTACCGAAGTAGCTGCGTCTAACTGAAAGTGCAGACTTCACCCAACAATTCGTAATGAGACAAATAGTTTGTTACAACGTCGTTGCACAGCACTAGGGCGAGAAGGAGGCACAACCTTAATCTCACTATTGACAGAAAGTGTTGTAGGTTTTGAAAACACAGCGTTCATTGCATGTGAACGAGCCTGTATTTTATCTGGGAGCGGGCAAAATTGGAGTTTTTGTGCCATTGAAAACAAACTGCGTAGACATGGGCTTTTTTCCAGACGTGTAACACCTTGCTTTACGTGACAGTAAATTGTGTCTTTTATGGCAAGCAAAACATCTGGGGCAAGACTTCACAAAGTTGACAGGTCTATTTACCTGTCTGCGTGGCTGTCCGCCTGGCTGTGTACGCGCTCGTTGCGGCTGCTTGGGGCGGTTGCGAACATGGGGTGACTCGACCCGACAAATCGGGGCCTGGTCAAACATATCAGCACCCGAATCATATTGCTCTAAGATCTGCAATACTTGGAGAAGTGATGGATCAGAGTAGTTGAAGATCTGTTCCCGTATTCTTCTATCAGTTACAATGAATATTATTGCACCATGTGACATTAAATCGCTGTAAAAGTTGCCACAACTACACTTAAATTTACACTTCCTAGTCATGTCTATTAATTCTGTGTACCGCTGACGGTACGTCTGTTCCGGCTTTTTCTGCAAGCAAAGGAACTTATATCTAGCTGCAGCTACTTGGACTTTCTGGTCATAGTATTGGAGTTAATTCAGCGATTCTTGGTCACAGCTGAGTTCGTCGACAGACGCGATTGGGAACACTGGGGACCCCGCAATCCAAAGGAAGTATTGTGACTTTACAGTAACTTGAACACGATGAACTGGACAATGTGCTTGGAATTGACAAGGGGACCCTCCATACTGTAAATCACGGATTTGGATGTGCTTCAAATATGTTGTAGAGGCACTTACCCTGAGTACCTGGCTATCCGGTTTTTTAGCGACGCGCCTTGATTTTTGAGAAAATCGATTTTGGAGGTCATTGCGAGCTTTGTATACCCATAACATAAGGTGGATTACGAGCAAGTCAGCGTAGCGCAGCGGTAAAGGTTCACAGCTACCGCGCTGGAGGTACCGTGTCTCAATCCTGCTCGTGTACTTTTATTTATTTTTTTTAAATCGATCGATTTTTAAATTTTATTTCAAAGAATATCAACAAACAGTGTAAGGTGTGCGAAGTTATAAAGATATATTCAGTTATTAATTTTTTCTGTCATACAATATTACAAAATCTTATTTTTCATCGTCCACATTGCTTGATGAACAATATTGTGGGTGATACTTATCGTAGAAAAAACCGAAGCACAAATTTTCGCAGCACCATGCGCATTTTATGAAAGCAACTGTCTTGCAGGCGCACGGTTTCTTCTTGAGCGATACGAGGAAAGACCATTCTTTTGCATTCAAAATATTTCTCTTTCATCCAGTAATTTCGATGCGAACCATGCATATCTAATCATGCTTTCAAAACTAGGTGCGCTGAATTGATGTAGGATTAGCGAATGTAATTTTATCGAAACTTCGCTAGAAGCGATCCCTCTATTGTCTTTCATCAAGTCTGGAGCATTCTGGGTAATTTTTGTTAAGATTTTCACCTGTCGGTAAAAATAAACATCGCAGGGCTGGCAATAAGGAGTACACTTAGGCGGGACCACTTTTAGGGTGCAGGTGCTCGCTTTCCTTCCATCAGTGAATAGATGATCTTATAAAGTTGAATCGGTTTGCCCTCCCCACGAATCGATAATGTACAAAAAAAATTTCTGTCCCACGTATGGAAGAATTACAGAACGCAAGCCGGCCAGCGTGGCCGAGCGGTTAAAGGCGCTACAGTCTGGAACCGCAAGACCGCTACGGTCGCAGGTTCGACTCCTGCCTCGGGCATGGATGTGTGTGATGTCCTTAAGTTAGTTAGGTTTAAGTACTTCTAAGTTCTAGGGGACTTACGACCACAGCAGTTGAGTCCCATAGTGCTCAGAGCCATTTGAACCATTTGAACAGAACTCAAAAATTCTTCGTACATCAGTTTGGTGAACTTCCCGGATTTCTGTATTTCCCAGTTAATTCGTCTACTCTTTTTTGAACGTTAGGACCAAATTTTCCGCGCGGTTCTTGCATACATAAAAAAACATGGGAGCAGGATTCGAACACGGTACCTTCCAGCGCGGTAGCCGCGAACCTTTACCGCTGCGCTACGCTGACTTGCTCGGAATGTACGTAATGTTATACAAAGCACGCAATGAACTTCAAAATCGATTTTCTCAACAACCAGGGCCCGTCGCTAAGAAACCGGATAGCCAGGTACTCAGGGTAAGTGCCTCTACAACATATTTGAAGCGCATCAAAATCCGTGATTTGCAGTATGGAGGGTCCCCTTGGGAGTCAGGTATTCGAGCCATTCCTCTTCTGCGTCCTTAAATTGCCGAAACATTGGTACACTGGTCGGCGGCACTTGTTGAGCTGGTTGTTTGCTCGATGATGGTTGTGCGGCCGACGCAGCTTGTGCAGCCAGTAGTTGTTGTACCGTCGTCAGTAAATTAGCAATTTGTTGGTTCTGAAACTGAAAAACTTGTGTTAGACCCAGTGCATTCACCGTCTGTATCTGAGGCGCCGGGGCAGGGGGTGGAGGGGGCTCGGAGTTCATGGTTTACGCAAATACGCTATATCAAAAAGCAAGCAAAGCCTCTGAAAAGAGAAATTCGATTAGTTCTGCAGCTCCCCTCCTGGAATACGTGCAAGAACACAACAACAATTTAGCAAATAGAAATACTTGAACACGATCACCTGTGCAAGCTAAAACACAAGAGAAGCGGGCAAAATCTTCAGGCAAGTTGATTATCTTCGATCGCCACCGATTTACCCTCGCCGCCACTGCAGTGCCGTCATCGCCACTGTAGAGTCTTGTACCGCAAGGAAGCAAGGGCGGGGATGTTGTTATGGGTGCTCAGTATGCTCTTTTTACAACACAGATACACATTAGGTGTACAGTGGTGTACAGTCCTCGCGTTTTCACTTTCTACTTTTACCGAACACGCGTTTACGAGGGTTATCCAGAAAATAAGTTCCGATCGGTCGCGAAATGGAAACCACAGTGAAAACCAGAAACGTTTTATTTGCAACAGTTAGGTACACCTTCCACCTACTTCTCTACATTCTTCGAGTTCTGTCGTAGTGTTGTGTCAACTTTCCAATATCCTCGTCATAGAAAGCAGCCGCCTGTGCTTTTGGCCAGTTATCTGCACTGGGCTGCAGCTCGTTGTCTGTGGAAAAATTTTGTCTTCATAGCCAGCGGTTCCTGTGAGCAGAGATGAGACTCAGTGGGAGCCAATTATGGACTGTATTGTGTGTGATCAAACACTTCTCATCGGAAACGCTGCAAGAGCTGCTTCATAGCCCCTGCAGTGTGTGGCCGAGAATTGGCATGAAGAAGGAACTGCTCGACAGTTCTGTTATGTGGGCTGCATGACACAGGCGAAGTCTCTAACCAGGCCCTCATATTTGGCAGGAGACGCTATTCCCTACGCATGTTTATGTGCTCACTGTTCATTCAAAACTGAAAAGAGCGACGCGATACGATCGACGGGCATACTAGAGACACTGTCCGACACATCTGTGCAAAGTTTTACCGGATTTTCCCAGTGTTTCCATTTCGCGACCGATCGGAACTTACTTTCTGGACAACCCTCGTAGTAGCAGCCTGGCTGTGATATCATCCGAGGCTGCGTGTAAGCCGGCGTTTGATTGACGCGGATCATATGGTAGTAGGTTGCGAAGTGTGGTACCTCTGTCTCTCAGGCCGTATTTATTATGGGCGCAGCGGACGGCCGAAGGGAACACCTGCCGTAATCCGCTGTATGCCAAAGTAGCAGCATCTAAAAGGCCGCTTTCTCGGACACAAATATTTAATAAATCCGTCATGAATAAATTTACAATATTCATAATTTTTGTATGAAGGGCGCTAAGTTGGTTTCTATTACAGAAAAAATTTAAGCTCGACTGTATTGAAACTTCGCCGCCTAGAATTTTTAGAACGGAACCGACAGTCGAACGTGACCTCTGAACTACATCTTTAAGAGACCTTGTATTGACTGTTATTTACATCAAAGTCTTGAAACTTGTTATGTCTTCACTACTTAATGGATGTAATCAAGTACTGTAATCGGAACTTTCTATCATTAAAATAACTGATACTTAATCTACTGCGGCCGGCCGCAGTGGCCGAGCGGTTCTAGGCGCTACAGTCTGGAACCGCGCGACCGCTACGGTCGCAGGTTCGAATCCTGCCTCGGGCATGGATGTGTGTGATGTCCTTAGGTTAGTTAGGTTTAAGTAGTTCTAAGTCCAGGGGGACTGATGACCTCAGAGGTTAAGTCCCATAGTGCCCAGAGCCATTTGAACCGTTTTTGAACTTAATCTACTGCTAATAGGGACAATTTTGCTCCAAATCTAGTTGTCAGTAGATTACTTGAAAACTATTAGAGGTAACTTAATGTGGTCACATAGTTCAGGTTTTTATATCAAACTGACGCTTCATACCACTTTTCATCATTCAAAGTGTTATATTTAGTGCCTTCAATTTTTCGTAAAAACGCCAATTTTGACCAAAATATTGCTCCCATCAAGTTGAAACTTGTAACAGTTGATTTTGACATACATTTGCACAATCTGGAACAATTTTTGGCTTTCTAGCTTTATTGTTTAGCGCCACTTGGTTTTTAATTAAAGCGATGTATTTAGGAACATACATTCATCTGTTCACTCTGAGAGCGAACAGTTTTAACATTAAGATACTGAAGCATATGTTGACAAAGTTTGGAAAAGCTACACTAATTTTTAATTTCATCCTTAGATTATGGCGCAATACTTTGTATGCTACGCGCAGGACCGTTGTGATGACGTGGCGCTAGTGGCAGTGAGCTGGGGCAACTCCCGGCACACTCGCTCGCACCTGTACCTCTATAATGATACAAATGAAACAAGGCTTGTTTCGCCACAGTCGTCGCATCCACTTTCCAACCCGCTGTTTCGAATAGCGGTCTGCTTCCACCATGGGGGCTGATGTGGCGACATCGTGCAGTTACCTACTGTTGCATCGCGCGTGTCGTCTGTGTGTGTTTGGATAGCGCGCCGTCAAACATTTCGCGCGCCAACCACCAGAGGCACTGTGTTTTAAATACGTGAGTTATGTTTTTGTATCTTCGATGCTAGCAAGTTTAGTTCGTGCGTAGTTACGAGATAACACTGATGTTTTTGATCCCTGCTTGTTACGTGATTTTCAACTACAAGTTCGGAATGAGCGAACAAGCCGTGTATTCGTTGCCGTCTCCTGTGGCTGTCGTAAATAAAGCTAACGTTAATATTGTTCGAAGGATCTTTTGTGTAGTGTGGTTCCGTCGATGAAGTGCACGCAGGTTCTAACAGTCGAACGACAGTCTGCCCAGCTTTTGTCGACACATAGCTTAAAGGCTGTGAAAACTTGCTCAGTAGAAGAGATGTGTTTCACCTTAGCGAAGATGGAAAATTGATAGGTGTTAAGATATGCCGCCCGGAGTGGCCGAGCGGACCTAGGTGCTACAGTCTGGAACCGCGCGACCGCTACGGTCGCAGGTTCGAATCCTGCCTCGGGCATGGATATGTGCTATGTCTTTAGGTTGGTTAGGTTTAAGTAGTTCTAAGTTTTAGGGTACTAATGACCTCAGAAGTTAAGTCCCATAGTGCTGAGAGCCATTTGAACCATTTCTTTTGTTAAGATATGCACTTTAGAGTCCATGTGTACTGGAAATTTTTCTTTGTTTTGGTGCACATTACAAAGACTCAAAATATGGAAAGCAAAGAGCTTGCAGTAGAAGAGATTTGTCTCATAGAATCGCAACTGTCAGCATGGGAAAACAGGATGTAAATGTTCAGTAGCAGCCCGTCAGCAAGTTGACAAGTGACCGTCCAATCATGCATAGTATGTGACAGTCGTCGCCACATCTTTGACAGTGGCTCCACTGGGCTGCAAACCAACGACCGCTGCGTGAGTGTCCGACCCGGGCACGGCGACGTTCTCTCGCTGCCGCACCGCCACACAGCAGTCGTCAGCCGCCGTCCGCCCGCATGCGGTGGTACCCAGGCGACCATTACCACTCATGGGGAACACCTGTATCAGTACACCCATAGCGGTGTGCTGGGAGCCAAGGACCACCTCCCATTGTCTGTAGTCTGTTTCAGATACGCTGAACTATGCATGTTCATGTCCATCAATAAAGCATTCTATCAGCTGAATGGCAGCCTTCTTAGCCTGCCCTCCTCTAGCAGAGAACCACTCACCCACTCTTACCCTGCAGTACACCTGTTACACAACAAACAATTTAGCCAGTAGCTGAAAGGTCAAAGCCACAAAAAAGGCCCTAGCCTTATGAGTTCAAAGAAGAGAAGTCACAGATCTACATGTAGTCATGTGTCCCTCAGCAGACTGGCATTTGAACTGTTTTTTGGACATTTAAATGAATATCCGGTCTAAAATAGCTTTATATTCGCTCAAAGTTTACTTCAAAACATCATAATCACAAACAATTTTTTTATACTTTCGTAATTTTCAAGTTACCTCCTAACGTTAACCATATTGTTGCGATGTTTGTTCACAGAGGACGGGGACTCCCCTCCAGTGCCGGTGCCGGACAGGAGACAGCCCATTGCACTGATCGTTCTCTGCACATCACTGGCCATCACTACGATACTCGTAATGGCTGGCTACTGCATCAAAAGTAAGCCCACCTGGTCCTGTTGCCACAGGGTTCTCGAGAGCAGACCACTGTGATCCATGTGTCCAATGTTTTGTGTGAAACGGAAACCTGCACGGTTTTGGCTACATCTACACCTACGCTCCCCAAGGCACCTTACTGTTTGTGTGGCGGAGATACGCTACTGGCCATTAAAATTGCTACACCAAGAAGAAATGCAGATGGTAAACGGGTATTCATTGGACAAATATATTATACTAGAACTAACATGTGATTACATTTTCACGCAGTTTGGGTGCATAGATCCTTAGAAATCAGTACCCAGAACAACCACCTCTGGCCGTAATAACGGCCTTGATACGCCTGGGCATTGAGTCAAACAGCTTGGATGGCGTGTACAGGTACAGCTAGCTACCCTTACGGCTTCAACACGATACCACAGTTCATCAAGAGTAATGACTGGCATATTGTGACGAGCCAGTTCCTCGGCCACCATTGACCAGACGTTTTCAATTGGCGAGAGATCTGGAGAATGTGTCGCCAGGGCAGCAGTAGAACATTTTCTGTATCCAGAAAGGCCCGTGCAGGACCTGCAACATGCGGTCGTGCATTATCCTGCTGAAGTGTAGGGTTTCGCAGGGATCGAATGAAGGGTAGAGCCACGGGTCGTAACACATCTGAAATGTAACGTCCACTGTTCAAAGTGCCGTCAATGCGAACAAGAGGTGACCGAGACGTGTAACCAAAGGCACCCCATACCATCACGTCGGGTGATACGCCAGTATGGCGATGACGAATACACGCTTCCAATGTGCGTTCACCGCGATGTCGCCAAACACGGATGCGACCATCATGATGCTGTAAACAGAACCCGGATTCATCCGAAAAAAATGACGTTTTGCCATTCGTGCACCCAGGTTCGTCGTTGAGTACACCATCGCAGGTGCTCCTGTCTGTGATGCAGCGTCAAGGGTAACCGCAGCCATGGTCTCCGAGCTGATAGTCCATGCTGCTGCAAACGTCATCGAACTGTTCGTGCAAATGGTTGTTGTCTTGCAAACGTCCCCATCTGTTGATTCAGGGATCGAGACGTGGCTGGACGATCCGTTACAGCCGTGCGGATAAGATGCCTGTCATCTCTACTGCTAGTGATACGAGGCCGTTGGGATCCAGCACGGCGTTCCGTACTACCCTACACGAGGCATCACAACGACGTTTCACCAGGAAACGCCGGTCAACTGCTGTTTGTGTATGAGAAATCGGTTGGAAACTTTCCTCATGTCAGCACGTTGTAGGTTTCGCCACCGGCGCCAACCTTGTGTGAATGCTCTGAAAAGCTAATCATTTGCATATCAAAGCATCTTCCTCCTGTCGGTTAAATTTCGCGTCTGTAGCACGTCATCTTTGTGGTGCAGCAATTTTAATGGCCAGTAGTGTAGTACGGTGTCTGATTATTCTTGGAATGTACGCTCTCAGAATTTCAACAGTATAACGCCCCTCTTGTAGCGGTTATCACTGGAGTTTATTGAGAATCTCTGTAATGCTCCCTCCCTTGCTAAACGATATCGTGATCAAATTCGCCACTTTGCGTTGGATGCTCTCTACTTCCATTAATCTTACTTGGTAACAGTCCCAGACTGATGAATACTCAAGAATTGGTCGAATAAGCGTGTTGTGAGGCAATTTGTGATATGTTGATAATTATTGCTCTGGGACCGCGTGAACACTACTGAATGCAACACTGTTTTAGTGCCATACACGGCTCGCCTTTCTGGTTTGTAACGCATCATGACTCCACACACACATTCTTGTGTATACTATTTACTTTAGATTTAGGATATCACAAATACGAAACAAACACAACACATCCAAAATGCAGGAAAACTCACAAGACAAGCCGCAAACCCACAAATACACACAAAACATGTTCACAATGGCATCATACACTTGGTACACTACTGTATGACTTGTACACATAAATTAACTCACATGGGGGCATACAGACTAAAGAAACAAAGTGTCCAAATAGCGTATAAAACTGTGCAAACCCTTCAAACAAACTTAAGCCAACCAGCGATCAAGAGGGACAAATTCCAGAAATCGGGAATATAAAAAAAGGCGAAAGACTAAGTTCCAGAGCTCCAGTCTTGGTCAAGTACACATTTTTAATCTGCCAGGAAGTTTCATATCAGCGCACGCTCCGCTCCAGAGTGAAAATTTCTTTCTGGAGAAATATACAAATTTGAATGCCAAACTTATGATGCAGTATAAATAGGCATGACATGCAGGAATTTTGAAATGCCATACGAAAAACGCATTAGAGACTGGAAGTAGGAAACAAACCATTCCACATTTGAAGAGCACTTAGAATACCACAACCAGCATCCTACAAACATGGAACAACATATGAAAATAAAATAAACAACCACAACGAATGCGTTATACAAATATAGGAAAACTATCGTATCCAGAAAGCCATCGCTGAGAGCAAACGTGTCATAAATTGCCACACGCGCGTCAATACGGACTATCTACTAAACTTAATAAAAGGAATCATAAGAAACATCCCCTTTGTACATGCAGCCATATTGAAGCAAGTAGTCTTCTCTCTCTCTCTCTCTCTCTCTCTCTCTCTCACACACACACACACACACACACACACACACTAGAAAAAATTAATTAAAAAAGTAAATAAATAAATGAAAATTATATACGGACATCTAATCATAGCAAAACAAACATCAGTTCAGACACACATAACAGCAACAGAAACACGTAGAAACAAGTTTGTGTATGTCTGTTTTAATAAGGCTGAACATACAAACTGAATGTTTATTATCATTTGTATAAGGCAATCGTTGCGGTTATTTACTCTGATTATATATATATATATATATATATATATATATATATATATATATATGGTGTTACAAAAAGGTACGGCCAAACTTTCAGGAAACATTCCTCACACACAAAGAAAGAAAATATGTGTTGATGACGTGATTGCACCGAAGTCAGCATTACCTTCCTTCAATTGGGGCAACTAGCGGTGAATCGAGGAAGTACAGTACATACTGACGAAACTAACGTGAGCTCTAACATGGAAATTAAGCGTTTCCGGACACATGTCCACATAATATCTTTTCTTTATTTGTGTGTGAGGAATGTTTCCTGAAAGTTAGGGCGTACCTTTTTGTATATATATATATATATATATATATATATATATATATATATATATATATATATAATGGGTATGTGAGAGAGAGAGAGATTAAAAGTATCCCGACACCTGGCTGAAAATGTCTTACAAGTTCGTGGCGCCCTCCATCGGAAATGCTGGAATTCGATATGGTGTTGGCCCACCCTTATCCTTGATGACAGCTTCCACTCTCGCAGGCATACACTTAATCAGGTGCTGAAAGGTTTCTTGGGGAATGACAGTCCATTCTTTACGGAGTGCTGCGCTGAGGAGAGGTATCAATGTGGGTCGGTGAGGCCTGGCACGAAGTCGGCGTTCCAAAACATCCCAAAGGTGTTCTATAGGATTCATGTCAGGACTCTGTACAGGTCAGTCCATTACAGGGATGTTATTGTCGTGTAACCACTCCGTCACAGGCCGTGTGTTATGAACAGGTGCTTGATCGTGTTGAAAGATGCAATCGCCATCTGCGAATTGCTCTTCAACAATGGGAAGCAACGTGCTTAAAACATTAATGTAGGACTGTGCTGTGATAGTGTATTGGGGCTAATATCTTGCAATTGCTTTTTCCCCTTTAAACTACGAGCTCAAGTTTGTGATTTTTCCTTGTAAGCAACGTTGCTGCAACCGATGATGGCGACGTCAGTTGTCGAAACTCGATTTTTTTTTCCCAAAAGATGAAAAAGGAAGGACGGAAGAGTATGCTGAACGTCCCGTCAATGACGGGGTTATTAGAGACGGAACACAGGACCCAATTGGGGAAGGAATCCGGCGGTGCCCTATCAAACTAACCTGACTTTCACCTTAATCAATTGAAGGAACTCACAGGAAACCTAAATCTGGATGGTAAGACGCGTATATGAACCACCGTTCTCCCAAATTCATGTCCACTGTTTTACCACTATGCCACCTAGCTCGGTTCGAAACGAAACGGTTTCAAAACTGTTTTCTAGCGTCAGCGGCTTAGCCAGGACTTTGTCAGAGGACCGGTCTGATTCGTTAAAGAGGACCCTGAAAAGGCTCATGTTTTTCATTTATTCTGAAAATTTCAGTAAATAACAATAAACCATTTTATTCGGCAATGATCTCGGAGTTTTGATCAAGCAGAGATATAATCTCGTTACTTAGGAGTGCTGTATTTAGGCAAATCACTTAGAAGCGGTTGTGATTCAATCTTTCTTCACCCTCCAAAGTCATTCTACACTTTCCTTCCTCCAGTCTGGATTTGAGCCGAGGAAGTAATCAGGAACGGGCGAGCGCGAATTTACCGATAGGGCTGTAGGAATAAAGAGATCGCTGTTCGACAAAGAAGCTAAAGCAAATTTTGGTGGCGAAAATGCAACGGATCTGGAATTATTCAACCTTACACTTTCCCAAATTTCCGGATTTAAGTGTGCGTTGGTCACTTCTTGCAATGTAGAAAGATCATTTTCTGCATTAAAGAATGTCCCGGCAGATAAGCACGTGAGTCTAAATGAGGAAAATTTGGATTATTGTTTATTTGTCGTATGGATTTTAGTGCCGGGAGTCTCCGATGTGAGGTTCGGCTCTTTACATTTAAGCAGAGAGGCTGCTTCTTGAAGGGAATTGGAATCCGTCAGGAAATAAAGGAATTCGGAAGGAATTGGCTATGGCCTATAGCAAGGGACCAATCCCGCCATTTGCCCCAAATTAAAAGGGGAAACCACATAAAACCATTTTCAGATTTGCCGGCAGATGGATTTGACCACCCCGCCTCCCAACTCCAGTGATTGCTAGCTCAGCGGCTCAACGTGCACAGCTACCCCAGTCGGTGGAGGAAATGGAGTAACTGATTGATATACATTGCTTTTAAAAAAAATAAAATTCGTCTCAACAACGGATGAAATTCTGATATAGCATATTTTTCCTTTAACTGTTCATGTTTGGTGATTTGTGCAAGAATGCATGCATATTTTCAGATTTAACTGTGTGTGGAATTCCTTGTTTCAGATATTGTAGTATTACAAGAGCGCAAGTAGATATTGTTTTGGACGAAAAGGTTTGGTGGAGAGCGAGGGGGAGAGGAGGGGTAGGATGCAATGCACAGTCATCTCGGATGAATTCAAGCGCAGCACTGGATTAGCCGAGCGGTCTTTGGCGCTGCAGTCATGGACTGTGCGGCTGGTCCTGGCGGAGGTTCGAGTCCTCCCTCGGGCATGGGTGTGTGTGTTTGTCCTTAGGATAATTTAGGTTAACTAGAGTGTAAGCTTAGGGACTGATGACCTTAGCAGTTAGGTCCCATAAGATTTCACACACATTTCAACATTTTTTTAACGAATTCAAGCAGACCACTGAAAATATCGCTCAGAAACGAACGACCTGTAGAATGTGCTGTCTTTGCCGCTCTCCACAAACCCTTCCCCATCGTTCCGTATCGGAACTGATTTTTATGAGTGAGTACCTTTACGGTGGACAGATTGTGCGATATTTTACCATTTGGGCTACTAATGATGGACTTCTGAGCAAATGTTTGCTACCATTTGCCATTTCAGCTATATTTTTGCTGATCAAAGCGATTTTTGAGCGACACAGGAAAATCCATGTGTTTCTTTATACACTGATTTGAATTTAATCTTATTTGTAATGATGTTTACCACTGTGCTGCCTTGTAAAATACTGAAACAGTGCAACCCCAAAGTTATACCAGTCTCCAAATAACGACTCCAGTGCTAACATTAAACTGGTATAGATAGGTAATTAGGCTATTATAGTAGTGCGTACATATTTTTAACGTACCATAATGTTAGTGGACGAACCAAATTCCTCTTCTCTATTGTTACAAATTTACCCGCAATTTAAAACTATCACAACAGCACACATCACAAAACAATAAACGGCAGCTCTTAGATCAAATTGAACTGCAAGTAAGAACTGCATTGATCAACGAAACAGCAGCTGAGCTCAAGTAACGCTAACAACGTGCAGTATATGCTCTCGGTTAAAGCAGGGATGGGCAATAGCCAATAGTGCTATCGACGTATAGCAGTTTAAATCTGTAGATAGCCTTGTTGACTATCGATAACGCTTATCCTTTTTTGTTTGCTTGTTTGAGAATCTACACGGCAACTAGGTCTGTGTGATTTCATTTAGGTGATTAGGGAGGGGGGGGGAGGATCCGGACCCCCCAGACCCCCCTTTGGCTACGTCCTTGCGAGCGTGCGACTGCTGTTTCGAAGATTACTGGCAGCTTAAAAGCATGGCAGGTTACACAAGTCGGCTCCTAACCTCCGGAAAAATTTGGATGACCAGAAGAATTTTAGCTGTACATAAAGTTTTGTATCCAAGTTGATTTCCGGTTTGCAAGAAGAGTTTTAGCCGACAAGAAAACCCTATAATCTGTATGAAGAAGCAGTTTAGTTATTCACTTTTAATCTTTTTGTTATCCCATTTACAAGAATAGCTTTGATTTCATTACACACAGAATGTAGAAAATGTTTTATGAAGTAAAATGAGGAGCACCATTTCAAATCGTATTAAGTGTACAGATCATAATTTTACAGGAAGCGAAAAAAACGCTTCGCCCAAATGAAATAAGCCAAAATTCTCGACGGCAGGACATAGATACTTAGATTATATTCCAGAATTAGTCGTGATTGGTATCATTGCCCAGTGCATGAAGGCGCCATTTTGATTTTGAAATTGCACTTAAATCGTTTTGAACCAATACACTGAACAAAATACATTTTGATCCAATCACGTTTTCACATAATATGGTTTGAAACGTACATTTCGGATTTTTATTGATTTTATTGCTGGACACAGGCCATCAAGTAAGAAAATAAAGCTTTTAACGTGTTGTTGACGGTAGATCGAGGTGTTCAGTTTTTCACGTAGTTGTTCTTCCTCGTGCAAGACAAGGATCAGATGCTAGACTCATATTGGTCTGTAACAACAAGCTTCTCAGCTGTTTATCGCAGAAAGATAATTGCGTCTCAATAACAGCATAACAGTTTAACGCTTTAGTAGCAATATTATAAACAACATTGTAACCTACCTCATACGAAACAACAGTGCAATTTCGACTGCGCTGTTCTGCATAATGCCTTACAGTTCTTCGTAGTTTTGGAAATGGAGCTTTCATCATATAACTGAGTTTGCGATCTTGTTCTACTCTGTTCGATAAGCTGTAAACAGTTTTTTCACCATGTTTACTGGGATGCTATGAATCCTGCAGGGCTGTCCATAAATCCATAAAAGTACGAGGGCGTGGAGATTTCTTCTGAACACCACGTTGCAAAGCATCCCTGATATATAATGTACATGTCTGGGGAGTTTGGTGACCAGCGGAAGTGTTTAAACCCAGAAGAGTGTTCCTGGAGCGACTCTGCAGCAATTCTGCACGTGTGGAGTGTCGTGTTGTTCTGCTGGAATTGCCCAAGTCCGTCGGATTGCACAATGGACACGAATGAATACAGGTGATCAGACAGGATGCGTACGTAACGTGTCACCTGTCAGAAACATATCTAGACGTATAGGGGTCCCATATCACTCCAAATGCACACGCCCCACACCATTATAGAGCGTCCACCAGCTGGAACAGTCCCCTGATGACACGCAGGGTCCATGGATCCATGAGGTTGTGTCCATACCAGTACACGTCCATCCACTCGATACAATTTGAAACGAGACTCGTCCGACCAGGCAACATATTTCCAGTCATCAACAATGTCGATGTTGACGGTTCCAGGCGAGGCGTAAAGCTGTGTGTCGTGCAGACATCAAGGGTACGCGAGTGGGCCTTCGTCTACGAAAGGCAATATCAACGATGTTTCGTTGAATGGTTCGCACGCTGACACTTGTCGATGGCCCAGCATTGAAATCTGCGGCAGTTTGCGGAAAGGTTGCACTTCTGTCCTGTTGAACGATTCTCTTCAGTCGTCGTTGGTCCCGTTCTTGCAGCATCTTTTCCGGGCGCAGCGATGACGGAGATTTGATGTTTTACGGGATTCCTGATATTCGCGGTACAATAGTGAAACGGTCATACGGGAAATTCCCCACTTCAACGCTACCTCGGAGATGCTGTGTCCCATCGCTCGTGCTCCAACTATAACACATGTTAAAAGTCACTTAAATCGTGACAACCTGCCATTGTAGCAGCAGTAGCCGATCTAACAACTCCGCCTGACACTTGTTGTCTTATATAGGCGTTGCCGACCGCAGCGCCGTATTCTGCCTGTGTACATATCTCTGTATCTGAATACCCATTCCTATAACAGTTTCTTTGGCGCTTCAGTGTCTTCGAAATACTAATTCTGATTCTACTTTCTTTCGATCGCTGTACCACGTGTAAAAACAACCCCATCCTTCCCCATGGTGAATGATTGAACACAGTCATGCGTGAACACCACACTGTGAGTTGGAACATCAAAATGGTGGCAAATATGTCTTTAACGTAATACCTTTTGAAACGTCGGCGGCAGCGTACTTACGATTTCATCCGATTAATGTTTTTTAGCATTAAATTACTGTGGGAAAGAATACGAAATGTTCCGATCTGACTCTACAGCTTCGAAGTACGTACCACAAATGGTTTGAAAACGCATCAGTGTGCTGACCTCGGCTGCATTTAATACGTTTGGAACGATGCTTCTCAAATATGTCGACGAAAGCATTATTTTAGCAGCTTGATACTTCAATGGCGCTTGTGAAGAACAAATTTTATTTTGTTTCAGACAGGGAGAAGTTTTGTGTTATTATCATTTTTTAAAGTCAATAAGGCGAATGTGTGCGACAGCCCAAACTCCGAGTTCAAATTCTGGTCTACCCCAAAGTTTTTATCTATCGAGAAAAACCAGATTTTTTGTCGAATTTCTGGTTGTATTGAAAGTTACAAATCTAGCGAATAAACTATTTTTAGGAACCAAGAATGTTGGTGGTGATTGTGGTGGTGGTGGTGGTGTGTGTGTGTGTGTGTGTGAATGTGAATGTGAATGTGATCTTAATTTCTTAGAAACTGACACACTCGAGAAAAAGCTTCACAAATATTCTTCGCAACTGGTAATATTTCAAAGTGGTGCAAATATTGGCAACCTGCTTTAAAGACTCATAAATGTAAAATTGTGCGCTTCATGAAAAACCAAAAAGGTTGTAGCCCGTGACCACATTAACAATGAGTCAATTGTAATCAGCCTATTCTACATCTACATCTACATCCATACTCCGCAAGTCACCTGACGGTGTGTGGCGGAGGGTACTTTGAGTACCTCTATCGGTTCTCCCTCTTATTCCAGTCTCGTATTGTTCGTGGAAAGAAAGACTGTCGGTATGCCTCTGTGTGGGCTCTAATCTCTCTGATTTTATCCTCATGGTCTCTTCGCGAGATATACGTAGGAGGGAGCAATATACTGCTTGAATCCTCGGTGAAGGTATGTTCTCGAAACTTCAACAAAAGCCCGTACCGAGCCACTGAGCGTCTCTTGCAGAGTCTTCCACTGGAGTTTATCTATCATCTCCGTAACGCTTTCGCGATTACTAAATGATCCTGTAACAAAGCGCGCTGCTCTCCGCTGGATCTTCTCCATCTCTTCTATTAACCCTATCTGCTACGGATCCCACACTGGTGAGCAATATTCAAGCAGTGGGCGAACAAGTGTACTGAAACCTACTTCCTTTGTTTTCGGATTGCATTTCCTTAGGATTCTTCCAATGAATCTCAGTCTGGCATCTGCTTTACCGACGATCAACTTTATATGATCATTCCATTTTAAATCACTCCTAATGCCTACTCCCAGATAATTTATGGAATTAAATGCTTCCAGTTGCTGACCTGTTATATTGTAGCTAAATGATAAAGCATCTTTCTTTCTATGTATTCGCAGCCCATTACACTTGTCTACATTGAGACTCAATTGCCATTCCCTGCATCTTGCGTAAATTCGTTGCAGATCCTCCTGCATTTCAGTACAATTTTCCATTGTTACAACCTCTCGATAGACACTCCTGGAAATGGAAAAAAGAACACATTGACACCGGTGTGTCAGACCCACCATACTTGCTCCGGACACTGCGAGAGGGCTGTACAAGCAATGATCACACGCACGGCACAGCGGACACACCAGGAACCGCGGTGTTGGCCGTCGAATGGACACTGGTAGCATGCCGCGACAGCGTGGACGTGAACCGTATGTACAGTTGACGGGCTTTGAGCGAGGGCGTATAGTGGGCATGCGGGAGGCCGGGTGGACGTACCGCCGAATTGCTCAACACGTGGGGCGTGAGGTCTCCACAGTACATCGATGTTGTCGCCAGTGGTCGGCGGAAGGTGCACGTGCCCGTCGACCTGGGACCGGACCGCAGCGACGCACGGATGCACGCCAAGACCGTAGGATCCTACGCAGTGCCGTAGGGGACCGCACCGCCACTTCCCAGCAAATTAGGGACACTGATGCTCCTGGGGTATCGGCGAGGACCATTCGCAACCGTCTCCATGAAGCTGGGCTACGGTCCCGCACACCGTTAGGCCGTCTTCCGCTCACGCCCCAACATCGTGCAGCCCGCCTCCAGTGGTGTCGCGACAGGCGTGAATGGAGGGACGAATGGAGACGTGTCGTCTTCAGCGATGAGAGTCGCTTCTGCCTTGGTGCCAATGATGGTCGTATGCGTGTTTGGCGCCGTGCAGGTGAGCGCCACAATCAGGACTGCATACGACCGAGGGACACAGGGCCAACACCCGGCATCATGGTGTGGGGAGCGATCTCCTACACTGGCCGTACACCACTGGTGATCGTCGAGGGGACACTGAATAGTGCACGGTACATCCAAACCGTCATCGAACCCATCGTTCTACCATTCCTAGACCGGCAAGGGAACTTGCTGTTCCAACAGGACAATGCACGTCCGCATGTATCCCGTGCCACCCAACGTGCTCTAGAAGGTGTAAGTCAACTACCCTGGCCAGCAAGATCTCCGGATCTGTCCCCCATTGAGCATGTTTGGGACTGGATGAAGCGTCGTCTCACGCGGTCTGCACGTCCAGCACGAACGCTGGTCCAACTGAGGCGCCAGGTGGAAATGGTATCGCAAGCCGTTCCACAGGACTACATCCTGCATCTCTACGATCGTCTCCATGGGAGAATAGAAGCCTGCATTGCTGCGAAAGGTGGATATACACTGTACTAGTGCCGACATTGTGCATGCTCTGTTGCCTGTGTCTATGTGCCTGTGGTTCTGTCAGTGTGATCATGTGATGTATCTGACCCCAGGAATGTGTCAATAAAGTTTCCCCTTCCTGGGACAATGAATTCACGGTGTTCTTATTTCAATTTCCAGGAGTGTACTACAGCATCATCCGCAAAAAGCCTCAGTGAACTTCCGATGTCATCCACAAGGTCATTTATGTATATTGTGAATAGCAACGGTCCTACGACACTCCCCTGCGGCGCACCTGAAATCACTCTTACTTCGGAAGACTTCTCTCCATTGAGAATGACATGCTGCGTTCTGTTATCTTGGAACTCTTCAATCCAATCACACAATTGGTCTGATATTCCATATGCTCTGACTTTGTTCATTAAACGACTGTGGGGAACTGTATCGAACGCCTTGCGGAAGTCAAGAAACATGGCATTTACCTGGGAACCCATGTCTATGGCCCTCTGAGTCTCGTGGACGAATAGCGCGAGCTGGGTTTCACATGACCGTCTTTTCCGAAACCCATGCTGCTTCCTACAGAGTAGATTTCTAGTTTCCAGAAAAGTCATTATACTCGAGCATAATACGTGTTCCAAAATTCTACAACTGATCGACGTTAGACATATAGGTCTATAGTTCTGCACATCTGTTCGACGTCCCTTCTTGAAAACGGGGATGACCTGTGCCCTTTTCCAATCCTTTGTGACGCTACGCTTTTCTAGAGACCTACGGTACACCGCTGCAAGAAGGAGGGCAAGTTCCTTCGCGTACTCTGTGTAAAACTGAACTGGTATCCCACCAGGTCCAGCGGCCTTTCCTCTTTTGAGCGATTTTAATTGTTTCTCTATCCCTCTGTCGTCTATTTCGGTATCTACCATTTTGTCATCTGTACAACAATCTAGAGAAGGAACTACAGTGCAGTCTTCCTCTGTGAAACAGCTTTGGAAAAAGACATTTAGTATTTCGGCCTTTAGTTTGTCATCCTCTGTTTCAGTACCATTTTGGTCACAGAGTGTCTGGACATTTTGTTTTGATCCACCTACCGCTTTGACATAAGACCAAAATTTCTTAGGATTTCTGCCAAGTCAGTACACAGAACTTTACTTTCGAACTCATTGAACGCCTCTCGCATAGTCCTCCTCACACTACATTTCGCTTCCCGTAGTTTTTGTTTGTCTGCAGGGCCTTGGCTATGTTTATGTTTGCTGTGAAGTCCCCTTTGCTTCCGCAGCAGTTTTCTAACTCGGTAGTTGTACCACGGTGGCTGTTTTCCATCTCTTACGACCTTGCTTGGCACATACTCATCTAATGCATATTGTACGATGGTTTTGAAGTTTGTCCACTGATCCTCAACACTATCTGTACTTGAGACAAAACTTTTGTGTTGATCCGTCAAGTACTCTGAAATCTGCTTTTTGTCACTTTCTAAACAGAAAAATCTTCCTACCTTTTTTAATATTTCTATTTACGGCTGAAATCATCGATGCAGTAACCGCTTTATGATCGCTGCTTCCCTGTTCTGCGTTAACTGTTTCAAATAGTTCAGGTCTGTTTGTCACCAGAAGGTCTAATATGTTATCGCCACGAGTCGGTTCTCTGTTTAACTGCTCAAGGTAGTTTTCAGATAATGCACTTAAAAAGATTTCACTGGATTCTTTGTCCCTATCACCCGTTATAAACGTTTGAGTCTCCCAGTCTATATCTGGCAAATTAAAATCTCCACCCAGAACTATAACATGGTGGGGAAATCTACTCGAAATATTTTCCAAATTTTCCTTCAGGTGCTCTGCCACAATAGTTGCTGAGCCAAGGGGCCTATAGAGACATCCAATTACCATGTTTGAGCCTGCTTTAACCGTGTCCTTCACCCAAATTATTTATTCATACAAATTCCCAGATCTAACAAATTATAGAGCTGTGAAGTGGAATGATGGCAAGCTCAGTCATGGATATTGCACGCATTAAGACTTCTGTTCATTGGTAAGATACGGAGAAAATTGAATCAGTCTACAAATGAGATACTAGAAATACTGGAATAATGCTCTGTAGTGTGGGATCCACACTAGATAGTAATAACAGGGTATATTGATCGTATACAAAGAATACGTGATTGCAGTGCCCGTGTTATTTCGATTTGCGATGCAGCGCCTCCTTCGGGCATGCATGCATGTCCGAACGAATGTTGCATCGTAATTGAGAATAACACAGGGGCCGCAATATCGTATTTATCCGCCGACGCCGGGCAAGCGACTTCCAAGTAATATGTCTCCCCTGTACGGAAATGTACATAATGTATGTATGAGTACATGTTGCACGAGGTGCATTCAAGTTCAAAGGCCTCCGCTTTTTTTTTCTCTAGACTGGAAAGAGATAGAAACATGCGCATTGTTTTAAAATGAGGCCGCGTTCATTGTCAATACGTCCCATAGATGGCAGCACCGTACGGCAGATGGAATTACACCGCCAGCGGCGAGAATGAGAACTGTTTTAAATACTCAAAATGGCGACGTTTTCCATACTTGAACAGCGTGCAATCATTCGTTTTCTGAATTTGCATGGTGTGAAACCAACTGAAATTCATCGACAGTTGAAGAAGACATGTGGTGATGGAGATATGGATGTGTCGAAAGTGCGTTCGTGGGTGCGACAGTTTATTGAAGGCAGAACATTGTGTGACAACAAACGGAAACAGCCTCGGGCTCGCACCAGCCGGTCTGACGACATGATAGAGAAAGTGGAGAGAATTGTTTTGGGGATCGCCGAATGACTGTTGAACAGATTGCCTCCAGAGTTGGCATTTCTGTGGGTTCTGTGCACACAGTCCTGCATGACGACCTGAAAATGCGAAAAGTGTCATCCAGGTGGGTGCCACGAATGCTGACGGACGACCACATGGCTGCCCGTGTGGCATGTTGCCAAGCAATGTTGACGCGCAACGACAGCATGAATGGGACTTTCTTTTCGTCGGTTGTGACAGTGGATGAGACGTGGATGCCATTTTTCAATCCAGAAACAAAGCGCCAGTCAGCTCAATGGAAGCACACCGATTCACCGCCACCAAAAAAATTTCGGGTAACCGCCAGTGCTGAAAAAATTATGGTGTCCACGTTCTGGGACAGCGAGGGCGTAATCCTTATCCATAGCGTTCCAAAGGGCACTACGGTAACAGGTGCATCCTACGAAAATGTTTTGAAGAACAAATTCCTTCCTGCACTGCAACAAAAACGTCCGGGAAGGGCTGCGCGTGTGCTGTTTCACCAAGACAACGCACCCGCACATCCAGCTAACGTTACGCAACAGTTTCTTCGTGATAAGAACTTTGAAGTGATTCCTCATGCTCCCTACTCACCTGACCTGGCTCCTAGTGACTTTTGGCTTTTTCCAACAATGAAAGACACTCTCCGTGGCCGCACATTCACCAGCCGTGCTGCTATTACCTCAGCGATTTTCCAGTGGTCAAAAGAGACTCCTAAAGAAGCCTTCGCCGCTGCCATGGAATCATGGCGTCAGCGTTGTGAAAAATGTGTACGTCTGCAGGACGATTTCATCGATTTCGGGTGAGTAGTTAATTAGAAAAAAAATCGGAGGCCTTAGAACTTGAATGCACCTCGTAGAGCTAATGGTTGTCATAACTACATTCATAACTACGAATATATTTCATGTATACAAAGGAGGACAGCACTCACACTATCATTCTTCTCGTATTCCATACGAGAATAGAGCGGGGAAAAGCCCTGATAAACGCTACAGTGAGAAATATTCTCTGCATTGGCCCTCCAGAATATAGTTGTGAATGTAGATTTAGTATTTTAAATCACGATAAAAATTTTATGGCTTTATTTTTTTACCCACACTTGTCTCAATAGTTTACGGGGGGTATCCATAACGATTCAATATTCAGCTAGAAAAAATGAGGCTGCGTAATTAATTTTTCTATTTGTTTGAATGTACATGTCTGCAATTGGTCCACCCGTGACACAGTTCCGTATCACACCGCTAGGGGGCCAAAATAAAATGGCGCACTCGGTCTCCACTTTAACAATGAGCTACGCCATTTTGTTTTGGCCGATGTAGAGGCACGATAGGGTACTGTGTCGCGGGGGAGTCAGTTGCAAAGATGTACACTCAAACAAAGAAAATTTTAATTATGTAATTTCTTCAGCTGACGGTAAACCTTAAACCTCTCAGAGTGTACGCTGACTGAAGACCTCGTGTCACCTCATCGGCATGCTCATACTTTGCAGCACGGCTGCTGTGCAGCCTGTCGTTGGGAGGAACAGTCCCGCTGGAGCTGAAATCGTCGGACACGTCGTGTCTGCTGCCGCAAGCCGCTCCCCCTACGTCCGCCATCCTCCTGCTGTACTCCCGGGACAGCGACGCCTTCGTGCGGCTCATGGAGGCCTTCCGGGAACTGCTGACTGCCCTCACCGGCCTCGAGGTATCTCACGACGCTGCGCATTGTTGTTGAAGTGGTTTTCATTCCAAGCAAGTATGCCCTGTGCAAACAAGTTCTTCTTTTCATAACTGCTGCAACCTACATCCATCTGAACCTGCGTTCTACATCTGACCCTTGGTTCCCTCTACAGGTTTTTACCTCTCACATTTTCTCCATTATCAAACTGATGATTCCTTGATATCATAGGATGTTTCCTATAACCGATCCCTGCTTTTCGTCAGATTGTACCATTAATTTCTTTTCTCTTCAGTTCTGTTCATTATATCTTCACTAGCAGTTACTGGTCTCTGTGCTCTGTCAGTAGGTCTTTTTTAATGATGTGTGGGACGATAAGGTGAAAGGATATCGATGATACGATTCGCTGATGACATTGCTATTCTGAGTGAAAGTGAAGAAGAATTAAATGATCTGCTGAACGGAATGAACAGTCTAATGAGTACACAGTATGGTTTGAGAGTAAATCGGAGGAAGACGAAGGTAATGAGAAGTAGTAGAAATGAGAACAGCGAGAAACTTAACATCAGGATTGATGGTCACGAACTCAATGAAGTTAAGGAATTCTGCTACCTAGGCAGTAAAATAACCAATGACGGACGGAGCAAGGAGGACATCAAAAGCAGACTCGCTACGGCAAAAAAGGCATTTCTGGCCAAGAGAAGTCTACTAATATCAAATATCGGCCTTAATTTGAGGAAGACATTTCTGAGGATGTACGTCTGGAGTACAGCATTGTATGGTAGTGAAACATGGACTGTGGGAAAACCGGAACAGAAGAGAATCGAAGCATTTGAGATGTGGTGCTGTAGACGAATGTTGAAAATTAGGTGGACCGATAAGGTAAGGAATGAAGAGGTTCTATGCAGAATCGGAGAGGAAAGGAATATGTGGAAAACACTGATAAGGAGAAGGGACAGGATGATAGGACATCTGCTAAGACATAAGGGAATGACTTCCTTGGTACTAGAGGGAGCTGTAGAGGGCAAAAACTGTAGAGGAAGACAGAGATTGGAATACGTCAAGCAAATAACTGAGGACGTAGGTTGCAAGTGCTACTCTGAGATGAAGAGGTTAGCACAGGAAAGGAATTCGTGGCGGGCCGCATCAAACCAGTCAGTAGACTTGACGACAAAAAAAAAAAAAAAAAAAAAAAAAAAAAGAGACGATAAGTAAGCTAGTGCACGTCCAGTGACGTTAGCTGCCCTCGCTTGTATTCCTGTTTGGGTAAGCACAGCTTGTGATGTGAACATGCCCCTCCCCTCTCCTCCCCTCCCCCCCCCCCCAACCACCACCACCACCACCACAACCAACACCCTAATGCATGCAGTAGGGCGTGGGCATCTGTACAATATACAACGCATATATTAGAAAGCAGAAAGGTGGAAGGAGTATATAGAGGGTCTCTACAAGGGCGATGTACTTGAGGACAGTATTATGGAAATGGAACAGGGCGTAGATGAAGATGAAATAGGAGATATGATACAGCGTGAAGAGTTTGACAGAGCACTGAAAGACCGAAGTCGAAACAAGGCCCCAGGAGTAGACATCATTAGAAATACTGATAGCCTTGGGAGAGCCAGCTCTGACAAAACTCTACCACCTGGTGAGCAAGATGTATCAGACAGGCGAAATACTCTCGGACTTCAAAAAGAATATAATAATTCCAATCCCAAAGAAAGCAGGTGTTGACGGATGTGAAAATTACCGAATTATCAGTTTAATAAGTCACGGCTGCAAAATACTAACACGAATTCTTTACAGACGAATGGAAAAACTGGTAGAAGCCGACCTCGGGGAAGATCAGTGTGGATTCCGTAGAAATGTTGGAATACGTGAGGCAATAACTGATCCTACGACTTACCTTACAAAAGTCCGCGGCTCGTGGTCTTGCGGTAGCGTTCTCGCTTCCCGCGCACGAGGTCAGGGATTTTCTCTGCCTCGAGATGACTGGCTGTTGTGGGTCTTTCATCATCATTTCATCCTCATTCACTCGCAAGTCACCGTAGTGGCGTTAAAGAACTTGTGGAGCGGCGGCCGAACCGCCCCGCGAGGGGTCTCCCGGCCACCAATGCCATACGCTAATATTTCATTATCTTAGAAGATAGATTAAGTAAAGGCAAACCTACGTTTCTAGCATTTGTAGACTTAGAGAAAGCTTTTGACAATGTTGACTGGAATACTCTCTTTCAAATTCTGAAGGTGGCAGGGGTCAAATACAGGGAGCGAAAGGATGTTTGCAATTTGTACAGAAACCAGATGGCAGTTATAAGGGTCGAGGGGCATGAAAGGTTAGCAGTTGTTGGGAAGGGAGTAAGACAGGATTCTAGCCTTTCCCCAATATTATTTAATCTGTATATTGAACTAGCAGTAAAGGAAACAAAAGATAAATTCAGAGTAGGAATTAAAATCCATGGAGAAGAAACAAAAACTTTGAGGTTTGCCGATGACATTGTAATTCTGTCAGAGACAGCAAAGGACTTGCAAGAGCAGTTGAACGGAATGGACAGTGTCTTGAAAAGAGGATATAAGATAAACATCAACAAAAGCAAGACGAGGATAATGGAATGTACTAGAACTAAATTAGGTGATGCTGAGGGAATTAGATTAGGAAATGAGACACTGAAAGTAGTAGATGAGTTTTGCTATGTAGGGACCAAAATAACTAATGATGGTCGAAGTAGAGAGGATATAAAATGTAGACTGGCAGTGGCGAGGAAAGCGTTTCTGAGGATGAGAAATTTGTTAACATCGAGTGTAGATTTAAGTGTCAGGAAGTCGTTTCTGTAAGTATTTGTATAAAATAAAAATGTCGTGTAACTAGGGCCTCCCGTTGGGTAGACCGTTCGCCGGGTGCAAATCTTTCGATTTGACGCCACTTCGGCAACTTGCGCGTCGATGGGGATGAAATGATAATGATTAGGACTACACAACACCCAGTCCCTGAGCGGAGAAAATCTCCGCCCCAGACGGGAATCGAACCCGGGCCCTTTGGATTGACATCCTGTCTCGCTGACCACTCAGCTAGCGGGGGCGAACAGTATTTGTACGGAGTGTAGCCATGTATGGAAGTGAAACGTGGACGATAAATAGTTTAGACAAGAAGAGAATAGAAGCTTTCGGAATGTGATGCTACAGAAGAATGCTGAAGATTAGATGGGTAGATCGCATAACTAATGAGAAGGTTGTTGTTGTTGTGGCCTTCAGTCCTGAGACAGGTTTGATGCAGCTCTCCATGCTACTCTATCCTGTGCAAGCTTCTTCATCTCCCAGTACCTACTGCAACCTACATCCTTCTGAATCTGCTTAGTGTATTCACCTCTTGGTCTACCTCTACGATTTTTACCCTCCACGCTGCCCTCCAATACTAAATTGGTGATCCCTTGATGCCTCAGAACATGTCCTACCAACCGATCCCTTCTTCTGGTCAAGTTGTGTCACAAACTTCTCTTCTCCCCAATCCTATTCAATACTTCCTCATTAATTATGTGACCTACCCATCTAAATGAGGAGGTACTGAATAGAATTGGGGAGAAGATAAATTTATGGCACAACTTGACTAGAAGAAGAGATCGGCTTTTAGGACATGTTGTGAGGCATCAAGGGATCACCAATTTAGTATTGGAGGGCAGCATGGAGGGTAAAAATCGTAGAGGGAGACCAAGCGATGAATACACTTAGCAGATACACAAGGATGTAGGTTGCGGTAGGTACTGGGAGATGAAGAAGCTTGCACAGGATAGAGTAGCATAGAGAGCTGCATCAAACCAGTCACTGGACTAAAGACTGAAGACCACAACAACAAACAACATATTAGGCAACAAATTTAATAATTTTGTTACGTGGTTTATGTTCACTGATATAAAAGAGGATGTTCCATTCATTAATTCACCCTCTTACGTATCGATTTTATTTTAATTGATTTATACTTTATAATGTAGCCTATCTTCTTCCTTAGGACTCAACCTACCACCATATCAAATTTCATCGTAACCAGTTCAGCGGTTTAGTGGTGAAACGTAACTGACAGAGTTGTGGAGGAGGAGGAGGAGGAGGAGATTAGTGTTTAACGTCCCGTCAGCAACAAGCTCATTAGACAAGGAGCACAAACTCAGATTAGGGAACGACAGGGAGGGAAGTCGACCGTGCCCTTTCACGGAAACCATTCCGGCATTTGCCTGGAGAGATTCCGGGAAATCAAGGAAAATCTAAATCATGATGGCCGGACGTGGGTGTGAGCCATCGTGCTCCTGAATGGAAGTATGGATAAACACGTTTAGGATTGTATAAGCATTGTATTCTACCTATTACCTGTGGCTGTGACCACAAATCAGTACAATGAAATGAAATGGGGGCGTGGCTTCATTGGTCAGGAGATACCCATTCAGAGTGTTCGGCTGCTTTGTGCAAGGCTTTTTATTTGTTGGCACTTTACTTGCAGATCAAAGATGAAGTAGTTGTGGTGGGGACAATACACACTCCCAGACACCATTGTATCAAACCCAACCTGCCCAGGAATCAAACCCAGGACCCTTTGATTGATGGTCAGCAGTGCCAACCACAACACCAGCTGTTGATGCAAATCAGTACTTTTGTTACGACGAATGATGGTGTGGTACTAAAATAAAATGTGGAGTTTCTAAAATTATTATATAGCTTAAACTGATGAAAAATAATACACTACTGTCCATTAAAATTGCTACATCACGAAGATGACGTGCTACAAACGCGAAATTTAACCGACAGGTAGAAGATGCTGTGGTATGCAAATGATTGGCTTTTCAGAGCATTCACACAAGGTTCGGCCCGTTGCGACACCTAAAACGTGCTGACATGAGGAAAGTTTCCAACCGATTTCTCATACACAAACAGCAGTTCACCGGCGTTGCCTGGTGAAACGTTGTTGTGATGCCTCGTGTAAGGAGGAGAAATGCGTGCCATCACGTTTACGGTTTTGATAAAGGTCGGATTGTAGCCTATCGCGATTGCGGTTTATGGTATCGAGACATCGCTGCTCGCGTTGGTCGAGATCCAATGACTGTTAGCAGAATATGGAATCGGTGCGTTCAGGAGGGTAATACGGAACGCCGTGCTGGATCCCAACGGCCTCGTATCACTAGCAATCGAGATGACAGGCATCTTATCCGCATGGCTGTAACGGATCGTGCAGCCACGTCTCGACCCCTGAGTCAACAGATGGGGACGTTTGCAAGATAACAACCATCTGCACGAACAGTTCGACGACGTTTGCAGCAGCATGGACTATCAGCTCGGAGACCATGGCTGCGGTTACCCTTGACGCTGCATCACAGACAGGAGCGCCTGCGATGGTGTACTCAACGACGAACCTGGGTGCAAGAATGGCAAAACGTCATTTTTTCGGATGAATCCAGGTTCTGTTACAGCATCACGATGGTCGCATCCGTGTTTGGCGACATCGCGGTGAACGCACATTGGAAGCGTGTATTCGTCATCGCCATACTGGCGTATCACCCGGCGTTATGGTATAGGGTGCAATTGGATTCACGTCTCGGTCACCTCTTGTTCGCATTGACGGCACTTTGAACAGTGGACGATACATTTCAGACGTGTTACGACCCGTGGCTTTACCCTTCATTCGATCCCTGCGAAACCCTACACTTCAGCAGGGTAATGCACCACCGCATGTTGCAGGTCCTGTACGGGTCTATCTGGATACAGAAAATGTTAGACTGCTGCCCTGGCCAGCACATTCTCCAGATCTCTCGCCAATTGAAAACGTCTGGTCAATGGTGGCCGAGCAACTGGCTTGTCACAATATGCCAGTCACTACTCTTGATGAACTGTGGTATCGTGTTGAAGCTGCATGGGCAGCTGTACATGTACACGCCATCCAAGCTCTCTTTGACTCAATGCCCAGGCGTATCACGGTCGTTATTACGGCCAGAGGTGGTTGTTCTGGGTACTGATTTCTCAGGATCTATGCACCCAAATTGCGTGAAAATGTAATCACATGTCAGTTCTAGTATAATATATTTGTCCAATGAATACCCGTTTATCATCTGCATTTCTTCTTGGTGTAGCAATTTTAATGGCCAGTAGTGTAATTTGTAGTTCGGTGTAGCGGGAAATTTATAATACTTGTATGTGCAATAATGTCAGCTGCCCTCACATGTCGTCAGCCTGTTGCCCGCAGCTGCTCTCGCATATAAAAATCAAACGTGCCCTCTCTAAAAGCCTCTCCCATTCTACATGTAAAGGCGTGACATCTCTCTCTTCACGTAAATGACGCCGTCATTATGAACCTTCAAGCAGCTCAGAAGCTATAACAGACACGTGATGCTCAACAATTATAATACGACAGGCTTGTGACTGCTGTTAGTATGTAAGTACGGATTAAACACGTTTAGGATTGTATAAAAATTAAATCGTATTATGTAGAATATATCAAATAATAACAGCATTTTCACATACTGACAAAGTTCAAAAGTCAAAGAGTAAACACTTTTTTCAAGAGTAATTGTTGTTCCATATTTCGCGTTATATTATTCAAATCAATTAATATTTTTACCACACACATTCCAAAGAAGCATATGTTCTTTCTCAGCAAACAAGCTACCACCATACTTAATTTGATCAAAATCTGTTTGGTAGTTTAGTCGTGAAAGCGTGACAGAGTTACTTCCACATTCATAATATTAGCATGGGTTAGTTAACCTATCAAATCTTCAGAACCTTTGTAACAATACATTTCAAAAACTTCTATTTTTTTCTTATCTGAGCTGTTAATCATCCTCGCTTCACTTCTATGCAAGGCTACATTCTAGACAAATACCATGTACCACTTACATTTTATATTCGATGTTACCAAATTTTTCGTTTTAGAAGCTTTTTTCTTGCTACTGGCTACTTCCGTCATCGTCATTTATTTTGCTTTCCAAGTAACAGAACTCATCAACTACTTTTAGTGTCTCATTTCCTAACCTCATTTCCTCAGCATCATTCCACTGCCTTTGTTTTGTTTTTTTTATGTTCGTCCTATAAAGTTTTCTGAAGACTCCCGTTCCGCTCAACTGATCTTCGGGTTTTTTGTCGTCTCTGGCAGAACCACAGTGATATCAGCATGCCTCAGAGCTTTTTTTTCTTGTCCCTGAACTGTAATTCACTATTGCCTTTGCCTTTTCAGACGTGGAGATGACTGGTGTTGCTCAAGATTCTGGTACTCTCCCCTGTCTGTAAGTTATTTCTTGCCTGTGTTTGCTCAGTTCAGAAAAATTCAATTTCTGTGTCGCAATCATTACTACAAGTCAACTTCCGCATTAAACAAGGTAAAACTGTTTGGTTTCAATCTGTAACCACTGCGACACGCAGACGATGACTGAACACAAGGCACAACGGAGGAAGAACCCACACAAAACAAAATAAAACACCGTGATCCAAACATCAGTTAACATTTGAAAATGCCTTAAGTGGCGGAATAATGTAGGCAGAAAGGTAAAAAGTGACACATATATCTGAAATGACATGCGGTTTTATTGAAACCAAAAACGAGTGTAAAAACTGGCTAACTGATGGCACTGGACAGCAATGCGTCATTGGCGCCATATGAAAACCATTTGCTATGAAGAATAAGTTGTTATGCTAATAATTGCATCCGTGTCGTATGAAGCGCCATCTGTTGGTCTTTTGTGCACTTCTTTCGTTTCAGTAAAACTGCATGCCATTTCAAGCAAGTGTGTTAATTTTTACCTCTCTGCCTACTCTCCCTACATTATTCTGTGAAGTTTTGAATTTTAAGATAATGGTCTTTTGGAACACCCTGTATTATCCAAAATAATAAAATAGCTCACAGAATAGGCAACATTTTAAAGAAACAAGGACTTCAAATAGAATACACAACAGAAAAAAACAAAACAACCTTAGAACACAGGAAATATTCACAGATAAATCAACACACTGGGCATATATAGGAACTTATAAGCAACTGCTGCCAGTCAGTACGCATCGTGAAAAGATGCAGGAACTTTAAAACAAGATTTTCAGAACACCTCAATGCCTAAACAGTAAAAGCTCCCATTGCACATTTACTGACGAGTTAATAGCGCACAGTCATGACCCTATTAAAGTAGAAACATGTTTAAAATTACTAAAATCCACCCACAGCCTGCACCGTAAACTTAAAATAGAAGAAAACTTCCGCATACAGAAGACATTAGCAAAAGAAAAACAGATTATAAACGGTTGCCCTATACAATGCCACGGCACGATACTTAACACGATGAAGGAGCTGTACAGAAAAGACGACACAGATAAACGCGAACGCACACGCACGTGCGCGGTCAGAAGGAGAGAGAAGATAAAGAAAGTTCACATTTGGCAGCAAACTGATATGAGAACAAGTAAACGTCAACAGGGTCTCGAGACAGAGAAGCAACATTAAGAACGTGTTTTGAAAAGTGAAAAAGTGCTACTTGCGAGTGAAGTTCCGCAGAGTATGTATTGTGTTTGTGCGAGCAACACATGAGAATGCAGATGAGAAAAGATGTTTCGAAACTAACCGTAAATAATCACAATGTACGGTCGCGACATACTTTTTGCATACTAAAATTGCGTTTATGGATAAAATAAGTTAACTCACCAACCGAATTCACAGTAACATTGATTAGTTGCGGTTGACAAGCTATCATTATACAGTAATCTACAGAGGGTCCTACACAGCCCTACAATGTAGAAAACTGAAGGTGATAACAACAACAGATAAAACCTGCTTTAGGCCTAATTTCCTTAGGATAATTATTGCTGAAAACATGTTCACATTTTATGTAACTGAGCAACTGACGATGGCACAAAGGTGCTGAAACCTCGACATAAAAGTTTTCTGGGTATGGTACCGCACCATAATGTAAAAACTACTGCTGCTGGAGAAAAAGCAACGTTTCGGCCACGATTGCAGCGGCCTTCTTCTGGGTCTAATGGTGCGTTCTAGCTATGCAGTATCCTTTGTATTTTGTTGTTAGTGTTCACTGCGCATGCCCTTGCGTCATAATTTTACAATGTAGTTAGTTTCATTGGTTACTTAAGGAAGAAGGAGAGGGAACTTTATTTTGATAGGTTATTGCGGTGGAGGGAGAACGTGACCTCTGTTGTCTATTGGCTCTTGTGTTACGTACCATGATTGGTGGTCACCGTCGAATGAGAAGTTTGCTGCTGTTTACCAACTGCTGGACGTCGGCCGCGCGGCGGCAGTTACTCGCCGGTAGTGCTCGTGCCTCGTGTTGATAGTGCGGTCTGTTGGGCTCTGATTGCTGGCAGCCAGGTTGGGACAAGCCTGAGTCCATCCTCCCTGTTCATGTTGTTAGGGTGTTTAAGTATTTCGATGGCCTCTCTGATTTTGCGTATCGTCGTAATTGGCTGCTTGGCCAACACACAGGTTTCGCAGAATTTTATTTTTTTTCCGCACTCGCTGGTGTTGTGCCACTGCGGATTTGTTGTGTTGCCCTAGACGAATATAACGCTCGCGTTCCCGAATGCGCGTTGCTATTGGCCTACCAGTTTCGCCGATGTATGCCTCTCCACATTCGCATTCCACCTTGTAAACGCCTGCAGTGTGTAATGCATCCATCTTGTCCTTAGTGGAGCCTAGCACGTCCTGTCTCCTGCAACCACTATACAAGACAGGCTGCACCCCAACGCGGTGAAGGTGTTTGCCTATCCGCAGTGGCAGAACACCAGCGAGACTGCGGAAAATTCAGCGAAGCCTGTGTGTTGGCCAAGCAGCCAATTATGATGAAACGCAAAATCAGAGAGGCCATCGAAATACTTAAACACCCTAACAACATGAGCAGGGAGGATGGACTCAGGCATGTCCCAACCTGGCTGCCAGCAATCAGAGCCCAGCAGACCGCACTCTCAACACGAGGCACGAGCACTACCGGCGAGTAACTGCCGCCGCGCGGCCGACGTCCAGCAGTTGGTAAACAGCAGCAAACTTCTCATTCGACGGTGACCACCAATCATGGTACATTACACAAGAGACAATAGACAACAGAGGTCACGTTCTCCCTCCACGGCCGGCCGTGGTGGCCGTGCGGTTCCAGGCGCTGCAGTCCGGAACCGCGTGACCGCTACGGTCGCAGGTTCGAATCCTGCCTCGGGCATGGAAGTGCGTGATGTCCTTAGGTTAGTTAGGTTTAAGTACTTCAAAGTTCTAGGGGACTGATGACCTAAGATGTTAAGTCCCATAGTGCTCAGAGCCATTTGAACCATTTCTCCCTCCACTGCAATAACCTATCAAAATAAAGTTCCCTCTCCTTCTTCCTTAAGTAACCAATGAAACTAACTACATTGTAAAATTATGACGCAATGGCATGCGCAGCGACCACTAACAACAAAATACAAAGGACACTCTGATCTCGGCGGAGGTTCGAGTCCTCCCTCGGGCATGGGTGTGTGTGTTTGTCCTTAGGATAATTTAGGTTAAGTATTGTGTAAGCTTAGGGACTGATGACCTTAGCAGTTAAGTCCCATAAGATTTCACACACATTTGAACATTTTTTTTTAACAAGGGACACTGCATAGCTAGAACGCACTATTAGACCCAGAAGAAGGCCGCTGCAGTCGTGACCGAAACGTTGGAATTTCTCCAGCAGCAGTAGTTTTTACATTATGACGCGGTACCATACCCAGAATACTTTTATGTCGACTGACTCTGGCCGCAGAAGCCTACGCAATTATAAGTGCTGAAACCTGTTTGGGTTTATAAAAAAAACAGCTAGTACTGACATCCAGCAATTTTGTCTGCTAACAAGGGTACCGCAAGACCTTCGAAATCAAATGATGAATCGCTGAAAGTGAGGGTAGACTCGTCATCTCAGCAGTGGAATCATAGACTCTGTGTGCTGATGGTCTGATAAGTGACATGCTTTGCGAGCTTTCGGACGAATTACAGAGTGATCAGAAGTCAGTAACTCATAACTGTGTCAATGGAAGTGGAAGGGTGGCTTGTGATGTGCGGCGCCCCACGTAGACGACGGTACATCGGACACACAAAGTGCTCACACTAGCGTGTACAGCGGCAGCTTTCCTTCCAAATATCTGCAAGATTTTATCTCACCAGTGGTGAATTGCACGCTCGTGGTGGCAGCTTCTTGACGTGGCTACAGTGAACGCCAGCATTATTTTCAGCGAAATGAATGTAAGAGATTAAAGGACTTTAAAGGAGTTTAGAGTTTCTCTGACTGCAAAGCACGCGAGGAATCAATGTGTTCGGAAGAAAACAAGAAGGAATAAAGCACTACACGTAGACTGTTATAAACTATAAGTTCCATGAGCTAAAAGCGTAAATTAAGCAACTCATGAAGGTGTAAATTGTGTAGGGCAATAAGACACTCTCATTGTACCAAATTAATGTGCTAGACATGATGGGCTGGACTACGCAAGAGTAAAAATAAGAACTGTTTTGCAGAGTAGCACGAAAAGTGAACTGTCAGTGGTTTACCAGTTGTTTCGCTATGATACTGCATACGAGGGTGACTCAAATGAAAACTTTAAATATTTTTTAAATATTATTTATTGTGCAGCAGTGGTACAAAGCTGTACCACTTTTCAACACAATCTCCCCCACGCTCAATGCAAGTTCTCCGGCGCTTACAAAGTGCATAAATTCCTTTAGAAAAAATTCTTTTGATAGTCCACGCAACAACTCATGCAGCGCGTGGCATACCTCTTCATCAGAACGGAACTTCTTTCCTCCCATTGCGTCTTTGAGTGGTCCAAACATATGGAAATCACTTGGGGCAAGGTCTGGTGAGTATGGTGGATGAGGAAGACACTCAAAATGCAGGTCTGTGATTGTTGGAACTGTTGTACGGGCAGTGTGGGACCTTGCATTGTCATGTTGCAAAAGGACACCTGCTGACAGCAATCCACGTCGCTTTGATTTGATTGCAGGCCGCAGATGATTTTGTTTAGGAGATCAGTGTATGATGCACTGGTGACAGTGGTCCCTCTAGGCATGTAATGCTCCAAAATGACGCCTTTTTCGTCCCAAAAGAGAGTCAGCATAACCTTCCCTGCTGATGGTTCTGTTGGAAACTTCTTTGTTTTTGGGGATGAGGAATGGCGCCATTCCTTGCTCGCTCTCTTCGTTTCTGGTTGGTGGAAGTGAACCCAGGTTTCGTCTCCAGAACGATTCTTGCGATGAAGCCATCACCTTCTCGTTCAAAGCGCCGAAGAAGTTCTTCACAAGCATCAACAGGTCGTTCTCTCATTTCAGGAGTTAGCTGCCGTGGCACCCATCTTGCAGACATTTTGTGAAACTGGAGCACATCATGCACAATGTGGTGTGTTGACCCCTGACTAATCTGTAAAAATGCTGCAATGTAATTCAGTATCACTCGGCTGTTTTCCTTCACTATGGCTTCAACTGCTGCAATGTTCTGTGGAGTCACAACTCGTTGTGCCTGACCTGGACGAGGAGCATCTTCCACTGAAGTCGCACCATTTGCAAACTTCCTACTCCATTCGTAGACTTGCTGCTGTGACAAACATGCATCACCGTACTGAACCTTCATTCGTCGATGAATTTCAATAGGTTTCACACCTTCACTACGCAAAAACCGAAGAACAGAACGCTGTTCTTCCCTGGTGCAAGTCGCAAGTGGGGCGACCATCTTTAAGTATACTGCAACGGTATGTGTGCATCTGCACTATGCTGCCACCTACAGGCCATTCTGCACGCTGTTTGTAGCATGCTTACCAACTTACAGGACAACGGCGCGAAATTTCGATTTGTTATTACACATTCAAGGTTTTCATTTGACTCACCCTCGTACAATAAAAATATCGAAAAACTCATTTTTCTAAAAATATTTTAATTTATGTTAATTTTAAATGTATTTCATTATCCATATGTAAAAAATGGTTCAAATGGCTCTGAGCACTATGGGACTCAACTGCTGAGGTCATTAGTCCCCTAGAACTTAGAACTAGTTAAACCTAACTAACCTAAGGACATCACAAACATCCATGCCCGAGGCAGGATTCGAACCTGCGACCGTAGCGGTCTTGCGGTTCCAGACTGCAGCGCCTTTAACCGCACGGCCACTTCGGCCGGCTATCCATATGTAAAGAACATAATAATTCTTACATTGATTTTATTGTTATTAAACAAAGTGTTAAACTGATGAAGATCTTGAATGCGGCAAAGAATCCACTGGCTGCGCTGGTACTACACACCGACATTACATGAAAAGCGGTATAGAATATTTGCAGTGCTTCAGTTAAGCGTAAAACGTTAGAGATCGAAGTCGTGTAGATTCATCCAGAGTCTTACTCCATCACTTAGCATGATGAAGAATTTTCAGAGCCCACAGATAACGTTTTTCGAGGAAGAGCACAGTGTAATGAATTGACGGCGTCCTTGTGCTACCATATTGTATTGTATGTTAACCAGGGGCCTAGAAACGACGCAGTCGTCCACTTTACCACTCCACCGCCCCACACCGAACCATTCTCTCAGGGTTATTGTGCGATTCGGTCCCCGGTGGACACCACCAAGGAACGTCTCACACCAGACGAGCGTAATTCCTATGTTTGTGTGGTAGAGTAATGGTGGCGTACGCGTGCGTGGAGAACTTGTTTGCGCAGCAATCGCCGACATAGTGCAGCTGAGGCGTAATAAGGGAAACCAGACCGCCTTCGCCGAGGCGGATGGAAAACCGCCTAAAAACCATCCACAGACTGGCCGGCTCACCGGACCTCGACACATGTCCGCCGGGGACCAGGCGCCCCTTCCCAACCAGGAAAGCCGTGCGTTAGACTGCACGGTTAAGCCGGCGGGCTGTGCTACCATAACTCCCTGTCTGGCTGGCGATGTGAGCAGCTTTCGTCTGGCAGAGCAGACGCCGGAAGGAAAAACCGCCTTCACCGAGCGAGGTGGCGCAGTGGTTAGAACACTAACCTCGCTGTCTGGTCTCCTTCCCCAAACAACCCAACCCAACCCAAAACCGCCATCAACTCGTCAGTGGCTGCTTCCCCCTGAGCAAAAAAATGGTTCAAATGGCTCTGAGCACTATGGGACTTAACATCTATGGTCATCAGTCCCCTAGAACTTAGAACTACTTAAACCTAACTAACCTAAGGACATCACACAACACCCAGTCAACACGAGGCAGAGAAACCCCCTGAGCAAACGCTGTCAGTCTGATCCTCTATACCTGTATCAGAATAACAAAGTGACTGACAGCTAGTTGTTTACGTGCCAGCTACGTGCCAATCGAACCACGAGTTCGGTGACACCTTCTGTTCTGCGCACGTTGTCAAACGGCTCTCCTTCCTCAGTTGTTGGTTACCATTCAGCTGCGGACAACAGCTGCAGTACATAACATAATGGTTATGATTTGTTCTTAGAGGTTTCTGCTAAGCCACTAGCATGAGCTGTAGTGTGCGTCACACCTTACGTTTACCCAAACGTAAACAGTGCGGCAGGTTGCAAAAAAGTTTACAAGCATCTCCCGGTCAGCGAACACAGTACCCTGAAGATAACAACAACAAACACACCTCCGCACAAGCCGTCAAAACAAAGCGGCAGGCACGCGGTGACTTCCTTACGAGCGGCTACTGTCAAGCAATATACAACACTGGCACTGTCGCGACCCGCTGCTAGCCGGCCGCGGTGGTCGAGCGGTTCTAGGCGATTCAGTCCGGAACTGCGCGACTGCTACGGTCGCAGGTTCGAATCCTGCCTCGGTCATGGATGTGTGTGATGTCCTTAGGTTAGTAAGGTTTCAGTAGCTCTAAGTTCTAGGGGACTGATGACCTCAGATGTTAAGTCCCATAGTGCTCAAAGGCATTTGAAACATTTGACCCGCTGCTAGTCCGCCCACACAAACCAGCCTAGTGTTTCCAAAGAGTTTTGACGAATGTACGCATATGAGTAACAGCTGCCTAGTACGTATTTGGTGGACTGCGGGGCTGGATGACCACCTTACTCTCAAAGCAGAAGGAAAAGAGAAAGAATCAGGCAGTCAGACTGCTTATCGCAGCCAACAGTTCGCCAATTTAGACTTCTGATGGATGTAAAACGACGGTGAACTTAGATTTCTATCAGTCATTGGAATGGAATATTGTGTTGGCCGATGTATGTGAACCTACACTGAAGCGCCAAAGAAACTGCTGTAGGTATGCAGAGAGATGTGAACAGGCAGAATACGGTTCTGCGGTCAGCAACGTCTATATAAGACAACAAGTGTCTGGGGCAGTTGTTAGATCCGTTACCGCTGCTACAATGGCAGGTTAGCAAGATTTAAGTGAATTTGAACGTGGTATTGTAGTTGGCGCATGGGGCGGTGAAGTGCGGATTTTCCCGGATGACCATTTCAAAGTGCACCGAGAATATCAGGAATCCAGTAAAACATCAAATCTCCGATATCGTTGAGGTCGGAAAAAGATCCCGCAAGAACGGGATCAACGACGACTGAGGAGAATCGTGCGACGCGACAGAAGTGCAACCCTTCCTCAAATTGCTGCAGATTTCAATGCTGGCCCATCAACAAGTACAAAAATAGTTCAAATAGCTCTGAGCACTATGGGACTTAACTTCTGAGGTCATCACTCCCCTAGAACTTAGAACTACTTAAACCTAACTAACCTAAGGACATCACACATATCCATGCCCGTGGCAGGATTCGAACCTGCGACCGTACCGGTCGTGCGGTTCCAGACTGTAGCGCCTAGAACCACTCGGCCACTCCGGCCGGCCATCAACAAGTGTCAGTGTGCGAACCATTCAACGAAACATCGTCCATATGGGCGTTCGGAGCCGAAGGCCCACTCGTGTACCCTTTATGACTGCCTCGCCTCGCCTTCGTCTGTCAACACCGACAATGGGCTGTTGGTGACTGGAAACATGTTGCCTGGTCAGACTAGTCTCGTTTCAAATTGTATCGAGCGGACCGGCGTGTACAAGTTTGGCGACAACCTCGTGAATCCATGGACCCTGCATGTCAGCAGGGGACTGTTCAAGCTGGTGGAGGCTCTGTAATGGTGTAGGGCGTGTGCAGTTGGGGTGATACGACAGCTCTGATACGTCTAGATACGACTCTGGCAGGTCGCACGTACGTAAGCATCCTATCTGATCACCTGCATCCATTCGTGTCCATTGTGCATTCCGACGGACTTGGGCAATTCCAGCAGGACAATTCGACACCCCACACGTCCAGAGTTGCTACAGAGTTGTTACAGAATGGCTCCAGGAAAACTATTCCGAGTTTAAACAATGCCGGTGGCCACCAAATTCCCCAGACATGGACATTATTGAGCATTTCCGTGATGCCTTGCAACGTGCTATTAAGAAGAGATTTCCACTCTCTCGTACTCCCAGGGATTTATGGACAGCCCTGCAAGATTATTGATGTCAATTCCCTCCAGCCCTAATTGACATTAATCAAGTCTATGTCATGTCGTGTTGCGGCACTTCTGCGTCCTCGCGGGGGCTGTACACGGTATTAGGCAGGTGTACCAGTTTCTTTGACTCTTCAACGTATAATAAGCGCCGATTTCTTGTATCATTACGAATTGGAAATCAGCCTACGACAGTGTCACTTGCAGTCCAGCTTATCTGTCAGCGACTTGTCGATCAAAGAGCCCCCATTTCAGCGATGCCTACACCACCATAATACCAATAGCCCCGAGCCTCACCATGCAAGGACACTCAGCAGTAACCACGGTCAACGTTGTTGCAATGTGCCTGCTATACACAGCAATTATGCTATATGGCTGGGCCGTATTGCTGATGTTGTACAATGTTGTAGGTAGTTGCCAACATGTTGCCGAAGGGCAAAACATTCCGAACTCTTTGAACCTATGCAAAACGTCAGGCAAAAAAGTTGCATAGAAAGAGAGGAAGCCCCCATATGATTTGCATTTGATGGCATGAGTTTCATATTATGTCAAGACATGCCTGAAACTGGAACTGATAGTCTGTGCTGGTGAACAAAAGTGAAATACGAATAAAAATTACATTCTTATTTCAAACTTACCTTAGTGAAATCTGTCAGGCCTCCAAGCAAATCACTGCGTATTTCTGGTACCACGAGCGTTATTGATGAGTGGTTTACTTTAAAGAGATATCTTAGATTTCTGTACGAATTACCAGTAGCTAAAATCTAAAGGGCGATAGCAATCTCTCACATTTTATTGGTTTTAGTAATTGTCGGACCAATTGCTTACGACATATTCGAAACTGTGTTTCGGAAGTCTGCAAAATTATGGGAAAAGAATGTATCCAGCATCAGTTGACGAGTTAAATTTTCTGAAGCATTTGACGCAATTAAAAAGAATGCACTAATAAAGTGATGTAAAGGCAGGAGAGTTGCACTCACTTCCACTAGCTCGCATTCATCCGTTTTGTGGTAACAGTGTGGTCCCATGTAGTCATTTCCGGCTCGGAAACACATTACTGCAAACATTACCTTAGTGGTCAATAGCGGTTGGTAACGTGTCATAACTGTTGTTATGTGGCAGCTTTTCCCCTAAACTATCATGCAACATATATCGTGATATTATATGTTCATTCCCCTTGGGCAATGTTTCAATGTCTTACACTGCATCACGTCTGCAGACAGTATTCAATACTACCAGTGACTTCCCAGCTAATTGCTTCTTATCTTCCCTTCTTTTATTACAGCGAAGGTCCTGACATTTTTCTGCAGAATTGAAAGGTTCCAAGCTGGGTGGGCCAACATAAAAGTTTACATAGAAGGGCCATGAAAAGCCATAAATGTGTTCAGGACTGAAGGCTGACATCAGCGCAGGTAGTCGAAAGTGGGATTTGCTTCGCCCATCCCTGTACACCAGGTGGTACAGACGACCAACTATCTGCCAAAAAACAGATAGTTGAGACACAGCGAAGAATCCTTTTAGAAAATCTAAGCCCGGTACCGCCTTTCAGAGACAGTAGAGTATGGGGACCGCCGTGGCCTCACCAGACACATCACGGGAGAATCTTCATTTCAAATCCTTCTAACAGGCTTTCTCACTAATTTATAGAGTTTGTTTCTGTGCGGTGCACACATTCTCATTTGTGTGCTCTACACGTAAGCCTTTCAGTTTGTCAGCTTCAGAATTATACCATGGAGTGGGAGAGTTCTTCTGGCTTCCTCCTCATGCCAGAGCACTATCGATTAATTACAGCAAAGTCTGCAGGAGCAGGAGATATTTTAACCTTTTTACAAAACTGTCTCTGGATGGAAGTCACAATGTCTGCTAGTACGCATTCAATAATGAGATTCCTATTCTGGTAGAAACAGTCAAGTTTCAGAACGTTAAGATGGAGAACACTTGCCCCTAGGGGACCAGAGAGTAAAGACTTGTTGCAGGGAGGCTGATGAGATAGATCTTTCAGTGATGCAGAGGGATGTCTCTATCTTAGTAATGAGTACAGAGGCTGAGCTGGATTCAGAATCTGCTGCCGACTCCCAGCTTCATGCTGTATGAGAGTCGTAAGAATGGTTCAACGTTCCTATCGCCGTTTCAGCAACGACATGACTTTGTACTTGCGTAGTTACAGGGTTATTACAAATGATTGAAGCGATTTCACAGCTCTACAATAACTTTATTATTTGAGATATTTTCACACTGCTTTGCACACACATACAAAAACTCAAAGTTTTTTTAAGCATTCACAAATGTTCGGTATGTACCCCTTTTGTGATTCGGCAGACATCAAGCCGATAATCAAGTTCCTCCCACACTCGGCGCAGCATGTCCCCATCAATGAGTTCGAAAGCATCGTTGATGCGAGCTCGCAGTTCTGGCACGTTTCTTGGTAGAGGAGGTTTAAACACTGAATCTTTCACATAACCCCACAGAAAGAAATCGCATGGGGTTAAGTCGGGAGAGCGTGGAGGCCATGACATGAATTGCTGATCATGATCTCCACCGCGCCGAAAATTCAAAGCGTTTGACTTTGTCATCGGGTGTCAGGGCTTGTAGCAATTGTAAACGGTAAGGCTTCTGCTTTAGCCTTTTCCGTAAGATTTTCCAAACCGTCGGCTGTGGTACGTTTAGCTCCCTGCTTGCTCTATTCGTCGACTTCCGCGGGCTACGCGTGAAACTTGCCCGCACGCGTTCAACCGTTTCTTCGCTCACTGCAAGGCCGACCCGTTGATTTCCCCTTACAGAGCCATCCAGAAGCTTTAAACTGCGCATACCATCGCCGAATGGAGTTAGCAGTTGGTGGATCTTTGTTGAACTTCGTCCTGAAGTGTCGTTGCACTGTTATGACTGACTGATGTGAGTGCATTTCAAGCACGACATACGCTTTCTCGGCTCCTGTCGCCATTTTGTCTCACTGCGCTCTCGAGCGCTCTGGCGGCAGAAACCTGAAGTGCGGCGTCAGCCGAACAAAACTTTATGAGTTTTTCTACGTATCTGTAGTGTGTCGTGACCGTATGTCAATGAATGGAGCTACAGTGAATTTATGAAATCGCTTCAATCATTTGTAATAGCCCTGTATATTGTTTCACAACCAGCTAGCTGCTTCTATTATGCGCTTTGGCTACCTTCTGGTGTTTGTACTTGTTTTTCTGGGTTCTTTCTTTAATGCACTAACTATTCTTGCAGTCATTGGCAGCATGCATGAATTATTCTCATAAACATGCTTTTATCGTGCTCACGCACTTGTGCCTAGATTATGCTTCGCAATTATAATCTGTTGTCCATTTATTAAATATTCATTCTGTACAGAACAATGGAAAAACTGGTAGATGTAGACCTCGGGGAAAATCAGTGTGTTTCCAGAGAAATGTAGGAACACGCAAGGCAACATTGACTGTACGACTTATCTTCGAACATAGGTTAAGGAAAGGCGAACCTACATTTATAGCATTTGTGGACTTAGAGGAAGCTTTTGTTTGTGGACTTAGAGGAAGCTTTTGACAATATTGACTGGAATACTCTCTTCGAAATTCTGAAGGTAGCAGGGATAAAATACGAGCGAAACGCAATATACAACTTGCGCAGAAACCAGATGGCAGCTATAAGAGCCGAGGGGTGTGAAAGGAAGGCAGTGGTTGAGAAGAGAGTGAGACATGGTTGTAGCCTATCCCCGATGTTATTTCATGTGTACATTCAACAAGCAGTAAAGGCAACCAAAGAAAAATTTGGTGTAGGAATTATAGTTCAGGGAGAAGAAATAAAAGCTTTGAGGTTTTCCGATGACATTGTAATTCTGTTAGAGACAGCAAAGGACTTGGAAGAGCAGTTGAACGGAATGGGCACTGTCTTGAAAGGAGGATACAAGATGAATATCAACAAAAGCAAAACGAGGATAATGGAATGTAGTCGAATTAAATCAGGTGATGCTGAGGGAATTAGATTATTATGTGAGACACTTAAAGTAGTAAATGAGTTTTGCTATTTGGGAAGCAAGAAACTAAAGATGGTCGAAGTAGGAAGGATATAAAACGTATACTTGCAACGGCAAGAAGAGCATTTGTGAAGAAGAAAAATTTGTTAACATCGGATATATATTTAAGTGTCAGGAAGTCCTTTCTCAAAGTATTTGTATCGAGTGTAGTCACGTATGGAAGAGAAACATAGACAGTAAACAGTTTAGACAAGAAGATAATAGAAGCTTTTGAAATGTGGTGCTACAGAAGAATGCCGGAGATTAGATGGTCAGATCACGTAACTAATGAGGAAGTACCGAACAGAATTGGGGAGAAGGAAATTTTCGGTACAAGCTGACTAAAAAAACGGATCGTTTGCTAGGACATGTACTGGAACCTCAACGGATCACCAGTTTTGTACTGAGGGGTAAAAATCGTAGAGGGAGACCAAGAGATGAATACAGTAAGCAGATTCAGAGGCATATAGGTTGCAGTAATTTCTCTGAGATGAAGAGGCTTGCACAGGATAGAGTAGCTTGGAGAGCCGCATCAAACCAGTCTTTGGACTGAAGACCACAACGACAACAGTGCTCTCTTGTAGCCAAATTCACTGAAGACCACATACATTATCGGGAATCAACTTGCACTTGGCTATCGCTCACAACAGATGACTAGGTCCTACGTAGCCATACATTTAGTATACACATTGATTTACAATAAAATAATCATGAGTGCAAGAGCCAGAATTGTTACAATATGCTTTCTTAGTGTCTACTATGCACTGATAACATTACATTTATTGCTCAAGCTTTGTCGAGTGGCTCTAAAATGATTGAAAAACAGAGTGTGACACGACCACTTGGTTTTGGGCACGGAAGGCTGAGGGAGTGGTTTTCTGCGTATACAAAACTTTTTGGCGGCTCTAGTCCGATTCACGAACGATGGCAGTTTGGACAGGTCGAGGCACTGACAGGGATTTGTTTGTTGCCGGTTTCAAGCGACAGTTATGGTATGTGCGTACACGTGCTGTGTACTTGAAGAAAGCGTGTATCCTGCAAAATATGGTACTCGCTTCCTAACGTAGAATTTTTCGCTTATTACGAGCGATTATTAGCGATGACAAGTTGCAAGAAATGAGATGAAAAATCTCTAAATGATTCGCTACGATCATGTCTAATTCTCGCGTTGGCTACAGCTTTCACAGCAGGATGCACAGAGTACTATTGAATTCTCATGCTGGAGGACGACGGTTCAAACCCGCGTCCGGCCATCCTAATTAAGGTTTTCCGTGATTTCCCTAAATCTCTTCAGACAAATGCCGGGATGGTTCCTCTGAAAGGGTACGCCCGATTTCTTCCCCATTCTTCCCTAATCCGCCGAGACCGATGACCTCGCTGTTTGGTCCCTTCCCCCAAACCAACGAACCAACCAACATACTCATTGGCTGTCGGAGTACGCGATGTACATGGTGACAATTATTGGACTGTATGAAAAAGACGTAAATTAGTTACGAACTACGGCGTGCACACACTTTACTCAGCATGCAAACGTCACTACTGACCAGTAGACCCAGAAGAAGGCCGCTGCAACCATGGCTGAAACGTTGGTTTTCTCGTAATTTAATACAATATGACGCGGTACCATACCCAGAAAACTTTTATGCCGACTGACTCTGGCCGTGGAAGCCTACGCAGTTATGTAACTACAAATACACTCCTGGAAATGGAAAAAAGAACACATTGACACCGGTGTGTCAAACCCACCATACTTGCTCCGGACACTGCGAGAGGGCTGTACAAGCAATGATCACACGCACGGCACAGCGGACACACCAGGAACCGCGGTGTTGGCCGTCGAATGGCGCTAGCTGCGCAGCATTTGTGCACCGCCGCCGTCAGTGTCAGCCAGTTTTCCGTGGCATACGGAGCTCCATCGCAGTCTTTAACACTGGTAGCATGCCGCGACAGCGTGGACGTGAACCGTATGTGCAGTTGACGGACTTTGAGCGAGGGCGTATAGTGGGCATGCGGGAGGCCGGGTGTACGTACCGCCGAATTGCTCAACACGTGGGGCGTGAGGTCTCCACAGTGCATCGATGTTGTCGCCAGTGGTCGGCGGAAGGTGCACGTGCCCGTCGACCTGGGACCGGACCGCAGCGACGCACGGATGCACGCCAAGACCGTAGGATCCTACGCAGTGCCGTAGGGGACCGCACCGCCACTTCCCAGCAAATTAGGGACACTGTTGCTCCTGGGGTATCGGCGAGGACCATTCGCAACCGTCACCATGAAGCTGGGCTACGGTCCCGCACACCGTTAGGCCGTCTTCCGCTCACGCCCCAACATCGTGCAGCCCGCCTCCAGTGGTGTCGCGACAGGCGTGAATGGAGGGACGAATGGAGACATGTCGTCTTCAGCGATGAGAGTCGCTTCTGCCTTGGTGCCAATGATGGTCGTATGCGTGTTTGGCGCCGTGCAGGTGAGCGCCACAATCAGGACTGCATACGACCGAGGCACACAGGGCCAACACCCGGCATCATGGTGTGGGGAGCGATCTCCTACACTGGCCGTACACCACTGGTGATCGTCGAGGGGACACTGAATAGTGCACGGTACATCCAAACCGTCATCGAACCCATCGTTCTACCATTCCTAGACCGGCAAGGGAACTTGCTGTTCCAACAGGACAATGCACGTCCGCATGTATCCCGTGCCACCCAACGTGCTCTAGAAGGTGTAAGTCAACTACCCTGGCCAGCAAGATCTCCGGATCTGTCCCTCATTGACCATGTTTGGGACTGGATGAAGCGTCGTCTCACGCGGTCTGCACGTCCAGCACGAACGCTGGTCCAACTGAGGCGCCAGGTGGAAATGGCATGGCAAGCCGTTCCACAGGACTACATCCAGCATCTCTACGATCGTCTCCATGGGAGAATAGCAGCTTGCATTGCTGCGAAAGGTGGATATACACTGTATTAGTGCCGACATTGTGCATGCTCTGTTGCCTGTGTCTATGTGCCTGTGGTTCTGTCAGTGTGATCATGTGATGTATCTGACCCCAGGAATGTGTCAATAAAGTTTCCCCTTCCTAGGACAATGAATTCACGGTGTTCTTATTTCAATTTCCAGGAGTGTATTTAGATTTAGGTTATCACATGTTCGATAGGTCTGCCATCAGTGGTGGTGATGTGGCGCAGACGAATAGCGAAAATGTCAAAGACCCGCTGAAGTGTCGCAATATCGATGCTGTCGATGACCTCTTGAATGGCTGTTTTCAGTTCAGCTATGGTTTTGGCGTCATTGCCGTACACTTTGGCCTTAATACAGCCCGACAAAAAGGAGTCGCATGTGTTCAGATTTGGATAATATGGCGACCAATCTAGGCCCATGCCAGTGGCTTCTGGGTACCGCAGAGCCAGAATGCGGTCCCCAAAGTGCTCCTCCAGGACATCAAATCTTGTCCTGCTTCGATGGGGTGGAGCTACGTCTTGCATGAACCACATCTTGTCAAAATCAGGGTCACTTTGGATAAACGAAATCATCTTCCAAAAACTTCACGTACCATTCGGTACAGTGTCATAAAGGAATGTCGCACCGATTATTCCGTGGCTGGACATTTCACACCAGTCACCCATTGAGGGTGAAGAGACTTCTCGATCGCGAAATACGGATTCTCAGTCCCCCAAATGCGCCAATTTTGCTAAATGACGAAGCAATAATAACTGACTAACACAAACCGTTCAGAAGTTATGACGATTTCGTTTCATATAGTTCAATAATTGTCACCCTGGAGATTAGCACACACGCCACCGTTCGTAAATCCGACTGTAGAGGAGAGCCTCGCTGGACTGTCCAGAATGTGCCTCGCAGGTGCTGGACCCGCTGGACAGCAGGCGGCTGGAGGAGGTGTTCCCCGCGCCGGTGGGCTGGCTGTGGCGGCAGCTGCGGCGGCAGGACGTCAGGGTGGTGGTGGTGGTGTCTGCGGGCGCGCTGGCCCGCCAGCGGCGGCTGCTCGGGCAGCGAACCCAGGACCCCGCAGCAGCAGCCGCAGCCGCGCCGCACCCGCTCGACTACCTCTTCACGCTCGCGCTGCGTGACATGCAGGACGATTACCGGCTCGGAGGAGACTACAGGAGGGTCTACAAAGTCAGGTGGGTGCTGCCTAATTACACTAACGCATTCGATACTGCCCTCGATTACCCTCTATGTGGCAGCTGAACTACTGCTTTAACAGATTTTTCTAAAATCACTGCTTTGTACCTGTGGTTGCAATAAACGTGTATAATGTTTCATTTTACACTGAAGCGCCAAACAAACTGATAGAGGCTTGCATATTCAAATACAGAAAAATATAAATAGGCAACATAAGGTGCTGCGATCGGCTGCCGCAGTTGTTAGAATCGGGTACTGCTGCTACAATGGCACGTTATCAAGATTTAAGTGAGTTTAACGTGGTGTTATGGTCGACGCACGAGCGATGGGGCACAGCATCGCCGAGGTAGCGATTTTCCCGTACAACCATTTCACGACTGTACCGTGTATATCAGAAGTCCAGTAAAACAACAGTTTCTGACACTGCTGCGGTAGGAAAAAGATCCTGCAAGAACGGGACCAACGACGACTGAAGAGAATCGTTCAACTTGACAGAAGTACAACCCTTCCGCAAACTGCTGCAGATTTCAATGCTGGGCCATCAACAAGTGTCAGCGTGCGAACCATTCAACGAAAGATCATCGCTATGTGCTTTTGGAGCCGAAGGACCAGTCGTGTGCCCTTGATGACTGCACGACACAAAGCTTTACACCTCGCCTGGGCCCGTCAGCATCGACATTGGACTTGATGACAGGAAACATGTTGCCGGTGGTTCGAGTCTCGTTTCAAATTGTATCGAGCGGATAGACATGTACGGGAAATCGAGACAACCTCATGAAACTATGGACCCTTCATGTCAGCAGAGGACTGTTCAAGCCCTGTAATGGTGTGGGATGTGTGCAACTGGAGTGATATGGGACGACGGACTTGGGCAATTCCAGCAGGAGAATGCGCCACCCCACACGTCCAGAAATGCTACAGAGTGGCTCCAGGAACACTCTTCTGAGTTTAAACACTTCCGCTTGCCACCAAACTCCCCAGCGTATCTGGGATGCCTTGCAATGTGTTGTTCAGAAGAGATCTCCACCCCCTTCGTACTCTTACGGATTTATAGAGAGCCCTGCAAGATTCATGATGTCAATTCCCTCTAGCACTACATTAGGCATTAGTCGAGTCCATGCCACGTCGTGTTGAGGCACTTCTGCGTGCTCACGGGGGCCCTACACGATATTAGGTAGGTGCACAGGTTTCTTTGGCTTTTCAGAGTATGTGAAAACTCTTCATTTACCTAATTTTAAAAAATCTTATTATGAAATATTAAAATTAGCAGACATAGGAAATATTTTACTGAATCACGTTTTTATTGCGATGAAAAACTCTTACACACCGTTCTTACTCGTAATTTGGCTGAGTTTCGAATGTTTTCAGGCATACAAAGAGCTACATTACAATATGGACTGCTTATTTCTTCTCGGCACGTCGTTTCCTTCTGGCTCTTATTCACATTGGAACATGCTTTGCAGACACGTGTTGGGTGTCTTTTCTTTTGTTGATACTTTTTATTGCCACATTTCTTTTACGAGTGTACATTTAGCTGTCAGAATTTCGAACGCTTTTTTTTTTTTTTTTTTTTTTTTTTTTTTTTTTTTTTTTTTTTTTTTTCCTCAGTCTGCTGACTGGTTTGATGCAGCCCGCCACGAATTCCTTTCCTGTGCTAACCTCTTCATCTCAGAGTAGCACTTGCAACCTACATCCCCAATTATTTGCGTGACGTATTCCAATCTCTGTCTTCCTCTACAGTTTTTGCCCTCTACAGCTCCCTCTAGTACCATGGAAGTCATTCCCTCATGTCTTAGCAGATGTCCTATCATCCTGTCCCTTCTCCTTATCAGTGTTTTCCACATATTCCTTTCCTCTCCGATTCTGCACAGAACCTCCTCATTCCTTACCTTATCAGTCCACCTAATTTTCAACATTCGTCTATAGCACCACATCTCAAATGCTTCGATTCTCTTCTGTTCCGGTTTTCCCACAGTCCATGTTTCACTACCATATAATGCTGTACTCCAGACGTACATCCTCAGAAATTTCTTCCTCAAATTAAGGCCGGTATTTGATATTAGTAGACTTCTCTTGGCCAGAAATGCCTTTTTTGCCATAGCGAGTCTGCTTTTGATTCCTCCTTGCTCCGTCCGTCAATGGTTATTTTACTGCCTAGGTAGCAGAATTCCTTAACTTCATTGACTTCGTGACCATCAGTCCTCATGTTAAGTTTCTCGCTGTTCTCATTTCTACTACTTCTCATTACCTTCGCCTTTCTCCGATTTAGTCTCAAACCATACTGTGTACTCATTAGACTGTTCATTCCGTTCAGCAGATCATTTAATTCTTCTTCACTTTCACTCAGGATAGCAATGTCATCAGCGAATCGTATCATTGATATCCTTTCACCTTGTATTTTAATTCCGCTCCTGAACCTTTCTTTTATTTCCCTCATTGCTTCCTCGATGTACAGATTGAAGAGTAGGGGCGAAAGGCTACAGCCTTGTCTTACACCCTTCTTAATACGAGCACTTCGTTCTTGATCGTCCACTCTTATTATTCCCTCTTGGTTGTTGTACATATTGTATATGACCCGTCTCTCCTATAGCTTACCCCTACTTTTTTCAGAATCTCGAACAGCTTGCACCATTTTATATTGTCGAACGCTTTTTCCAGGTCGAAAAATCCTATGAAAGTGTCTTGATTTTTCTTTAGCCTTGCTTCCATTATTAGCTGTAACGTCAGAATTGCCTCTCTCGTCCCTTTACTTTTCCTAAAGCCAAACTGATCGTCACCTAGTGCATTCTCAATTTTCTTTTCCATTCTTCTATACATTATTCTTGTAAGCAGCTTCGATGCATGAGCTGTTAAGCTGATTGTGCGATAATTCTCGCACTTGTTAGCTCTTGCCCTCTTCGGAATTGTGTGGATGATGCTTTTCCGAAAGTCAGATGGTATGTCGCCAGACTCATATATTCTACACACCAACGTGAATAGTCGTTTTGTTGCCACTTCCCCCAATGATTTTAGAAATTCTGATGGAATGTTATCCATCCCTTCTGCCTTATTTGACCGTAAGTCCTCCAAAGCTCTTTTAAATTCCGATTCTAATACTGGATCCCCTATCTCTTCTAAATCGACTCCTGTTTCTTCTTCTATCACATCAGACAAATCTTCACCGTCATAGAGGTTTTCAATGTATTCTTTCCACCTATCTGCTCTCTCCTCTGCATTTAACAGTGGAATTCCCGTTGCACTCTTAATGTTACCACCGTTGCTTTTAATGTCACCAAAGGTTGTTTTGACTTTCCTGTATGCTGAGTCTGTCCTTCCGACAATCATATCTTTTTCGATGTCTTCACATTTTTCCTGCAGTCATTTCGTCTTAGCTTCCCTGCACTTCCCGTTTATATTATTCCTCAGCGACTTGTATTTCTGTATTCCTGATTTTCCCGGAACATGTTTGTACTTCCTCCTTTCATCAATCAACTGAAGTATTTCTTCTGTTACCCATGGTTTCTTCGCAGCTACCTTCTTTGTACCTATGTTTTCCTTCCCAACTTCTGTGATGGCCCTTTTTAGAGATGTCCATTCCTCTTCAACTGTACTGCCTACTGCGCTATAGCGTTAGAGAACTTCGAACGTATCTCGTCATTCCTTAGTACTTCCGTATCCCACTTCTTTGCGTATTTATTCTTCCTGACTAATGTCTTGAACTTCAGCCTACTCTTCATCACTACTATATTGTGATCTGAGTCTATATCTGCTCCTGGGTACGCCTTACAGTCCAGTATCTAATTTCGGAATCTCTGCCTGACCATGATGTAATCTAATTGAAATCTTCCCGTATCTCCCGGCCTTTTCCAAGTATACCTCCTCCTCTTGTGATTCTTGAACAGGGTATTCGCTATTACTAGCTGAAACTTGTTACAGAACTCAATTACTCTTTCTCCTCCTTCATTCCTTGTCCCAAGCCCATATTCTCCTGTAACCTTTTCTTCTACTCCTTCCCCTACAACTGCATTTCAGTCGCCCATGACTATTAGATTTTCGTCCCCCTTTACATACTGCATTACCCTTTCAATATCCTCATACACTTTCTCTATCTGTTCATCTTCAGCTTGCGACGTCGGCATGTATACATAGAAATCTGGATCAATATCATAACCATAAGGTCCCCTTTCTGAGCTTGACTTGCCGATTTCTTCTTCCAGAGCATTGAAAACATCGCTATCATCGAAATTCCCAATGTCAAAACTATGTATAGCACGAACCGTGGACCAGTAAAGGTAAAAGTTGCAGACGAAAGCAGAATTAGACTCAACACAGAGCAGAATCATACAACGCGCTTTTGTATAGTACAGATACTTAAAGAATTCGAAAACTACGGGGAAGTACAGTGCAGAGACACTTCCTTGCACAATCTACATGGCAACCGAAAGATGGCAAGATGCGCAACGTTAGCTACAAATTTTTACCCACAGAACGAACAAGACTCGGGGTACAGTTGTCTGACTAACTGCTGCTGCCCGAGTACTACTCGGGCTCCGTCCACAGAGTATTAAGCAGTTAGGCGTGGTACCAGCCAAAGTTGTACAAGGATATCACTTCGAAACAATGAAATTGTTGATGGTATCTATCGAACTGTATGTTTGGCAGTCTTGAGCAATTCCAAGATGGCTGATTACCATTGTAACGGAACAGGAACAGAGGGTCCTGTGGGGGTGGGTTTTCTTCCTCTTTTCCTTAACTCTTTTTGTTTTCTTTCATTTCTACATTTTTCTCTTGATAAGGTTGTATAATTTCACTGTTCAGTATTATTTATTTAATGTCATACTAAAAGACACATAGGATAACTAGAATGTAACAATATAAGCAAAACGATAAAAACTTCAAAGAACGGAAGTTCAGAGAAATCTAATAAAAGTAGCACAAGCGTGAATACAAAAAACAACGTGCATGGTGGAAGGGAAAGTAAAGGTGTCGGAGAAGTTCGAGGTGTCGAGTGAGGTGTGGCAAGGAGGCTGCCTCTCCTACATCTGTCCAATCTGGTTCTGGAAAGAACACTGACAAAGGTAACAAGCCTGAAGACAGGGGTACAGCTGGGTAGAAGGATCAGCACCGTAGTCTATGCGGATGATGCGGTGTTAGTAGCACAGAATGAGAATGATCTGGTTCAGATGGTGAAAGTGTTGATGGAAGATCTAATGAGAGCTGGCATAAAGATTAATGTGGATAAGGCCAAATACCTCGTAGTGAGCAGAGAGAATGATGACAGATCTTTATATACCAGGATGACAAAAGTCACAGGACACCTCTTAATACAGGGTGACTCAAAAAGAATACCACAACTTTAGGAATTTAAAACTCTGCAACGACAAAAGTCAGAGCTAAGCACTATCTGTCGGCGAATTAAGGGAGCTATAAAGTTTCATTTAGTTGTACATTTGTTCGCTTGAGGCGCTGTTGACTAGGCGTCAGCGTCAGTTGATGCTAAGATGGCGACCGCTCAACAGAAAGCTTTTTGTGTTATTGAGTACGGCAGTATCTGGAGATGTTAGAGAATTGGCTGTTCCCTCAGCTCGAACAAGAAGCACAACAATTCATATTTCAGCAGGGAGGAGCGCCACCACATTGGCACTTATCTGTCCGTAACTACCTGAACGTCAACTACCCGAGGCGATGGATCGGCCGCCAGGCAGCCCGTGACAGAGCACTTCATCACTGGCCTCCAAGAAGCCCTGATCTTACCCCCTGCGATTTTTTCTTATGGGGGTATGTTAAGGATATGGTGTTTCGGCCACCTCTCCCAGCCACCATTGATGATTTGAAACGAGAAATAACAGCAGCCATCCAAACTCTTACGCCTGATATGCTACAGAGAGTGTGGAACGAGGTGGAGTATCGGGTTGATATTGCTCGTGTGTCTGGAGGGGGCCATATTGAACATCTCTGAACTTGTTTTTGAGTGAAAAAAAAACCTTTTTAAATACTCTTTGTAATGATGTATAACAGAAGGTTATATTATGCTTCTTTCATTAAATACACATTTTTAAAGTTGTGGTATTCTTTTTGAATCACCCTGTATAGTGTTGGACTTCCATTTGCATGGCTTAGTGCGGCAGCTCGATGTGACATGGACTCAACTAGTCGTCGGAAGAGCCCTGCAGAAATACTGAGCCTTTATAGCAGTCCCAAATTGCGAAAGTGTTTCTTGTACAGGATTTTATGCACGAACTGACCTCTCGATTATGTCCCATAAATGTTGGATGGGACTCATTTCGGGCTATCTGGGTCGATAAACCATTCGTTCGAATTGTCCAGAATGTTCTTCAAATTAATCGCGAACAATATTGTGGCCTGGTGACACGGCGCATTGCATTCCATAAAAATTCCATCGTTCTTTGGGAACACGAACTCCATGAATGGCTGCAAATAAGATCCAAGTAGCCGAACATAACAACTTCCATCAGAGGGCCTAGTCCAGTCTATGTAAACACAGCCCACACCATTACAGAGCTACCACCTGCTTGCATAGTGATTTGGGTCCATCGCTTCATGGGGTTTGCGTCACACTCGAACCCTTCCATCAGCTCTTAATAACTACAGTCTGGAGCCATCTGACCAGGTCATGGTTTTCCAGGCGTCTAGGGTTCAACTCATATGGTCTCGAGCCCACGACATGCGCTGCAGGCGGCGTCATGCTGTTAGTAAAAGTACGCGCGTCGGTCGTCTGCTGCCATAGCCCTTTAACGTCAGATTTTCACGCACTGTCCTAACGGAGACATTGGTCGTACGTCCGACATTGATTTCTGCTGTTACTTCATGCAGCGATATTTGTCTGTTAGTATTGGCAACTCTACGCAAACGGCCGCTGCTCTCGGTCGTTATGTGAAGGCCATCGTTCGCTGCGTTGTCCATGGTGAGAGGTAATGGCTGAAATTTGGTATTCTCGGCACGCTCTTGATACTGTGGATTTCGGAATATTGAATCCCGTAACGATTTCCGAAATGGAATATCCCATGCGTCTAGCTCCAACTACCAATCCGCATTGAAAATCTGTTAATTCTCGTCATGCAGCCGTAATCACGTCAGAAACCTTTTCACAGGAATTACTTGAGTACAAATGGCAGCTCCATCAATACACTGCGCGTTTATACCTTGTGTATACGAGATAATCGCCATCTGCGTATGTACTTATCACTATCCCATGACTTTAGTCGCCTCAGTACATATAGTTGGTAAAATATTTGAAAAGATAAGAAAGTTCAAATGTCTTGAGGCAGTAGCCAGCGAAAGGAATAATACAGACGACGAAATAATGGTAAGAATTCAAGCAGGAAACAGGTCAACATTTGTACTCGGAAAACTGTCCAAGTCCCAGCTTCTATCGAGATCCACAATTACACGGCTGTTATACTAACCTTGGACCTACACAGAGATGCAAAAGATAGGGGGGAAACTTCTGACCCTTTAGAATGCTGTTCTGAGGTAGCTTTTGGACCAATGAAGGATAGAGGTGGTTGGAGAAAAATTAAAAATCGCGAACTTACGGAGTTGTACAAATCGGTGGTGGAAGAGGACTCAGGGGCAGCACACAGAGTGGAAAACACGGCTGAGATGGATTGGCGGGATCAGAGAGGAAAACAATGCGACACATTTTTCCCAACGATGCATGACGTGGAGGAGACCTCGGCTGCAGAAGTCTGCGTTTTGGCTGTTCGGGAAACGTACGGATTCTAAAAATACCTCGACACCACTCTGTAAACGCCTAAGCAAAGAAGTCGCTGAGTGCCACTACAGGAGAATGACGCAAAATTTGATTTACATCTACATCTACATAATTACTCTGCAACTCACAGTTAAATGCCTGGCAGAAGGGTTCATCGAACCACCTTCATGCTATTTTTCTACCGTTCCACTCTTGAACAGCGCGGGGGAAAAACGAAACAAATCTTTCCGTTCGAACTCTGGTTTCTCTTAATTCACAATAGTGGTCATTTCTTCCTATGTAGGTGGGCGCCAACAACGTATTTTCGCATTCGGAGGAGAAATTTGATGATTGAAACTGCCGTAACGAAAAACGCTTTAGTATTAATGATTGCCACCTCAACTCGCGCACCATATCCGTGACACTCCTCCTCTATTTCGCGATACTACAAAACGACCTCCCTTTCTTTGAATTTTTTCTATGCTCTCCACCTGTCCTATCTAATACGAATCCCACAACGCGTAGCAAAATTCCAGAAGAGGACGGACAAGCGTAATGTAGGCAGGCTTTTTAGCAGACCTGTTGCGTTTTCTAAGCGTTTTGCCAATAAATCGCAATCTTTGGTTCGCTTTCCCCTCAACGTTATCTACGCCATCTCTACAGTTTAAGTTTTTCGTAACTGTAATACCTAAGTATTTATTAGAATTCACAGGTTATAGTTGCATGTGATTTATCGTATGACCGAAATTTGGCAGATTCCTTTTAGTATTCATGAGGATGAGTTCACACTTTTCGTTACTTAGCGTCAATTGCCACTTGTCGCACCATACGGATGTCTTGTTTAAATAATTTTTCAATTAGTTTTGATTATCTGGTTACTTTACAAGACGGTAAATGACAGCATCACCTGAAAACAGTTACATAGATCAGAAACAGCAGAGGGCCGATAACACTTGATGAATGCCAGGTATTACTTCTGTTTTACTCGATGACTTCCCGTCAATTATTATGAACGAATCAAGTCGATACGCACGCAATTTGATTAGAAATCGCTTGTGTGGAACGGAAATCTAAAAATATGGAATCAATTTGACATACCCTGACCACAGCACTCATTACTTCTTGCGAATAACAAGAACGATTTTTTCTGAGTCTGTGTTGAATATTTATCAATACATCGTTTTCTTCGACGTAATTCATAATGTACGAACACGTTACATGTTGCAAAATCCTACAGCAAATTAACGTTACTGATGTGGGTCTGTAATTCAGCGGACTGCAACTGTTTTCTTTCTTCAGTATTGGTGTAATCTGTGCAACTAGCCAGTCTATAAGTACGGGTATTTAGTCATATCTACCAGGTGGTTGTAGTTAAAGTACAGCTACTCACAGAGGTCCAGTGTGGATGTAATTATTGGATGGCAGCAACACTTGGTAGATATTCTGAAGCGTTAATGTGAAGTCGATTTACTATGAAAAAAATTAGTTCCAATTTTGGGCACCAGGTGCAAATCTGGCGCAGTGAATGCAAGATAGACGTTTGGAAATGTTTCAGTATGTAATGGATTAGGAACAGGACGTGGGTAGAAAGGGTCAAACAAGTGAAAAAGGCATAATGTTGATTTTATTATTAATCGTCACTTACCAGCTTGTTCAGTATGAATACCGCAGATGTCGACAAAATGCTGTACAGCGCCAGATTTGCAGCTAGTGGCCAAAATTGTAACTAATTTTTTTAAGTGTAAATCGGTTCTGGATTAATATACTGGCGTATCTACGAAGTTTTGCTCCCCTACTATAATTACAGCCCACACTGGATGAGCAGCTGCACTCTAATTATAACCATCCAGTCTTTCTAATTTACTCGTGTTGACAGCAGTTCTTCTGGAATATTTAAACCGTCTTCTTTGGTGAAAGAATTTCGGAAAATCGAGTTTAGTTACTCTACTTTAGTGGTACTGTCATCAGTGACATCACGTTATTATCGTGCAGTGAAGGTACAGATTGCATCTTCCCACTGATGTATTTTACATACGACCAGAACCTCTTTGGGTTTTCTACCAGATTTCGAGACAGAGTGTCGTAGTGAAAACTATTAAAAGCCTCTGGAAATGAAGTCCGCACCAAATTTCGACCTTCTGTAAATTTCGTCAGTCTTGGGGATTTTGCGTTTTTTTTAAATTTGGTATACTTTATTCGTTGTTTCTGCAACAGTTTTATAACCCAAAGAAGCAGCATGTGTGACTGTGCCTTGTACGAAATGAGCCACGGCGTTGCCGTGGAGCAAATTCAAACGCTTGGAATGTCTTCTCGCGGCTCTTCATCTTGACAGCCTGCCGTCATCTCGACACGAGATTTCGGTAGTATGCTCTCTTGCCAATGACGTTTGTCTTCAGTGCTTTCGGAGGTGATGAATCCTCATGTTTCCACTGCTTGCTTTGCTTCTTTGTCTCAGCGTCATAGTAACATACACAGCACTCGTCCATTCTGATTAGGCAGCTAAAGAAGCCATCTGGATTGGCCTGACGCAGGTGGAACATATCCGCTGCCGCCACGGTTCGGCGTGCTTGTTGAATGGGTGAGGCCACTCGCGGAACCCAGCGGTCGGGCAATGTTGGAAACCGATCCGTTTTCACATTTTCCTCTGTCGCCTTGTCCGTAGCTCGTGGTCTTGCGGTAGTTTTCTCGTTTCCCGCGCACGAGGTCCCAGGTTCGATTCCCGACGGGGTCAGGGATTTTTCCTGCTTCGAGACGACTGAGTGGTGTTGTGTCGTTTTCATCATCATGATTCATCCCCATTACGGACGGAGGATGGCAACGGGAAACCACCTCCGCTAGGACCTTGCCTAGGCGGCGGTGCGGGTCTCCCGCATCGTTCCCTACACTCCTCGGAGTATGGGACCTCGTCATCACTGTCTACGAACTCCAGGGCGTCCATTTCTCTTCTGAATCTTCACGGAGAGATGGTTTACCTCTTCGTTCTTCTTCATCTACATTGTTTGATCACCAGGATCGTTTCTACCATTAGACAAGACTAGGAGGCCGCCTAGGGCGGAAAAATTTTAGGGTCGGTAAAGGATGGAGAAGATTAATCTCAAATCAAAAAGCGAAAAAATTGAGCAATTGTGGAGAAAAAAATGAAGAGGAAAAATTAAACACCGAATTATTTACAAAGGCTTACGAAAGAGTTAACAAGCAAGTCTTTTTTTTACTTTGACGCAAGTGAAAACATTGCTTCTACCTACCTCAAAACTAAAACAGCTGTTACTCAATGCGAAATGGAAACAAACATGACGTTGATTCATCTCTGCCGAGCGCTGCAGAGGTGCGCGCATCCGCTGGCTTGCCGCCGGCCAGAGTGACCCCCTTTTTTTAAAAAAAAAAAAAAAAAAAAGCCTTGTGACATGAAAACAACTCCGAGTAATAGTGCTGCGAATTCTTCACGAGGGACCACAGACAGCCAACCGCGCGACGCTTGTTTACAGCGAGGCACGGGACAAAGTGCGCGCGGGGAGAGTTATGTTGTCCCGGTTGCCTGTTCGTCATATCATAGTTGTGAACCTCGAAGAGTGAGAGTGTCCAGTACGAACATTATAGCAGTCAATCGGAAAGAGTTGTTTTTCGTCATTAGGCTGCAGCGAACCTCGAGAATATATGTAATGATTTTTCATCGTTAATCCGTCGAATAAAATATTTTTTGTGAAAGAATATAGTGATCTTCCGTAAGTAACATATGACTTGCACTGTATGTTGTTGTAATTAGCTTTTCTGCTTATGCTGTAGTAACTAGTTATTGTTTGTTGTGTATATCTTTAAGTTGGTTCAAATGGCTCTGAGCACTATGGGACTCAACTGCTGAGGTCATTAGTCCCCTAGAACTTAGAACTACACTCCTGGAAATGGAAAAAAGAACACATTGACACCGGTGTGTCAGACCCACCATACTTGCTCCGGACACTGCGAGAGGGCTGTACAAGCAATGATCACACGCACGGCACAGTGGACATACCAGGAACCGCGGTGTTGGCCGTCGAATGGCACTAGCTGCGCAGCATTTGTGCACCGCCGCCGTCAGTGTCAGCCAGTTTGCCGTGGCATACGGAGCTCCATCGCAGTCTTTAACACTGGTAGCATGCCGCGACAGCGTGGACGTGAACCGTATGTGCAGTTGACGGACAATGAGCGAGGGCGTATAGTGGGCATGCGGGAGGCTGGGTGGACGTACCGCCGAATTGCTCAACACGTGGGGCGTGAGGTCTCCACAGTACATCGATGTTGTCGCCAGTGGTCGGCGGAAGGTGCACGTGCCCGTCGACCTGGGACCGGACCGCAGCGACGCACGGACGCACGCCAAGACCGTAGGATCCTACGCAGTGCCGTAGGGGACCGCACCGCCACTTCCCAGCAAATTAGGGACACTGTTGCTCCTGGGGTATCGGCGAGGACCATTCGCAACCGTCTCCATGAAGCTGGGCTACGGTCCCGCACACCGTTAGGCCGTCTTCCGCTCACGCCCCAACATCGTGCAGCCCGCCTCCAGTGGTGTCGCGACAGGCGTGAATGGAGGGACGAATGGAGACGTGTCGTCTTCAGCGATGAGAGTCGCTTCTGCCTTGGTGCCAATGATGGTCGTATGCGTGTTTGGCGCCGTGCAGGTGAGCGCCACAATCAGGACTGCATACGACCGAGGCACACAGGGCCAACACCCGGCATCATGGTGTGGGGAGCGATCTCCTACACTGGCCGTACACCACTGGTGATCGTCGAGGGGACACTGAATAGTGCACGGTACATCCAAACCGTCATCGAACCCATCGTTCTACCATTCCTAGACCGGCAAAGGAACTTGCTGTTCCAACAGGACAATGCACGTCAGCATGTATCCCGTGTCACCTAACGTGCTCTAGAAGGTGTAAGTCAACTACCCTGGCCAGAAAGATCTCCGGATCTGTCCCCCATTGAACATGTTTGGGACTGGATGAAGCGTCGTCTCACGCGGTCTGCACGTCCAGCACGAACGCTGGTGCAACTGAGGCGCCAGGTGGAAATGACATGGCAAGCCGTTCCACAGGACTACATCCAGCATCTCTACGATCGTCTCCATGGGAGAATAGCAGCCTGCATTGCTGCGAAAGGTGGATATACACTGTACTAGTGCCGACATTGTGCATGCTCTGTTGCCTGTGTCTATGTGCCTGTGGTTCTGTCAGTGTGATCATGTGATGTATCTGACCCCAGGAATGTGTCAATAAAGTTTCCCCTTCCTGGGACAATGAATTCACGGTGTTCTTATTTCAATTTCCAGGAGTGTACTTAAACCTAACTAACCTAAGGACATCACAAACATCCATGCCCGACGCAGGATTCGAACCTGCGACTTAGCGGTCTTGCGGTTCCAGACTGCAGCGCCTTTAACGGCACGGCCACTTCGGCCGGCTATCTTTAAGTTGCATAATCTGAATAATGGAGGATGTACACCCTTCGACCAGCGCTGAAATACATCGTTGGGAGCCTGTCAAAGACGACGGCAAGCAGGAAGTCACCGACGCGGTGTTTTGGTATGTATAAGTGTTGCAAGACAGATGTATTATCAATGCACCATCGGAAGAAATGGCTCTGAGCACTATGGGACTTAACTTCTGAGGTCATCAGTCCCCTAGAACTTAGAACTACTTAAACCTAACTAGCCGAAGGACATCACACACATCCATGCCCGAGGCAGGATTCGAACCTGCAACCGTAGCAGTCACGCGGTTCCAAACTGAAGCGCTTAGAACCGCGCGGCCACACCGGCCGGCGCACCATCGGAAGAAGGCAGTTCTGTTTCTCGGCGTTCCAGATTGATAGGAGCGGCTATCGTCGAGCGATTTTTGGAGCTGACGAAAGAAATGACTTTTGTTGTCATAGATTATGTGTCTTTTGATACTGAAGAACTATATCATGAAGGCGAATCAGAAGGTGATTCGGTGGAAGATATCACGACTAGTGAATCGCAAAATTGTCATAACACTTTGGAAATGTCCACGTCGCAGGCAATCTGTGCTTCATCTGTTCCCTATAAGTATTACGAAACGGTTAGTAATAGATTGAACTACTGCGCTATATCCCTTGAAGTAAAAGTAAAGGCGGTAGCGCCAGCCAGGAGCCATCCAAATTGGGACCTACAAACACTGCAAAAGCATGGAGCAACAACAGCCCTGAAAAAGGAGGAGGATCTGAAATTGTGGGAAAATGACAAATACGACAAATACCAGGGGATAAATAAGTGGACATACGGCCGATCTGTCGAACCTCGTCGTCGTAACTACACTCCTGGAAATTGAAATAAGAACACCGTGAATTCATTGTCCCAGGAAGGGGAAACTTTATTGACACATTCCTGGGGTCAGATACATCACATGATCACACTGACAAAACCACAGGCACATAGACACAGGCAACAGAGCATGCACAATGTCGGCACTAGTACAGTGTATATCCACCTTTCGCAGCAATGCAGGCTGCTATTCTCCCATGGAGACGATCGTAGAGATGCTGGATGTAGTCCTGTGGAACGGCTTGCCATGCCATTTCCACCTGGCGCCTCAGTTGGACCAGCGTTCGTGCTGGACGTGCAGACTGCGTGAGACGACGCTTCATCCAGTCCCAAACATGCTCAATGGGGGACAGATCCGGAGATCTTGCTGGCCAGGGTAGTTGACTTACACCTTCTAGAGCACGTTGGGTGGCACGGGATACATGCGGACGTGCATTGTCCTGTTGGAACAGCAAGTTCCCTTGCCGGTCTAGGAATGGTAGAACGATGGGTTCGATGACGGTTTGGATGTACCGTGCACTAGTCAGTGTCCCCTCAACGATCACCAGTGGTGTACGGCCAGTGTAGGAGATCGCTCCCCACACCATGATGCCGGGTGTTGGCCCTGTGTGCCTCGGTCGTATGCAGTCCTGATTGTGGCGCTCACCTGCACGGCGCCAAACACGCATACGACCATCATTGGCACCAAGGCAGAAGCGACTCTCATCGCTGAAGACGACACTTCTCCATTCGTCCCTCCATTCACGCCTGTCGCGACACCACTGGAGGCGGGCTGCACGATGTTGGGGCGTGAGCGGAAGACGGCCTAACGGTGTGCGGGACCGTAGCCCAGCTTCATGGTGACGGTTGCGAATGGTCCTCGCCGATACCCCAGGAGCAACAGTGTCCCTAATTTGCTGGGAAGTGGCGGTGCGGTCCCCTACGGCACTGCGTAGGATCCTACGGTCTTGGCGTGCATCCGTGCGTCGCTGCGGTCCGGTCCCAGGTCGACGGGCACGTGCACCTTCCGCCGACCACTGGCGACAACATCGATGTACTGTGGAGACCTCACGCCCCACGTGTTGAGCAATTCGGCGGTACGTACACCCGGCCTCCCGCATGCCCACTATACGCCCTCGCTCAAAGTCCGTCAACTGCACATACGGTTCACGTCCACGCTGTCGCGGCATGCTACCAGTGTTAAAGACTGCGATGGAGGTCCGTATGCCACGGCAAACTGGCTGACACTGACGGCGGCGGTGCACAAATGCTGCGCAGCTAGCGCCATTCGACGGCCAACACCGCGGTTCCTGGTGTGTCCGCTGTGCCGTGCGTGTGATCATTGCTTGTACAGCCCTCTCGCAGTGTCCGGAGCAAGTATGGTGGGTCTGACACACCGGTGTCAATGTGTTCTTTTTTCCATTTCCAGGAGTGTAGAATGTAACAACGAGAATACTCCAGGAGTAGGCTGCAGGTTCAGCGCTTCAAAGTACGACTAACAAGGATTTTACGTTTGCTGCATCATTATCTTGGACAAGGAATTTTAGATCAGAATATAAAATTCGTCAACGGCACGTCAGTAAATACGTCTCCCACGAAGAGGTAGAAAATGCAGAAGATGTACAGAAAGTGGCGGCTCTTTTCAGCACGCAAATGGTGTCACTTATGATCGGTTTTAATCGTGATTACGTGATCAAAACCGATCAAACAGGATGCGAGTATTGGGTGTATATTCGACGCACGTTATCGCATAAGGGAGAAAAACGAACCCTTATCGCAGTTGGTAGTAAAAAGAAAAAAAAACACAATCGTACACGGCGCAATATGCCATCACAGCCTCTGGAAAAGTGTTTCCTAAGTTCTTCCTGTATTTACAACAAACAAATGTTGCATTTGGTTCTCGTGTTATAGAAGAGGTCAATCGCTTAATCAACTCGTTGAAAAATGTTTACATTACCTCCTCCAAATCTGGGAAATTGACAATTGCGATTTACAGAACGTTTCTTGAGAATGTTTTAAAACCATACGTTGCTGATAACAAGTTTTGTCTAATATTGGATTCCTGCGGTGGACAAAGTAATACTCTAATGTATGACACCATGTTTATAGGTGACGAGCGACAACCGACGGGCACGGTAGAAGTAATACCCCCAAACTGCACACCTGTGTGCCAGCCTTGTGATGTTTATTTCTATCGCTAGGTTAAAAACTTTATTTCGAGGCTTCAGCATTGCAGTGTGCTTCTGGAAACCCAGCGGGAATTGCACTACCGCACGGATGCAATAACTATTCACAGCATAATTCATAACCAACTTTCAGCACCGATTTTTCAGGCAATGATATGGAATGCGTGGTACGCATTAAAATTAATTCCCAAAAAAGATATATTTTTAAATGTAAACCAAGTTTTTTTTCCGGTGACTCTTCGGAAGCAACAGCGTAACTGTCGAAAGATTGCATTCATTAGATGTTCTTGGTACCGTGAGTATATTTTTTTCGAATGTTCATTTGACAAGTACCATCCATCTAGCCGTTCGAAGAAGAGTGAGGACACGTAACAGTGACTGGAAGAGCCATTGTAAAGTGACCAGAGTAACATTTTAGTTCTTTACTATCCCAAGAGGTTTGAGAAATTTATTTGCCTACCTTCTTATCATTTCTTATTGATTTATTTACCTTATTAACCCTTCTATCCATATCAATTGAGATATGAAAAAATATAAACGAGAAGAATAACATCCGCTCCGTTTCCTCGAGATTCAAACCTGGATTCTCCGCTTCCCAGTCAGTTACCTTGGCCCTTGCGCTATTTTTTTTTTTCTTCGTTGATATCATTTTGTTCGTTATTGGTCGTTGCATTTGTTGGGGGCGGACGTATAACGTGCTTGTTCAAGTTCATGGTTGATCCATTAAGTCAATTGTTTCTATTACGGAGGGCAGCCAGTCCTCTGGCCGAACACACTGAGCTACCGTGCCGGCAGCTATCGACGCTTTCGGTGAAAAGCTTTTACCATGCGAGTACATAAGTGGTAGTTGTAAAAGTTTCTTTCCTCGATTTCTGGAAAAGTATGCATTTGCAGACCCCGTACCTCATGGTGAAAAACACTCTATTTACAATTATCTATCGATCAATTTTGAGTTGACTGCTGGTCATAACCTTTAGGGGCGATTTTCTCAAAAAACGGGAGGTTGTTGAGCCAAAATATCTTAAGAGTCTTTCGTTTTATGTTGTACACAAGCGACCTGTCAAGTATGAGCCGAATCGGTTGGCCGTGTCTGAGGCCTTCCCCTTGTAAGTCTTTAAGAACTGCAGCAGAACATTTCGGATGAGATTGCAGCAATTCCAACAGTCTAGCTTCCATCCCCCTTTAGCGACATGATGACCAGGGCCCAAAAGCGCCAAGAGATGAATGGTGGTCACTTTCAAGATCTACTATAGTCAAGTTAGTAATGCATTTCCTTTCCTCTGTTGTGTTTCTTTGTACCCTGGAACCCTGTTCTCCAGGCCATTATTACTTGCCATTTGTCCCACCCTGGATATCTAAGGTATAGCAAATGGCATGCACTTTAATAATACTTGTCATTTAAGAGCGTACATTTATCAATTAACAACTCATCTTGCTTTGAAATCTACAAAAAGTCATAAAGCACAACTGGAAACGTCAAGGAAAATTGTTGACTTACAGTTCGCACCCCAAACGAAGTCTGGCTGTCGCATCTTCCCTTCCATTCAGACTTACAGTTACACGTCACTACAAGAGGTCGCAGCACTCTCCAATTTAGAGAACAGCACAATCCCATTGTGCCCCGCTATCCCGTTGTGCTCGGAGTATCCCTACCTGCAAATACACAGGGTGATTTTTTCCTCCGTGTACAAACTCTAGGGACTGATCGATGAGAGGATACGAACAAAAAAGGTCTAATGAACTTATGTTCGGAAACGCATGGTTTCCATGCTACAGACCATTCATTCACTCTCATTATGTTACAGAGATTGGGGTTTAATAGGCGCTGTACCATGCAGCCACAGTTACGTTATGCATGGTTTCCTCCTAGACAGACGGTGGCACTGTTCCTCGTACGCCATGCCCTAGCGCCCTCTCCTGCCATAGTAATCGGTAATGTTGTGTCCGATTCACTTGTTTTGCTGACTCACCTTGTAGTGGATGTGGCACAGCTTTGTACACAATGGTTCTGCGTTTGAATCTAGAGCTTGCCGACATGGTGTTTACTTATGGTAACGCAAAAAAATGGTTCAAATGGCTCTGAGCACTATGGGACTTAGCATCTGAGATCATCAGTCCCCTAGAACTTGGAACTACTTAAACCTAACTAACCTACGGACATCACACACATCCATGCCCGAGGCAGGATTCGATCCTGCGACCGTAGTGGTCGCGCGGTTCTACACTGAAGCGCCTAGAACCGCTCGGCCACTGCGACCGGCTACGGTAACGCAAATGGCAACGGGCGGCGGGCAGTAAGGTTGTATCAGGAGACCTATCCCCGCCGACGACAACCGCAGCATTCAGTGTCTGCAACAGTGTTTCGCCGTTTATGTGAGACAGGGTCTTTTCAGGAAGCAGGAAATCATGAAGGACGTACACGAAATGTCCGGACACCACACTTGGAGGAAAATACGACGGTTGCGTCGTGACAGTCGTTAGCCCGCCAGTACAGGGTAAACCAGACGACAGTGTGGGACACTCTCCATAACAATAGTTACTACCCTTATCACTTACAGTATGTGCAGGGCTTACTAGCGACGGACTTTCCACGTCGAGAGCAGGTTTGTTACGGGGTTCTTCACCAGACAACCACGATTCCGGGATTTGTGTAATCCATCTTACAGATGAGACCACCTTTACGCAGAGTGGTATCTTCGACTTTCATAACAGTCATCTGTGGGATAGTATACAGAATCGCCATGGTATTGGTGACAGCGAATCATCAGCATCGGTGCAGCCGGAATGTGTGGCTCTGAATGACTGTCGACTGTATTTTGGAACCAGTCTTCTTTCCACGTCGCCTAACAGGCCGGAACTATCGGCGTCTCTTGCGGCTGACTTTGCCTCCCCTGCAGGAAGAAATGCCATTGATGATTCGAAGGCTTATGTGGCTGCTACATGATGGGGCTCCAGCCTACTTCGCCGTTAACGTATGGACCCATCTCAATCGCGTCTTCAGATGCATCTCAGTCGCGTCTTGCCTGGTCGGTGGATCAAATGAAGGGGTCCATGCAGAGCCCATTCCACGTGTGGAGACACTGGAGCAGCGTATTCATGCTGTCTTTGACACTGTTTGTATGCAGCCTGGTCATGTGAACGTGTGAGATAGACGTGCTATGGCGCGTACACACATGCCAGTTGAGACACATGGAAACAGTTTTCAGCACGTACTGTAACTCAGGCTGCATAGTACAGCGCTTATTATATGGCAGTCTCTTTAACAATATATGATGGAATAAATGGTCTCTAACATGGAAACCTTACATTTCCGGACGTTAGGTCATCAGACCTTTTTTGTTCTGTTCAAATGGCTCTGAGCACTATGGGACTTAACATCTACGGTCATCAGTCCCCTAGAACTTAGAACTACACTCCTGGAAATGGAAAAAAGAACACATTGACACCGGTGTGTCAGACCCACCATACTTGCTCCGGACACTGCGAGAGGGCTGTACAAGCAATGATCACACGCACGGCACAGCGGACACACCAGGAACCGCGGTGTTGGCCGTCGAATGGCGCTAGCTGCGCAGCATTTGTGCACCGCCGCCGTCAGTGTCAGCCAGTTTGCCGTGGCATACGGAGCTCCATCGCAGTCTTTAACACTGGTAGCATGCCGCGACAGCGTGGACGTGAACCGTATATGCAGTTGACGGACTTTGAGCGAGGGCGTACAGTGGGCATGCGGGAGGCCGGGTGGACGTACCGCCGAATTGCTCAACACGTGGGGCGTGAGGTCTCCACAGTACATCGATGTTGTCGCCAGTGGTCGGCGGAAGGTGCACGTGCCCGTCGACCTGGGACCGGGCCGCAGCGACGCACGGATGCACGCCAAGACCGTAGGATCCTACGCAGTGCCGTAGGGGACCGCACCGCCACTTCCCAGCAAATTAGGGACACTGTTGCTCCTGGGGTATCGGCGAGGACCATTCGCAACCGTCTCCATGAAGCTGGGCTACGGTCCCGCACACCGTTAGGCCGTCTTCCGCTCACGCCCCAACATCGTGCAGCCCGCCTCCAGTGGTGTCGCGACAGGAGTGAATGGAGGGACGAATGGAGACGTGTCGTCTTCAGCGATGAGAGTCGCTTCTGCCTTGGTGCCAATGATGGTCGTATGCGTGTTTGGCGCCGTGCAGGTGAGCGCCACAATCAGGACTGCATACGACCGAGGCACACAGGGCCAACACTCGGCATCATGGTGTGGGGAGCGATCTCCTACACTGGCCGTACACCACTGGTGATCGTCGAGGGGACACTGAATAGTGCACGGTACATCCAAACCGTCATCGAACCCATCGTTCTACCATTCCTAGACCGGCAAGGGAACTTGCTGTTCCAACAGGACAATGCACGTCCGCATGTATCCCGTGCCACCCAACGTGCTCTAGAAGGTGTAAGTCAACTACCCTGGCCAGCAAGATCTCCGGATCTGTCCCCCATTGAGCATGTTTGGGACTGGATGAAGCATCGTCTCACGCGGTCTGCACGTCCAGCACGAACGCTGGTCCAACTGAGGCGCCAGGTGGAAATGGCATGGCAAGCCGTTCCACAGGACTACATCCAGCATCTCTACGATCGTCTCCATGGGAGAATAGCAGCCTGCATTGCTGCGAAAGGTGGATATACACTGTACTAGTGCCGACATTGTGCATGCTCTGTTGCCTGTGTCTATGTGCCTGTGGTTCTGTCAGTGTGATCATGTGATGTATCTGACCCCAGGAATGTGTCAATAAAGTTTCCCCTTCCTGGGACAATGAATTCACGGTGTTCTTATTTCAATTTCCAGGAGTGTACTTAAACCTAACTAACCTAAGGACATCACACACATCCATGCCCGAGGCAGGATTCGAACCTGCGACCGTAGCAGTCGCGCGGCTCCGGACTGAGCGCCTAGAACCGCTAGACCACCGCGGCCTGCTTTTGTTCTGTATCCTCTCATCTATCAATCCCTAGAGTTTGTACGCAATGGAAAAAAATCACGCTATATATACAGGGTGAACTTTAATAAGACCGACAAATTGCACGAACGGATTCCTGACTGGAAATAGAGGAACAAAGCTCCTATGAAGATCTGTCTGTAAATGTATCGTTGCCATGGTAAATGGCGCAAACGAATGAAATTTCCCGTGACCACGTGCCGTGTGTTCCTTGTGTGTTACATGCTTCGTGATTGATGGAACATACTGTAAGCAGCAGAATTGTCCAATATTCATGTCAGCAACAGGCCGAGATGGTGTTTGTGCAAGGCCAAGCAGATGAAACGGTCTAGAGACACCACCGCTATACCAAAACAGGTACCCTCACAGGCACCACATCACACAATATTTCGAGCCCTTTTTGGGCGTTTGTGTAATCATGATTCCTTCCAGACAGGCGAACTTGGGAGGTGGCGGACTGTGCATCGACCAGATTTGGAGGACCGGGTTCTACAGAACATTGAGACAACCCTAGTACAAGCTCCAGGCAAGTGGCTCACCAACCTGGTGTAAGCAAAAGTAGGATTTATGTATCCTGTATGACAACCGCTACTATCCCTATCACCTGCGACGAGTGCAAGGGTTAGCAGCAGCGGATTTCCCTCTAAGGGGAGGATTTTGTCTACGGCTTTTATACCAGACCAACGCAATCACGGGATTTATGTCATCAGCCCTCTTTACCTGTGAAGCAACCTTCACCAGAACCGCATCGTTAATCTGCATGCCGGCCGGGGTGTCCGAGCGGTTCTAGGCGCTACAGTCTGGAACCGCGCGACCGCTACGGTCGCAGGTTCGAATCCTGCCTCGGGCATGGATGTGTGTGATGTCCTTAGGTTAGTTAGGTTTAAGTAGTTCTAAGTTCTAGGGGACTGATGACCTCAGAAGTTAAGTCCCATAGTGCTCAGAGCCATTTGAACCATTTGAACAGTCTGCATAATCGTCATCCGTGGGCTGCAGACATGGCACGTGGTCAGAGGAATTTTCATTCGTCAGTGCCATCTATGGTGGCAACGATGCATTTCCGGACACAAGTTCATAGGACCTTTTGAGTATAACAACTTCAACAACCAACAGATCCCCGACAGACAGTTTGCTGGATTCAACATCAGCGCGATGTTGCCGTAAATGGAGACATTAAATTCTCCTTGGAAAAACAAATTGTTAGCACTCTCAGTGTCCAGACCACGGACGTCCGTAGAAATTTATCCAGGGGGGTGAGGGATGCACGACTCTAAAACTGTCATTTTGACATAAATGAGTTGGTCAGTTCTGATATGTCATGATAGAATAACTAAATTTGATATGTGATACAAGGACTTACTATAGCGCAGAGAATTTATGGCTGCGCACTGAATACTTGATACTTAAAAGTTAATCATGATTTCATGATTATCCTCAAAGAGTACAGCAATTGCTAAAGCCATAGTATTGTCTCACTCTGATCAGCCATGACACTTAATGTTACAGCCGGCTAAACTATACTTTAAGCAGAATCATGGGAATTCTCTTCTAGAAGTACACTCCTGGAAATGGAAAAAAGAACACATTGACACCGGTGTGTCAGACCCACCATACTTGCTCCGGACACTGCGAGAGGGCTGAACAAGCAATGATCACACGCACGGCACAGCGGACACACCAGGAACCGCGGTGTTGGCCGTCGAATGGCGCTAGCTGCGCAGCATTTGTGCACCGCCGCCGTCAGTGTCAGCCAGTTTGCCGTGGCATACGGAGCTCCATCGCAGTCTTTAACACTGGTAGCATGCCGCGACAGCGTGGACGTGAACCGTATGTGCAGTTGACGGACTTTGAGCGAGGGCGTATAGTGCGCATGCGGGAGGCCGGGTGGATGTACCGCCGAATTGCTCAACACGTGGGGCGTGAGGTCTCCACGGTACATCGATGTTGTCGCCAGTGGTCGGCGGAAGGTGCACGTGCCCGTCGACCTGGGACCGGACCGCAGCGACGCACGGATGCACGCCAAGACCGTAGGATCCTACGCAGTGCCGTAGGGGACCGCACCGCCACTTCCCTGCAAATTAGGGACACTGTTGCTCCTGGGGTATCGGCGAGGACCATTCGCAACCGTCTCCATGAAGCTGGGCTACGGTCCCACACACCGCTAGGCCGTCTTCCGCTCACGCCCCAACATCGTGCAGCCCGCCTCCAGTGGTGTCGCGACAGGCGTGAATGGAGGGACGAATGGAGACGTGTCGTCTTCAGCGATGAGAGTCGCTTCTGCCTTGGTGCCAATGATGGTCGTATGCGTGTTTGGCGCATTGCAGGTGAGCGCCACAATCAGGACTGCATACGACCGAGGCACACAGCGCCAACACCCGGCATCATGGTGTGGGGAGCGATCTCCTACACTGGCCGTACACCACTGGTGATCGTCGAGGGGACACTGAATAGTGCACGGTACATCCAAACCGTCATCGAACCCATCGTTCTACCATTCCTAGACCGGCAAGGGAACTTGCTGTTCCAACAGGACAATGCACGTCCGCATGTATCCCGTGCCACCCGACGTGCTATAGAAGGTGTACGTCAACTTCCCTGGCCAGCAAGATCTCCGGATGTGTCCCCCATTGAGCATGTTTGGGACTGCGGTCTTCACGTCCAGCACGAACGCTGGTCCAACTGAGGCGCCAGGTGGAAATGGCATGGCAAGCCGTTCCACAGGACTACATCCAGCATCTCTACGATCGTCTCCATGGGAGAACAGCAGCCTGCATTGCTGCGAAAGGTGGATATACACTGTACTAGTGCCGACATTGTGCATGCTCTGTTGCCTGTGTCTATGTGCCTGTGGTTCTGTCAGTGTAATCATGTGATGTATCTGACCCCAGGAATGTGTCAATAAAGTTTCCCCTTCCTGGGACAATGAATTCACGGTGTTCTTATTTCAATTTCCAGGAGTGTATATTAGAACTTTATGATGCAAAAGCTCTAAACTCTGTACTCCAGATTCCAGCGAGGGATTGGGGGTGGGGGTAGGGGTTGCCAGTGCAGTCTTTGTCCCTCCCCTCTTGTAGCTGACTATGGTCAAGACATTTTCTCATTGTATCAAAGAATACCATTAGTAGCAACGGCCAATAGCTGACGTATCTCTCGACCTTTTGTATCAGTATCACTGCAAATCAAGTCAGAAACGATCCAACAGGGGGATAGTCAATAAATCTGTCTCACTCGATTCTCCACTACTGCCCTCATGTCACGTCCTTCGGCTCGTTGAACTACAGTTAACGTATAACAACTTCAACGCATATGACCTTTGCCAATAACTTCTGTCGCAGGAGCTGAAACTTTACGCAGAAAGTTATGCCTGCAACAGTGGACTGCCCCAAAAACCATGTGTAATCAGGGAAAGATTAGAATGCTCTAAACGCTACTTCTAAAATTTCTTAAAATTTTTTTGATTGTCTTCATAATACATTACCCTCAGTTTATTAATCAACTGCGGTTGCTACGCAACCATCTTCAGATCTGTAAAAGAAACAATAAACAGAAATTTGGCTCTGGGTTATCATGAATTTTACAATCTTTAAGGACATACATTATTTCAGAGCAATAAATGTTATGTAGTGCAAGCGTACCACTCGTGGAAGACGTTCTGTCTAGGCTCAATGTCTGAAAGCGTGTCTCGACACTATGTAACTAAATGGAAAACACCTATAAGGTAATATGAACAATTAACGTTTCTATTATTAAAATAGCTGTTACAGCGCAAAAATAAGAACATTCCATGCTCACTAATGAGTAAAGTTTTCAATACAGTGCTGGTTACACTAACGAGGTTACAAAGGGCAATTCTGAACCTATGGAGGCAAAAGAAAAATCACCGAGCGAGATGGCTCAGTGGTTAGCACACTGGACTCGCATTCGGGAGGACGACGGTTCAATCCCGCGTCCGGCCATCCTGATTTAGGTTTCCCGTGATTTCCCTAAATCGCTCCAGGCAAATGCCAGGATGGTTCCTCCGAAAGGGCACGGCCGACATCCTTCCCCATCCTTCGCTAATCCGATGGGACCGATGACTTCGCTGTCTGGTCTCCTCCCCCAAACAACCCCAACCCAAACGAAAAATCACCTTTCAGTAAAATTAAAACACTAAACCAGCTTAAAAATGATTATTTGTAAGGGCGTTAGCATACGAAAAAGTGTAAAATATAATAAAAACATTCAAAGTTTATTAAGAAGTGTGACATGTCCTCGTTACGAAACGTAACACGCCAGTAGTAAAAATATAAAACTTAAAAGTAGATCAAAGCATGATTGTCACCATTTGGAACCAATAGAACAGTAACGCTGTGTGTGGTTGCCGGTGCTAGCCAACATGGGCCAGTAATAACTGACAGGTGACGTGCTAAATCGCACAGTTACAATATCAAGAAAGAAGTAGAATTATTATTTACAGCACGCTAATGGCTCTGAGCACTATGGGACTTAACTTCTTTGGTCATCAGTCCCCTAGAACTTAGAACTACTTAAACCTAACTAACCTAAGGACATCACACACATCCATGCCCGAGGCAGGATTCGAACCTGCGACCGTAGCGGTCGCGCGGTTCCAGACTGTAGCGCCTAGAACCGCTCGGCCACTTCGGCCGGCTAGCACGCTAATAAACGTAAATTTTGAAAGAGCACAAGAAGACACAGGAAAAATGCGTTTGTCAATATAATTGTCAGTTTCACAGTACCTGTATCAGGATTCAGAATTTTTTGTCCGTAGGTTCAGAATTGCACTTTGTAACTTCATTGGTATAGCCAACAATGTATTGCGCTCTTGGCTCGTTAGTGAGCATGCTACGTTTTTATTTTTCGTTATTTTCATTTTTGCTGTCCAATAACTATTCAAATAATTAATGTCTTAAAAATTGTTTACGATTCACCTTACCGAGTAGGTACTTTCCATGTACTTACATAGCGCCAAGATACATTTTCATGCAATGTTGTTATAGCCTACAGTGTACGTATACACAGAACTTCTATCATTAGTGATGCGTTTTCACAACTTAATGTTTATAGCTCTAAAATAATTTATGTTCTTAAAGACTGTAAAATTCATGTTCACCCAAAGTCAGTTTTCTATTTATTGTTATTTTTACAGATCTGAAGATGGCAGTCTACCACCCGAAACTAGTAATCAGTAGTAAAGTAATGTACTATTGCGATCAAGACTATTAAAAAAAATTTAATTTTTTTTTATAAAAGTTTTAGAAGTACATTAGATCGCTTGTCTCCGCCACTTGATGATGTCATATGTTACTAAATTCTAAACACTGTTAAGCTGGATGTATGTGGAGTAGAACGTTTGGAAACCACGGGCCGACACTCCTGTAATTTGCGCCCATCTGCTTTTAACTACCTATCTATGCACCGGCACCGTTTCAAATGCCTTTCGATTTATGATAATGCGTTCGTGTATCCTAAAGCACTGGAAATTTTCGTGTAAATACTTACATCGTTACAAATGAAAGTGGCTGCACCTAGTCCTTCGCTGCGTCACAGGAACGTCTGAGGTCGATGTTCGGCCGACTAATGTGCGTAGTTTATCCGCAGAAGCACATACTTGCAAGTGAAACTGGCCAATGCCTTTGCGGCGGGTGCTCCAGAAGTTAGCAAGATCGCGCCGCGGCTGGGGAAACAAACCTTGGCTTGGATGTCGGCCAGCTTGCGACTAACGATTTACTCGAGACACGAGAGACGTTCCGCAGCTGCGATCAGGCGGCGGACCGTTAGTCATGCATCACACGTATCCAAACAAATAAATGTGATGAACTCACAGAGTGACGAAAATCTTACTACAGCGATATACACTGAAGAGCCAAAGAAACTGGCATAGGCATGCTAATTCAAATACAGAGATATGTAAACAGCCAGAATACGGCACTGCGATCGGCAATGCATATGTAAAACAACGAGTGTCTGGCGCAGTTATTAGATCAGTTACTGCTGCTACAATAGTAGGTTATCAAGATTTCAGTGAGTTTGCACGTGGTGCTATGGTCGGCGCACGAGTGATGACATACAGCATGTCTGAGGTAGAGTTGAAGTGGGGATTTTCCCATACTACCATTTCACGAGTGTACCGTGAGTGTCAGGAATCCGGTAAAACATCAAATCTCCGACATCGGTGCTGCCGGAAAAAGATCCTGCAAGAACGGGACCAACGACGGCTGAAGAGAATCGTTCAACGTGTGACAGAAGTGCAACCCTTCCGCAAATTGCTGAAGATTTCAGTGCTGGGCCATCAACAAGTGTACGAACCATACAACGAATCATCATCAAAATGGGCCTTTGCCTTTTGGAGCCAAAGGCCCACTCTTGTACCCTTGATGACCGCACAACACGAAGTTTTGCGCTTCGCCAGGGCCCGTTTAGGCCAACATTGGACTGTTGATGGCTGGAAAGTTGTTGCCTTGTCGGACGAGTCTCGTTTCAAATTGTATTGAGTGGATGGACATGTGGGGGTATGGAGACAACCTCGTGAATCCATGGACCCTGCATGTCAGCAGGGCACTGTTCAAGGTGGTGGAGGCTCTGTAATGGTGTGGGGCATGTGCAGTTGGAGTGATATGGGACCCCTGATAAGTGTAGGCACAACTCTGACAGGTGACACGTACATAAGCATTCTGTCTGATCACCTGCCTCCATTCACGTGCCTCGTGCATTCATGCAGACTTGGGAAATTCCAGCTGGGCAATGCGACACCCCACACGTCCAGAATTGCTAGAGTGGCTCCAGGAGCGCTCTTCTGAATTTAAACACTTCCGCTGACCACCAAACTCCGGAGACATGAACATTATTGAGCATACCTGGGATGCCTTGCAACGTGCTGCTCAGAAGAGATCTCCATCCCCTTTGTACTCTTATGGATTTATGGACAGCTCTGCAGGATTCGTGGGTGTCAGTTCATTAGACATTAGTCGAGTTCATGCCACGTTGTGCTGCGGCACTTCTACGTGCTCGCCGGAGTCCTACTCGATATTGGGCAGGTGTATCAGTTTTTTTGGCTCTTCAGTGTATAAACCTGCTTTCCATAAACAAAGAAAACTCACGGCGGAATTTACTTAAACTCTGCCAATGTGGCCTAAATACACTGTTCTGAAAAACTTATCTGCTAGATAGATAGTGGAACATAACATATTAACTACTCAGTGCAAATGAATCAAAGACCAGGAGCATGTTGCCGTATGACTCCCAATCGTGCACAGAAATCCGGACGTCACACGGCGTGAGGTCACCGTGGCTATAGCGCCAAATGGGGCTTGCTCTGCAACACGAGGCAGTTGAAGAAACAGCAAAAGACAGTACGCGTCAATCAGCAATCAGTTATTGTGCAGTGTGGAGGGGTTCTTCATTACAATACAGAGGGGTCCAAAAAAATATACTTGCTGTTCAAAAGTCCATAACTGGCAAAGTAATTGACGGAGTTGTCTCATCTTTGGTAGTGTAATAGTTCCGGCAATCGCCACGCGAGCGTTGTGTTGCGTTGTTTTGTTTTGTCAGATGACAGTCGCCGGATAGTGTTTTGTTCTCAGTTGCACCTAGTTATTCGAATAAACATGGCTGGCGCAAGGCTTACATTCGATAAAGGAAGTCAGTTTTATAGTGGTATTTTAAGTACGAAAACATTAATGAGGTTCAACGGCAATAGCGAAATGAGTATCAAACAGAGCCACCGACACGTTTAACGATTCGTCGCATTCGAGACAAATTTGAAGCCGAATGCTTTGTTAAAGATGTACACAAACAATGATCTGGACGACCTGTAACAGTAACAAGTCCAGCTGACTCCCGTCGTGTGTTACAACAATTCACTCGCTCACCACAGAAGTCTGTGAAACTGGAGTGAGTCGCTCAAGTGTTCGGCGAATTTTGAAGACAGCAAAGTGGAAGTACTACATCCCACGATTGCTACACGCAATGAACGAGGACGACCCAGGTCGTAGAATGGAGTACTGCGAGTAGTTTACTAACATGGTGCGCAACGATGAAGAGTTTGCAGAGATGATTGAGTGGTCTGATGAGGCACAGTTCAAACTCAATGGTACAGTAAATCGCCACAATTACATCCACTGGTCCGCCGAAAATCCGAACGTCCATGTAGACAAAGCCGTGAGTTTGTCAGGAGTAAATGTGTGGTGTGGGTTGTCTTACCAGGGCTTGATTGGCCCATTTTTCTTTGACTGCACAGCTACCGGTGAGGTGTACCTTCAGAAGCTTCAGATATCCATTTTATCTCCCATCCGAGACTTTTATGGAGACGGAAGAGTTTACTTTCAACAAGATGGTGCCCCAGCCCACTACCAAAATCGTGTTAGGGCGTATCTCGACGAAAATTTACCAGGAAAATGGATAGGCCACAGAGATTCTGTGGAGTATCCACCACGTTCACCAGACCTAACTCCTCTGGACTTTTACCTATGGGGAACACTAAAGGACGTCGTTTATCGACGAAAACCACGCACATTGGATGAATTTCGAGACTCCATCGTACATTCATGTGCAAATATCCAACTGGACACGTTGCAGTCAGTAGTTCGTGCTGCAGTTCGGCGGCATCGTTTGTGTGTGGATGTTAATGGTGACCATTTCGAACACCTACAGTGATATCTTTAAGTTGGACTTTAAGCTACACTTTCACCAAAAATGAGACAACTCCGTCAGTTAGCTTGCAAGTTATGGACTTTTAAACAGTGGCTACATTTTTTTGGACCCTTCTGTATAGCCCACGGACAACACTTGGAGGACTTCCCATAGAGAAGAATCTTCAGGAAACCGGACAGGTGTAGCCCAGGAATTTGGTATTGCTCACAGCATTGTTTCAAGTACATAGAGAACGTTTCGAACCACAGGCACTGCTACCCGAAGGAGAGGAAGTGGTCTACCACGGTCAACTACAGCACCTGATGATCTAAACATTGTGCAACAGGCAAGTAGAGACTCACGTCAAACAGCGGGTGCAATTATAAGCACATTTGACAGGATTGTAAGGCACTCTAACTCACGCTCCACAGCGGCACGGTGATTGAATGGGGGTGGTCTCTTTGCCCGATGACCAGTACGTTGTGTTCCGTTGACACCCGCACATCGGCAGCATCGTTTGCAATAGTGCCAAGATCAACGAGGAGTGGGGTCGCATGCTCGTCTAGGGCGAGAGCAGATTCAGTCCGAGTAGTGATTCTGGACGTATCCTCACATGGCGAGAAGTAGAAACATGTAATGCACCCAGGAAAACTGTCCAATATGTTTGTTTTGGTGATCGAGGTGTTCTGGCGTGGGGAGACAGAATGCTAAGTGGGCACCATTGCAAACAATGCCACCGATGTGCGTACTGGCCGTCGGCCAGAGAGACCACCCCCGCGCAGTCGCTGTGTCACTGTGGTACGTGAGATTCGACCATTACTTTTTTATGGATGACAGTGAGCGACCACCTCGAAGAGCGCAAATGGAGGAGCTCTTGGAACGAGAAGATATTCGACGCGTGGACTGACCTGCCTGTTGCCCCGACTTAAATCCTATCGAGCACGTGGGGGAAGCGTTGGGGAGACGTATTTCAGCACGCTCACATCAATCAGCGGCTACCCAGCAGTTGCCAACCTCGCTTGTGGTGGAACGGAACGCCCCAGTACAAGAATTCCTTATTAGTTGTGGTCAGTATTGGAGCACATTAGAGAGCATGCATTGGCATTCTTGGTGACGACATGTCATATTCAGAAACATATCCCGCCTTTTGCAAAGTCCAAGAATATAATAAATCGCAGTTAATCCAGTGTAATTGATGATGATGATGATGACGAGGTCCCGTACTCCGACGAGTGTAGGGGACGATGCAGGAGACCCGCGCCGCCGTACTAGGCAAGGTCCTAGTGGAGGTGGTTTGCCACTGCCTTCCTCCGACCGTAATGGGGATGAATGATGATGATGATGATGATGATAAAGACGACACAACAACCAGTCATCTCGAGGCAGGGTTCCCTGACCCCGCCGGGGATCGAACCCCGGACCCTGTGCTTGGGAAGCAAGAACGCTACCGCAGTATAATTATTATCTTTGAATAAAAGATTCATTTCTTTTCGTCTCATTGCATGTTTTTTTCATTTACCTCCTGCAAGGTAATGTACTGTAGCAGTTCTCTCTACATGTGGTCCAAGTTTCATTGAGTTATTTTACTTGTCAGTGACACATCATGCGAAAGTTACTTTCGTCCTTACATTTTGCACACCAGTGTATAATATGTGGCACAGTTGTGGACAAAGAGTTGGTTTGAAATCCGCAAAAAAGACTTGATTCTTTTTCAAATTAACTGCCAATGTGATATTGACCGTAGTGTGAAACCAACTGGCTCTCCTTGGCCAGAAGGGAAGAAGAGTAGGAGTTAAAGTCCCGTCAACGTTTAGATCTTGAGGGGCGGAGCACAAACTCACATTAAGAGTTAGGGAATCAGCTCTGTCATTTTCATGACATATGTAATAAACTATTTAGGAAACTACAAAGAACCGAAATGTGAATAGCTGGAGGAGGGTTTGTACTACCGCCTCTAGATTGCGAGTGCAGTCTCACACGTGGGTGGTAAAAAATATGGAAACACAAGACATTACCCTGCCTAACACGGTGTACAAAAACCGTTAGTGTTTAAAACAGTTTCCAGTCGCCTCGAATGTGTAAATACAGGTCATGTATGATTTTCAAGGGAATCTTACATCATTCTTCCTGCAAAATAGTGGCGAGTTCGGGTAACGATTACGGAGGTGGATACGGATCTCGCATCCTTCTCTCCAAAGTAGACCACAAAGGCTCAATAATAATTACATCTGTTGACTATGGTGGCCAGGTCAATTCATCCTCGTCCTCACAGAACAAGTCCTGGACGACGCAAGCTGTGTGAGCAGCGGCCCTGTCGTCTTGGAACGCTGCATCACCACTGGGATGGACTTGGTCAGTCAAAATGGTCACACACTCCTTGGCAGTAGTGCGACCTTGCAGCGTAACCAATGGAATACCACGATGTGGTTGCACAAATCATCACAGAACTACCGTACTGTTCCACTCTTGTGACGTAAAGTCGGCCAGAAGTTGGGAACAATATGAAACAAGACTCGTCTGACCAAATTACGACCTTCCATTGCTCCACAGTCCAGGTTTTGCAGCAGCGGCACCACTTTATCCTGTTATAGGCATTTTTGTCACTGATGAATGGCTTCGGAATGCCAGATTGCCTTGAAATTCCCTGCTTCTGTAGCTGCCTACAAGTTGTTTTGCCATTGGAAGGGTTCGGGAGTGCGACATTCGGTTCTGCAGTGACTTTTGCTGCAGTCGTCATCTTTTTTTTCCTCACAATCCTCTTCAATGAGCTCCGTCACGACCGCTCAGCACACACTTTCGTCCACATTCTGAGGTGGCGATGTGAATGGAATAACAAGATATCCGATATGAACAGGTAGCACACCAGTTGCGATAAAAGACAATTTTTAATGCAACTAGTGCGCTATTTCTCCACTTTTTCATTCTTCAAAAACAGTTGCTGAAACTGATGAACAATAATCTAAATAACAAGATTGGTTTTTGCGGTGGACGGAGACGTGTGAGGGGAAATGCTGATGCAATCTGCGCTTGGCGCTAGCAACAGGAACTGCAACGTTTAACTTCACCACACAATTTTGACACTACAACTGCCAGGTTGCTGGGGTTTGCAGAAATGAAAAAAAAGGGAACTCGACTTGAAGTGTTCCAGACAAATCTGACATGTGACGAAAGCGTGCAGTTACCACTGTCAGCAAAGTGGTTATCGCCAAGCGTAAACATACGTCGTTTTCCTTTCATAGGGGGATAAGAAGGCTGTTACCTTGTTGATGTACAGAATATCTAATAATAAATCAATAGTTAAATATACAGCTCTAAACTGTGCAGTGTATTTATCGTGTGCAGTCGATACTTTTATGACTGGTATGTCGATATTCTTTGCGTCTATATATTGATACGTCGGCACTATTTTTCGATATATCGAAGGCCGTCAACATTGTTCTTCTTAAATATCGATATATCGAATACCCAACATTTCAAAATATCACCAGTCCTGCTCCACGGACGCGCCGCACTCTCGACTTTGAAGAGGACGTCCTCCATAAAATAGAAGAGAATCCGACGACGGTTAGTCCAAACATTGCCATTTGCCTTAGGCTCCTGTAGAGCACACAGGACAGAGCTCTTTGTCTCCGCAGTTTTGTTCTCCACAGTGTCCGTATTGTGAAGCGGAAGAACTTGAAAGCGATCGGATCTTCAACCTTATTTTACCTCTAAACAGTACATTTCTGGACGTGAGTACCTGAGCAAACTGTGTCTTCTAAGTCACCTCTACAACCCCTAGAAGCTCGTAGTACGAACTGTGAACCACTGTGTACGAATTGGGCATTCGCAACGCCACAGGAAGACCTGCAGGAGACAATGCCTCCTATGAGGAATGTTACTTGGTTCTCAACATAAACGCACGCATACTAACGCAGATTACTCAAAAAATTATGCCCACTGCGAGCTGGAATGCCGCTGGATGGCGTTGTGTGCACGTGTAACGGGACGGAAAATATATAAACGGAGCAGAGACCAATGGGAAATTTTCTAGGGACGATAAAGGCTCCAAATCGGGGAATCCCCTGAAGCAAGCGACGTTGACAGGGAACAGTTTGTTGTGGTCCTGCGCCTGGGAACAAGCATCTCGGGAACCACTTCTTTAGTACTGCCGTGAGCACCAATGGGAAGCCAGAACTATATACTTATATCTCCGAAAGAACAGACACCATATCCATATAAGTATACAGTTCCGGCAATACCGGCCATGATCTCCTCCTTCTGTGCAGATGCACATATATTCCCCGAACTCTTACGAGACTGAGGGTGTTGAGGTGGTACACTATAAATGTAGTGCACATACAAGGTGACAATGTGGGTCTCGCGGAAGGCGTGCGCGGGATAGTCCCTGCAATCGCACTATCCTCTGTGCCCTCGGTGGCTCAGATGGTTAGAGTGTCTGCCATGTAAGCAGGAGATCCCGGGCTCGAGTCCCAGTCGGGGCACACATTTTCACCCGTCCCCGTTGATATATATCAACGCTCGTCAGCTGGTGAAGGTATTAATATAATTCTAATATATGGGAAGTGATCGAAGGACGGTGAAACCACGAGTACGCGGCATGGTGTTGGACATCCACACCTCCTCACTCATCGTGGAAGTCGGAGGCTTGCCCGATCTGCAAAGCAGGATAGGCGCCGATCTGTAGCAGATCGACGGCAGTGCACAACGGTACGATGTTGCAGTTCCTGTGTTATTCTGATTACGATGCAAAGTTCCCTTGTACTTGAAAGTCACTTGCCCGGTATCAGCAGATAAATACGATATTGCAGTGCCTGTGTTATTGTGACGACATATGGAAGTTTGTGTCCGGCCGTGGGTCGTGCACGAATAGCCAAGTGGTAAGGCGACTGCTCGCGATAAGGGGGAAAACCGGGTTCGAGTCCCGGTCCGGCACGAATTTTCATTTTCTTCATTCCATTCTACAGCTGATTGCTGCCCTTATTCGCAATTGCGAATTGATTTAGTGTACAATGCTGGTGTATGCACAAGTGTTTTGTAGCACACTGTTTAGATGGGACTCTGCAGTGGATGACACGTACGTGTTCCTATGTTGACCCAAAGACATCGTTAGTTATGACTGCAGTGGGCATGTGGCCATCGACATTGCACTCTGGATCAATGTGGACGTTGCACACCGGGACGAATGAACCACGTTTCTTGTTACACCATGTCGATGGTAATCTCCGAACACGCCGTCATCTAGGCGGAAAACTAGTTGAAACGTGCACTGTGTTAAGAACTCACACTGTTGGGGCAGTACTATGCTTGATGTCTTCGCTAACGTCGATGGTACGCTGCAGTGAGATACTTGCCAAAGTCGTGCTACAGTGGCTTGAGAAGATTGATACTGAATTGACGTTGATGTGCCGGCCGGTGTGGCCGAGCGATTCTAGGCGCTTCAGTCTGGAACCGCGCGACCGCTACGGTCGCAGGTTCGAATCCTGCCTCAGGCATGGATGTGTGTGATATCCTTAGGTTAGTTACGTTTAAGTAGTTCTAAGTTCTGGGGGGCTGATGACCTCAGCTGTTAAGTACCATAGTGCTCAGAGCCATTTGAACCTTTTTTTTTTTTTTTTTTTTTTACGTTGATGTCTTCTCCATCAGTTTAGCTTGATTCGAATCCATTGGGACGCACCTGGGACGCTATCGTGCGCCGCTTCCGCGTCCATAAATCGTGGGCCCATAGTTTAGGGGAACTGCGTGGGTTGTGCATAGCCATGTGGTGCCACATATCTTCAGAAAGCTACCAACTACTTGTCGACCCCTTGCCACGTATAATTGATACTGTAGTGCGTTCCAGAGAATCAGAGATTCATTCTGACTAGCTAAGAGGGCTCATGTTGGTTGTGACAGTCACTTGAGATTACTTTGTAAAGCGTGTATTGCCATTTTGATGTTTATTATTAACAAGGGGAGGCCGCCAATTGTGAAATTCAGATTCGATTCATACTGCGCATAACAAAAGCTCATGGCCAGAGGTGTAATGTGGCAAAGCACCAAGATGCACTTCTCAGCCGTTGTCGAGAAAATCGACAGTTAAAAGAAACCGTTGCAGTGAAATACTCTCTACTATTAACAGTTTTCCACAGCGTCGTGGCGCAGCGGTAAGCGCTTGGATTTGTAATCCGAAGGTCGCCGGATCGAATCTCGCGCCGTGTAACTTTTTTTTTAGTATTTATTTTTTGCAATTCAAATATATATATATATTTTTCCCGGAAATCAGTTGCAACAATTATGCATATAATAAGTTGTTGAAAGTCGTTTGTCGTGGAAAAACTGGCGACTTCGAACATCATTACGTTTTCCGCAAACAAAGTTATATTTCACAAATGTTATTAATTGTCTTCATAATGTTAACCACGTATAGTTAACGGAAGACGTAGAAACGATATTCCGAAACGAATAAGTATAGCGTAAGTCAAACGTTCGAATTAGAATAGAGACCCCACGAACACAAATTCGCTGTGGCAGGTATGAAATATAAACTCCGTTACTCGCTCGTTACACTTGAAGGACAGATGTTGAATGGGGCCGGCCGGAGTGGCCGTGCGGTTCTAGGCGCTACAGTCTGGAACCGAGCGACCGCTACGGTCGCAGGTTCGAATCCTGCCTCGGGCATGGATGTGTGTGATGTCCTTAGGTTAGTTAGGTTTCAGTAGTTCTAAGTTCTAGGGGACTGATGACCTCAGCTGTTAAGTCCCATAGTGCTCAGAGCCATTTTTTGTTGAATGGGCCGAAACGAGCAGCCGCATAACAGCTTTGTTGCCTGCTAACTTCGAAAGAAGGTAGATGCGGTCCCTAGCGCAACTTATAACATCGTCGAAAATCAGTGCGGACGGGAGACTTTGTTACACCCTGTTAAAAAACGGAAAAATGGAGGCGGTACAATTGGAGAGCGATCCGCCTTCACCAACATGCATAAGCAATTCATTAATAGTATATATATATATATATATATATATATATATATATATATATATATATAAATTACAAAAAACTAATAATAAGAAAAATTGCATGGTGCGAGATTCGTTACGGCGACCTTCGGATTACGAACCCGAGCGCTTACCGCTGCGCCACGACGCTGTAGAAAACTATTAATCGTAGAGAGTATTTCACCGCAACGGTTTCTTTTAACTGTCGATTTTCTCGACAACGGCTGAGAAGTGCATCTTGGTGCTTTGCCACTTACACCTCTGGCCATGAGCTTTTATCATGCGCAGTATGAATCGAATCTGAATTTCACAATTGGCGACCTCCCCTTGTAAGATGAAGCGCTTTCAGTAGGTTAGGGAACTAGTTGGTTCGGAACTAATCCCAAAACATATGCATTGAAACTATGACAGATATTTTAATAAACGGTACATGAAATCTTTGCTGGTCTTGCATCAACAAAATGTTGAAACTGAAAAAAAAGTTCTAAGAATGTAGCATATTGTAGCAGGGTTCAAACTAACAGTCGGCGCGGATGCTGTGTTACGTAATTGCAAGAGATTGTGACGTAGTTTTTTCTGAATAGTGATCATACTGAGAACAAGATTAACAGTAAAATTAAGTTTATCTTAAGTACAATTTGAGTTTGTACTACTGCTGTTATGAGTAATTTCGAACTGAAACCACTGGTGCAGACGTACTTTTGATGTAGCCTAATTTTATTAAATTTTAGGCCCATTTTTGATTGTTATTTAGTACTATTGTTTTAGTCATTACGACTTCATGGGAGTGTCGAGATGTAAGACTGTGTCTATCAAAAATGCGAAATGGCATCCAATATTAGAAATATGGGTGTTTGAAAATTGTATGTCCCAGTGGTTCAAAGTGAAGACACAATTTTTTGTAATTGTTTACTTTTTGTCATTTTCTTCTTGTATTCGTTGCTTACTGTGATAATAAAGGCTAGTTTTGTGAAAATCTTTAAAATGATATTCCAGAGTAAAACCACCTCCTTAAAATAATTAATTGTTTATTTTTTTGCCAATTTCTTCTTGTGTTCGTTACTAACTATGATAATAAAGGGCAGTTTAATGAAAAAATTTAAAATTAATATTTTGTTACATTCTTGGGACTCAAAGGGTAAAACAATCAATCTCTCAGCACTGCATACGCAAAAGGAAGGGGAAGAAGCCCCAGTAACTAGTACAGTGGGAAGTATACTATGCTATACACTTGGTAGTGGTTCACAGGATATAGGTGTTGTAATCTCAAAATTGTAACATGAGCCCTGTCCCTCCCCCACTCCCTCAACTTATCTCAGATTCTGGTTTCACTTTTCGCTGGTCACACTATTGATTAAATATTTGTTGCAATTTTTTTAGGAGGCTGGAGTTGGCCAATCTACGAACTAGCTCTTCCTCCAGTCAGCTTAATTTTTACGGCGCTTCGTGTGACACAGCCCCAAGATGAGCTCGCAGATTACGATGAGTGCCTCTGTATGTGACACAATGTAAACTACTCCAGTCTATACAAGATACACAGTCAAGGTGTTTACTAATTAGTATTAAAGTGGAAATCGCACCACCAAACCACTCTGTGCTTAACATGTACTTCATCTGATGCCTTCGGATATGCCTTGGAGCAAAGCGAATGACTCCGACGATTGCCCTACTAGTAGATGCTGCTGAACCTCCAGCTTATGTTCGGTGTGAAATTTATTTGGAGCAAGAACCAGCAACACAAAACACCGTCCAGTCACATTAATGTGACCACCTGTCAAAAGCTTGAATAACCATCTATTGCAACACTTGCAGAGTCAGTGAGGTTCTGGACAGTACCAGCAGGGATATGGACCTGTGCCAACTTCAATGCCTTGGCCAGCTGCGCTAGGTTTCTCAGTTGAGGATCTATGGCTGTGCTACCTCAGCTAAATTAACTGCCACAGTGTTCGTATCCCACACAGCCTGAATGAAAAGAGCTTGCCCAAGTTAGCGGGCGAAAGAAATCTTGATAGGCCATTGGGATCTCATGTTATTATTCTACCCAATATCAAACCATGGGAAGGCAAGGACTACGACCCTACCTGCAAGGAGCCACTGACTCGATTGAATATTGCGAAAAAGTTGGCAGAAAAAGCGATACAAATAAAAGTTTTAGACATTAACAGAAAGCGATATGTTCTGAAATTAGCACAGAACAATGTACTCTTAACCGAGGGCAGTCTCCACTAGCCGCATTCACAGTCGACATATAGAAATAGCATTCACCCCATTACAAGTCTCAACCCCAGAAAGTTCAGGATTTAATGTCAAGTCTCAAGCTCTAGCAAATGGTGGATTAACACACGGAACAAGGCAGCAAACGCTGATGTTCATGCAGAGAGGAAATCCAACATCAAAGGACATATCGGCGTCGGTACACAGAATGAGCTGGTTAACATGATTTTGCGCTCTCAGCACTTACCAGCAGCAGTTGTCGGCTTTATTTGGCTCGCAAACCAACACTTTGTTCACGAAAATAGGCGTGCGTAAAATTCTTGTGTAAGCTCTATTAAAATGCATATTTCCTCCCTTGCTCATACGCTAATTATGTTGTTCTGTATGCAGTATACATGAATAAAAACTTTAATATCTATGGACATCTAATAAGACAAAAATGGTATCTCCTTATATGAGTTCCAAAATCGAACTAACTCACATCTGGCCAATAGTGCGCTTATCTATATCTACAACTACATGGCTGCTCTGCAAATCACCCTTAAGTGCCTAGCAGAGGGTTCATCAAACAACTTCTACAATAATTCTCTATTACTCCATTCTCAAACAGCACGCAGGAAAAACGAACACCTGTATCTCTTTCTTTGTGAACTCTGATTTCTGTTATTTTAATGTGATGATCGTTTCTCCCTATGTCGGTCTGCATCAAAAGAATATTTTCGCGTTTGGAGGAGAGAGATGGTGATTGAAATTCCGTGAGAAAATCCCGCTGAACGGGAAACGGCTTTCTTTTAATGACGTCCACCACAAATCCTGTGCCATGCCCTTGTGGCGGCAGCACCGTCCAACGCACGAAGGGCTGAACTACGGCACTGCCGACACAAGTAGGGGCAGCTGTACCGTTACGCCGAATTTCGGCAACGGTGCGCGACCGCGTGGACCGAGCGAGACAAAAGGCCGGAGGATGCTAAGTTCACCGGACTAGGATACGATGTGACGTCATTATGACGTATACACGCTACATCGAAAACGATAGAAACCGTATATCGACTATTCGACTTTTGTGAACTTTCGAAAGGTTGTGACAGGGTAGCGCTGTGCTCTGTGCCGTTCGTTTAAATGTGTTTTGCGTTCCTTGCGTTTAAATCGTGTATTGTATTGTGTTTGTGTCCTGTGCGTTGTTTTTCGTTTGCTCGTGTCTAATTATGTGTTCAGCATTCGAGAGACTAATGAGAGAAAAGCTCAAAGAGTTCAGCATTGATGACGACGGGCAATTGCTTGGTTATTGTGAATCTTAAGCAGAAATTGATGTACTTCTGACCCAGCTGAAGTGCGTCGGTTATTCGTACTCGGTGAGAAGAAGCACTCAGCAGGCAAAATCTTTAGATGCGTCAAGACACTAACCTTTGGTTAAGATTACATTGAGAAATCCACTTCCCCTCGTATTTCATCTCCGGTCAACGATTTTTCTTCAACAATGCCTCATATTTTTCTTTTTAAGTCCGAAATTCAATCATTCTACACACCAGTCATTACTGGACACTAAGGTACCCGTCTCTGCGTTCCGAGTGTAAAATTACTTGGAATTATGGTTGATAAAAGACTATCTTGGGATGGACATATAAATTACTTAGCTAACAAACTTGCACAAGTTCTCTTTCAGCTATATAAATTAAGAAAAAAAAGTCAGCAGGAGTATGCTGCCACAATCTAATATGTACTGACAAGACCAATTGTATGAAACCATACAAAAATATTGATAATAAATAAATATTATTTTCGGCGTAAGCGTTCGATACAACAATCACACAATCTAATCTGGTCGGGACATAAGAAGACTTCACTTTTTACGAAACGTGTTGTCCGTGGTGTTTTCAAGGCCACGGTCAGGAATATTTCTATTAATATCCAGCTATTTTACTCTTATTTTGGCGAAATACATATACGCTGCCACACTGAGCTGTTATAAGAATCGCACGTGTCAAAACAAACCACTAGCTGACGACAGTTTAGAATCTCGAACGTTCGTAATAGTCGATAGGTGTGTTAATCGACTAAAGCGTATAACGTCATAATGACGTCACATCATATCCAGGTTGGGTGAACTTAGCATCCTTCCAAAAGGCCGCGTCACTGAATTTTCTGCTCCTGGCGCGACCGGAGGCGCCGTAACGTGCGCGAAGGAGCGAAAGACACTTTAACAGTACGGTGCACACTGCGGAACGGCGACTGCGTTTACGACCGCGCGTACGCATTTGCGGCGGAGTCACGTTGACTCGACGCACGTGGTCCGCGGCGGGAGAACTCAGAGGCGTGTGTCGCGTCGCGTCGACTAGCTCTCACCGTCCGCCTGCTTTTGTCCCCGTGCGGTCCGGTGTGCCACGCACCGTTGCCGAAATTCGGCGTAACGGTACAGCTGCCCCTACTTGTGTCGGCAGTGCCGTAGTTCAGCCCTTCGTGCGTTGGACGGTGCTGCCGCCACACCCTTCTTTGAAGTTTCTCGGTCTCCTGCATTAATTCTATCCGGTAAGGCTCCCACACCATGCAGCAGTATTCCAAAAGAGGACGGAAAAGTGTAGTGTACGCAGTCACTTTGGTAGATCTGTTGCATCTTCTAACGCAGTCTTCGGTTCGCCTTCCCCACAACATTTTTCGTGTGTTCTTTCCAATTCAAGTTGTTCGTAATTGTAATTCCTGGGTATTCAGTCGAATTTATGGCCTTTGGATTTCATTGATTTAGCATGTAACCAAAGTTTAACGGATTCTACTTAGCACTCATGTGGATGACCTCACACTTTTTGTTATTTGTGCTGGTACTGCGAACGGCTGAAAGCAAGGGGAATCTACAGCCGTAATTTTTCCCGAGGACATGCAGCTTTACTGTATGATTAAATGATGATGGCGTCCTCTTCGGTAAAATATTCCGGAGGTAAAATAGTCCCCCATTCAGATCTCCGGGCGGGGACTACTCAAGAGGACGTCGTTATCAGGAGAAAGAAAAGTGGCGTTCTACGGATCGGACTGGAATACTTTCTTTCACATTCTAAAGGTGGCAGGGGTAAAATACAGGGAGCGAAAGGCTACTTATTTACAATTTGTACAGAAACCAGATGGCAGTTATAAGAGTCGAGGGGCATGAAAGGGAAGCAGTGGTTGGGAAAGGAGTGAGACAGGGTTGTAGCCTATCCCCGATGTTATTCAATCTGTATATTGAGCAAGCAGTAAAGGAAACAAAAGGAAAATTCGGAGCAGGTATTAAAATTCATGGAGAAGAAGTAAAAATTTTGAGGTTTGCCGATGACATTGTAATTCTGTCAGAGACAGCAAAGGACTTGGAAGAGCAGTTGAACGGAATGGACAGTGTCTTGAAAGGAGGATATAAGATGAACATCAACAAAAGCAAAACGAGGATAATGGAATGTAGTCGAATTAAGTCGGGTGATGCTGAGGGAATTAGATTAGGAAATGAGACACTTAAAGTAGTAAAGGAGTTTTGCTATTTAGGGAGTAAAATAACTGATGATGGTCGAAGTAGAGAGGATATAAAATGAAGACTGGCAATGGCAAGGAAATCGTTTCTGAAGAAGAGAAATTTGTTAACATCGAGTATAGATTTAAGAGTCAGGAAGTCGCTTCTGAAAGTATTTGTATGGAATGTAGCCATGTATGGAAGTGAAACATGGACGATAACTAGTTTGGACAAGAAGAGAATAGAAGCTTTCGAAATGTGGTGCTACAGAAGAATGCTGAAGATAAGGTGGGTAGATCACATAACTAATGAGGAGGTATTGAATAGGATTGGGGAGAAGAGAAGTTTGTGGCACAACTTGACTAGAAGAAGGGATCGGTTGGTAGGACATGTTTTGAGGCATCAAGGGATCACAAATTTAGCATTGGAGGGCAGCGTGGAGGGTAAAAATCGTAGAGGGAGAGCAAGAGATGAATACACTAAGCAGATTCAGAAGGGAGATGAAGAAGCTTGCACAGGATAGAGTAGCATGGAGAGCTGCATCAAACCAGTTTCAGGACTGAAGACCACAACAACAACAACGTCAACTGTCAATTTTCGCACCATGCAGATATCTTTCCTAAATCGTTTTGCAATTTGTCTCGATCTTCTGATGAATACTAAACGATAAACGAGGGCATTATATGTAGACGGCTGCTCAGATTGTCGCCTAAATCGTTTATAAAGATAAGGAACAGCAGAGGTCCCATAACACTTCATTGAGGAATGACAGATGTTACTTCTGTTTTACTCGATGACTTCCTGTCATTTACTATAAACTGTGACCTCTCAATCACGAATTCACTCGCACAACTGAGACGATGCTCCTATGTATGCAATTTGATTAGAAGTCGCTTGTGGGAAATGATGTTAAAAGCGTTATGGAAATCTGAAAATACGGAATCAACTTCACATCCCATCTCAACAGCACTCATTACTTCAACAAATCGTTTTCTTCGCGGGAATTCATAGTGTTCGAACAGAATATCCTCCTCCATATCGACGTTAATGATATGGGCCCGTACACAGGTGTCGACTCCATGGGGCCTGAGGGACCCGATCCCCCTCAAAAATTCGTTTCAGGGGGCGGAGCCCGCCCCCCACCCCCCCCCCCCCCCAATAATTTAAGAAAATTATAAGTTATATTATGCTTTGTAAAATCACAAAATTATTTTTTTTTATTTTCCTTGTTTGACGATAGTTACCTTTTAAAATACATTCAATAAAAAGTTAAAACAAATAATTATTACGATAGTAAGCAGGTTAACTGAAAAAGAGTGGTATGAATCGTGACAGTGTTACGGTGCTGCCGGCACACTTGGAATTTTTACCGGTGCCTGAATCTGCGGGTAAAGTCTGGCGCCAGCGAGCCAGCGCTGCGGCCGGGGTGACACAAAAAGGACTGGAGCAGAAGCGCCTGGAACCCTCCACCTCGCGTCGCCTTTACGCTTCATGACATTACGACGCTGCGGCTAAATAAAGCCCACCCTGCTGTAGCAGTCATTCAGTGTGGATAGTTTCGTTCAGTGCATGCTGCAAGCATGTTAAGTGTTAAGACTTTAGTGTCTAGTGGGCTATTTTATATGACTATATTTTATTCGCTTATTTTAGTCTCATAGTGTATTGTGAATTAAGTTTGCAATGAGTAAATTTGTTACCAAAAAGGCGCGCTTGGAAGTTGATGATACTGCAAGTCAACCTCCAACAATCATTATGTCGTCAATTGTTTCGTCGTCTTCAGGCGAAAACCGTTCACACACGAAACCTGGACAATCCGGTAAGGGAAGATCATTTCAGAAGCCTTGGTTGATCAATTATACATGGCTAGAATATGAAGCATTAACCGAAAAAGTTTTTTGCAAAACATGCAAAGAGGCAGATGCTAAAAATCTATAAAAATGTTCTTCAAAAAAAGGAGACGCATTTACTTCTGTAGGGTTTTCTAATTGTAAAATGGCTTTGGAAAAATTCCATCTTCATGAAAATATGTTTACGCATAAAGAAGGTGTTCTGAAAGTAAATTCTATCACTAACCGAAGTGTGGCCTCCCAATTGAATGAACAGTCAGACAGTGATATGAAGGAAGGCCGTTAAGCTCTTGAGACAATTTTTACTACCGTGCAATTTCTATGCCGACAAGGACTAGCAATTAGAGGGCACGAAGATGTAAACGCAAATTTTTTCAATTGTTGGAACTCAAAAAGACTGACATACCTGAGTTTAAAGATTGGTTAGGGCGTTCGGGTTATAAGTAGACGTCCCACAATATTCAAAACGAAATCATTGATCTACTAGGAAAGTCTGTGTTGCGAAAGGTATTGGCTTCAGTCAAGAAGACTGAACATTTTTCTATTATGGTTGACGAAACAAGTGATTCTTCAATTCACAAACAAGTGTCATTTTGTATTCGTACTGTCAATGATTCCTTAATCATCAACGAAGACTTTATTGGCTTATACGAGACTCCCAGCACTGAATCACAAACTCTGTTCAGTATTTTAAAAGACATTCTTTTTCGTGTTGATTTGTCAATGGATAACTTAAGAGGACAGTGATATGATGGTGCCTCGAATATGAGAGGTAAGTTTAAAGGACTAAAAACGTTAATTTTGGATATTCAACCAAAAACACATTATTTGCACTGCACTCCTCACAGTTTAGACTTGGTAGTTGTAGACAGTCTCCGCCATCTTAGGTCTGTGAGGGATATTATGGCTTTAGCCCAAGGACTTAATAAACACCATAACGGAATCCAACAAAAGGATGGGACTCTTCAGAAGCACATGCTGTGAGAGCGCCAATGACCAAGCTGGTCTACGACCCCTTTGCCTGACTCAATGGACTATGCGAGCTTCTAGTATCTTGAGAATATTGAAAAACTTTGAAGAACTTCTAAAGTTTTTTGAAACATTTTCTGGAGAGGACAAAACAGTGGCAGGTTACAAACGTGCAGGATACCTTGAGTCAATGTTACAAATCAAGACTTATTTCTTTTTACGTCTTTATTGCCATGCAATGAACCCAGTAGAAGATGTCAACGAAAATTTCAACGCCCTCATCTAAGTGTTGCTGATCTGGAAAAAATATATGAGGGCTTGATTTGTATATTGAATGGAAGGCTTGATAGTTCTGAATACTTTTGGGAATTGTGCTTAAAAGAAAAACCTTCACGAAATGATGATCCTTCACTTCCTCGGAATCAAAGTATACCAAAGAAGTATGAAAACAATGAAGCCAGCTCACTGCACACTTTCAAAACCCCAAAGGAATACTGCAAAGCTATTTACATTGAAGTCTGTTAAACGGTGCAACCTTGCATTACTGAGCAGTTTGCTTCAACTGGACTCTCACAGGCCATTGCAGTTGAGCAAGAGTGCTTGCTTTTAGTAAACAGAAGTGAAACAAATTTGGAAAAATCAATTGAGTTATTCAAAAATGGTCTAGACATTGAGAGACTGCACTTACAATTGAATATGTTAGCTGATGTCGCTAATAAAAAACAACTGGTCTTAAAAAAACTTGTGTGATGTAAGAAAGTACATTACACAAGAGCCTGTAGTTGGAGAAATGTTATGTTAAGCAGTGAAGTGCATTAAGCTTCTCCAAGCAGTTCCAATCATGGCAGCAACAGCAGAACAGTCATTTAGAGTCCTTAGACGTCTGAAGTCATATCTCCGATCAACAATGGGATAGAAGCGATTGAACAATTTAGCTGTTCTTCATGCCCACTGAGATGTTTTAGATGAATTGGATATCCGACCAGTCATCAATGACTTCATATTCAGTAACCCAGTCAGACGGTCGACATTTACACCTTTCTAAGGACACTCTAGCCCAAATAATGGCATTTAGAACAACATTAAAAATCTTTACAAAATAGAGAATTAAATACATACATAATGTGAAATTTTCAGTTTCGAAATATTAGTACTAGTTTAGTACTATATTCCTATATTATTATAGTACTGTATTAGTTATTTTCAAATACTTAAATAAGTTTAGGGTGTAAGACCTAATTAAAACCTGCTATTTACATACTTTTTGACTGAAAGTATTAGGCATACTGTATTGACTTTATTAACTGTATTAAAGCATTAACTTTGAGATATTGTTTTTATTTAACGAACCCTGAGCCTTATTCAAAGTAAGCTTAAATTAGCTATTTCACTTATTAATCAAAGTGCTATTACTGTGCAACAGCAATATTTTATGTTTTATTCTTTTAATGATAGTTGAGGATTTATTTAAGTATAATTTCAGCCTTTTCAGAGCTATATATTCACTGCTCTGTAATGGCCTATAAGAATGATTATTACAGTAAATTAAATTAGCTTTTTACAAAAATACTGTGTGTGTTTATGTTATGTTTCTTTTTTCAAAGCAAAAAAAATGGGTCAGGCTTGTCGAGTTTCCCAGAGTGTCAAGTTATCGAGGGTTCAGTTTTTGGGGTTCTAATGTTGATCATATGACTCTAGAATGCTTAAAAAACTTTAAAACTCACTATTTTTCATGTAAAATTTAGAACATTTCCCAGGCAAGACCTCCACTATGGGCCCCCCCAACATGTTTTATAAATTGACGCCCCTGGGCCCATAATTTAGCGGATAACTCCTATTGCCTTTCATGAATATTGGTGTGACCCACACAACTTTCCCATCTTTGGGTATGGATCTTTTGTCGAACGAGTGGTTGTATATGATTGTTAATTATGGAGCTATTGCATCAGCATACTCTGAAAGTAACCTAATTGGTATGCAGTCTGGACCAAAAGACTTGCTTTTATTAAGTGATTTAACTTGTTTCACTGCTATCCTTCTATAAACCCAAAGAAAATTTATGAATACAATAGAAAACTCTGTTATCAACATTGCCAAACAGAGTGAGAGCCTTGGTCATCAATCTTGGCATCTAGTATTTAGAGCCGAAGGAGTGAATAATAAATGGGATGCCTTTCTACATACATTATCTTATCATCTAAATAATACTATACCCATCAGAGAGATAAATATTAATAAGAATAAGGCAAGACAGTCAAGACCTGTGGAATTTGATAATTCAACCAAAGAACTGAAAGAAAAAATACAAGAAATGTATATGATACAAAGAGAAGTGAGCACAGGTATAAATACAAACAATACAAGTGCCAGTTTTGCAAGCAAGTCAAAAGATTGATGGCTGAAAAGATTAGCTTGAAAATACAAAATTCAGATTGTATCTCCAAGACCTGCTGGTCAATAGTAAATGAAATAAGAGACAATAAAAGAAAACTAAAAGGTAATATCAGCATACAGATATCTAATAACAATATTGATGTCACCAGTCCTCAAGAGCTCAGTAGCATTTTTAATGACTATTTCATAGATATCATAGAATCTGACTTTTGTACCACAGATAAAGTACCTGTTGGAAGTCTTGCTGAGGACAATTCTGAAGCTAATCAACTCCATGAACTTGAAATCAAGGATATTTTTAGCTCGTCAGAGAATGTAAGAACAAAAAATCCGCTGCCTGGCATGAAATTTCTCCATTTTTATTTAAACAGTGCGAAAAAAATCTAGCATATCCTTCGGTGCATCTAATAAATAGCGTCTTAAAAGGAGGAGTGTTCCCTGACATACTAAAATTAACCACTGTAAAACCTCTCTACAAAAAAGGTGATAAACAACTAGTAGAAAATTACAGACCACTCGCCTTAACTTCCATTTTTAACAAGTTAATTGAAAAAATAATTCTGAAATATGTGTTGGAGCATTATAATAAGCACAACATCCTGGGAGATTTTCAGCATGGTTTCAGAAGTGGTTGTAGCACCATGACTGCAACACTTCAATTTATGCTGAAAGCTCTTGACAAAACTGATGAAGACATACAAGTAGCTGAAGTTTTCCTAGACCTATCAATGGCTTTTGATAGGGTTGATCATAAGGTGCTTCTATCAAAACTGGCCAGAGATGGCATAAGTGGAAAACTATTGCACCTCATCACATCACACTTAAAAAACAGATGACAGTGTACCTCAGTCCCACACATAATGGAGAAACAATAAAAAGTTATACATCAAGGATTAGGAATATTAAATTTGGTGTGCTTCAGGGATCAATAATTGGTCGCTTCCTTTTTATATGTTACATCAATGACTTCCGAAAGATAGTAAAAAATGATACCTTCATTACAATGTATGCAGATGACACTTCAGCCCTTTGTTGGGGAAATGATATTTTTAATATCGGCATAGAGGTAAAAAAAATTATAGATGTTGCAAAGGAAAAGTTTGAAAATTACAGTCTAAAAGTCAACTTACAAAAAACAAATATAATCCCCTTCAATGTTGGTGATTTGCAAACTTATATTGATTCTCAAGATAGTAATATTTTAGGGAGAATCTGCAGTGAGTGTAAATTCCTAGGTATATGCATAGACAGCAAACTACTATGGACACAACAAATTGACAATGTACGTGCAAGGCTATCATGTAGCCTATATGTTTTAAGAAGAATAGCTCCATACGTCAATACCCAAACAATGAGGATGATGTATTTTGGTTTAACACATCCATTTCTAGCATATGGTCTTGCATTGTGGGGCGGGGCTTCCAAAGCTCATGTAGACCAAGTATTTAAACTCCAGAAAACAGCCTTGAGAGTATTAGGCAAAAAAGATGCTAGAACATCATGTAAGGGATTGTTTATAGAATTCAAAATTCTATCTCCTCTATGTATATGTTTGAAACAATAGTATTAACTGTAGAAGATAAGAAATATACATGTCGTAATGTAGAAATTTGTGATCACAATACTAGACAAGTACAAAATTACCATATGTCACACAGAAGACTGAAAAAACAGCAAACAGTCCATATATTAATGAAGCAAAATACTTCAGTGCACTGCCAAATGAGCTAAAGGCAATAACTGGAGAGACATTCAAAAAACATCTAAAATCGTGGCTCATTAAGCAGTGCTTCTATAGCCTACTGAAGGAACTAAAATCTAAAGTATTATGATGTCAAATAATTTGGGCTGCATTCTTAAGTTCCTATTATAAAGTAAAATTATATTGTATACTGTTGTATTGTACTACCAATTGCTCTGCATGTAATTACATGTTTCATGCAAATAAGTTACAAGTTACTCCTGGGTTATCTGTTTCTAAGTTACTCATGTTAGCAGTTGTTCTTGATTTTAATTCTGGAATATTTACTTTGTCTGCCTTGGTGAAGGGAATTCGTAAGATTGCGTTTAGCTTTAGCTTTAGCAGCACTGTCATCGATAGTATAGCTGTTGCTGTCACATAGAGAAGGCATTGACTGTATCTCGCCACTAGCATACGTAACATACAACCATAACCTCTTTGGATTTTCTGCCAGATACAGAGACAAAGTTTCATTGTGGAAGCTATTACAAACACCTTGCATTGAAGTCCGCCCTAAATTTCGAGCTTCTGTAGAAGATCAACAGTCTTGGGGATTTTATGTTATATTTACATAACATCAAATACACTCTTAGACATAAAAATAAAATCGACACACCACGAAGGAATTATCCAAATGGGACAAAATTCAGTAGATGTGCTGTACCTATACAGACAAACAAATGACTACAATTTCAGAAAAAATGGATGATTTATTCTAGAAAAAGAGTTTCACAAATTGAACAAGTCAATAACATCTTGGTTCAATTCTAACTCTTATACAAGCAGCTATTCAGCTAGGCATTGATTGACGGAGTTGTTGCATGTCCTCCTGAGGGATATCATGCTGAATCCTGTGCAATTGGTGCATTAGATCGTCAAAATCCCAAGATGTCCATAATGCTCCAAACATTCTCGTTTGGGGAGAAATCCGGCGACCTTTCTGGTGTAGGTAGGGTCTGGCAAGAATGAATACAAACAGAACAAGCTCTAGCCATGTATGGTTAGGCATAATCTTGCTGAAATGTAAGCCCATGATGGCTTGCCATGAAGGACAACAAAACAGGATGTAGAATATCATCGATGTATTGCAGTGCTGCAAGGGTGGATAACAACCAAAGAGGTCCTGCTATCAAATGAAAGAGCATCCCAGCGTCAGGACCTCATTGATGGTGCCAAAGTGGCCCATAATACTGGCTGGCCCCTTCTAACCGCTGTATATACATTCCACGTGGGAAAAATATATCTAAAAACACAGATGATGTGACTTACCGAACGAAAGTGCTGGCAGGTCAATAGACACACAAACATACAAACGAAATTCAAGCTTTCGCAACAAACTGTTGCCTCATCAGGAAAGAGGGAAGGAGAGGGAAAGACGAAAGGATGTGGGTTTTAAGGGAGAGGGTAAGGAGTCATTCCAATCCCGGGAGCGGAAAGACTTACCTTAGGGGGAAAAAAGGACAGGTATACACTCGCGCACACACACACACACACACATATCCATCCGCACATACACAGACACAAGCAGACATTTCTAAAGGCAAAGAATTAATATATATACACACAAACACACACACACAAAATTCTAGCTTTCGCAACCAACGGTCGCTTCATCAGGAAAGAGGGAAGGAGAGGGAAAGATGAAAGGATGTGGGTTTTAAGGGAGAGGGTAAGGAGTCATTCCAATCCCGGGAGCGGAAAGACTTACCTTAGGGGGACAGGTATACACTCGCGCACACATACATATCCATCCGCACATACACGAACACAAGCAGACATTTGTAAAAAAAAAAGTCTGCTTGTGTCCGTGTATGTGCGGATGGATATGTGCGTGTGTGCGAGTGTATACCTGTCCCCCTAAGGTAAGTCTTTCCACTCCCGGGATTGGAATGACTCCTTACCCTCTCCCTTAAAACCCACATCCTTTCGTCTTTCCCTCTCCTTCCCTCCTTCCTGATGAAGCAACCGTTGGTTGCGAAAGCTAGAATTTTGTGTGTGTGTTTGTGTTTGTTTGTGTGTCTATCGACCAGCCAGCGCTTTTGTTTGGTAAGTCTCATCATCTTTGTTTTTAGATATATTTTTCCCATGTGGTATACCCTACAGGTATACACTGGCACACACACACATGTACCTGTCCTTTTTTCCCCCTAAGGTAAGTCTTTCCGCTCCCGGGATTGGAATGACTCCTTACCCTCTCCCTTAAAACCCACATCCTTTCGTCTTTCCCTCTCCTTCCCTCCTTCCTGATGAAGCAACCGTTGGTTGCGAAAGCTAGAATTTTGTGTGTGTGTTTGTGTTTGTTTGTGTGTCTATCGACCTGCCAGCACTTTCGTTTGGTAAGTCACATCATCTTTGTTTTTTTATATATATATATATATATATATATATATATATATATATATATATATATATATATATATAATGGAAGGAAACATTCCACGTGGGAAAAAATATATATAAAAACAAAGATGAGGTGACTTACCGAACAAAAGCGCTGGCAGGTCGATAGACACACAAACAAACACAAACACACACACAAAATTCAAGCTTTTGCAACAAACTGTTGCCTCATCAGGAAAGAGGGAAGGAGAGGGGAAGACGAAAGGAAGTGGGTTTTAAGGGAGAGGGTAAGGAGTCATTCCAATCCCGGGAGCGGAAAGACTTACCTTAGGGGGAAAAAAGGACAGGTATACACTCGCACACACGCACATATCCATCCACACATACAGACACAAGCAGACATATGTCTGCTTGTGTCTGTATGTGTGGATGGATATGTGCGTGTGTGCGAGTGTATACCTGTCCTTTTTTCCCCCTAAGGTAAGTCTTTCCGCTCCCGGGATTGGAATGACTCCTTACCCTCTCCCTTAAAACCCACTTCCTTTCGTCTTCCCCTCTCCTTCCCTCTTTCCTGATGAGGCAACAGTTTGTTGCGAAAGCTTGAATTTTGTGTGTGTGTTTGTGTTTGTTTGTGTGTCTATCGACCTGCCAGCGCTTTTGTTCGGTAAGTCACCTCATCTTTGTTTTTATATATATATATATATATATATATATATATATATATATATATACACACACACACAGTTGTGTGACTGGATTTGTCATTTCCTCTCAGAGAGGTCACAGTTCATAGTGATAGATGGTAAATCACCAAGAAGAATAGAAGTGATATGTGGCATTCCATAGGCCCTCTGCCGTTTCTGATTTACATAAATGATCTAGGTGATAATCTGAGCAGCCCCCTTAGATTTTTTGCAGATGACACTGTAATTTACCATATAGTAAAATTTACCATATAGTAAAATCATCAGACAATCAATTCCAATTACAAAATGATCTTGAGAGAATTTCTGTATGGTGTGAAAAATGGCAATTGGTACTAAACAAAGAAAAGTGTGAGGTCATCCACATGGGTGCTAAAAGAAATCTGATAAATTTTGGGTATACGATAAATCGCACAAATGTAAGGGCTGTCAATTCGACTAAATACCTAGGAATTACAATTACGAGCAACTTAAACTGGAAAGACCACATAGATAATATTGTGGGGAAGACAAAATAAAAACTGCGCTTTGTTGGCAGAACACTTAGAAGATGTGACAAACCCACTTTAAGAGACAGCGTACATTACACTTGTCCATCCTCTGCTGGAATATTGCTGCATCCTGTGGGATCCTTACCAGGTAGGACTGATGGAAGACATCGAAAAAGTGCAAAGGAGGGCAGCTCATTTCGTGTTATCGTGCAAAGGGGTGAGAGCGACACTGATATGATGTGCGAGTTGGGGTGGCAGTCACTGAAACAAAGGTGGTTTTATTTGCGGCGAGATCTATTTATGAAATTTCAATCACCAACTTTCTCTTTTGAATGCAAAAATATTTTGTTGACACCCACCTACGCAGGGAGAAATGATCATCATAATAAAATAAGAGAAATCAGAGCTCGAACGAAAAGATTTAGGTGTTCCTTTTTCCCATGTGCCATTCGAGAGTGGAATGGTAGAGAAGTAGTATGAATATCGTTCGATGAACCCTCTGCCAGGCACTGAAGTTTGAATTGCAGAGTAACCATGTAGATGTAGATGTAGACAGGGGTTTTCTGTTTCTTCTAAGCCCAGAAAGCTTTCTTTTTCTGGCTGTGAAGGAGCTTCCTCTTCTCTGCACGCTTCATTCTGCTGGTTCCTGTACTCACTTTGTAGGTAAGAAACATTGGGAATACCTCTTGTAGATTGATCTACTGGAATTCGGAACTGTCCTGTATGGTTTCTAACAGAATTTCAGATTGCTCCAGGTCTGATTTTGCTGTGGTGATCCTTTTGTGTTGAGTGTTTATGCCTGCGGGTTCTCCAAAATGATTATTTCATGCTTCATTTTGTGGCTTTTTGTGCAGAAAAAAATAATCTTATGGGCACCTTAAACACCATAAATTTATTTACTCAACAGTATAGTAATTTTCTTATCAAATGAGCAGCTTTGAGACTTCATAGCCACATATAAGCTATAATTCTGTTCCAGGTTTGAGGATGTCACGACGACAACTGAAACTCTATCTCACATTGTCCCTATGCGGGAATTTTGTCTAATGAGACACATTGGTCGCCTCGTCCATGAAATAAGAGGGTAAGTGTTCAAATTCACGTGCTGTGGTGCTATTATAGGGCAACAAAGCATCAAAAAAGACTGCTAATCCTATTAAGAGTAAGAAAAATCCATCACAAAACACATCAGACTACCATCAAGCAGCACTTTCAGTCGCCAAGCAGCAGTCTTCTGCTTGGTTCTCAGCAGTTGATGCCCTTGCAGACCACGCAGAGGAAGTGTTGTCATTCAATAGCTGCAATGCCATTACGTACTATTCTGGTCAGTAAAAATGTAACACCAGGAAAATTGTTACTTATAGTGTGTTTACAATATAGAAGGTAGATTATATGATTAAATTTGTGGGTGATTTACAGTTGTACAGGGTGTGAAATTTAGCACACACCTCCAGTAGCAAACGGCAACTGTAACCCAGCTAGGCACTGAGCTGGGGTGGCAGATATGAATACCTCACTCCAAACTGCTTCATCTGTGTGCCAGAGTTCATCAGTCATAGTGGTTAGTGAGAGATGGCACACCCATCTCTCGGCAACCCATGATCAGATGTTTTCAGTGGGTGTGAAATTTGGAGACTGTGCTGGCCATTGCAACTGTAGAGCACCCTCTGCATTGAGGTAGGTCAGGTCAGCATAGCCAATATGTGATCTTGTGCTATTACCTTGTTGAAAGGTAACATGTGCTGTCCATACTACTGGCTATGTGAACTACATTTGATTGTGTTGTGTGCCAGTGGCACCCTATATCATTTCATCAGGTACTGAGCCTGTGTAGCAATGATCAGTTCCGTCTGATTAAGTTCATTTCCCTCAGAGCATCCATCGTGGTGCTGTTTGCAGAGCTGGATCTCATCTGGAAAGATGACATGGTGCCACTTGTAACACAACTGTTTAAATGGTGTAATTTAATTGGTGTGATAGCCTATGGGAGATCCAGGGAAATAAGGAAGAGTTGATCACCCTAGTTAGTGCGGAGGTCTATGTAGATTCTAAAAATTGGAACGTAGCTGTTTACATTCTTTAAGATAGTGATTTTGATGATTTCAATACAAGATTGTGCAGTTTTAAAATACAAATTACAGAATTTAGATTAATAAACCATTGCAAACACTCCAAAGTAACAATCAGGTCAAAAGAATATCATTAATGTTGCCAAAACCCAGAAAATATAGAGTTACAATTGTACATAATCTACAAAACTAAACAAATACCTAATCACATAATGGATTTTATTACTAACATGTTTCCTGGGTCTTTTCGTTAAACTGAACAATAATAACAAATAGGTTTTACTGCAAGATTTTTATATATTTATGTTGTCTGCATTCATTGAATACTCCCTTTGTCAGAAATGTTTCAGGACACTTAAAAAAAAAAAAAAATGGGAAATTGCACATAATGATCCCAGCCCCTATCAAAGTAGTCCCCTTGGCTATTTATGTACAGTTGCCAACATTTCTTGAGATTTTGGCAGCAAACAGGAAAATTTTCAACTGTGATGCTTTTAAGCTCATTTTTGCAGCTCATTGGATGTCTGTGGTATCTTGAAGAAGCTTTCCTTTTAGTCGAAAGGTGAGAGGTTGGGCAAATATGATGGTTGTGGGATGGCAATAACAGAATGTCTGGCCAAGTACTCGGTAACAGATAAAGCAGTAATGGGTCTTGCATTGTCATGCAATAGGAGCCAGTTCTGAGAAAGCCACAAATCATGGCAGCTATGTCAAATTTCTTGTTGCGAATGTTTTGAGCCTTGATGTAATGAATTTGGTTCACTGTTTGACCGGGAGGAATGTACTCATAGTGAACTAATCCCTTACTATCAAAGATTAAAATCAGCATTGTCTTTGTTCTCTAAGCTTGTTCTTTGACTTTTGTTTGGCTTTTTTTGAGGTTGGTGATATAAGTCTCTGCCATTTAGCACTTTGACACTCATGTGAGGGTCATGCTGGTAGCACCAACTTTCATCTCCAGCAATAATCTTTGATAGCAATGTGGGATTGCATTGGCTCTGTCCAGTACTTCAGCAGAAATTCTTCATGTTTCCTCTTTATTTCATTTGTTTGTGTGTGAGAGGTGAGTTTTGCATTAAGTTTCTGTTTCCCTAAATCCTTACGTAAAATCTTATAACACACATCACGATTCAAATTAAGTTCTCCTGATATCGCACTCACAGTTACATGAATCTTCATGCAATAGCTGCCTTACATGTTCCGTATTTGCATTGGTATGTGCAGTACACGGGTGACCAGATCTGGGGTCGTCTTGCACTGAATCTCTGCCTTCACAAAACCTTTTGTGTGGCTTGAAAACACAATTTATTGAAAGTTCATTGCTTGCATATGCTTGCTTAATCATTGTCCACATTTCACTATGGGTTTTCCTCAGCTTAACACAGAACTTAATGCACACTCTTTGCTCACAATCAGCATCCATTGTGTTACTGTAAATAATGTGCCAAGAAACCAAGCAGTGCATTGCGAAGCACAGCTCTGCCACCTAGTAAGTTTACATGGAAACATGGTCAAGGTCATTTCCAGGATGCACACATACCAGTTAACATAAAAACAACATTTGTTACTTTTTAGTACTGCAAACACTGAAATAAAAAGACCTGTCCAGACAAAAGGAGTACATCTTTGAATAAAAACTGTATTTCATAACAGTTTCATTATACTTCATAGTACCACAAGTTCATCAATTTAGCCAACTATAACATTACAACATGTGCTTGTTAAGATTCACTACGCCACAACATGGTATCAAACAGCACAGTTGGCCAGGAATCGCCGTTTTCATGAAATGTGAGCATATTCTATTACTTTACACACTACTGTGCCTGTTTTGTTGTTCGATGCACCATTGTCGGGTCACCTCTCTCTGCTTCCACTTTAAGGGGAATTGGGCAGGCACATACTTTGACATTGAACAGAAAATTAAAGGAATGGTAGGACGAGGAAGAAGAAGAATTCAACTTTTGGATGGCATGAAAGATAGAAAGAGATACAGCAGACTGAAGGAAGAAGCTGAAGACAGGGAACATTGGCATCATAAATTCTCCATACAAAGACACAGACCTGCCATTAGGCAGAATACTACGTAATAATAATAATAATAATAATAATAATAATGACAGCCACAGTGCTGACAGTCTGTGGTGCTCCAGACATTGTCACACTGTTTTTGCAAATACTTGTGTTTTACCTAACAACCCCATTTCCTTACTCAAGGTACATGATGCAGCTGTAAGATCCTGCATGGCCAAGTGCAGAATATGTCTTTCTTCTCAGCCACAAGTCATGTAAGAATGCTCAGAATCTGCATAGCTTTGAGCATGGCCCTTCTGAACTACTAGATTGCGTATTCATGGGATCGCACCTGATGAAAGTAGGAATATCACAGAGTGGTGGACTGCAGTATTCATAGGCTACAATGCTGCTGTTATTGAATTCTGAAATGTGCTGGTATGTCTCTGTCCACGAGACATAACATAAGCTTTCCACAAACAACAAATATTCAAACATGAATTATGGAAGAGAAAGTTGTTGAATAGTCTTTACTTATATACAGAATCTATGATGACATTATTCCTACCTTCTTTGTGTTGTTGTGCTGAAATGCTTAAATTCTAATGGCTAAGACTGTTGTACATTTCATGCCAGTTTGCCATTTGTAGCATGTCATCTTCATGGTGTCACCTTTTTAATGGTCAGCAACATTTTATCACATGTAAACTGATCAAATAAAGTTTCCACCATTCTCATGATTACATAGTATTTTTTTAAACAGTAAATCTTTTTCTCGAAACTGTTTTGACTATAGGAAATCACTACATACAACCACCTGTGTAACTGAGCGTAAATTAAACCTGCAGTTTCAGTGCAACTTTGTACATGTACACTGTTCCACATGCCCAGAAGCATCATTTCAGTCTCAGACTCTGCATACATTGTCATGAAAGATTGTCACCTTGGGAAGTTGCACACCAAATTGAAGTACACCATGGCAACATCATTTGAGCTTTCAACAATTAATGTGAGATACAAAAAATTGAATACCTGCTGCATAGTGGTCACTCACAGTCAGAAATACCAGCTCATTTCACCACCTACAAATTATGGCAAAAGAACAACATATTGACATTTTTGAGGCAAATGTACACAATTACCTCCAGACAATCAATATGATCTCTTGGCATCCATTCTGAACAACAGTACAAAGACCCCGATATCCTGGTGCTATAGGAAAATGGGAATCCCTCTACATCTACAGTTATACTCCACAAACCACTGCAAGGTACATGGCAGAGGGTACATCCCATTGTACCAGTTATTAGGATTTATTCCTGTTCCATTCACATATGGAGTGTGGGAAGAAAGATTGTTTGAATGCCTCTGTGCAAGCAGTAATTATTCTATCTTATACTCTTGATCCCAAAGTAGCGATACATACCAGGTTGTAGTATATTCCTACAGTTATCATTTAAAGCCAGTTCTCGAAACTTTATTATTATACTTTCTCAAGATAGTTCATGTATATCTTCAAGAGTCTTCCAGTTCCATCCCCTCAGTATCCCTGTGACACTCTCCCATAGATTAAACAAACCTGTGACCATTCAAGCTGCTCTTCTCCATATACGTTCAGTATCCCCTGTTAGTCCTATCTGGTACCAATTCCACACACTTGAGCAATATTCTAGAACCAGTCACATGAGTGATTTGTAAGCTATTTCCCATGTAGACCGATTGCAGCATTAAACCAACCAACCGAAGACTACCACCTGCTTTACCTGTGCCTGAACCTATGTGATCATTCCATTTCCCGTCCCTATAATGTTTAACACCCAGATATTTGTATAAGTTGACCAATTCCAACAGTGACTCATTGACATCATAGTCATAGGATACTACATTTTTTTGTTTTGTGAAGTGCAATTTGCCAATCTCTGTGCCATGTTGAAATCTTATCAACATCTGACTGAATATTTATGCAGCCTCTCTCAGATAGTACTTCATTATAAATAACTGCATCATGTGCAAAAAGCCTGATTTTACTGTTAATATTGTCCTCAAGGTCATTAATGTACAATATGATCAGCAAGGGTCCCAACTCACTTTCCTGGGGCACACCCTAAGTTACTTCTTCATCTGACGATGACTCTCCATCCAAGACAACATGTTGTGCCCTCCCTACCAAAAAGTCCTGAATCCAGTCACAAATTTCACTTGATACCATATATGACCATACTTTTGAAATTAAGCATAGGTGGGGTATGAAGTGAAATGCTTTTCAGAAACTGAGAAATACTCAACCTACCTGGTGTCTTGATCCAAAGCTTTCAGTAAGTCATCTGAGAAAAGTGTGAGTTGGGTTTCACATGATCAATGTTTTTGATATCCATGTTGGATGGCATTGAAGAAGTTATTCTGTCCAAGATACCTCATTATGTTTGAGCTCAGAATTTGTTCTAAGATCCTACAATAAATCAACATCAAGGCTACTGGGCACAGTTTTTTCTTCGAGGGATCTACAATAGATTATAAAGGGACTAACTCAGCTGCAAATTCAGTATAAATTCTGACAGGGATTCCATTGAGGCCTGCAGCTTTGTTCACCTTTGTTCACTTTTAACAATTTCAACTGTTTCTCAACACCACTAACACTAATAGTTATGTCATTCATCCTTTCAGTGGTTCAAGGATTAAATTGGGGCAATTTTCCTGGGTTTTCCTCACTTAGAATCAGGCCAGTGGTATCAGGTTGTCTTCAGCGATGAGCATACAGTCTGTTCTATCACCTGTTGATCATCATGAGGGCAATCAAGTACCAACACATGTATCAGGCATGCATTTCTGTTTTTCAACTGAAGGGTGTATGAATTCATCAGTATTGAATGTATTTTAAGGACAGTGTAGTATCATGGCAATGCCTTCCAGCCCTTTGTACCGCCCTACAGTTAACATTTCAGCAACAGTTTCACCTGTTAAGATGATCACATGGTGGGGGCAGTGTACTAGTTCATCAATACATTCCTCCAGGAGGCAGGACTCAAGTGAATGGAAAGACCTTTGGTATCTGCTGATGTGGACCCAATTGAGCAAGCTTGGGACCAGTTGAAACTTGTAATGTGTCATCTTAGGAACCCTCTTCACATACTGGATGACCTCAGGAGAGTCTGTGTTGAAGAGTAGGATACACTTGTGCAGCATTATCTTGAGATTGTGGGCAATATACCAAGGAGCATCTAAGAATGTTCCCATGCATGAGATGGGGCAACAAATAACTAGAGAAATTCTGAAATGAAGGATAAACATTAAAAGAAACTTAACCATGCCTGGACAGTCTAACTTGAGAGTACATCTCAGGTACATTCCATAGGATTTAAATCGGAAGATCCCAATGGCCCAATTTAAGTAAGGGCTGTCTTCACCTATGAGCAATTAAAATTAAATGTCATATGACAGTGTTGGCTTGGAAATCTCACAGAGTGGATGTCATATGTGTAGTTGGGGAGCCTAGATGAGTGTAATGGATATTTGTGTTGTATTTGTGTTGTATTTGTGTCGTATGATAATAATGAGAGACGGTAGAGGGTGAAACTTGGTGCTGTCACATAGCCTACTCCTCTCAAATAGCTGTAAGGGAGCATCCAAGTTTAATATCAAACATCCCCAACTGTCAGACAGACCACTATCAACAGTGTCACATGTCCTCACTTCATAAGACACTGTGGAGAAGTAATTCTTCAGGCTTTCCCAGAGATATGTTGACATGTTGAATAAGGGTGTCTTCTGCTAGTTGAAGACCCAATTATTCAACAATGTGGAGAAGTTTGGAAATTAATCCAGGACATCAGCACAAAGACTGGTGATCAGGAACTTTATGCCACCACCTCTCCACCCCTTGCTGACCAAACACTAGCAGCAAAAATTTCATCCAACACCAGGATTCAAAACACCTTACCTCCAAGTCGAGCAGAACTGGACAAGCATGCTTTAGCAACCTCAATTGTGGAGGCTGGCATCTAAGAGAAATTCATCCATCGCAGCAGTCTAATTAGATGAACATTATTGTCCCTGATGGGGAAGTCTGAACAAATTGGGAAATTTAAAACATACATATAGTATTATACGAGGGCGGATCAAATACAAACGGGATTTTATTTTTTATTTAAATTCATTTATTGAAAAACTCAAAGCAATTATAATTTATTTTTCCACATAGTCTCCTGCTTTGGGAATGCATTTGTCCCAGCCTATGAGTAGCATTTTGATGCCCTCATCATAAAAAGAACTGGGTCGTATCACTAGCCAGTTGCACACGAAGTCTTCCACACTCTTGTCGTCTTCAAATTGACACACTCCTAGAGCTTCTTTAAGTGGTCCAAATAAATGTAAATTGCAGGGCAATAAGTCCGGGCTGTAAGGAGGATGATCAAGTGTAGTCCAGTGCATTTCCTGCAGCTTGGAGATAGATAGAGCTGCAGTATTGGGTCGCGCATTGTCGTGGAGGAGGATCTACTGGTCTCATCTCTTGTGGCGATGTGCAACTCTCGCCTTGTTCAACAGTTCGCAGTTGTAAGCAGCATTGCTTGTGCGTTGCTCATGTAAAAAGTCAATCAGCAAAATGCCTCGCTGCTCGAAAAAAATGGTCGAAAGAACCTTGCCAGGCGACAGTCGAGTCTTGGCTTTCACTGGTGCTGCCTCCCCTTTCCTCCGCCACTCCTTACTGGGTTGTGTGGATTCTGGAGTGTAGTGGCGAACCCATGTTTCATCGCAGGTGATGATCTGACTCAAAAATGCATCACCTTCTTCCAAAAACCTTGCTATAAGCCTCTGACAGATCTCCAAATGTTTCAACTTCAGATTGTCAGTCAGAAGTTTCAGGACCCATCTGGAACACACTTTATGGAACTGTAGGTCATTTGTGATGATTGCTTGACAGCTCCCATAACTGATTCTGACTTTTCGTGCAATTTCTGATATTCTCGCCCGTCAATAGTCGTCAATAATGACTTTAACTGCACGAATGTTTGCTGATTCTCAACACATTCTTGTTGTTCATTGAACTTTTTATGCCAGGCAATCACATGTGTCTTTGATAATGTTTTATCACTGAACTGTGCAGTCAATCTTTGGCAGATTTTCGCCACTGTTACTGATTTATGGGCAAGAAATTTGATAGTTGTACATTGCGCAATGAAAGGGTGCACCTGTTGCTCAGACATTGAGAGCATTACTGACAAAACAGCAGGAAATATCTAACAGCATGCTCTCCTCACTTCTAATGGTCCCACCGAAGCATAGTAAAAGTGCGGGGCCAGTCCTACCAACTGTTGTTGTTAAAGAACAAAAATCCCATTTATATTTGATCCTCCCTCATATTTTCAAGGTAGTGGTGCAACGATTAACAAAAGGTCTCATATTGTGGAGGAACAAGTTTCAGAGCACATTCTGGCCATATAGATACCATAGTGAATTGGGAACTTCACTGCAATATCACACAGCATGCAAATTACCAATGAGACCACTCCATGCTGGTCGCCAAAATGTAGTGAATAAAGAATTCCAGAGCACTTGCCCTGAAAGGCAAAGGTCCTGAGTTAGAGTCTCGGTCCGGCACACAGTTTTAATCAGCCAGGAAGTTTCATATTAGCACACACTCTGCTGCAGAGAGAAAATTTCATTCTGGAAACATCCCCCAAGGTATGGCTAAGCCATGTCTCTGCAATATCATATCTTTCAGGAATGCTAGTTCTGCAAGGTTCGCAGAAGAGCTTCTGTGAAGTCTGGAAGGTAGGAGACGAGGTACTGGCAGAATTGAAGCTGTGAAGGTGGGTCATGAGTCGTGCTTGGGTAGCTCAGTATCAGTAGAGCACTTGCCCATGAAAAAGGCAAAGGCCAGAAACACACAGAGAGAGGGAGGGAGAGAGAGAGAGAGAGAGAGAGAGAGAGAGAAACATTTTCCTCCTCTCAAAATTGCCACCGGAAAATTATGCAATGCCACCCAATTACTGATCGCTGTTTCATGACTACACTTCCCAGTGCAGGGTGGGAATTCTCTATCTTGTGTGGATAGTTGTGAGACCCAGGAACTGCCATCTTCCTCTTGATTTCACTGTCAAGGCTGTTCCCAGCATTGGTCATACATTATTTTGATGTTTTTCTGCATTCCTGAGTGTTTGTGAGAGCAGCTACATAACACTTTTTTGTAACAGCTCTTCCTCTTTCTACATGAGGCCTGACCAGTCTCATGTTTGTGCTTTGTCTCAGAATCTGCTGGCATTTGTGATTTTTAAGAACAAACTTACTGTCCAGGAAACTACTTAAAATAAAAAACAGGCTGACAGGTTGGGGGCTGAGTTCTTTCACCATTCTTTAGTTTCACCTGCCTGCCTTTGGGAATTCTTGGCACTTTGTGTATGCTACTTCCCAGTGGGGCTAGAATTTTTGACACATTCTTGCTTTCTAAAGTGGGTAAAAACGGCTGCTGTGAACCAGAAGATTCAGACACCTCCACAAGTGCATTCATGATGCTTTTGTGTCTGCAGGGGTTCATCGGTTTACAGCACTCTTCTCATTGCCAAACAGGCTCTTTGCATTGTGTCCATTCTTAACTGAGATGAGGGGATCTGCCCAACTACCCCTGCGAGTTTGCAGAATGACTCCAATGTCTGCATCTCACGCCCTCACCACATGAGGTACGGCTTTCTTCTGGACCTCTGGCAACTGAGTAGACAAAGGTGGCCCCCAGGAGAGGCATCACAATATATATTTGTTTGGTTTCTGTAAATCAGTCCTTCCTTTGACAAGGACACAGCAAATTGCCTAACCAATCCTAGCTTGTGTTCCCCCTCTTATAACTTCACTGTCAGTGGTGCATTGAACTCATATCTTCTATTCTTCCTTTAATACCTCATTTCTACATCAATAGGTGATAACAGCATTCCTCTAAACAAGAAAAAAGATGCAAGACTCCAAATGCTCTTGTATCACAATGCTTCCTCAAACTGCAACTCCTCCAAACACCAAAGTAGCTCTCCCCTTAATTCTCTTTACATCCAAATGATTCCGCAATGAGCAAAATTTTGCAGGATAATGTAGAATTTATAATAGAAGAATGCAACCTTACGGTACATTGCTGTTGACTTGACAAGAAACAGATCCATTTTTTAACTGCCATGAATGAAACATACACTGCCAGACTGACAAATTAGTAACCCTGAGGCAGCAGAAGACTTTCAGATAATTGTCTTGCAGCTACTGCTATATAGTTCTCTTGTTGTGTAGTTGTTACTCATTATTGACCTTGCGCTGACCTATGAAGAACATCCATGAAGTCTTGGAACTGTTGCCTAAGCCTCGATGTAACACTTATGGCACAGTCTATGTCGCTGAGATCTTGGCATGCCTCCAATTTGCTAGAAGGCACCCGTGAACTCTACCTTGTAAAACAGCATGTAATTGGCATCGTTGGTTGATCGTGATGTGAGCTTCACCAAATGACTGCACTCTGCCGACACTGGAAGGGCAGACACAACTGAGGCATTAGATCTCATATGTGATTCTTTTCATCCTCTTCGAATCACTTGCCTATTTGAAGTAAGGGAAAGTGTGAGAACAGTGTGCACTTAGGTGAAAATCATTATTTTAACACATATATATCAAGTAAACTAAAACGAACTTTATGTACAGTGTCTGTAGTTTCTCTACTCTTACTATACCACATCAATTTAAATATAGAAAACAGTACACTAATGTTTAGCTGCAAATATCACAAATATGCAACTGTGCATGATTCTCTGGCCCTTCACTTTGCAAAGTAATGTGCCCGATGAAATAAAACAGCCTGTGTGAGTGGTGCAACTCAGTAATGAATAGTACTTAACTTGAGATCTGCTCTTTGTCCTGGAGATCTTGTCGAGAAGTGGATTCACATTTTAAGTTTATAAAGCATGAAGTGTAAAATAATTTCAGGATACATTGAATGATACTTGTTGTGGAAGTCAGAACAACAATGAGCCCCAGCTCTCATAACTCGATAGCTTATATGCCTTTCATGACAATTGGAGCATTGTTGATAGTGTTGATTTTATGAGTTATGCTTAAAAATCATCACATCTTGTTAATTTAACACACAGGTAGAAATATTACATTTGCTTTCATTTGATCAGTACACACAATTCAGACTGAAAAAGAAGTTATCAAAGAAATTTACATCAAATATGGAACACAAAAAATGCTTTTTACAGTTTTGTTAATTACACAATAAATAAATTAAGTACAGGATTTCTACCATATTTTTGGTGCTTGACTAAACGGACCTTCTTATCAGTGTTACCAGAAGTTCTGGCATTTACGCAGAAAATAGGTTTCAGTCATTTGTTTATACTTTTCCGATTGACAATCACTCATAAAATTTCATAATAATTCCAAAAATTAGTGAATATCATTACATATGTAGATCATACATAAGGTAAGTAAACTTTGTCTGAGTTATTTTGACTAACAATTGAAAATGAACAACTAATAAAAACATGATTTTATGATCGGCTAATTATGACTGAATGTGCCAGTTTCAGATGTTCCTACCAATTAACTGAGTTCCACAGACTTGATGCAGTGCTGTTTCAAGATTATATACGTTACTTAACACTCGCACATACTTTTATTTACACTATAATTATACTGTCAATTGGAATCTAGGTGGTTACATGTCATGATTGAAATAACAGTTGTGGTATCAAACAATTCAATTTGCTGTCTAACCTAACTACATGACTAAGACAAGGTGAAACAGGTCAAGTCCACACTAACTGTTTTCTTAGAGTTGATTCTGGATGTTACAGGCTCTCCCAACATCCTCTGTTTTTCTCCCATCATTTCTAATTGCAGTGATTTGTTTGATTTCTTAGCATTTGAAAAGAAGAAAAAATATCTGACAATAGACAGGTTGGAAGAAATTAAAGTATCTGTTCAATTATAATCTGTTCTATAACTCATATCAAATAAATAAGTTACTGGGTCCTTGCTTGAAGCAGATAGGTTAACATCACATTTCCCTAATTAAGAACTTTCCACAATAACATCAGTTAATGTAGCCCACTGTTTATGTAAATTGTAAAACAGTGTACAAATATCACCATATTCTTTAATTTAGTTAAAACTGAGGAATCATATTCTCTTTCAGCACACCATTAACTTAGTCTCCCAACACCCAATAAGAATCAGAAAAGGGCAGCAGTAGTCAGACATCATCATGGTTAGTGCAGATTTCAAATATTGAATGGATACGATTACCCACTGCGCACAATTACTCAACTCCCCTTTACTTCTTTCTGTGTCAGACACAAAAATTCTGCTCTGTGAGTAATTTGCAATGGTCTGTTGCAATAATTGCCCACCTTCTCACCTTTTAATTTTCACAAACAGGTACAGTTTCTGTTTCTTAGCTGATCTATGGTTGAACGTGTGTTGGTTTCTTATGTCACACAACATTAATGTCTTCGTATTGCAGGGAGATATACCCACCAGATGCCGATGATGTCACCCATAGTCAGGAGCTGCTGACGAATGTTCCTGAAGTGGACAGCCTGTTCGTGATACTACAGGAGATAACAGGATGACTGGAAGTCAACAGCATAGCTTCATCCAAAGAGTATTCCATATTTGGTGCTCAGTAACTTTCCTTTGCTGGGAGACAAATGGTGGTAACACATCAGTTAATTGTATAAAGCCCCCTTAGATATTTTGTATTTATGGTAAAGTCTTAATGCAATCTAGGGTTATCCACTAATTTTACAACATATATGATGTTGTTCTAATGTAACATAATACATTATTACTTGACTGAAGATGGAATCAGTGTCCAAGAGTAGCCTCCTTGCTGAAATTAAATATGGTTCAGGGTGGTCTCTCTGTTAAAACTGAAGTTAATTCTGGATTATTGGTATTGATACTTTTTGGTGTTAGCGCACTCTTCCAAATAACATTTTCATTTAACACAGAGACATTTTTATCTCCACTACGTCATAACGATCAAAGTGTAAATGCACAGTATCTTATTGTTCTAAGAGCTTACAAACAGAGACTACCCTGAAGTGATCAACTGAGCTGGTGGAATACCTGTAATGAATGCCTTTGGTGTGAATTTTATGGTGTGAATAAATTACAATTCCTTCTAGAAACATCCAGAACATTCTGTAAGCCAAATTAACTACAAGGTCATTTCCACTTCTGAGAATAAAAACAGATTTGAATAAAGTTATATTTTTTGTGAAACAAAAAATTTTAGAGATATGGTAAAAACAAAATATGTTTATGTGATTATGAAAATAAATTAACTATTTTCCCAAAATATACCAAGTCACAAGCTTCACATAATTAATCAAATGGTATGGGATCTGTTATGAATGATGTTACATCAATTTTATGACACAGAAATAAAAACTAGATCGTATTTTGTACTTTTTTGTGACATTTATAGGAAGATCAATTTTCATAGGCTAATTGTTATGTGTTGTACCAACTCTGAATAGTACAGAAACTTGTCAGAGTGCTAATGCACCATGTAATTGTGGAACAACATGAATGACAACAGCTGAAAAATAAAGAGGTATTGGAAGGTTCCATAATCTGAAGAAGTTACTTTAAATATTGGTTTGTAATAACTGGAAGATCTTGTGTCATTTGGATAGTCTGTACTGTGGGACCATAATGAAAGTTCCACTCTTGGCCCTCAGTAACTACTAAGTGTAGTTTGTGCATTATCTTGGCCCAATGCTCCATGAATCACTATTTTCTAAAACCATACATGTCTCAACTCAAGATGTGAAGAAGAGCTGAATCCTTAACTTTTCTTGGTGTTTCAGATATTATGTACTATGGAAATAATAATTATATGCTAAGGGTACAGATACATTGGTTAGTATTTCAGATGTTTCACAAACCACCTGTACCCTTAGCAGTTAGTATAATTGAGTAATCTTTCATAATTGGCTGTCAGCAAAGTTTAAGCAGGATTATTATCATTAGTTGAGATGATTCTGGGTCTGTTGGGGTTGGATTTTTATGTCTGAGGTGCTCCTGGGGTGTCATACAGTGACGAAAGACACCTTTTAAATGAGTTTCAGTCATCACAAGTAGATGCTCAGGGTCTGCAGCACTGTGCATCGCACAGTGGAACTGCTCCCTGGTGAAGATCCTGGATTTTTGTCAATATAAATCTAAAATGTAGAGCAAAGAAAAGAGAAATATCTAATGAGAGAAATCTTTCAGACGAGGTGTTCTTGTGAAACAACTGAGTTGTAAATTGAGTTTGAGTTGTTGTCTGGTCAATAAACCAGATTGTATACAGAGTACGTAGCCTGTTCTTATTCATAATAGAAGTAGCTTTACAGGAAGAACAGCTGAAAGATGTGGAGGTTATGTCTGGTATACAGCAAAAGTATACTTCAAGATAGCAGAAACCCTCACAGCACATACACACACGATCCTGAGCATCTACTTTTCATGTACTTCCATTTGAACTCTGATTTCTACCTGTCAGCTGTAGAGTTTTGTCCATTAACTGTTGCAATTTATAACTGTTTTTCCACTTATCATTTGTAAATATTTGTTTTGTTATAATATTGTAGGTGTTTAATTCATGACATACACATTTATTTACAATTGAGTTATATATCTGACATCTCATCTCATTAATGAAACCTAAAGTACTCATTTTGTAAACAGAACAAAATTTTATAGTTTATTAGACTTTTAATGTAATTCATTGTAGCTATTTCACTAACTTAATTACAAACTTGTCACATAAAATGATATCACCCACATTGTCTGCATCCCAGTAAATAAATGTGCTGCACTTTTTTAAAAAAATCTGTAAGCATGAAATATGAACAGTTAGTATTTAGAGCAAACACTGAACTGGTGAATGAAAATGCAAGAACTTAAGAAACAAATCATATCTTAGTTGTTCTCCTAAGTTTCAGAACAGAAAATAAATTATGGTATACTAAAGATGACTGAAACATTTTGGTGCAAACCATTGTATGAATGAGACAGCAGAACAGAGAATGCACAACACAGTAGGAAAAAATGTTATGTGGCCCAAACAATTTGTAGATATATACCTGCTAGACTGCCTACTTGCTAAAGTTTATTTTGGCTGTGAAATCATTATAAGATATGTACTTAGAAAGCTGTTGTTTTGTTTTTGTTTTTTTTTAAAGATAACACTATAGACAATAAAACAATACCAAATTTATGTACTTAGAAATGTAATGAAATAAACAGATGACCTTGCCCAAATAGAGATTTTCACATATTAGCTATCTTTATGCAAACGTGCAAAACAGAGTTGCAGAAAACAACAGACCATCTGTACTTTGAGTATTCAGAAATAATTTACTTTGCTGTCTGGCATTTATGGATGAAGAAAAGAGTGCAGGGTAGTTTATACAGAATGGTAACACACATTTCTGCACATATCAAAAGATACCGATCTTCCAGACTATGGTAGACACAAAACAGTTAAGAGGTGAGCCAACTATCTATTCACTTCACAGACTTCCAGAGACTTTCCCATTATGTAAATTCAATAGATCAATCTTGCTTCATGGAAGCAAATCAGTACTCCTCAAAGTGGAGAAATAGAGAATAAACTTTATTAAAGGCTCATTCAATTTTGATGGTATCTACAACACTTTGTTTGCATACTCAACTTCACATCTGATCTCATTAATGGATTAATTCCATTACTTTCATGCTTTCTACTTCCTACTGTTGACTGGTGTTGCAAATGTACAAGGAAACATATTTTGGAAGCTATATCTTTTTGGATTGGTGAGGTAGAGTGTAGCCTAGTGTCAATGTTTGACTAAATGAACATGAGAAATCTTCTAAATTCATCCTAAAATTGGCTATTTGAAGTGATCTTCAATAGATGAACTAGTGAAATCCTCATTTGAAGTTTTTCCTATTACTGTACAGCAATGTCAATTGGAGCGCAGAATTTCACAGACTGCATGTGGTGTTGGGTGGCACCTACTTGAGTCTGAGAGAAGAAAATGGTTCTGTAATCTGCAATTTAGTAAAACAGCAATCATAACTAAAAATTCATGAATATACTGTAACAAATAAAAATCCTGTATCCAGATTGCAGTACAGAGCAAATTTCCCCTATATTCTCCATTTACATCTACATCTACATACATACTCCGCAATCCACCATACGGTGCGTGGCGGAGGGTACCTCGTACCACAACTAGCATCTTCTCTCCCTATTCCACTCCCAAACTGAACGAGAGAAAAAAGACGGCCTATATGCCTCTGTACGAGCCCTAATCTCTCTTATCTTTGTGGTCTTTCCACGAAATGTAAGTTGGCGGCAGTAAAATTGTACTGCAGTCAGCCTCAAATGCTGGTTCTCTAAATTTCCTCAGTAGTGATTCACGAAAAGAACACCTCCGTTCCTCTAGAGACTCCCACCCGAGTTCCTGAAGCATTTCGGTAACACTCGCATGATGGTCAAACCTACCAGTAACAAATCTAGCAGCTCACCTCTGAATTGCTTCCATGTCCTCCCTCAATCCGACCTGATAGGGATCCCAAATGCTCGAGCAGTACTCAAGAATAGGTCATATTAGTGTTTTATAAGCGGTCTCCTTTACAGATGAACCACATCTTCCCAAAATTCTACCAATGAATCGAAGACGACTATCCTCCTTCCCCACAACTGCCATTACATGCTTGTCCCACTTCGTATCGCTCTGCAATGTTAAGCCCAAATATTTAATCGACATGACTGTGTCAAGCGCTACACTACTAATGGAATATTCAAACAACACAGGATTCTTTTTCCTATTCATCTGCATTAATTTACATTTATCTATATTTAGAGTTAGCTGCCATTCTTTGCACCAATCACAAATCCTGTCCAAGTCATCTTGTATCCTCCTACAGTCACTCAACGACGACACCTTCCCGTACACCACAGCATCATCAGCAAACAGCCGCACATTGCTATCCACCCTACCCAAAAGTTCATTTATGTAGATAGAAAACAACAGTGGACCTACCACACTTCGCTGGGGCACTCCAGATGATACCCTCACCTCTGATGAACACTCACCATCGAGGAAAACATACTGGGTTCTATTACTTAAGAAGTCTTCGAGCCACTCACATACTTGGGAACCAATCCCATATGCTCATACCTTAGTTATGAGTCTGCAGTGGGGCACCGAGTCAAACGCTTTCCGGAAGTCAAGGTTCGCAAGATATCATGTGAAAAAAGGGCGAGTTGCGTTTCGCAGGAGCGATGCTTTCTAAAGCCGTGCTGATGCATGTACAGCAACTTCTCTGTCTCAAGGAAATTTATTATATTCAAACTGAGAATATGTTTGAGAATCCTGCAACAAACCGATGTTAAGGATATTGGTCTGTAATTTTGAGGATCCGTCCTTCTACCCTTCTTATATACAGGCGTCACCTGTGCTTTTTTCCAGTCACTCGGGACTTTACGTTGGGCAAGAGATACGCGATAAATGCAAGCTAAGTAGGGAGCCAATGCAGTAGAGTACTCTCTGTAAAACTGAAATGGAATCCCATCAGGACCTGGCGATTTATTTATTTTCAACCCATTCAGCTGCTTCACAACCCCAGGGATGTCTATCACTATGTCCTCCATAAGGGAATCTGTACGAGACTCAAACTGCGGTGTGTTTGTACAATCCTCCTGTGTGAAAGATTTCTCAAATGCTAAATTTAAAATTTCAGCTTTCGTTTTGTTGTCTTCCGTTGCCAGGCCAGACCGATCAGTGAGTGACTGGATGGAAGCCGTCGACCCGCTTACCGATTTTACGTAAGACCAGAATTTCCTTGGGTTTTCAGCAAGATCTTTTGCTAAGGTATGACGGTGGTAGTGGTTGAATGCTTCACGCATTGCTCTTTTTACAACAGCACGAATCTCTACAAACTTTTGCCTGTCCTCATTCACCTGATCTTTCTTGTACCGTGAGTGCAACTGTCTTTCCTTCCTGAGCATTCTCCATCCCCACCACCCTCCCCCTACTAACACCACCGTTCATATGTCTATGTCTTTTATGGCAGGTACTACTTTTCCTAAATGTCTGAAGGTAGGTGAAATATTCCACTCTCTAAGAAAGGGGAGAAAAGTAACAGAGAACATTATGTATCTACATTGTCTGATTTTCTTGTAAGGTCCCAAATCTGCTCTGATGCTTGGCATGATTGTAGGAAGTATAAATCCATGATGAGTGCTACATAGGAGGTCATATATTCCAGCGTAAATGCTCTTGACAAAAAAAGCTGTCGAGTTCCTCCTACATTTATCATATGAATTTGATGTCACAAAACACAAAATATTGGAGACACTGCAGGCTGGTGACCTGTGGAAAAGTCGCAAGTGAAAAATGCACCAATCAATGTTCAAACAACTACAGGAGATGTGACAAGAAAGTGATAAAAGGTGTTCAGTGTAAATGCACAATAATATCTTTTCAGCATAACAGTGGGGAAATGGCTACAGAAGAAGAAGGTGAAATTATTTGGTGACAGTTAAGTATGTGACATATCTAAAGTGGACTTGTCAAAGACCTCCCTCCTTCTCCTGCTCCCTTCAACACTTCTTTGTCACCAATCACTCCAACTAAAGATAACCTAATCCCAACATTGAACTCTGCCTCTCCCAATTCAAACCACCATCCAACCGTGATTCTTCTCCCCTCCTCTCATTACTAACCACCCTTGGTCACATTCCAGGAATTCCTTGCCTTCAACTTGGCCTCACTATCCTTCCCCAGGTGCCTTCCTAAGAACACCAACCTTTCAGCAGCAGAAAGGACAGCCATACACAGCCTCAAAACAGATCCTGATGTAATCATCCTACCTGCAGACAAAACCTCCACCACTGTTGCTATGAATCACAGTGACTACCTGGTGGAAAGCTTCTGACAGGAAATCCAGGTTCGAGTCCCAGTCTTTCACAGATTTTAACTGTTGTCATTCCCTTAGATGGAAGATGGTTGTTTGTATTCAGACTGAAAATACATTTCATCTAGCCCCTTAATGAGTTATGTCAAGAAGGATGTAAATTTCTTTGGGGGCCTTCCCAGGAAGTGTTTCTTTGACATTGAAGCAAGCAATGGAGTCACTCTTATTATTAGCATTATTGGACTTCATTGTGAAATTCTTTCTTCTGACGATACATCAGCCGTAGGGATATGAGTGGTTTTCTTGTAGTAACAATGAGGGGTAAAAAGGCAGTTGCCTCAAGTGGATATTTATTTATTTATTATCATCCCAATGATCACATTTGTGATATAGGATTTGTCAGGGTACATTTTAACAACTATATAATATCTTTACAAAATTTGTATCTGTGCTGAATTCATATTAATTTATCTTATGTTTAATACAATACACAACTAATAAGTGTTTTTATAACATAATTTATTATGCACTGATGTAATTTCATTTGTCACATTAACTTAAACATATATTTTATACAGTTGCACAGAGATATTCGCTTATGCTGTAATAGCATTTGTCAAGCATGTGGTTCTTTAGAACAGTTTTAAATTTATCCTCATTTTCCAGCTCTTTGATATGTTTTGGTAGTGCATTAAAAAGTTTGATGCCTTGATTACATACATGTTTCTGGCTTCGGGTCCTTGTTACAGCTTGCATGTGGAGATCTTTACATTGCCGTGTATCGTAATTATGGAAGTCTGTATTGGCTTTCATTTTGTCCTGATTTCTTTTGATCACCAACAGACATTTCAGAATGTATAATGATGGAATTGTTAAAATTTTCAATGCTTTAAAAAGGGGCCTACAATGTGTTTGAGGTGGGCTGTGGGTCATTATCCGAATAGCACGTTTTTGTAATTTGAAAATCTCATTTAGACGACAATTTGTTTTTCCCCAGAATACTATCCCATAGGATGCAATGGACTGAAAATAGCCAAAATATACTAATCTGGTACAGTCATTACTACAAACTCTTGAAATTATTCTAAGCACAAAACATGCTGAATTTAGTTTTAGTGCTAAGTTCACCACATGGTCCTTCCAATTAATCTTCTCATCAATGTGCATACCCAGGAATTTTGCACACTGTACTCTTTCAAGTTGTTTGCCCTCCATGGTGGGATTCAGGTCGTCCTGTTCACTTATTTTTCCATATTGCACATAATTAGTTTTTTTTTGCATTCAGTGTTAGCTTGTTAGCACTAAACCATTTTTGTATATCTTGTAGGACATGGTTCACAGTACTGTGCAATGACTGCTTCGTATCACTAACTATTAAACTAGTATCATCAGCAAATAACATGATTCTAGCTTTTCTCTCTGACACCTGAATGTCATTAATGTAAATGAGGAACAGCAAGGGGCCTAATACACTTCCTTGGGGTACTCCTACTGTGACCTCCCTTGAATCTGATCTTAGTTTAATTTTTTGATTAATATTTGGTGCTGTAATTTCAACCACCTGCACCCTCTTTTCCAGATAAGACTCAAACCACTTTTTTACCGGTCCTCTGATACCTATAGCTTCAAGCTTTTTCAAAAGTATGCTGTGGTCAATAGTGTCAAAGGCTTTTGACAAATCTAGATTTATCCCAACTACACTATTTCCCTCTTCCAATTTAGTGATTATTTCTTTTGTGTATTCTAGTACAGCTGTTTCGGTACTTCTCCAAGCTTGAAATCCATGCTGATTATCGTTTATCAGGTTGTGCATATTAAGATAATGTAAGACTCTATATTTCATTAGTATCTCTAAAACTTTAGAGAAAGTTGAGAGGAGTGAGACATGTCTGTAGTTTTCTATTTTAAGTTTATCACCCTTTTTTAACAGGGGAATGACTTTAGAAATTTTCAGTTTTTGTGGAAACACGCCCTCAGCCATTGACAAGTTTGCTATGTGCGCCAATGGTTTCGCTATCTGATTAGCTGTTTTCTTTACTAATATTATTGGCACCTCATCTACTCCAGCTGACATCTTGGACTTCAGACTTTTAATCACTTTTAAAACTTCCTTTTCGTTTGTTGGAACTGCCATCATACTGCTGGCTGCCTTGGGTGCTTCAATCTTAATCTGCTCCCCAAGATTCCTGCTTAATGTCTGGGGTACATTTAAAAAGTAATTATTTATATAATTAGGGGAAGCTTATACAGGCACAGCTGAAGGCAAACAGACATTCATACAGAAGCGAGTGCTCACTTCTTATCGACACCTTTGTGTGGCGCTCTTCCGGCGGATCCAAGTCTACTACAGAAATTTGCTAAAAGAAAAATCTGCCAAAGTTTTGCATTCCTTGCTGCGACAAGGCAAAGCAATCTTCCAGATTTGAAAAGCGAGACCAAAGGCTAACAGCTCTCCCCTCGCCAAGTAACAATGCGCCACGCGGTCAGTCTAACTCACCCTTCTTCGACTGGAGCACAGCTGTGGACGCTTCCCGTACCGGCGGCAGACTGCCTCCCGCTTCTCCAGCCTCTTCCATGCTCCGCGTGGACCGGAAAACCCCAAGATGCCATTTCCGCCACCAACCTAACGCAGGTGGATTTCTCACAAGTAGCGGAAACCTCTTTGCCGACTTTACCACTACGAGAGTTGGCTATTCTGTGCAACTGCTGCTGAATCTGTACGACTATCGCTGACTTTCTGCAGCAGACTACACCACCATCTAGCAACGTGACACACAACCACATTCATTCACTCACACTACTATGAGAGTAAAGAGAATAGAGAAACAAGGAAAAGAAAGAGAAATGGTAATGAAAATGGGCTACCGGACTAATGAAAGGTGGCTACAGGACCCTTTCATCACCCCAAACGTCCCGGAGAAGACTGTGCCGCGAATTTTCTCGCCATGCTAGGAGATTCGCCAACAGTCTTCAAAACAAACATACCCTAACGAGCAACAATTGCAACAGGCAAACAGCAGCAAAAAGAATTGATTGATCTCTTAGATCCAAATGAGTTTTATCTGACCTTAGTCAATAATTGTGACCTCATGCGGTCCGCAAGGCTAACAAAACAAATTAAATTAAGTGTGATACTGTACGCTAACATCATGTCATCTGACCTACAACGACAACAAACATGAGATATTATCTTAAAATTGCTTAAACCTATTATCAAAAGTTAACATAGAGACATAGATGAACAGGTACACAAAATATATACATATATAAATAAATTCAATGTTGCAAAATCATTATCACGAACCAAAGCAGTATCAGCTGGTGCTGACATAAATAAAAACATGTAAGTGAAAGTGCAAAATACAGTTTTCACAACAAATACAGTGATACAAAATCATTAATGAACCCAATGGAATGACAGCTGGTAAATAACCACCTATGGAAAATAAGACATGAGTACAAAACCACACCCAGAAACCAGCTCGTTGACACGCTGTCATTTTGCAGTTCCGTCACATGGTATTTTCACTGGGTATTCTCTTTAGGTGCTGGGGTGGGTGTCCCTTCTAAAGGCGACTTGGAGAATAAGCTACTAGGGGACCACAACACTGAACTGGGGAGTTCGCAGCGGCGTTGATTGTAACGTCCGTTGTAACCCAGGTTGTTCATCCTAGACAGCACCCCGCCACGTTGCCTCGTGCCCGTTTCCACCCTCTGCGTCCATACTGTGGGATGGTTCGGCATTGCAGATTTGCAGGACATCGCCACTTGTGGGCCCTGCCTCATCATCGAGAAGGCGGCTTGGCGGTCGTCGTCCGTGTGTTGTGGAGGAATGTGTTTTACCGACACACGCCCCCGTCTCCTGTCGTGTCAATGGGGAGACACGCGCTCTTCTGTGTCGCATCGAGGTCGACGTAAACTTGTGCGGGTGTCGGGCTTGAGACCCGCTTATCACCTCTTTGCACCGTCTCAGCTGATGCGTCAGTGGTGGGACCCGTGTCCCTCCGGGCAGTGGGCGTTACCTCACCGCAGCAGCCGTCTGGACTAGCGGCGCTCAGGGATCGGCGGCCTCGCCTGGTGTGCGTCACTTTCCCTTTCGCTTGTCAGATGACTAGCACATGGGGTGGAACGCAGGCCATCAGCTGGCGCTGCCGTGGTGACATGCCTGCGGGCTCCGGTGTGAGCCTGCGCCTGGGGAAAGACCAGCATCCCCTCCCCTCTGATGGGGAAACAGCTGTGACCGCTCGCCGCACCACTGCTTCACCGTTGATACCAGGGTTCTGCAACGCCTGCCGGTGGACCAAGCCCTGTGCTTTCTGATGCGGAGGCTCCCTAGGCGGCCTTACACCCACTTAAGAACTGCCCTCACAGAGATCGTTACAAAATATCATGTGTACAGATTACCACAAAATCTTCGGAGTTTCTCACTCCTGATCAATACATGGAATAGTGCCCAAAATTAACTTGACAAAAAGGGCCTTCTTAACATTACTAATAAAAAAACAATGAAGAAAATTAAATAACCAATATTCAAACAAACAAAAAATCCTTTTTATAAAATATAGTTCCAGCATTTCATCTGCTGTCAATCATTCAGGGTAGATCTTGTACAAGGTTTGGTCAGGATTTGGATAGGATTTGGCGCCGCTGCTATCTACAGACACAAAACTCTACCTACTCCTAACTACGCTCTCACACACAATCTACACAGCTCGTACTAGTCACCATCACCATATAGCCCGACTACAATTCCCACATATAAACAAAATACTCCTTTCAATACCCATATCGTTTTTCATTGACTGCTCCTCCAAGGTTTGCAGAACATGTTTGCTGATCTGTGAAAAATTTCCGAGACTTCTATTCTATGGACATTGCATAATATAAGTTATGATTAATGAGACAGAGAAGGTTCATTCAAGTCACATCTGGAATGGTAAATGTTTCAACATCTATTCATCAGACTAATGCAAAAGGTCAGTGGGCATAAAAATGGAAATAAAAATCATCCTATCCTATTAGCAAACACATAAACACTTCGTCCTATAAGTACATAAAAAAATACTGTCAAAAGAAATCCATAGTCCAGGGCCATGAGTACCCAACTTACTGCTATTATAAGATACTTATAATGATTACACACTTACTCACCACATGTCCCCAGGAGTCCTCACCTACCGCCATGTTATTTTAGCTTGGAGGTAGTCGCATTGATTCTCTATTAAATATCAAGCTGCTTGAGTTTATAAGCTGTTTCCATATACATCTTCTGGGGTTTCACATCCTGGTGTCCTCAACCGTACCTAGTAGTATGTGACGCAAGTTACACTTTCCAAATATCTTATAAGATGGCAACTCTGAAAATCAAACACTATTAATCTCCCTTCATACACAAGTCCTTCACCTACAAGTCACCAAGTTGCTTCATTAACATCGCAGTACATTTGAAAAATCTCACTGAATCATGCTCACCTAAGGGGAATAAGAACACTAAAACTGTAATTTATCATCAAGAATTACCTTACGACCATTGACTCGCCACGCCAACACACCCGATACCTTTTTAGTCATCAAAGAACGAAAGCCATCTTACTGTAATAGGAAACGCTTCATATGAGCCTCATAATCATTCACATTCAGATGTTTTGAAACTGCACAACACTACTCCTTTCTGCTGACAAGAAGAAATAACTACACACATATTGGGGGACCCTTTACAATACACAGAAAATATACACTTTAATTTTAATCACACCAGAGTGAATCCAAACATTGGAAAATATGCACTGTAATTTTACTCACGAAAGAATGAATGCGAGAAAAAAATATGGGCAATACGTCATTCTGACCTCCGAGGGGCAAGATCTTCTGCTTCTTATTCAATGTAAGGTTTTACGTTGGAGATGTGGTGCAGGCCCTTTGACTTTCGAGAGCGGAGTGTTTCTACTTCAAGCGCATTCGGATGTGGAATCCGCTTGATTCTGTACGGCCCGTTGAATAAGAAGAAGAACTTCTTTGACAACCCAGCCCATTTATTAGAGAGCTTGTGCGAGCGTACAAGTACTTTCTGGCCTACGTGAAAAGTTATATTCCGCACCTTCTTTTTGTAGGTTCTTATCCGAGCCTCGGCGGCACTCTTTATATTTTTCAGGGCAAGCTCCACAATTGCAGATCTTCGTAACCTGGGTTCTACTGGCCAGGGAACCACCTCTTTTATTTTACTCGGAGGCTCCTTGTTTTTCAGGACCAGAATCGGTGGCAACGTTGTCGAGACATTTGGCAACTCATTTAATATGTTCTGGAAATCGGCTAGTTTCGTGTCCCACGTCCGGTGGTCACGGTGGCAGTATAACCTACACAATTTTCCAATCTCCTTCATCCACCTTTCACAAGGATTTGCTGAAGGGCAGAAAAGGGAGATAAAGATCGGTTTCACTCGCTTTCTGCCAACCTCCCGTAAGAAGTGATTTGCGAACGCGGCAGCTACTGCCTTCCCGGTGGCCCTACGCAGCGGGGCGAGGCAGACGAATTTTGACGTCAGCTCTACTGCCACAAAAATGTACGCAAATCCATTCCTAGAACGCACTAGCGAACCGAATAGATCTACTGCTGTGAGATCCCTGAGTTTATTGGGAACGATCGGATGTATTGGTGCGGCAAACGACACAGTGGGCGGCTTGGCTTGCTGACAGGGCTTGCATACCATAATTACTTTACGTATACACCGAAGCATATTATTAAAGCAACAGGTTTCCCGCAGCTTCTCCAAGCATTTCCTCGTACCAAAGTGACCGTAGCTCAAATGCACGTACCACACGAGCTTGTTCACCAGTTCCTCCGGAATCGCTAACAGCCACCTAGAGTCATCCAGAGCTCGCCTCTTAAATAGGATGCCATTCCAGATAATATAATACTGCCTGATGGCCACGTGGGATTTATCATGCCATTTCTCTTTGATGTCACGCAAGACTTCGTCCTTGTCTTGTTCCGCCCCGATATTGCCTAGTGACGTAGTGACATAATTCTCGAATGCCACATTTTGAAGGTATAACACACTGAAATTGTTTTCATCAATAGCGTTATCCTCAGCATGGGTGAGCCCGATAGGCATCCGAGATAGAGCATCAGCAATGATGTTCTTGTGCCCCGGAATGTACTCTATCGTGAAGTGGTATTCCTGGAGGAACACCGTCCACCGTCCGAGTCTACCGTGATTGATTTTGGCGCTCATTAGGAATTGTAGTGCTCGGTGGTCGCTGTACACCCTGGTCGTGCGCCCAAACAAATAGTAACGGAATTTCTTGAATGCCCAGACAATTGCCAGGGCTTCAAGCTCTGTGACAAAGTAGTTTCGTTCACTCCGCGAGAGCACACGGCTGGTGAACGAGATAGTTTTCCAGGTGGACGGGTTCTTTCCACCATCCGTCTGGAACAACACCGCTCCCAGCCACGTCAGTGAACTATCTGTCATCAGGCAAAACTCCTGATTCAAATCCGGATGGGTGAGCAATGGAGCGTTAACGAGTGCATTCTTTAATTCGTCAAATTCGCTCTGTGCTTGTTCGTCCCACATCCAAACGGTGTTCTTACCCGTCAGTGCACATAAACGAGGGGTAGACAAAACATTGAGATTTATAAATCTCTTGTAGAAATTGCAAAGCCCCAAATAACCCCTGAGCTGACGCTTTGACGTGGGCATTGCGCACTCCGCAATTGCTGAAATTTTTTCGGGATCCGGATGAATTCCATCCGCCGACACAATATGACCCAGAAACTTTATGCTTTCGCGCCCGAATTGGGATTTGTCCAGATTCACGGTCACCCCCGCTTTCTCGAATACTTCGAGCAATCGATTTAGAACCCGGTTGTGTTCCTCCCATGACTTCTCTGCAATTAGAATGTCGTCCACATACACAGTTACGCACGCTCTTAGGTCGTCAGGTAGTATGCTATTCAGGCCTCTTATGAAGGCGGCTGAAGAAACATTCAACCCGAAAGGGAGACGTTTAAACTGGTAGCAGCTCCCATAGCAGAGGAAGGCAGTGTATTTCCTGCAAGACGAATCGAGCATAATTTGCCAATAGCTCTTTCGGAGGTCAACGGATGACAAAACTTTCACGCCATGAAACCTTTGCAGCAGTTCCTCCAATCCTTCTGGCCTATCTGTCTCAGACATGATTACTGTATTTATTTGCCACGAGTCCAACACCAAACGCACGGACTTGTCCCGCTTTGGCACAACGAGTAATGGCGAGTTATATGAACTCCTAGCTCGCTCTATTATACCCTGCTCCAGCATCCTACTTATTTCGGCTTCCACACTGCTCTTGTGCACCAGTGGGATGGGGTAGGGCTTAACAAAGAAAGGAAGATGCTCGCGCACCGTAAAGCGGTACAGAAATCCATCAATTGCCCCTGGTGAATCCGAAAATACTCGGGAATGGCTTCTCAGAACGCGACACAGTTCCATACGATTCGCTTCCGAGGCTCCCGCACCAGCAATACACCTTTTCACTGCGCTCATGAAAACATCGTTCCTACCATACTCATTAGGTTGTGAATCTAGGTCACTAATCAGATTGACCAAAACCTCCTGCCCAGGTCGCGACTCAGTCCTAACGTGAAATTTCAGACAGCTCACCTCAGACTCCTTGTGCAAAACACATTCCTCGAAAATTAGACTGACAGGGTTGCTCCCGGCAACGATAGTCATAACACCGCCAGCCACGTCGATTACGGCGCGGTGGGCATTCATGAAGCCAGTCCCCAATATCATCGCCACGCTCATCAGCGGCATCACAAAAAAATTGAATTCAAACTCATGTCCTTGACAGACGAAGTTTACTCAAGTCTGAACTTTAATTTTAACACTTTTTCCATATATCGCGCCCCTCTCACCTGGAAAGTTGGCCAACTCCCCGTCTCCTCAGACTTCCGAAACGCCGCCTCACTAATCAGCGAAAAGGGGCTGCCTGTATCGAGTACACATCTAAGACTGACTCCCCGAATGTAAACAGACACGACTGGGTTTACCGTGGGCACACCAATACTGTGGTCCTCCCTCAACAAATCTTCCCTAATATCGTCTTCCTCTATCAAAAGCACATCAATATCACTGGTCCTCATTAAGTTGACGCCAACCGAGTCAGCCAACAGTCATTGATCCCTTTGATTAGAGGCATTTGTCAGATTGTGCCGCGGGTTTGCGGGACGAATTTCAACACCCACTGGCGGACCACCCGTTGAAAGTTCATCCCGGAAACCAAGCACTCATCTGGGTGTTAGCTAGGCTATGGAAAACCAATAACCAATAAGACGATTAGCTGGTGAAAGATTGTAGTTCGGGTCCAATAGTGACTTTGAATCTGACTCATATTCCTAGCTTATTTCATGACATCAAGGAATTCCAGGATCAAGACGATTAGCTGGTGGAAGATTGTAGTTCGGGTCCAATAGTGACTTTGAATCTGACTCATATTCCTAGCTTATTTCATGACATCAAGGAATTCCAGGATCAAGAGGAATGCATTTGTGAAATTAAGGGGACACTTCAAAAAGGTGAAACTATAAAAACATATCTTTTGAGAGAAAAGGTTGTATGCTGTAAGTCATGTGGAAGTGGCATCCAAGTAACTAGTTCCATTGCTGTTCTGGTAACTCCATGATTCTCCTGTGGGAGGACATTTAAGAGTGTATAAGATATATAGGTAAAAAGACAGCAGTTCATATGGCCAGGGATGGATAATGACATTCATAAGAGAGTAGCTCATTGTGAGGCATGTGCTGTCAATAAACTAGACCAGAATAGTAGGATAGAACATTTGGCATCCAAGCCAGTAGAAGGGCCTTTCAGAGAATGTATACCAATTTTGTGCACCTGTTGCCTTGAGTGAAGGAAGGGCACAGGTTTATTTTGGCTTGTGCTGATGCATTTAAGTGATGTGTTGGGTTATTATCCAGCAGTGTGGTGACAGCTCAAGTAGTGATCCAGTTGCAGGGCATCTGTGGTACCTTTGGGCCTCTACAGTCTATAGCAACTGATAATGTGACCTCATTTACTACACAAATTTCAAAGCAATTTTGCATGGGCATGGAGGCCATCACATAGGAACAACACCTTACTATCCTGCTCCATCTTATGTGGAGTGTAGTTTGCTCCTGGGCTGCTGTATAGCAAATCCACTGCACAATTTATGGTCTACTGATGACCTCTTGCATGGAAAGAAAGAGGGTGGGTGCACAATGGGGACTGGCTGAAAAAATTATTCAATAGGCTCCTAAGAGGGAAGTCATGTGCTATAATATGGAGTGCCAGCTGAACACTTGCCAAGTTGGTGACAAGGGCTTTATTAGGAATTTTCTGGGTGTCAGCATGGACCAAGAAGTTATTGCCCAGATTTAAAGGTCTGCTGTATATTAAAAGGTTTCTTAACCCCATTGTTGTTTAGTTAAGTGAGCTACTTATGGATAAGTAAACCAGGGCTCGCCTCTCTCAGATTAAGACTTTTGCACCAGCCCAGCACATATGCAAGGGTAACATATTTAATCAGTTTGTAAGAGTGCAGTTACATTCATTACATTAAATGGCAGTGGGCACCAACTTGCAGAAGTGTATCAAGTGACTGGATGTTGACCAAAACTATTTTTCCCAGTCACAGCTTTTCAGTGGCTGTTTTGTAATGAAACAAAAATAAAATTAGCTTCAGCTGCTCAATAATAAGAGATTTACAGCCAAGCCCAGTAATCTGTGTTATCTACAAATTACTTTTAGTACAAACAGGTATCAATGCTCATTTATCAAATCCAGCAACATAATATAATATAATATAATTGGATGATTAAAAACTCTATTCACCAAGCAGTGGCAGAAGAACACACATATAAAGGTATTTAAATTTGCAAGCTTTTGGGGCCAGTGGCTCCTTCTTCTGGCAGAAGGGTTGAGGGGGAAGGCAGAGGGGTGAAGGAAAAGGACTGGTGAGGTTTAGGAAATTGGGAGAGTCCAGAAAAGTCACCCCGAGTTGGGTCACACGAGACTTACAGGACAGGATGGGAAGGGAAGGTGGAAAAGAAAATCTTTCTTTCTCATCCCATCCTGAAGTCTTCCCTGACCTGGGGTTCTGAGTGAATTTTCTAAAATCTTCCGATTTCCTAAACCTCACCACTCCTTACCTCTCTTCCTTCTCCTTCAGCCCACCTGCTAAAAACAGCCAGTGGCTCAAAAAGCTTGCAAATTTAAATACCTTTATCTGTGTGTTCTCCTGCCACCACTTGGTGAGTAGATTTTTCTATATATCCAATTATAGTTTATTTTCAAAAAGTGATTACTTTTGTTGATAAATAAGACCAACAACATGATTTGTGTTAATCCTATTTGCTTAATAAATGCACTGGAGGAAAACTGTGTATGTAGAATTGATTTAGCTGCAGAATATTTGTGTATTGTTATGGTTAATGAAATATTTCTTGCGAAATCAATATTAAAAAAAATAAAAAAGTCTAGAAAAAGAAGTTGTCAGTTTTCTTTCCAAATTGTCTTTTTAATTATTATTTTTATTTTCTGATTTAGTGTGCACAGTGCAACCAGTTTATTTCTACAATTTACAACTTGATCATTACAAATAATTACTGTTTTTGTATTTTCTACTTATGGGCTGCATTGTTTCGGTGTTAGGTACGAAAATTTGCAGTGACAATATACATAAATAGTGTGTCAGTGAGTTCTGTGATACTGCATTGGCAACAAAGCTGTCATACAGTTTGGCAGCAAATGATCACACTACACAAACTGATTTAAGAGGTCTGCTGTAATTTTGCTTGTTTGGGACACCCAAATAAAAGTCTTCTCCACAAGAACAAACAGCAGTCTCCTTGGTATACTGCTTGTCCAGATGTTTGCAAAGTCTAACACGGAACAATTCGAAGGCACTTACATACAGAGTGTAGATGGGATTTTGAGGACTGAGGAACTATTAGGCAAATTACTACATGTTTGTTGCCTTTGTTTCTTGCTGCTGCTCCTATTATCATTGCCAGTCTTCTACTTTGCCTCTAAGTAATGCACACCTGTAATCCATACTTGGTATTTTAGAGCAAGTTGTCTCCCCTAGCGGGGCAGCTTCTTTCAGTAGGTAGCTAACAATTGCTTTATCAATAATCCAACTATTTGATTTCACCCAACTGAAGATTATCATCTTTCTGTATCAATAGTGGCACTCCCTTGATTCTCTGTGCAATTGGATTATCAATCCTTCCGGCAACTTGTTTCAGAATGTTTAGAGGAGGTACCAAGTAGTGAGTATGACTATTGAAACATAAATGTAGTGCAATCGTGATTGTAACCTCTGTTATTAATTTGAATAAGCTAATTTTCTACAAACTTGGAATGCAGAATACACTTCCAAGAGTCAGCATTTTGGATCCATCAGTGAAGATGTAGACTGCTTCCATAACCCTGTTTAAAAGACTATGCTAAAATTTTGTTATTTTTGTGTGCACCATGATAATGCTAGTTATTAATTTCATGTGGAATAATATTAAATGGTATAGTGTGTCAAAACAGTTTAATGAAGGTAGCTTTTTGGTATTCCTGGAAAACACTGAATATATAAGTATGTCTGTACTAATAAAGAAGAGTCCCAATAACTGATAAGCAAACAGACAAAAAATTTTATGGTTAAAACTGAAGTAATCCCATTCTACAACATGACATTTGTGATCTCGGCGCCTGTTTCACCACACACACACCATTTGGATTCTTACCCCAGACACTGGTTTCTTAGAACTCTGCAAGTGGGAAATAGCACAACAACATGTCCTTGGTTCTCACCACCCACCTGGCCTTAATTTACATTAATTTCTACCGTCTTGGCATTTATTCACTGTAACTACTCTTTGCTTCACTCCATTTTACTTGTCTACATCTTTCACTGCCTTTCCAGTCCATTTTTCACAGCCCCTCTCCCACCTGTGTTACGTACGATGCACTTAGCTTTTCACTCTCACTGACTCCTGCATGATGCTTAAGCAGTAATCTCTGTCTGCATATTACCTGTCTTCCACCTTTAAGCTCTCAGGTTTTCAAATCTCGTCTGATGCAGTCCCCAACAATCAGTCTTTCCTTCTCATCCCGTATGGTAAGCCTCCCCTGGCCCGCGGTCCTGGGTGACTTTCCCGAAATCTAACCATTTTCCTAGACCTCTCCATTCCTTTTCCTTCACCCCTCTTACTTCCCCTTCAACCCTTCTGCCTGAAAATTAGCCACTGGCTTCAAAAGCTTGCCAATTACAAGTGTCTTTTTTGTGTGTGTTCTGCCGCAGCTTCATGAGTAGATTTTTTATCTATCCAATTAAATAATTTAAACAATATATTAAAATCAAAGTAGTACAAATGAATAATGAAGTCATAAAACAGAATCATTCTATGATTTTTAACATACTTGAGGAAATGAATGGTTGAGTGGGAAAAGAAATTAGAGTAAAAACTGACTTGAAGCACTTTTGGTATGCTACATAGGGTTTTCAAGACCAAACTTTATGAGTGCCTGAAAAGAAAAGTTTGCAGCTAAGAATGTGTATTAACAGGTTTTGATTTATCACAATAAGACAAGACCTTTTCAATAAGAAAACTGTTCAAAAACTGATAGTGGAGAGATCCATGTCAGCAATTCGACTAAGCAAGTCACCTTACAGTGATTGGTGGAAGATACCTCTGCTATCATTATCATTTTCCATCTTTCCTGATCCAGCTGCGAATGGCCCATGGGATGAAAGACTGTCAATAAACTTCCACATGCACTCTAATGACTTTGATTTTCTTGTAGTACATTCTCAGAATTTCAAGACTTCTCCATGTTACACAACACCTCTGTTGTACCATATGGTGCTTAAGTTTGTTCAGCATCTCCATTATGGTCTTGCTTTCCGATGGCAAAATGAGCCACTTTTTGTTGGATCTTCGCTATCTTTTCTGTTAATCCTGCTTGCTAATATTCCACTACTGATGAACAATACTCATGAAACAGTCAAACAAGTGTTTTGTAAGACATTTCTTTTGTGGATGAATTACATGTCTTTAGGCTTCTTCCAATATATCTTAGCCTGGCATCTGCTTTTTCCACTCTTAGTTTTATGTGGTCAATCAACTGTGGGTTACTGCGGATGGTTACACAAAAGTAATTATTGGCTGTTATTCATTCCAGTGATGTTTCACCAATAGTGTAATTGAACAGCAATGGATTTATTGTTGTTTTTATGTGCAATATGTTACATTTATTTACATTCAGTATCAACTCTCAGTCCCTGCAACAATTATCAATCCTTTGTCAGCCCTCTGAACTACACTCATGCTCATAAATTAAGGATAACGCTGATACTTGGTGAAACAACACTCTGGTGGATGGTCTGCAGGTTTCAATCACCTTGGGGTATGACCATGCAGTGCATTTGACCTGCGGTCATTGCACGGTGGCGCTGGCAGCAGTCCACATACGCAGAGGCGTGTAGGTGCATGTTGGATTATGGTGCCATGTGTAAGTGTGCAGATGTTTTCAGACATGCTAATGGTGACTGTGTGTTGAAAATGGCTCAAAGAACACATATTGATGACACTATGAGGGGTAGAATATTAGGGCGACTGGAGGCTGGTCAAACACAGCAGGTCATAGCATGGGCCCTCCGTGTGCACAAAGTGTGATCTCAAGGTTATGGCAATGATTCCAGCAGACAGGAACTGTGTCCAGGCACTACGGTATGGGATGTCCACAGTGTACAACACCACAAAAAGACAGATATCTCACCATCAGTGCCCACAGACGGCCACGGAGTACTGCAGGTAGCCTTGCTTGGGACCTTACAGTAGCCACTGGAACAGTTGTCTCCAGACACACAGTCTACAGACGACTGAACAGACACGGTTTATTTGCCCAGAGACATGCAAGGTGCATTCCACTGACCCCTGGTCACAGGAGAGCCCATAGAGCCTGGTGTCAAGAACACAGTGCATGGTCATTGGAACAGTGATCCTAGGTTATGTTCACGGATGAGTGCAAGTATAGTCTGAACAGTGATTCTCGCCGGGTTTTCATCTGGCGTGAACCAGGAACCAGATACCAACCCCTTAATGTCCTTGAAAGTGACCTGTATGGAGGTTGTAGTTTGATGGTGTGGGGTGGGATTATGATTGGTGCACGTACACTCCTGCATGTCTTTGACAGAGGAACTTTAACAGGTCAGGTGTATCGGGATGTCATTTTGCACCAGTATGTCTGCCTTTTCAGGGGTGCAGTGGGTCCCACCTTCCTCCTAATGGATGATAATGAATGGCCCCACCGAGCTGCCATCATGGAGGAGTACCTTCCATCAGGCTTTTTCCGTACCAGAACATCCAAACGGGTAGCTACCATTCTTGGATGTTCTGGTACGGAAAAAGCCTGATGGAACACTGGGACACAGCATCTACCGGAAGACAACCCACACGGATCTGTACCTTTACTCCTCCAGCTGTCATCACCCATCACAAAGGGAAGGAGTACTAAATACATTGGTTCACAGAGCTCGCGTGATCTCCAACGGATAAAGCTTGAAACCGAACTAGACCACCTCAAGGATGTGTTCCAGAAGAACGGCTATAGTGACCACCAAATTCAACGTGCCTTCAAGAAGAAGACCACACCACACCCGACACCTGATGATGATCCACCGAAAGCGACAGCCTACATACCATATGCAGGCAACGTATCTGGAAGAATAGGCAGGATTCTAGGATGTCATAACATCAAATACCTCTACCGCCCGCCGCCAGAGATAAAGTCCCTTGTAGGGACTGTGAAGGACGATTTAGGACTCAAGAAATCTGGAGTTTATTTCATACCATGCGAGTGTGGGAAAGTATATGTGGGGCAAACCATTCGCACGATCGAGGAAAGGTGTACTGAACACAAATGGCACACCGATCTCCAACAGCCTACAAAATCTGCTATCGCAGAACATTGTCTCGAGACAAATCATCGTATGAAATACGAGAACACAGAAGTCCTACACAACACATCCCACTTTTGGGACTGTGTATACAAGGAAGCAATTGAAATTCAGCTGCGCGAGAACCTTATAAACAAGGACAACGGATTTCAACTCAGCCAAGCGCGGAATCCAGCAATAAAATTTCTGCAGGAGCAGCGGAAACGGGGCACCACGCCCGCCGAAGGTGGGAAGCTTACTGACGCCAATCAGTCATCTCATCAGCGCAAGCTACCCACCACCGCGGCCTGCACATCCCTGGCTCCATACGCGGAGTCAGTGGAGGGGAGAGGTGACAGGTATATATACCACACCACCCGCCGGCCTAGGATGTCAGTCAACAGGAGTAACCTGAGGATTATGGCACATTACGCCGTCGAAAATTCGTTCCACAATGACCAGTCAACCCAGCTGCATGCCCGAGAGACCTTCAAGCATCTCATTCGCCAGGAAAATCTACAAACACACAATAATGCCCTCCTGAATGGTAAATGATTCAAAAAGTTCACATCTGTTACTAGGTCTAAGGCATGAGCTGGGTCTCTAACTTTCTACTTGAAGTACTTTTCAGATAACACATTTGAAACAGCCTTTTAGGAATCTATGGCTCTGGCAACAGTTTTTATCACATGAATCTCCTATTTATAGCTGGTAAATTGAAGTTCCCCCTTTACAATGATACGTTCAGGAAACACAATATTCTTCAAGTTTTTTCTGAAATTCTCTGACATTACATCTCCTGAGAGAGGCAGTACATAAATACATCAAATTATCATGTTTGATCCACATTTGATGCTGCCTACCTTTCTCCGGATTATTTCATATTCACATGCTGTTATCATCTCATGCTGCCGGAAAAAATTACACCCTTTTAGAAGTTTCCAATTCACACAATCTTTATTGTTGCAGCAATGCATATGGAATATATGAAATGGTTACATCTACAGGTCAGTAGCACAAGTGGTTCTGAGGTACCAGGGACTATGCTGAAACACCCACATTCATATATGGTGTAGCCTTCATGGGCAGCAATGCAGGTACTGTCTCTGGCATCCAGTCAATAGCACAGATGGCAAATACTGTCCTAGATACATTATGAAATGCCTGTTCAAGCAGTTCTGTAACAGTTGCTGGTTGACGAGTTGCACGAGTCACTTCTCGTCCCGTCATATCGCACATGTGCCCGATACGTAATTATGCTGACCAAGGAAGTTGCTAAACATCTTGCAGAGCACGAGTTTCATGGGCAGTGTGTGGGTGAGCATTATCCTGTTGAAACAACACAGGCCCTTCCTGTTGCAAGAATGGCAAAAGAGCAGGTTCTAATAACACTCTGTGTGTACCAAGCACTTTGTAGGGTCCCCTCTAGAAACACCAAAAGTGAACAAGAGTTTTAGCTTATCCCCAGACCATAAGGCCTGGAGTAAGGCCAGTGTCTCTTGACAGAATGCACTCTATGCAACAGCGCTCATCAGGTCAATGTTGTACACACAAATGACCATCACTTTCATGGAGGGAGAATCTGCTTTCACAATTAAAGACCATGCCACATCATTCCATCCTACAAGTGTATCTCTGATGCCACCAGTCTAGTGGTGATGCTGAGGTCTGAGTGGAAGACGAGCAAGAAGTGTGCATGCCCCTAGTCCCACTTCTAATAACCAGTTCACAACAGTTCGTGTTGATATGTCTGGACTCACAATCCCTCTTATCTGTGCTGTGTTAGCTGTAAGATCTGCCATTGCAGCCCTTATTATATGACACTCCTGGCAGGTGTCTGTGCTGCATGGACATCCAGAACCTTGTCTGCAGGTGTGAGAGATGATAATGTGACCATTGATTCCAACATCATTGCACAGCTGATTCAGTGCATCCAGCATGTGTGGCTATTCTCCAAAAGGACCATCCCACCACTCGGAAAGCCACAATTTGACCCTTTTCAGACTCACTCAGTTAGCTGCAGGAAGCACGAGTGTGTCACCGAGGCATGGTTTCCTGCTTGCTTCATAAGTCTGCACTACAGCAAGTCTTTTGGCTGTGACAATTCCCTATTAAAGGGTAGACACAGGTGGTGCTCTGGTAGTTATGGAGCTATGCTATCTGTAGGCAGAAAACATTGAAACCATTATCAGTACATCTGATGGTATATGCCATCATCGGACAAAAATCGGTGTTGCCTTTCCAGATGTTCTAATTTACTTTTTTTTCCAACAGTGTATTAATCCAGTTCTTTATGGCAATAAATATATTGCCATCATTGGCATTTAGCCTAACCTTGCAGTTATATTCCAGTTTGAATTTAGTTAGTTACGCATTTCTGGTTTCACCAGCTTTCTGTTGCTGATACTATGTGAATTTTATTACATTTAATAAACAATATTAATTCTGAAACAATGGTAGTCCAGGATGGAATAGCGACTATATTATGACAAGGATATAATGTTACTTACCATATAGGGAATACATTGAGCGACTGACAGGCACAACGAAAAGACTGCTATACATTTAAGCTTTTGATCAAAAGGTCTTCTTCCAAAAAAGAAAACACACATACATTTACATAAGCACAGCTCTCACACACACACTTGATCACTGTCTTCAGCCACTGTGGCTGGACTGTGGACTGTAGCTGCACAAGTGTGGTTGGAAAGGCATGGGGAAAGGTGGAAGGGAGGGGGGGGGGGGGGGGGGACAGAAAAGGAGAGAAGGAGAAAAAAAGACTAATGGATCTGTGGGCAGAATAGAAGGCTGTGTAATGCTGGAGCAGAAGCAACACAGTAGAGGACAGGGACTGGTGAAGGCTGAAGCCAAGGGGCTACAGAACATAGGATTTAATGCAGGCAGAGTTCCCATCTGTGCAATTCAGAAAAACTGGTGTTGGTAGGAATCATCCAGATGGCACAGACTGTGAAGCAGTCAATGAACTGAAGCATACACTGTTGGACAGCGTGTTCAGTAAGTGGGTGGTCGAGCTATCTCTTGGCCACTGTCTGTCAATGGTTGTCGTGCCCACATAAAAATCGGCAAAGATTTAATTGCTACTATCAACTTTGAACCTTGCCTCACCATCATTCCCCGGCCCATCAATATGGAAACCAACCTTACAACTGCAGAAGGAACTGCAATTCACCAATCAAAATTGATGCTGACCTTACAATCATACCTGCTGACAAAGGCTCCACCACTGTTGTTTTGAAATGCAGGGATTATCTGACGATAGACTCCACCAGCTGTCACATTTGTCCATCTACAAACACTGCTATACAGTGACATCATTCCAGAAATCCAACAGGATCTCCAGTTCCTCCTCAAATAGGTAGGCCCTTCCCAGAACCTCTCCTCTAAGTCTATCTTTCTCCTCACTCCAATCATTCCCCACACTCCTACCTGCTACCTACTTCCTGAAGTCAAACCAGGGTGCCCCTCGGTGGCCCGTTACTGCACCCCCACTGAGAGTAACTCTGCTCTTGTAGATCAACACCCATAATCTAACCTCTTATATAAAATAAACCAATCATTTCCTCAACCATCTCTCCACAGTTCCTTTTCCTTTACCATAGTACACCCTGTTTGTTAATGTTGATATCACTTCCCTCTGCACCAACATTCCAATGCCAATGGGCCTGCCACTATTGAACACTACCTTTCCCAATGCCTGACTCCAAATCTGCAACCTCCTTCCTAATCATCATGACCTACTATATACTCACTCACAATTACTTCTCATCTGAAGGCATCACCAACAAACAAATTTGTGGTACTGTAATCCACATGCACATGGCGCCATCCTATTTGTGGGCCATCCAGAGGAATCCTGCTTCCTAACCACCCTGAATCCCAAATACCTCACCTGGTTTAGATTCATTGGTAACATCTTTGTGATCTGGACTGAGGGTGACGACACCCTATCCACTTTCCTCCAGAATCTTAACACCTACTCCCCATTATGTCATCTGGTCCTCCTCAAACCAATGAGCCACATTCCTCAATGTTGACATCCACATCAAGAATGGCTACATTTGTACCTCCATCCACATCAAATTGCCCAAACACTGACGCTTAGACAGCTGCCGCCTTTCCATACAGACTGGCCACCCTTGGTCGTCGTATCTGTAGTGATGAGCAGTCCCTCTCCAAATACACTATGGATTACCCTACCAACCTTGTACAAAAACACATTTACCATTCTTTGTCTCCCTACTCATCTTCCGTCTGCCACACACATTCCACTCGGTCACAAAGGAGCACTCTTCTCATCGCTCAGTACCACCCAGGACTGGAGAAACTGAATCGGTTCTCTGCCAGGGTTTCGACTACCTCCTGTCATGCCATTAAATGAGGAATATATTACCCACTATCCTTCCCACCCCTGCCACATTGGGATTCTGCCACCGAACGAATGTACGCAAAACCTTGGTCTATCCCTGCTCCCAACCTCATCCTCATATCTCTGCAATAGACCTAGATGCAAGACTTGTTCCACACATTCTCCTTCCACAACCTACTCCACTCCTGTCACAGGCATCTCCTAACCATGAAAGCTGTCACGTGATCTACAAACTAAGCTTCAACCATTTTGTTGCATTTTATGTGGGCTTGACAACTAACAAGCTGTCTGTCCAGATTATGGCCACAGGGAACTCTGGTCAAGAGACAGTTGGACCACCCAGTTGCTGAACATACTGCTCGACATAATGTGCTCACTTCAATGACTGCTTTACAACCCTTACCATCTGGATCCACAAGCTTTCCTGAACTGCACAGGTGGAAACTCTCCCTGTAATACATCTTAACACTATGCCATCGGCGACACTACAGTGGTGCCGTGTGCAAAATAGCCGTCAACGGCTGGCGACACCACAGTGATGTCATCTGCATAGTATCGCTCAGTGGCCGGTGACACCACAATAGCGTCATGAGCATTTTGTTTAGGTAACAATAAGTTACACACGTCAACAAGTTTTTTTGTTTTTATAAGTTCTTGTGCCCTTTCATCATGGTGGACGAAAGAGACAATAGGATTATTTACGTTGAATGTGCGCATGTCTTGACTGACGTTCCAGACGACTTGGCCGATAGAGAAGAAGACATTGGATGTCAAAAAAATAAAAGTGAAGCAGAATCATAGAAAGATAGTGAAATATGTCCAAGAAGAATTCGGTGAATGCTACTGTTGCCAACTGATTCATCTGAAACAGATGACGAAGACAATGCACAATGGGTCAGACTTCGATTAACCCAGGACCAATAATAAATTTGAAGGATCCCCGGGTCCAAACATATTTCCCAAAGATACACAGGGCATCAAGGATATCGTAGAATTATATATTGGGAATGATCTATTTGAATATATTAGCAACAAAACCAACAAGTACTACAGTCAAAATTACAATAGAAGGAAACTGGATTTTAAAAATGCTAAAATTTTTGGCGTTGTGGGACCCGAACTTAGAAGATGATTTGGGTTTGCTATCCTTATGGGAACAGTAAAAAAAAGCTAGGATCGATGATTATTGGTCAACGAATCTGTTGATAGCATACCGATATTTCAAAAAATGATGTCACGCAACCGATTCACACAAAAATGATCATTTTTACATTTTTCCCACAGCAACAATAAACCAGATAATTCCAACCGGCTTGTTAAAGTGCAATTCGTAATTGATTATTTTTCCAGTAGGTTTAAATAAACATTTAATCTAAGTCAAAACATCTCAATTGATGAAGGAATGATACCATGGCATGGACGGTTAAATTTTAAAGTTTACAATCCGTCGAAAATTACAAAATATGGCATACTCATTCAGATGCTGTGTGAGTCGAGTATGGGATACATTTCCTCATTCAAGATATATTCCGCCACTGGACAGCCTTTAGCAAAAACAGTGATGGAACTATTGACACCTTCTGATGGAAAGTGGCATCAGCTCTACATGGATAATTATTATAACAGTGTAGAACTTGCAGAGAAGTTAATTGAAAAGAAAATTCAAGTTTGTGGAACAATATGGCAAAATAAAGGACTTCCGGAAAATTAAAGCATGCAAAAGTCAATGTGTTTGAAGCTTGTCATCAACGGAAAGGTGACAAGCGGCCGGCGACAAGTCAAGTAATCCGAATTATTGCTGCTGGTGCCAAGCGAATAAATATGTATGAGACGTGCGGATGGCAAAGTGTTTCCATAACCGCTCTGGCCTCAAACTTTGCTAGTCTCTATCCTTCACCCACCTATCCTCTTCCCTGCTCCCATGCCAACACTATACAGCTTTCTATTTCCACTACCCCTCCCGGCCCCTCTGCCCCAAACCTCCCAACTGTACCTAGCAACCCTACCCTGTGCCCACCTCGTTTTCTCCTCCCCCTACCCTGCTCTCTCTCCCCTCCTCACCCATGCCACCTCCTTACACCACCATTCATGACAAATAGCTATTCCCATCAGGCGCAGTTGCAGTTTGCTATCCAGCTGCAGCAGCCGGAGACAGTGGTCATGTGTGTGCATGTATTATGAATGTGTTCTGGCCGGAAGCTTAAATGTACAGTAGCCTTTTCGATATGCCTATCTGCGACCTGTCTCCTTTCTATGGCAAGTAGAATCTATCATTTTCAGAATATTACTGTCAATATTAATTCTGGGTCCTTACCATGGATGTTTTGGCAACTTACTAATAATATAATAAAATTTTCTCTTTGTGACCTGAGTATAATCAATCTTTTTCCATTTTCGATGTGCAGTTTATCATCATCCCTTAAAAGTGGTACCTCTAACCTAAAATACCCTTATGTGCATGCTACACGTACTCTGTTACCTGAGTGGCTGCTTCTTTTTAGTAGTACATACCTGACCTATTGAAGCGGGTCCTACAATTCTCCTCCTGATAGTGGAGGTTGAGAAATTTGCATGCAAGATCAACACATAATTGTCTGAGCCTGCATTAGATGTTCCACTCAGCTCCAAACCAAAGGACCATGATTGTTTCTGGGTATTACACAACAAACAGTGAATTGTGCTTCCACCCCATGAGCAAGGCTAGTTGGTCTCCACCAATTCAGCCAGTGGTCTCTATAGGTATCAAGAAGAGCCTTAGAACCTAGGTGGTAAGCGTAATTCCTGCCAACACGAACTACTATTTGCAGCTGGTTATGCCTAGTGTGCTCAAAGGCTGGCAGCAGAGCTTCTCCAACATCTCAGACAAGACCTCCCAGCAGGCATGTCGAGTGCTCCCTGACTTATCCTGACCTGCCTGCTATTTCTCTGATGGGCTCCACTGGAGCTCCCAATGAGCAATGCACCCAATGACTGTCTGCACATAGCAAGAAAATGTCACTGGCCCAACAGACAATGGATCCCGTACTGGCTCAGATATGTTGTTAACACAGGGCAACATCTCATACCTGTTGCAAAGGTATAAGGGAACAACTATCCAGCCAGTTCCCATATTTGCCTTCTGCCCAGAGATATGCAACCCCGTCACTCACCCTCCACTGAGGAAAAACTGGTCAGACATTGTGCATATGTAGATGCAGTAATATTGGGGTTGCAAGGGGATTCCAACAGCACCACCTTAGGTGTCAGTTTTTGCCAGTGATACTCCAACATTGTTGCAGCCTCGAGTGGCAGCCTGAAGCATGTAGACCATGGTCAGCTCAGTTTCTACCTTTTACCGCACAGGGGCCAAATCAGGCTGTGTCCACACGAAGTGTCATCCATAGCCATTTTTAACTGCTAAACAAGAAAAATAAAAATTAGCTATGGTGTCTTGTAGAAAGCATTGAATGCTGTGCCACTAAACAATGTAACGAAATGAAAACCGCAACTTGGTATTTAAGCACTGACTCAATGAACATGATTGCACAGCACAAAGGCAGACAATGAATTAACTAGGAAAGACAGGAAAACAAATTGACCAGAGACCACATTTTTTGTGGAAGGCTTATGATTGTAATTAAAATGAAATGGAGGTGGGCAAGGCATGCAGGCAAGCAAACAGATAGTAAATGGATCAAAGACGTCCAGCGTCGGATTCCAGCATATGAGAAAAGTTCAAGATGACGACCTAATGGAAGGAGAAGAGGTAGATTACAAAAAAATGCTGGAGCACCATGAATGTTTTATAGGAGAAGAATGTAATACATGAAAAGTCTACAGAAGTCAATGATTCAGCAGTGCATGTCAAATGGTCAATAATAATGATTTGATACTAGCAGAGGTTACACCATGTTTTTCAGGGCTGTGAATGCATATTTTATTGAAGCTGACAACACTGAGACAAAAGGCTTCTCAATATCTATGAATGCCAGACAAATTGGCAATTCATACCCATTGCTTCATTCTATAATTCTGTTCACTGCTAGTTAAAGGTCCACTTTACTCAAGATTGTTCCTTTGCTTGATTAAATTGTAATTTTTTTTGCTGTAGTTACGAAATTTGCTTACCTACACTCTAAAACCAAAAAATTATGTTGCAATGTCACTTAAGAACAAATTAGTGTATTTGTATTACTCTTATCTTTTCTCTCTCTCAAGACTGTAATAGAAATGTATTTGTTGCCAGTTAGTATGATGGGCGATTGTTATCTCTCATCAGTTGTTTTTTCTCCCCCTCCACAGGTCCTTCACTTCTTTTAATCATAAAAAAATAGCACTTGGCTAATAAAGTGCTAGCATATACACAGTATTTACAACCCCCCCCCCCATGAATGATGGACCTTGCCAAGATGGAGAGGCTTGTGTATCTCAACGATGTAGATAGCTGTACCAGCACAACTGAGGGGTATCTGTGAAGAAGAGAGAATAACCCGCAGTTGATAAAGAGTGGCAGCAGCTTTTTCATCAGTTGTGTGGTTAAATTTTCTGAATAACAGATATAGCTTTGTAACACTAGCCAACATTAACCCAATGAAATCATATATCCTTCTGGTTGTTTTATATAACAGCTAGTATGATGGTTGCATATGGGAAACCACAAAACAGGCTTCTAAATGTAAACCACCACCACACTTTTTATAGTGGACAACACAACTTTTGTTACCATTTTTTCTTCTCAATTGGGGGTATGTGCATAGGGAAATGACCCCAAATTTTAGACTGAAATCTCATAGGGCATTTGTTGACAGTTGCCCACAGAGTACTTGGGTAGCTGTGCACTCTATAGCAACTGCTGTGCAATTTTGACACTGAAGTCAGTAAGGCAGACTTTTCGCTTTCCACTGATTTATGTACACATGTTAGAATACATTTAAGTCATCTGTTAGCTACACATTAAACTCCTCACATTCATATAGTGAAGTGTGCATTTGCGATCTAAGCTTGTCATATGACTTAAATGCCATAGTAAGTTATTCGACTGCAGTTCATTACTTGATGCAATGATTGCATCCCCTTAGGTAAAACAGGGCCCATTTCAGAAGTATGAGGAGACTACTCAGGACAATGTTGCCATTAGGAAAAACAAAAAAGGCAATCTTGGAATGTAGAATGTTAGGTGCCTTAATCAGGCAGTAAAGTTAGAAAACTTAATAATGGGAATGGATACGTTGAGCTTAGACATAGTGGGCATTAGTGAAGTTCAATGGCAGCAAGAATAAGACTATGGTCTGGTCTGCACTGAGTTATTAACACAAAATCGAATAGGGGTAATGAAAAACTACGCCTTATAATAAAAAAAATGGGAATGCCAGTAAGCTACTATGAACAGTATAGGGAATGCATTATCATAGACAAGAAACACGAAGCCAGTGTGCACTGAAATGGTACAAGTTTATATGCAACCTAACCCTGCATATGGTATGAGATTGAAAGAATGTGTGATGAGATAAAGAAAATCATTCAGAGAGTTAAGAGAGACAAAGATTTAAATGTATTGCAGAATTGGAATTTGGCAGTAGGAAGAGAAAGAAAAATAGAAGGAAAACAGGAAATGAGGGAAAAGGAATGACAAAAGAACCACTAGGTACAATTCTGCACATAATTTAATCATTTGCTAACACTTGTTCAAGAATCATGAAAGAAAATTGTGTTTGTGCAAGGTACCTGAGGGCACTGGATGGTATCAGACTGATTGCATAACAGCAAGACAAAGATTTGGGATTGGTTGGTTGGATTAAAAGAGGGAGAAAGGAACCAAACGATGAGGTCATCAGTCCCTTGTTACGAATAAAACAATGCCACAAGTGTGAGAATAAAATAAACGAGACTGACAACTCAAAATGGAATGAAAGGAAAAATCACAAGAATAATGAAGGGAAACAAACATGTAAATGGGCAAAAGGGGACAAGAAAACCACAGAAACGGGATGAAGAGATTAAAACAACAAAGCAGATTACCATGGCTGGCTGACCATGAGAATAATAACAAAAAAAGAGAAGCCAGCCACTCTGCAACACATTAAAACCTCCACCCTAAAAGCACTAGGGTGGAGGACACAGATGGACAAACAACATGTGCTAAAACCCACTCTCATGAGTAAAACGTAAAACTAAATAAGCCGATGAGGCATTGACAGATCAAAATGTGGCCAACGTGGAGCCGGCAGAGGACAACTGATTCCCTGCGCGAGGCCCGCATGGCAGACTTCCACACATTCGTCGTCTCCTTAATGACATGCAGTTTGTTGTGGGTACTTTTATGCCATTCCATATCCCAAAGTCACAAAACCCTATGGCGTAAGTCAGAACGCAGGTCAGATTCAGAAATGTCCATCTGCAGAAGCGGTTTCTGTGTAGCCTGTTTGGCCAGCCTGTCAGCAATTTCATTGCCTGGGATGCCAACATGTCCTGGGCTCCACACAAACACCATTGAATGATGGGACCGGTCCAGGGCATAGATGGACTCCTGGATGGAAGCTACCAAAGGATGGCGCGGGTAGCACAGGTCAATAGCTTGTAGGCTGTTCAAGGAGTCAGTACACAGAAGAAATGATTCCCCGGGGCTTGAACGGATATACTGAAGTGCACGAGAGATGGCCCCCCTCTCTGCTGTGAATACACTGTAGCCAACGGGCAAGGAATGCTGTTCAAAATGGCCTCTGTGGACGTAGGGGAAGCCAACACAACCATCAGCCATCAGCCATCAAGCCGTTGGTGTAAACTACTTCAGAGCCCCAGAACACATCAAGAATCCAGAGGAAGTGACAGTGGAGAGTAGCAGGAGTAACTGAGTCCTTAGGGTCATGCGAAAGTTCCAGACAAATCTGCGGCCTAGAGGTACACCATGGAGGTGTATGTGGACGGATCTGGATGGGAGGTGGTAAACATGCCCGAGTTCAGACAGAAGGGATCACACACAAACTGCAATTGTTAGCCCTGACCTGTGCTACCGATGTCAAAGATGAACTGCCGCAGGTGGAAAAAGGAGACGGTAATTCAGATGCTCAGGAGAACTATGAACGTGGCCAACGTAACTGGCGAGCAGTTGTGCATGCCTAACCTTCAATGGAGGGATTCCGGCCTCCACCAGGACACTGGTCACCGGGCTCATTCTAAGAGCTCCCGTTGCTAGGCGAACGCCACAGTGGCGCACTGGGTCGAGTAAACGGAATGCTGAGGGCGCCGCAGAACCATAAACCAGACTCCCATAGTCAAGGCAGAATTGAACAAGGGCTTTGTAGAGCTGCAGCAGAGTAGAGCGATCTGCAACCCAGTTGGTGTTGCTCAGACAGCAGAGGGCATTGAGGTGCTGCCAGCACTTACGTTTAAGCTGATGAATGTGAGGTAGCCAAGTCAAAAACCAGTCATAAGAATCGATATGTCTCCACTACAGTGAGTGGATCATCATAAAGGTAAAGTTCTGGTTCTGGATGAACAGTATTATGCCGACAGAAGTGCATGACACACGACTTAGCAGCTGAAAACTGGAAGCCATGGGCAAGAGCCCATGCCTGCACCTTGTGGACAGTTCCCTGTAGGTGCCGCTCAGCAACACCAGTACTGGTGGAGGAGTACAAAATGCAGAAGTCGTCTGCATACAGAGAGGGTGAGACAGATGACCCTACAGCTGCTGCTAGACTGTTAATGGCCACTAAAAATAGTGCTACACTCAATACAGAGCCCTGCAGGACCCCATTCTCTTGGATATGGGGGGAACTATGGGAGGTACCAACTTGGACACTTTAAGTATGGAGCGACAGGAAATTCTGGATAAAAATCGGGAGTGGGCCTCAGAGACCCCACCCATATAATGTGGCAAGGATATGATGTTGCCAGGTGGTGTCACATACTTTTCATAGATCAAAAAAGATGTCAAAAAGGTGTTGGTGTCTGTAAAAGGCTGTTCGGATGGCAGACTCTAGGGACACAAGATTATCAGTGGTAGAGCGCCCCTGGTGGAAGCCGCCCTGACATGGAGCCAGAAGGCCATGTGACTCCAGGACTCAATCCAACCACTGACACACCATACGTTCCAGCAGCTTACAAACAACATTGGTGAGGCTGATGGCTATCCACATCAAATGGGTTTTTACCGGGTTTGTGCACCAGAATGATGGTGCTCTCCCGCCACTGAGAGGGAAAGACGCCATCGCACCAGATCCGGTTGAAGATGACGAGGAGAGGGTGCTTGTAGTCAGATGAGAGATGTTTAATCATCTGATTGTGGATACAATCTGGCCCAGGAGCTGTGTTGGGGCAATGTGCAAGTGCACTGAGGAGCTCCCACTATGTAAACTCCATCTGACACTCGATTATAGTTGCTACGGCTCCTGTAATATCCCTTGTAGCTGCGGAGGGCAGGGGTCTGCATTGCCGGGAACCAGGTTTCCTGGAGGGCAATGCAGAAAGCAGGTGTAAAGCTTAACAGTTGCCATAGCTCAGCCAGGCGACGGAAAACACCTGAAATTCCACTGGAGGATGACATCATTGTGAGACTGGGAAGGCATGGAACATTCAGTGAGGTAGTTTACACCTCAGGGTCACCTGCTGCCACTGACTTTTTGCCAAAGCAGCCTATATCCATTGTGTGTGAGGGTCCTACGAGATACAGGTCCTCAGCTGACGCCAGAATCTTCACCAGATCCTCAGACGCAGAGCTTGTAGGTAGTGGCGGTGTGGGTGCCACCGCAAGTTCCTTGTTCTTAGGGGTCTTCTTTTTCGATTTCTCATGCTGTTCCTTGGGTTTCCCTGGCTGGGAGGACTTCACTGAATCAGTCTCTGGGACTGAGGATGAGAATGAAGGCCTACGACCAACTGCTTTTTGTGAAGGGAGTGACTCAAGGGACCCGTCCTAGTGAAGGAGCCAAAGAAGCCTTACACTTCTCTAACTCAGAAGTGGGGACTGAAATCCCCGATGGTTGGGGGGGTGTTGCTCCCGAGTGTTTCAGAGAGGGCACAGGCAATGGTGGACGGAAACAGGGGAAATGAATACAATAGAAGATAAATGGGTGGCTTTGAGAGGTGAACTGTGGAAGATAGTAGAGGACCCTCCCCCCCCCCCCCCCCCAAAAAAAAGGTAGTTAAGGCCTATTATAAATTCCTGGATAACACAGGAGACATCAAATTTAATTGAAAAAAAGAATAAAATATAAAAATGCAGCAAATGGAGCTGGCAAAAAGGAATGAAGACTTCTAAAAACGAAATTGTTAGAAAGTGCAAAATGGCTAAGCAGGAATGGTTAGAGGATGGATGGTAGGATGTAAAAGTATGTGAAATTAAGGGAAAGACTGACAGTGCCTACAGGAAAATTAAAGAGGCTGTAACAAAGCAGGTGGATTCCATCCAGCTGTTATGTTTCCTGCCCACCTCTCTTTTTTCAGATGTCTTCAACAGCGTTATTTTCATGACATGAGCACAGTATCTAAAAATCTCAAATACTGAGACACAGGATTTTTCTAACTTAACTTCACTACTTTTTACATTCCTTTGGCTATCAGGAGTTGGTGAGTTAGTAAGTTTGCCTGAAAACTGTGCTAATTACCAACACCAGTAATTTCAGAACTTTGTTATCATTGTTCAAATGTAATCATATACCAAATTACTACCTTTCAGATAAAGACGATAAAAAAGATATACAAGTTAAGTATCTATACAGCTGATGACGAAAGTATGTTAGGAAGATTTGTACTCATCTAATTTCAGAGTAATTAGCATACTTAACTAAAACTCTGTTACTGAAAGAGAATACCATATTTTGGCAAACTAGACAGCATGATTCAATAACAATTACTGTTACATAAAAAGTTCACACTCAGAAGCAACTTCATTTAGTACTTAGTTATTATGAAATGTAAATTTTTAATTGTAACTTGTAAAACTCCAGCAAACAAATAGATAAATGAGCTCTGATTATTGTAATCTTTTAAATTATTGTAATCTTATCCTTAGTCAGTCTGCAGAAGGTTATGATATGAGAAAGATCTGTGCCCTAAATTACTAGACAACGTATTGGCAAGCTAGCACAAGTTACAAGTCAGGAACCGTAACTCCTTTTAGCTAAACTGTGTCTGAGAGTTTATTCAGTGACTGTTTCTTCAATTATTGACTGTGAACTTGTAATTAGTTTCAAAATGTGTGTGTATCTTCAACATTGGTTTCTGTAAACTGCTACAATCATATTGGACTATGATTTGCTGTTATCTGAAAATAATACTTACTGTGCACATTATTTTTGTATAGATATAATTGTTATACTTCCATGGACAGTGCAACTGGCAATGTATTAATGTTTCACTTGCCACATATCAACTTTTGTGCCACTTCGTTGTTAGGTTACTGCACATGAACAATCACGTTCCAGGATTTAAACAGAGTGTAGTATTTGGCTAACCATTTATCTGGCCATAAACCATTAGTTATACAACATCAAATTGCAATTAAAAATTTCTGAACTGCAAACCTCGTGTAGACCATATCATTTGATATAGCCTACTTTTGATGATCACTTTTCAGCCAGATTCGACAGAGGTGCAGCTACAGGAGGCATATTAGCACAGATACATATGGAGAAAAGAGAAACAGCAGTATAAATATCCAGAAGGAGAAGAGAAAGTTGAAAGGTGGAAAGGATATATAGAAGGGCTATTTAGGGAATGAAACTGAGGGCAATGTTATAGAATTGGACTAGACACATTCCCTCAGAATTTCTGAGATTGCTGGGAAATCCAGCCGTGACAAAATTATTCCACATGGTGTGCAAGGTTTATAATACAGGCAAAGTACCCTCAGACATCAATAACAATGTAACAGTTCCAGTTCTAAAGAAGGCAGATGCTGACAGGTTTGAATATTTACTACTGAACTATGAGATTAATAAGCCACAGTTGCAAAATGCTGACACAAATTCTTTACAAAAGAAGCATGGAAAAACTGGTAGAAGCCAGCCTTGGTGAAAATCAGTTTTGGGACAACCTTAGTGAAGATCAGTTTTGGGTCCAGAGAAATGAATTTAGGGACATGCAAGGCAGTACCGACCACGTGAATTACGGTAGAAGATATGTTGAAGAAAGACAAGTGGATTTAGAGAAAGCTTCTGACAATGTCAACTGGACTACACTCTTTGAAATTCAGAAAACTGAAGGGATAAAATGCAGAAAGTGAAAGGTTATTTACAACTTGGACAGAAACCAGACTGCAGTTATAAGAGTCAAAGGACATAAAAGAGAAGCAGTGGTTAAGAAGGGAGTGAAGCAGGATGGTAGCCTCTCCCTAATACTATTTAGTCTGCGCACTGGGTAGGCTGTAAAGGAAATAAAGCAGAAATGTGGAAAGAGAATTGAATGGACAGTGTCTTGAAAAGAAATTATAAGATGAACATCAACGAAAGTAAAGCAAGAGCTTTGGAGTCCAATCGAATTAAACCAGGTGACGCTGAGGGAAGTAGATTAAAAATGAGAAACCAAAAGCAGTAGATGAAATTTGCTGTATGGGTAGCAAAATAATTGATGAGGACTAAAGTAGAGAGAATTGAAAAGCAGCCTGACAATTTCAAGAAAAGCATTTTTGAGAAAGAGAAATATGTTAACATCTGATGTCAACTGGATTGTTAAGAAGCCTTTTCTGCAGGTATTTGAAGTGTGTAGCCTTGTATGGAAGTGAAACGTGAGTGCTACGCAGTTCAGACAAGAAGAGAATTGAAGTTTTTGACATACGGTGCTACAAAAGAATACTGAAGATTAGACGGGTAGATCAAGTAACAGGTGAGGAGGTACTGAACCAAATAAATGGAAAACGGAAATTTGTGGCATAACTTGATTTAAGGAAGGCAGCAATTGAAAGGACACATGTTGAAGTATCAAAGAACTGTCAGTTTCATAATGGAAGGAAGAGCATGCGTGTGTGTGTGTGTGTGTGTGTGTGTGTGTGTGTGTGTGTGTGTGTGTGTGTCGGGTATAAAAATTTTTAGAGGGAGACCAAGGCTTGAATACAATAAGCAAGTTCAAATGGATGTAGGTATGAAAAGTAGCTTGTATACCCTTATGTCTCCTACATTTTTCTTGTGGAAAGTATGCCACTGAAGAAGAAGAACTGTCTCGCAGTATATTTTAGTTAATGACTTAGCAGCATGTATCTGAGTTCTTGAACATCTACAAGTCCAGTGACTGAACTCACTCTCTCTCTCTCTCACTCACACACACACACACACACACACACACACACACACACACCACACACCACACAAATTGATTTCACAGGTACTGTAACCTGTAACCCAGTGGCCAAAACTGAAAGAGAAATAATAAATACAGTCTAAGAGAATACCAAAGTTTAATTAGTATCTATATTACAAACTGCGGGTACATCACTTATAAATGTTTTCCTTTACATTTGGGGAAAAAGGTAACTACAAAATGTACAGTTAAAACAGTTGAAAACTTTTGACTAATTTCATACTTAACTGGACGTAATAACTAAGTCAATTAGAAAATGCCTTTCTATTGACTCTGAAGTCATGATACGCTATTTTTAATCTTTAATCTTCTAAGCAGATAGAGAGAGAATGTAAAGTGCACTTGCTGCCTCCCGCCACAGATACACAGAACATTAAATAATGTGAACTACACAAAATAATTAGTGTTTGTCATTTTTTGCCTTTTTTCTCACTTTCACTTCCTCTCACCACTTGATATATTAAACTACATAAACATTAGAAATAATTATTCATTCTGTCTCTCCGAGTGCTAATCAGTTACTGGTTCTCTTGAATAGTAAATATTAGAAACAAACAGTTTACACCACCAACTGCAAAAGTGACAACCAACAAAAATTGAAAACTCACAGCATACAAAAATGTTAATTTTATTTGAATACAGTCTGAGTACAGTCTTTAGAAAATGATAAATGCTGAAAATAATACACATATGTAACTCATAGTAGGAAAGACCTATTTGTGCAATTACAAACGATCTGATATTTACACAGTCACCAGGTACATAACAGCTTTAAATATTCAAGATGAACTGCGAGGTTTCAGTTCCTCATAACACGAGCGGAGAAATATGTAATTCTTTTTCATTGGGTTGTAGAACTCGTAGCCCTGTGGACCAATACAGAAACAATGACTTACTAAGTGGGTTTATGATGCACTGTGTGTTCACAAATCACAAAATATTTAGTTCCACATACAGATATGTTTAATCAATTTTGCTGAAGTCTTATTAAATTTTATACTTCACAAGAAACTGCCACCACCATCTGCCAGTATATTAGTACTTCTTATACTTAATATATAGTACACAACACTAGCAATTGTTCAGTGAATTTATCACTACTTATCCACAATCCACATTCCTTACAAAAGAATACCGCCTGTAATTCCCCTCTATGTTCTGGCTTGCACAGGCTTGCTCATATAAATGATCATATCCACTGTCGTGTATGCATATACTAGAATTATTGTTGCTTTAAACTTGGCCACAATGACAATGCAAGAAATTTCAGCAATTATCATAATATGTAACTACAAGCGGAATATGATGGTTTACTATTAATGTTATATATTGAGGACAGAATAATATGCCTCGAACCGTCAGTATACAACAGCAAGGACAAAATTTCTCCGACAGGTATAAAAGACAGTGGCTTGTAGGTGTAAAATGAAATTATTTGTCAATCCAGTCCTCTTTAATGCCTAAGCAACTTGTCAAACATTTTTGCCATTTGTGAATTACATCCTCTGAAGTGCAGTTCTGGTGAGTTGACAAAATACATATCTGACTAAAATATTTTCCTCCAGCAAATTCTTTACGAATGGGAAATTGTGAAAATTATTGTTGGTGGTGGTCGGGAGGGGGAGAGGTGTGAAAAATTAGCTGAATAAGGTGGATATTCTAGCAATTCACATTTCAACTCCCTCAATTTTTTCCTTACCAACACATTTTTGTGGGCAGGTGCTTTATCATGATGAATGATAGTTTTGTCTCTTTCGCAATTTAGGCTGTGTCTCACAATTTTTCATCTAGTTGGTCCTAAAGATGTGCAGTATTCACATATGGTTTTATTATTGACTGAAAAGTATTAATTGTTCTGCGTTACACTGGCTATAATGTTTCCAGCTTTTTTTCGACTCACTAATAAAATTTGTGTTTAATTTCTAATATGCTTCACCCATAGCAACAGAAGGCTACACAAAGTCAGTTGGATTTTTAAAATAGAATTTTTTATAGTGATTTGTCTTTGGCACCAGCTATTTCATATTAACTGTTGGTTGTTGAGTATCATATTGTGCTCTTTCTTCAAGTTTTCAACTGAAGTTCAAGTTTTGGAACGTCCTTGAGGCATATCATCTTCAAGAAATGTAGGCCCCACTTGAATTTTACCACCTTTTTCTTAATTATCCAAAGTGAAGGTTCAAGCTACTTATAAACCTTTACCAACATTACACATATGTCAGTTCTCAGTTCTCAATGAACTACTCAGAACAATGAATTTCATATTAACTACTTATTCCATTATCACTTTAACTAAGAACTTGTCATTATATTCTGCCACATAAATCTGATTTCACACATATTACTTTCTAAATTACCTTTGACCAATCATAGCTGACAGCGTATGCAAATATATGGCCACTACTATTGAAGCAGCAGCGTGTAATTGATTGTTCCATAGTCTCTGAAGGTTTCAGTTTTGTGCGTGCATCCTTATCCCAGAAACTGAAACTACCATCAGAACCAACAGTTGCCAGTGTCCCATGCACAGGGTGGAAAGCAATATCATTCACCTATAAAGAAAAGAACATTGTTTTAGTTGTTCCTCACAGTTTATCAGTGACTAAAATTATACCACCGATACATCCAATGGTAATGAAAATTTTGATTTTAAGTGTAAGTGCAGTCTCTCATAAAAACCACAACTCTTTCTCTCAACCTACACAAATGCATATCCTTTTGTAAGATAAGTCTACATTACAGTTCTGAACACTGTAAGCACTGAAAAAGCTCACAACTATGTTTGGTGTGACAACTATTAAATAGAGCACTGTTCCTGTAGATGGATTCACTCTTACACCTTGCAGCATAAGAACATAAAGGATGTCCTCAACATTTAGTGTGAAAAAATTTGAAACAATTTGACATGGAATTGATCTTCAAACTCCAAAACCCTCTTCTTAAGAACATTACATTTGAATGCTATGTCGAGTGAAATGGAAGGTATACAGTTGCCAGAGTAAAGACATATAATCAATCACCATGCAGAGGCACATTACTATAAAGTTGAGTGTGTGTGAGAGAGAGATATTCACAAGTTGGCAACACGCTTTTCTTAGTGGCTTCCTTCTATACTTTCCTCTTTTCTCAACCCTGTAACAATATGTGCAACATGAAGATCTCAAGTTTGGAAGGTGAATTACAATGTTTGACTTATAAGTCATGTGAGTTACTGCTCAATATTCCTTTAAATGGCTGTGTTTAAACCCAAAATTTTCCACAAACGTGCCACATGGAAGAGAAGATAAACATGGCAGTTGATGGTTAGTGACATCGTCATAACACTGTATGAGGTAAGGTGTCCACCAGGACACACAAATGATGGAAGGCTTATACCACAGAAGACAGGATACAAGGACAATTGTGAACTATGTCAAGTTTGACAAGACTGGGAGTCCAATCTTATATCTTTAAAAGTGGGTTCCTTCTCTGTCAACTAAGTGGACAGTATGTAATATACGCAAGTACTTTGTAGGAGAAATAAATTAATGCCAATGGGGTACATGCTCTGTAAAATTCATAAAAACATTATTTTCTGAATGAGCAGGGTTAACAACAATATGTTTCATATTTCAAAAATTAGAAATAAGTAAACTAGCACTTTTAGAAGCCACTAAAACATCTGAAGAACAAAACTGTGATAGCCAGGTTTATAGGGAGCCATTCTGTAGAGTGCAAGAACTTTGCTGATGATCACTGAATTGAAGTATCATGACTTGTCTCCATTATAAAGTCTAAAAAATGAAAAGAATGTTACCTCTGTGGGCACTGAATTGGTCACAACAAGTAAATACTAACTGTGAAACATCTTATTCATTTATGTTAAACCAACAAAGGAATGGTACTGTTCAAAAGAGCTATAAATTGTGGTCCAGTCTGATTATTCACAGAAAGTTTGCCGGAAGGACAGTGCAAAAGATCTACTGGCTAAGAATTATACATGAAAAATACAATTTATTCTCAAAGTTTTCCTACATTATGCTGAACACAGCTGATTAAAATGGGCACCGTTTGTGACATAGCAAATATCATTAATTGCATGCAGTTCAATGAAGATGCTGGTGTGGGAAGGCACAATGGAGTCAGCTTTGTAAATCTGTTAACTGTATTGCCTATCTGCAGACATGAACGAATCCAATGCAAAAATGATTTGTCTTGATGTCCTGAACACTGGCCCACTAGTGGTGTGCTCTGCAACTACGTCACAATGCAATGCGAATCTAAACTTTGAGAGAATCTCTATTCACTGATATGTGTTACTTTTCTGTATGTCTTGTAATTTTAACACAGTTCTCTTATGAAACCCCATAGGTCTTATGAATATCTCTGTATTCTTTAAACAGAAAAGAGAATATATTTAATACGAGAACTGAAACTGCATTACCAACTACTTAAAAGCTGTTCATTGTGTTGTCACAAAAGCAAACAGTATATACATGAAGAAAAAATAAAGAATAAAGCAAAATCACTATGGATTGTTATTAAAGAGAAAACAAAAACTGTCACATAAACTATATTCATTTCCTTTGGAATGACATAGATATTAAAAAATTAAATCTGCAGCCACTGAATTCAATTACTTTTTCTTAAAACTGGTAAAAACATAGAGACTGGAAATAAACAATCACATATAAATGCAATGGTTTTGCTGAGGCAGACATTGCAGGCAACAGTTTAGACTCAAACAGGATAGTGATTATAATAGTAATTCAACTGCTGACAATAAAAGTCTTCCCTTGGTTACCAGGTATTTCCAGCAAATTACATACACTCTGTGATGACTCAGATTTATCTGGCTAGAAGCTATTTCATCAAACCGTCAATGGAGCACGGGATAGTTTCTAAGTGATTGGAATATACAGTATAACTATTTAAAGAAGTGCAAATAAGTGATTAACTTCTCATTCTATCTCACTCCTCATTCAGTTTCTACATAATTTTTACAAAACAGCCTATGCCAGAATACATACTCACTTTTCCGGAAATTCTGTTAGTGATCTTTCAGTTTGGCTTCCATAATAAAGACACAGTCAAGTCAATGTCTGAACAGGCTCAGGGCTGTTACCTAAGCCAGCCCACAATCCTGATTAGTGTTTGGACACACAAACATACACACAAAATTCAAGCTTTCACAACATACGGTTGCTTCATCAGGAAAGAGGGAAGGAGAGGGACAGACGAAAGGATGTGGGTTTTAAGGGAGAGGGTAAGGAGTCATTCCAATCCCGGAGCGGGAAGACTTACCTTAGGGGGGAAAAAGGACAGGTATACAATCACACACACACACACACACACACACACACACACACACACACACACACACACATCCATCCGCACATACACAGACACAAGCAGACATTTGTAAAGGCAAAGAGTTTGGGCAGAGATGTCAGTCGAGGCGGAAGTAAAGAGGCAAAGATGTTGTTGAAAGACAAGTGAAGTATGAGTGGCGGCAACTTGAAATTAGCGGAGGTTGAGGCCTGGCGGATAACGAGAAGAGAGGATACACTGAAGGGCAAGTTCCCATCTCCAGAGTTCTGACAGGTTGGTGTTAGTGGGAAGTACCCAGATAACCCGGACGGTGTAACACTGTGCCAAGATGTGCTGGCCATGCACCAAGGCATGTTTAGCCACAGGGTGATCCTCATTACCAACAAACACTGTCTGCCTGTGTCCATTCATGCGAATGGACAGTTTGTTGCTGGTCATTCCCACATAGAAAGCTTCACAGTGTAGGCAGGTCAGTTGGTAAATCACGTGGGTGCTTTCACACGTGGCTCTGCCTTTGATCGTGTACACCTTCCGGGTTACAGGACTGGAGTAGGTGGTGGTGGGAGGGTGCATGGGACAGGTTTTACACCGGGAACGGTTACAAGGGTAGGAGCCAGAGGGTAGGGAAGGTGGTTTGGAGATTTCATGGGAATGAACTAAGAGGTTACGAAGGTTAGGTGGACGGCGGAAAGACACTCTTGGTGGAGTGGGGAGGATTTCATGAAGGATGGATCTCATTTCAGGGCAGGATTTGAGTAAGTCGTATCCCTGCTGGAGAGCCACATTCAGAGTCTGATCCAGTCCCGGAAAGTATCCTGTCACAAGTGGGGCACTTCTGGGGTTCTTCTGTGGGAGGTTCTGGGTTTGAAGGAATGAGGAAGTGGCTCTGGTTATTTGCTTCTGTACCAGGTCGGGAGGGTAGTTGCGGGATGCGAAATCTGTTTTCAGGTTGTTGGTGTAATGGTTCAGGGATTCCGGACTGGAGCAGATTCGTTTGCCACGAAGATCCAGGCTGTAGGGAAGGGACTGTTTGATGTGGAATGGGTGGCAGCTGTCGTAATGGAGGTACTGTTGCTTGTTGGTGGGTTTGATGTGGACGGACGTGTGAAGCTGGCCATTGGACAGGTGGAGGTCAATGTCAAGGAAAGTGGCATGGGATTTGGAGTAGGACCAGGTGAATCTGATGGAACCAAAGGAGTTGAGGTTGGAGAGGAAATTCTGGAGTTCTTCTTCACTGTGAGTCCAAATTATGAAGATGTCATCAATAAATCTGTACCAAACTTTGGGTTGGCAGGCCTGGGTAACCAAGAAGGCTTCCTCTAAGCGACCCATGAATAGGTTGGCGTACGAGGGGGCCATCCTGGTACCCATGGCTGTTCCCTTTAATTGTTGGTATGTCCGGCCTTCAAAAGTGAAGACGTTGTGGGTCAGGATGAAGCTGGCTAAGGTAATGAGGAAAGAGGTTTTAGGTAGGGTGGCAGGTGTTCGGCGTGATAGGAAGTGCTCCATCGCAGTGAGGCCCTGGACGTGCGGAACATTTGTGTATAAGGAAGTGGCATCAATGGTTACAAGGATGGTTTCCGGGGGTAACAGACTGGGTAAGGATTCCAGGCGTTCAAGAAAGTGGTTGGTGTCTTTGATGAAGGATGGGAGACTGCATGTAATGGGTTGAAGGTGTTGATCTACGTAGGCAGAGATACGTTCTGTGGGGGCTTGGTAATCAGCTACAATGGGGCAGCTGGGATGATTGGGTTTGTGAATTTTAGGAAGAAGGTAGAAGGTAGGGGTGCGGGGTGTCGGTGGGGTCAGCAGGTTGATGGAGTCAGGTGAAAGGTTTTGTAGGGGGCCTAAGGTTCTGAGGATTCCTTGAAGCTCCGCCTGGACATCAGGAATGGGATTACCTTGGCAAACTTTGTATGTGGTGTTGTCTGAAAGCTGACGCAGTCCCTCAGCCACATACTCCCGACAATCAAGTACCACTGTCGTGGAACCCTTGTCCGCCGGAAGAATGACGATGGAACGGTCAGCCTTCAGATCATGGATAGCTTGGGCTTCAGCAGTGGTGATGTTGAGAGTAGGATTAAGGTTTTTTATGAAGGATTGAGAGGCAAGGCTGGAAGTCATTAATTCCTGGAAGGTTTGGAGGGGGTGATTTTGAGGAAGAGGAGGTGGGTCCCACTGTGGCGGAGGACGAAACTGTTCCAGGCAGGGTTCAATTTGGATAGTGTCTTTGGGAGTTGGATCATTAGGAGTAGGATTAGGATCATTTTTCTTCGTGGCACAGTGATATTTCCAGCAGAGAGTAGGAGTGTAGGACAGTAAATCTTTGACGAGGGCTGTTTGGTTGAATCTGGGAGTGGGGCTGAAGGTGAGGCCTTTGGATAGGACAGAGGTTTCGGATTGGGAGAGAGGTTTGGAGGAAAGGTTAACTACTGAATTAGGGTGTTGTGGTTCCAGATTGTGTTGATTGGAATTTTGAGGTTTTGGAGGGAGTGGAGTTGGAAGTGGGAGCTTGAGTAGATGGGAGAGACTGGGTTTGTGTGCAATGAGAGGAGGTTGAGGTTTGCTGAAAAGGTTGTGAAGGGTGAGTGAGTTGCCTTTCTGGAGGTGGGAAACCAGGAGATTGGATAGTTTTTTAAGGTGGAGGGTGGCATGCTGTTCTAATTTGCGGTTGGCCTGTAGGAGGATGCTCCGAACAGCCGGTGTGGATGTGGGAGAGGAAAGATTGAGGACTTTTATTAAGGATAGGAGTTGACGGGTGTGTTCATTGGCTGAGTTGATGTGTAGGTGAAGGATTAGGTGGGTGAGGGCAATGGATTGTTCAGTTTGGAAATGGTAGAGGGACTGATGGAAAGAAGGGTTGCAGCCAGAGATGGGAACTTCAAGTGTGAGGCCTTTGGGGGTAATGCCAAATGTCAGACAAGCCTGAGAAAATACAATAAGGGAGTGTAATCTGGCTAGGGCGAAGGCATGTTTGCGGAGGGAATGTAAATAAAACTTAATGGGGTCGTTGTGGGGGTTTGTGAGGGTGACATGGTATTAGAAGGTGGAAAGTGTAACACGAGGCTGAAATGAAAATGAAAATAAAAATATATGGGGAGAGATAAAGGTGAACTAGAAAGCAACTTTTTCGCCTTTTTTCACACCAGATCTCTCCTCACACTTAAGGTGAACTAGAAAGCAACTTTTCGCCTTTTTTCACACCAGATCTCTCCTCACACTTAAAGTTCCCATCTCTGGCTGCAACCCTTCTTTCCCTCAGTCCCTATACCAGTTACAAACTGAACAATCCATTGCCCTCACCCACCTAATCCTTCACCTACACATCAACTCAGCCAATGAACACACCCGTCAACTCCTATCCTTAATAAAAGTCCTCAATCTTTCCTCTCCCACATCCACACCGGCTGTTCAGAGCATCCTCCTACAGGCCAACCGCAAATTAGAACAGCATGCCACCCTCCACCTTAAAAAACTATCCAATCTCCTGGTTTCCCACCTCCAGAAAGGCAACTCACTCACCCTTCACAACCTTTCCAGCAAACCTCAACCTCCTCTCATTGCACACAAACCCAGTCTCTCCCATCTACTCAATCTCCCACTTCCAGCTCCACTCCCTCCAAAACCTCAAAATTCCAATCAACACAATCTGGAACCACAACACCCTAATTCAGTAGTTAACCTTTCCTCCAAACCTCTCTCCCAATCCAAAACCTCTGTCCTATCCAAAGGCCTCACCTTCAGCCCCTCTCCCAGATTCAACCAAACAGCCCTCGTCAAAGATTTACCGTCCTACACTCCTACTCTCTGCTGGAAATATCACTGTGCCACGAAGAAAAATGATCCTAATCCTACTCCTAATGATCCAACTCCCCAAGACACTATCCAAGTTGAACCCTGCCTGGAACAGTTCCGTCCTCCGTCACAGCGGGACCCACCTCTTCTTCCTCAAAATCACCCCCTTCAAACCTTCCAGGAATTTCTGACTTCCAGCCTTGCCTCTCAATCCTTCATAAAAAACCTTAATCCTACTCTCAACATCACCACTGCTGAAGCCCAAGCTATCCGTGATCTGAAGGCTGACAGTTCCATCGTCATTCTTCCAGTGGACAAGGGTTCCACGACAGTGGTACTTGATCGTCGGGAGTATGTGGCTGAGGGACTGCGTCAGCTTTCAGACAACACCACATACAAAGTTTGCCAAGGTAATCCCATTCCTGATGTCCAGGCGGAGCTTCAAGGAATCCTCAGAACCTTAGGCCCCCTACAAAACCTTTCACCTGACTCCATCAACCTGCTGACCCCACCGACACCCCGCACCCCTACCTTCTACCTTCTTCCTAAAATTCACAAACCCAATCATCCCAGCCGCCCCATTGTAGCTGGTTACCAAGCCCCAACAGAACGTATCTCTGCCTACGTAGATCAACACCTTCAACCCATTACATGCAGTCTCCCATCCTTCATCAAAGACACCAACCACTTTCTTGAACGCCTGGAATCCTTACCCAGTCTGTTACCCCCAGAAACCATCCTTGTAACCATTGATGCCACTTCCTTATACACAAATGTTCCGCACGTCCAGGGCCTCGCTGCGATGGAGCACTTCCTTTCACGCCGAACACCTGCCACCCTACCTAAAACCTCTTTCCTCATTACCTTAGCCAGCTTCATCCTGACCCACAACGTCTTCACTTTTGAAGGCCGGACATACCAACAATTAAAGGGAACAGCCATGGGTACCAGGATGGCCCCCTCGTACGCCAACCTATTCATGGGTCGCTTAGAGGAAGCCTTCTTGGTTACCCAGGCCTGCCAACCCAAAGTTTGGTACAGATTTATTGATGACATCTTCATAATTTGGACTCACAGTGAAGAAGAACTCCAGAATTTCCTCTCCAACCTCAACTCCTTTGGTTCCATCAGATTCACCTGGTCCTACTCCAAATCCCATGCCACTTTCCTTGATGTTGACCTCCACCTGTCCAATGGCCAGCTTCACACGTCCGTCCACATCAAACCCACCAACAAGCAACAGTACCTCCATTACGACAGCTGCCACCCATTCCACATCAAACGGTCCCTTCCCTACAGCCTAGGTCTTCGTGGCAAACGAATCTGCTCCAGTCCGGAATCCCTGAAGCATTACACCAACAACCTGACAACAGCTTTCACATCCCGCAACTACCCTCCCGACCTGGTACAGAAGCAAATAACCAGAGCCACTACCTCATCCTCTCAAACCTAGAACCTCCCACAGAAGAACCACAAAAGTGCTCCACTTGTGACAGGATACTTTCCGGGACTGGATCAGATTCTGAATGTGGCTCTCCAGCAGGGATACGACTTACTCAAATCCTGCCCTGAAATGAGATCCATCCTTCATGAAATCCTCCCCACTCCACCAAGAGTGTCTTTCCGCCGTCCACCTAACCTTCGTAACCTCTTAGTTCATCCCTATGAAATCCCCAAACCACCTTCCCTACCCTCTGGCTCCTACCCTTGTAACCGCCCCCGGTGTAAAACCTGTCCCATGCACCCTCCCACCACCACCTACTCCAGTCCTGTAACCCAGAAGGTGTACACGATCAAAGGCAGAGCCACGTGTGAAAGCACCCACGTGATTTACCAACTGACCTGCCTACACTGTGAAGCTTTCTATGTGGGAACGACCAGCAACAAACTGTCCATTCGCATGAATGGACACAGGCAGACAGTGTTTGTTGGCAATGAGGATCACCCTGTGGCTCAACATGCCTTGGTGCATGGCCAGCACATCTTGGCACAGTGTTACACCATCCGGGTTATCTGGATACTTCCCACTAACACCAACCTGTCAGAACTCTGGAGATGGGAACTTGCCCTTCAGTGTATCCTCTCTTCTCGTTATCCGCCAGGCCTCAACCTCCGCTAATTTCAAGTTGCTGCCACTCATACCTCACCTGTCTTTCAACAACATCTTTGCCTCTTTACTTCCGCCTCGACTGACATCTCGCCCAAACTCTTTGCCTTACAAATGTCTGCTTGTTTCTGTGTATGTGTGTGTGTGTGTGTGTGTGTGTGTGTGTGTGTGTGTGTGTGTGTGTGCGTGAGTGTATACCTGTCCTTTTTCCCCCTAAGGTAAGTCTTTCCGCTCCTGGGATTGGAATGACTCCTTTCCCTCTCCCTTAAAACCCACATCCTTTCGTCTGTCCCTCTCCTTCCCTCTTTCCTGATGAAGCAACCGTTTGTTGCAAAATCTTGAATTTTGTGTGTATGTTTGTGTGTCTATCGACCTGCCAGTGCTTTTGTTTGGTAAGTCTCATCATCTTTGTTTTTAGATATAGAATATCTATTATTATTGATTAATAATTGAATATAGTGAATGACACACACATTTCATTTAGAGTCAATTTCCATGTGGCAATGCTACAATAATAATAATAATAATAATAATTTTACAGGAAAATAGTACATTTTAAATCTTACAAAAGCTAAATTACACAATTTCAAAATATTAATGATTATTTACCAAACAGATAGATATGGTTGTTCATTCACTTTATGAATCTGCATATCTGCATTTGTAGAATTATACATACTACAATTATAGAAAGAGCAGTGCGCTCTCTCTCTCTCTCTCTCTCTCTCTCTCTCTCTCTCTCTCTCTCTGTCTGTCTGTGTGTGTGTGTGTGGGGGGGGGGGGGGGGGGGGGGGGGGGGGGGCAGGCACACGGCACACACTGAATGCACTGAGCAACCCACCTTCTTGCCTGGAAAATATTCTGATACATTTTGCGAGACAATTTTGAGCTCAGAAAAATGTAATAAAAATTTATTTAGCATATACAAGAAATAAGAATATTGTATAGAATTTGTAACTAAGCCTCTTGCAGAAGTCTTTTCAAAGGCCTTAGAGTTCTTGCACAAACATGAGAAATATGAGTAAATTTTATAGATTCTGCGCCCATGTCTACGGTAGCAAGCATAATTCTTGATTGTCTGAGAATTTTCTTTTCTTTCTACAAAAATAAGAACATCTGGAATAATATACAGAATCAAAACTAATTTAAAAGTCATTATTATGTGCCACTTTTCTGCTAGTTAACTGAATATTTTGATTCTGTGTTTGCAAAATACTTCGACACTGTAAAATTCTGATTCATTTTAACAAGTATCTACCCCTACAATAAATAAAAACCTATTATTCTTCTACAGTATTCATTACTCGAATATAGCTATTACATGTGTCCAAGAATCTGAATGGTAGATGGATAATTTAATTTACCCTTAATTTGTGATGTGCATTTTTCCATACCAATTAATAATTCTGAAGTTTCCTGCTGGCACCTTATTTTGCATCTGCTCGCCCCACTTCTATCTACCTTATGCACTATGTCGTTGATCAATTATGTGGTTACAGTTTACCTCCAATTGTTAATTGCATGAAAACTGTAGTGTTATTATTAACATGTGCGGTCTGTGTGACACACCTCAAAAGCTACATTATGTTGAGTGGAGGTAAACCCATGTGTAGCAGTGTTCACTCATATGATCCAGACTTCCAGTTCTGTAATACAACCATGGCTAGATGATGCAAGTGATGTTGATGAGTGTGAGGTAAACTTCTGCATAGAGGTATGATGATAATTCAGTTTCTGAAATTTCTGGCAATGAAAGGTAAGATATTGGAGTAAGTTATGTTCATAATAAGGTTTATTATGGAAAAAATGGGTTGAAGTGGTCTTGTCGACCTTTTATCCCAAGGAGAATGATGTAAAAATACAATATTGTTCTTCAATTGCCATGTATAAAGGGTCAAATGTGTACACTAGGAAATTCAGCCGAACCTGAGGTGGTTTGGAATCTGAATACCCCCACAAGAAAAGCTACAAGAAATAGTAGCTCGGACCAATGTGAAAATCGCAACTGAATGGCAAAAATATAAAGTTCCACACTGCACTGATATGCCTGACACACATTACAGAGCTCCACGCTTTGTTAGGACTTTTACTGTATTCTGCAACATTCATTCACCTCACACGACTAATAGCGCAATGTTTGCAACAGATGGTTTTGGCAGTGAATTTTTCAGTGTGTCATGAGGGAACGTCGATTCAATATACTTCTTTCAATGCTACATTTTAACAATACTGCTACAAGAGAAGACAGCTGCAATTTCAGAATTATTTTTGAAATTGATGCATAATATTGCCAAGCTGTGTATACCATTGGCACCTCATAATGCATTGATGCAATATGGCATAAAAGTGATGTGTCTTTCAGATGCTAGAAATGAATATTTCCTGAATTGGTATTTATATGCTGGCAAAGATTCAGATGGAGATGTCTGCTTGTGTCTGTATGTGTGGATAGATATGTGCGTGTGTGCTAGTGTATACCTGTCCTTTTTTCCCCCTAAGGTAAGTCTTTCCGCTCCCGGGATTGGAATGACTCCTTACCCTCTCCCTTAAAACCCACTTCCTTTCGTCTTCCCCTCTCCTTCCCTCTTTCCTGATGAGGCAACAGTTTGTTGCGAAAGCTTGAATTTTGTGTGTATGTTTGTGTTTGTTTGTGTGTCTATCGACCTGCCAGCGCTTTTGTTCGGTAAGTCACCTCATCTTTGTTTTTTTTATATATATATATATGATGATATAATAGAGGGAAACTTCCCCCTAAGGTAAGTCTTTCCGCTCCCGGGATTGGAATGACTCCTTACCCTCTCCCTTAAAACCCATATCCTTTTGTCTTTCCTTCTCCTTCCCTCTTTGCTGACGAGGCAACCATAGGTTGCGAAAGCTAGAATTTTGTGTGTATGTTTGTGTTTGTTTGTGTGTCTATCGACCTGCCAGCGCTTTTGTTTGGTAAGTTTCATCATCTTTCTTTTTATATATATATATATATATATATATATATAGACACACACAAGTATTTGTTGCCAGTGATGCTCAACAGCAGTGCTTTATAAATAAGAAGAAAATGAAAATACACGCATAATATTCACAGCTATCATTCTGTTATAAAGAAGACATGAAAGTTCTTTTATGGCAGCAGATGATTGACACATGTGCCTTTGCTAACAGCACAACATTGCCTGCAGCACCTATTGGTGGTTTGTGACTATATCGGTTGGACCCTAGATGGTTGGAAAACCATGGCCTGGTGAGATGAGTCCCAGTTTAAGTTAGTAGGAGCTGCTGGCAGGGTTAGTGTGTGGTACAGACTCCACTAAGTCGTGGACCCAAGTCAACAAGGCAGTGGGCAAACAGGTGGTGGCTCCACAATGGTGTGGACTGGACTGGGTCTGCTGGTCCAGCTGAACTGACCATTGACTGGAAATGGTAATATTAGGCTACTTGGAGACCATTTGTACCCATTCATGGACTTCATGTTCCTAAACAACAATGGAGTTTTTGGTTGACAATGCGCCATGTCACCGGGCTGCAGTCATTCGCAATTGGTTTGAAGAACTTTATGGATAATTTTAGCAAATGACCTGACCAGCCAGATTACCCAATGTGAATCCTATTAAATATTTATGGGATGTATTTGAGACGTCATTTCATGTGCAAAATCCTGCATTGGCAGCACTTTAGCTATTATGGATGGCTATAGAGGCAGCATGGCTTGGTACTTCGGCAGGGGACTAGCTTGCTGCAATGAATTGTTGAGTCCATCTCATGTCTAGTTAATGCATGGTGCCAGGAAAAAGGAGGTCCAACACGATATTAGAAGGTATCCCATGGCTTTTGTCATCTCTGTGCACTGTACGTGAATTGACAGCACTAACGTCCAGAATCTGGTAAAATACCCTTGGTTACGTTATAAAATTCTGTATCTTCAGTTTCTGAGTGGTTGTTGTTGTTGTTGTTGTTGTTGTTGTCTTCAGTCCTGAGACTGGTTTGATGCAGCTTTCCATGCTACCCTATCCTGTGCAAGTTTCTTTATCTCCCAGTACTTACTGCAACCTACATCCTTCTGAATCTGCTTAGTGTATTCATTTCTTGGTCTCCCTCTATGATTTTTACCCTCCACGCTGCCCTCCAATGCTAAATTTGTGATCCCTTGATGCCTCAGAACATGTCCTACCAACCAGTCCCTTCTTCTTGTCAAGTTGTGCCACAAACTCCTCTTCTCCCCAATCCTATACAATACCTCCTCATTAGTTGTGTGATCTAACCATCTAATCTTCAGCATTCTTCTGTAGCACCACATTTCGAAAGCTTCTATTCTCTTCTTGTCCAAACTATTTATCATCTATGTTTCACTTCCATATATGGCTACACTCCATACAAATACTTTCAGAAACGACTTCCTGACACTTAAATCTATACTCAATGTTAACAAATTTCTCTTCTTCAGAAACGCTTTCCTTGCCATTGCCAGTCGACATTTTATATGCTCTCTTCTTCGACCATCATCAGTTATTTTGCTCCCCAAATAGCAAAACTCCTTTACTACTTTAAGTGTCTCATTTCCTAATCTAATTCCCTCAGCATCACTCGACTTAATTTGACTACATTCCATTATCCTCGTTTTGCTTTTGTTGATGTTCAACTTATATCCTCCTTTCAAGACACTGTCCATTCCGTTCAACTGCTCTTCCAAGTCCTTTGCTGTCTCTGACAGAATTACAATGTCATCGGCGAACCTCAAAGTTTTTATTTCTTCTCCATGGATTTTAACTCCTACTCCAAATGTTTCTTTTGTTTCCTTTACTGCTTGCTCAATATACAAATTGAATAACATCGAGGAGAGGCTACAACCCTGTCTCACTCCCTTCCCAACCACTGCTTCCCTTTCATGTCCCTTGACTCTTATAACTGCCATCTGGTTTCTGTACAAATTGTAAATTGCCTTTCGCTCCCTGTATTTTACCCCTGCCACCTTCAGAATTTGAAAGAGAGTATTCCAGTCAACACTGTCAAAAGCTTTCTCTAAGTCTACAAATGCTAGAAACGTAGGTTTGCCTTTGCTTCATCTTTCTTCTAAGAAAAGTCATAATGTCAGTATTGCTTCACGTGTTCTAATATTTCTACGGAATCCAAACTGATCTTCCCCAAGGTCGGCTTCTACTAGTTTTTCCATTCGTCTGTAAAGAATTTGCATTAGTAAATTGCAGCTGTGGCTTATTAAACTGACAGTTCGGTAATTTTCACATCTGTCCACACCTGCTTTCTTTGGGATTGGAATTATTATATTCTTCTTGAAGTCTGAGGGTATTTCACCTGTCTCATACATCTTGCTCACCAGATGGTAGAGTTTTGTCAGGACTGGTTCTCTCAAGGCCGTCAGTAGTTCTAAAGGAATGTTGTCTACTCCCGGGGCCTTGTTTTGACTCAGGTCTTTCAGTGCTCTGTCAAACTCTTCACGCAGTATTTTATCTCCCATTTCGTCTTCATCTACATTCTCTTCCATTTCCAGAATATTGTCCTCAAGTACGTCGCCCTTGTATAGACCCTCTATATACTCCTTCCACCTATCTGCCTTCCCTTCTTTGCTTAGAACTGGGTTTCCATTTGAGCTCTTGATATTCATACAAGTGGTTCTCTTTTCTCCAAAGGTCTCTTTAATTTTCCTGTAGGCAGTATGTATCTTACCCCAAGTGAGATAAGCCTCTACATCCTTACATTTGTCCTCTAGCCATCTGAGTGGTGGTGTCAACAAATACCACATGATGGGTGTATGTTACATAATTACTGCCTTGTTATTTTATGCCACATACAAGGCTACAGTCTTGTCTTTTGTAAATCCAAATGGACAGGAACCTATTTCTTTGGATTTGCTGGGAAGGAATTCACTTATACTCTCTCTCGTTTTGTCTCACAGTTCCAATGTAAGCCAGTCCATTGGTCTTCATGATATCCACAAGCTCTACAGAGGAAAACCAATTGTCCCATGTGACATTGCTGTTTGTAACTTGAATAAGCTTCGACAGGCATATTAAAGATTGTTTGTTTTGAGAGCTTTCATTCTTCTTCTGTAAGCCTATCTCCATCTGAATCTTTGCCAGCATATAAATACCAATTCAGGAAATATAAATATAAATAAATATGTCTGCTTGTGTCTGTATGTGTGGATGGATATGTGCGTGTGAGCTAGTGTATACCTGTCCTTTTCTCCCCCCTAAGGTAAGTCTTTCCGCTCCCGGGATTGGAATGACTCCTTACCCTCTCCCTTAAAACCCACTTCCTTTCGTCTTCCCCTCTCCTTCCCTCTTTCCTGATGAGGCAACAGTTTGTTGCGAAAGCTTGAATTTTGTGTGTATGTTTGTGTTTGTTTGTGTGTCTATCGACCTGCCAGCGCTTTTGTTCGGTGGTCTTTAAATATGTCTGCTTGTGTCTGTATGTGTGGATGGACATGTGCGTGTGTGCTAGTGTATACCTGTCCTTTTTTCCCCCTAAGGTAAGTCTTTCCGCTCCCGGGGTTGGAATGACTCCTTACCCTCTCCTTTAAAACCCACTTCCTTTCGTCTTCCCCTCTCCTTCCCTCTTTCCTGATGAGGCAACAGTTTGTTGCGAAAGCTTGAATTTTGTGTGTATGTTTGTGTGTCTATCGACCTGCCAGCGCTTTTGTTCGGTAAGTCACCTCATCTTTGTTTTTTTATATATATATATATATATATATATATATATATATATATATATATATATATATATATATATATATATATATATATCCAGCTTTTAATGGTTCAACTGCACTCTTTCATTTACAAAAGTGCAGTAAATATGCAGTCAATTACTCAATATTTTCACTAATCCATTTAGCAAAAAAAGTTCGAATCAATATGGGTAGGGTTGTTATTCTTTTGTCTTTAAAAAAAGTTGTGTTAAAGCAGGTTGTATAAAACATACATACATACATACATAGAGTTTTGTCAACACATAGTATTTTATTATTTGCTGTTAGTCACTAAATATTATTCTGTACACTCATGATATCTGATTTGAGCTATCTAAAATCCGATGAAAAAATTAAGCAATGTGTCTGAATATTTATCCCAATGTGCCTTCTTTGGTAATGCTTTTTCTGGAAATCTGATGGTCCCTATTTTCACACATCTTCAGCACCAATTCAAATTACCTATGTAGTTCCTATATATCTCCCACTAATTTCAGTGACCTTGAATGTCTACTTTCAACTCCAGCTGATTTGTTTGTTTTCAGATCATTTAGTGCTCTGTCACAAAGCACGACAGCATTACTTGATCACTAATTTCTTTCAACTCAACTTCCTCTTCCTTTCCTAACACTTTGGGAAAGTTCCTCTTCATCTTACAAGTCCCAGACAGACTTGTGATCTGTCTGCTCTTCTATGTTTAATGAGGGTTTTCCATCTGCACTTCACAGATTTATATTTTGCTACTCCAAAGTTTCATTTAATCTTCTTGTTCCCAATAACAACATATTTAACCAATTCCCCCATTTCCCCACAGTTTCTTGATTTTCTCAGCATCAGCTTAAAAGATTCTAGCAGATGAATATGACACAGTGCAAAAAATTGTCATTGTTTATTTCAAAATCTGAAGGTAGTATCCCACTTTCTTCTGATAATTTATAGACTAATTAAGTGTAACTGTTGCTTTCCTAAGATATGAACATTTCTATATTTTATACTATGAAGACTGCAGAAATTCTCAGGTTGAATGTTTCAAATGCCACATTGGTGAGAAGAATACTCAAAACAACCATCCAATGTTTTCAAATTCAATAATTTGTTTACTTTTACTTTAGCTGCAATCTTTTCAGTACTTATTGTAGCGCCGGCCGAAGTGGCCGTGCGGTTAAAAGGCGCTGCAGTCTGGAACCGCAAGACCGCTACGGTCGCAGGTTCGAATCCTGCCTCGGACATGGATGTTTGTGATGTCCTTAGGTTAGTTAGGTTTAACTAGTTCTAAGTTCTAGGGGACTAATGACCTCAGAAGTTGAGTCCCATAGTGCTCAGAGCCATTTGAACCATTTTGAACTTATTGTAGCAGGTAACTTCATGAACCATAATCCATTGAGAAAGATATAAACCCCTTCCAAAAATGGCAATTATTGTACTGATGCTGCATCCAGGACAACATAGACTGTTCACCTCTTCCATTTCAGCCTTCAAAACGGAATAAGAAACTACATGATCTGAGCAAAAAAAAAAAAAAAAAAACGACTACAGGTTGCTCAGTGAACAGTACAAAAGCATTACAGCAGGAATTTGTTTGGATGTCAGTGTGATGTGATACTTACAGCATAGATATCTTGGTAGCCATTAGGTGCCCCATTTGAACGGTGGCACTTGAATGTGAAATTATCTTTCGTAGTAGTTGAATTTACATACTGGATTGCTACGCGGCCTTCCACACTGCCCAAAGCATATCCTGCAATTTAAAAGCCAGTATAAAGAAAAAAATATCCAAATTAAACAATGGCAAAATAAAACTTCTTACTATGGAGCAGCAGGCTTAATCATGAAAAAATAATTAACAAGCACACTACCCTCAGAAACTAGGAACAAGGAGCAAGAGTTAATGAAAGTTACTAAGGACTGCAGGTAAACAGAGCGACTGTAAGACAGGCTGAGAAACATAGTACATTTACTTAACACAATTGAAGCAGTGTTGTATAGCATTTATTCCAATATTTCCTAGCTTTTATCCTGTCTTCAAAAGGTGACACCCTAATCAGAAGTTGCAGAAATTAAGATAAATGCTCACAGTGAACCGCAATTATCTGATTGCTTTGAAGAGCCAGGTAGTAGAACCAGGCAGAAATTATGTAACAGTCATTGGAAAAGGGTAATTCAAAGCTCACAACAATTTGCAACAACACAATCACATTACGTAGATAACATCCCTCAATAACAATCAATAACCAAGATAAACATACACATATCAATTGACACAAAAAAGTGAAGCTGATAGCAAGAATGCCTGGACATGTATGAGGAATACACAGAGGCAAATAGAGCACCCAGTCGCAGAGCATGCTCAACAGCACAGAATTCACAGTGCTTGCTTCAGCATACAGGTAATTGGAATTTTTCTACCTAGCACCCACATCTCATGACTTTGCAGACAGGAACTTGTTCTGCACAGTGGAGCATTGTAGCATATCCTGCCACAAGTGATATAAACCAAATGAAATGAATGGAGGCAATAATGATTCATATTTCAGCATTTCCGAAGATATTTAATTTATTTCATGTAACTGATCTTTATTCATTTCATCCCCACTGGTACATTAATTTCATTTCAGCAAAGGTGTCTTCATGACTGTGAAGCCACAGGCCTCCATGAAATCCATCAACCACCTTCATGGGGGTGCTACTCCTAAATAACCCACGGGACAATCTCTGGTTGCAGTATGCGGACATCGTACCAAAAAACATCAGTGACAATGGCAGTTTGAGTCAGACTTGAAGGTGTGCTCAGATAGCCGAATAGCTGAAGTTACTGGTAGTGAAAAGCAATGTATCCGGGTGTGTGTTCCAATCAAACGCAAATTTTCATTTGTCAGGACATATTCATTAAACACAAAATATGGCTATTGATAACAACAATACGTATAATGAACTCAGACAACAACATGAATGAAATTCCTGAACTGTAAATAGGTAAAGCAGCTGTATACAACTTGATATTGTAATGCCAAAAAAATTGTTCATGTTTACATTTGTACTCCTGCTGCTAGCAAGATCACAGGTAATGTGTGGCATTAATATTCTGTTAATTAAGGTTTTAACTGTATTCCAAAGAATATGATTCTGGTTGTTCCTAAAAAATCACGTGGAGCGAACAAGAATAGCACCCAACTGGAGTTCATCCGCCACACAGTATTAACTGGCTGCTGTTGTACCTGCTACACTTGCCAAAGAGATTGATAGGACGAACTCCATGATGCCTCAGACATATAGTTTCTCTGTTACATTAAGGATCTGCAAATCATTCCTGGCACTCTTGAGAGGTGTTAGAAAAAGTTCAACTAGTGCCACTGAGCAATCTGTAGCGTTTATGAGAAAATATTTTCATATTAATAAACAAAACAATGTAATTGACTGTATTCTTTACATGTCAGTGATAAAAAAGATCAAAATTGAGATCAAATTTACATTGATTCACAAATTAGCTGCCTTAATTCCAAACTGAATGAACCTGCTTTGAGAAGAAGTCCAAGAGGAAGTAACATTATATGTCGCAACTGTGACACTAAACAGAAGAAACGAGAAAGAAAGAAAAGTAATGTTTCATTAATAATAGCCTCCAAATCATGACAGCCGAAAGAATGATTGGAGCTGATGTAATTCGGGAACAACTGATAATTATAACAACATTGGGTGCTGAGAATGTAACATATGCTCCAGCATTATTTGTTGAAGTTTCAAGAACAAGAACACTACAGGTGTCATCAACTGGTGCTTGCACAGATGCTGTAATTGTTGAGTCTCGCCCCTATGGAAGCAGACACTGCCCCCGCTACAACTGTCGACGGAAGAGTGAAAACTGCTTTTAAATGGTGAAAATTGATGCAGCCAACATCACTGCTACGGAAGCAGACCAAACACCAATGCTGATGACAAGCAGACACCAGATGATTGTAAAAATGAATAAAGTCAGACAGAATTACCGGTGAAACAAATACTAACAAAGAGATAGAGGGGCTGGTCAGTACTTACCTCAGCTCAGTACAGCCAATAGATACACACAAAACAGAACCAAAAATTTATGTTCCTAGCTTTCGGAACAAATGTTCCTTCATCAGGGAGGAGAGAGGGGAAAGAAAGGGAAGAAGGGAAAGTGGATTCAGTTTCTCACAACCCAGGTTATGTAGCAACAGGGAAAGGAAAACAGGGAGGGTAGCAAGGATGGAGGCATGGTTGTCAGAGGGAAGCCAACGGATCTTTGGCTTCCCTCTGACAACCATGCCTCCATCCTTGCTACCCTCCCTTTTTCCTTTCCCTGTTGCTACATAACCTGGGTTGTGAGAAACTGAATCTACTTTCCCTTCTTCCCTTTCTTTCCCCTCTCTCCTCCCTGATGAAGGAACATTTGTTCCAAAAGCTAGGAACATAAATTTTTGGTTCTGTTTTGTGTGTATCTATCGGCTGTACTGAGCTGAGGTAAGTACTGGCCAGCCCCTCTATCTCTTTGTTAGTATTTGTTTCACATCTTTATATGAGATTTTCCATTAATCATTTAGAATTACCGGTGAGCATGTTTGTGAATTTTTATTAGTGAAAAAAGTAAAAAGACAGGACAAAAATTAACTATTTCTTTGTTAACAAGTTTAATACAGGGTGTTTCAAAAATGACCGGTATATTTGAAACGGCAATAAAAACTAAACGAGCAGCGAAAGAAATACACCGTTTGTTGCAATATGCTTGGGACAACAGTACATTTTCAGGCGGACAAACTTTCGAAATTACGGTAGTTACAATTTTCAACAACAGATGGCGCTGCATGTGATGTGAAAGATATAGAAGACAACGCAGTCCGTGGGTGCGCCATTCTGTACGTCGTCTTTCTGCTGTAAGCGTGTGCTGTTCACAACGTGCAAGTGTGCTGTGGACAACATGGTTTATTCCTTAGAACAGAGGATTTTTCTGGTGTTGGAATTCCACCGCCTAGAACACAGTGTTGTTGCAACAAGACGAAGTTTTCAACGAAGGTTTAATGTAACCAAAGGACCGAAAAGCGATACAATAAAGGATCTGTTTGAAAAATTTCAACGGACTGGGAACGTGACGGATGAACGTGCTGGAAAGGTAGGGCGACCGCGTACGGCAACCACAGAGGGCAACGCGCAGCTAGTGCAGCAGGTGATCCAACAGCGGCCTCGGGTTTCCGTTCGCCGTGTTGCAGCTGCGGTCCAAATGACACCAACGTCCACGTATCGTCTCATGCGCCAGAGTTTACACCTCTATCCATACAAAATTCAAACGCGGCAACCCCTCAGTGCCGCTACCATTGCTGCACGAGAGACATTCGCTAACGATATAGTGCACAGGATTGATGACGGCGATATGCATGAGGACAGCATTTGGTTTACTGACGAAGCTTATTTTTACCTGGACGGCTTCGTCAATAAACAGAACTGGCGCATATGGGGAACTGAAAAGCCCCATGTTGCAGTCCCATCGTCCCTGCATCCTGAAAAAGTACTGGTCTGGGCCGCCATTTCTTCCAAAGGAATCATTGGCCCATTTTTCAGATCCGAAACGATTACTGCATCACGTTATCTGGACATTCTTCGTGAATTTGTGGCGGTACAAACTGCCTTAGACGACACTGCGAACACCTCGTGGTTTATGCATGATGGTGCCCGGCCACATCGCACGGCCGACGTCTTTAATTTCCTGAATGAATATTTCGATGATCGTGTGATTGCTTTGGGCTATCCGAAACATACAGGAGGCGGCGTGGATTGGCCTCCCTATTCGCCAGACATGAACCCCTGTGACTTCTTTCTGTGGGGACACTTGAAAGACCAGGTGTACCGCCAGAATCCAGAAACAATTGAACAGCTGAAGCAGTACATCTCATCTGCATGTGAAGCCATTCCGCCAGACACGTTGTCAAAGGTTTTGGGTAATTTCATTCAGAGACTACACCATATTATTGCTACGAATGGTGGATATGTGGAAAATATCGTACTATAGAGTTTCCCAGACCGCAGCGCCATCTGTTGTTGAAAATTGTACCTACTGTAATTTTGAAAGTTTGTCCGCCTGAAAATGTACTGTTGTCCCAAGCATATTGCAACAAACGGTGTATTTCTATCGCTGCTCATTTAGTTTGTATTGCCGTTTCAAATATACCGGTCATTTTTGAAACACCCTGTATCTTTTGTAAGATTAAAAATGACCAGTAATGATTTTGACAAAATAAAAAAGATAAGTCATTTAAACAATTTCAACACATGATTATGGCTGTAGATATCAAGATCAAAATAGAGAGTTTAATCTTAGAATGGACAATTAAAATAAATAGTTAAATAATCAAAATAAAAAAAAAAAAAATAGAGAAACTGTCAACTGCCTTTGAGGCTTCTAACCAACATAATATCGACAGATTGGCTGAATTAAATGGTTGTGTGACAAAACTTGACAAGCCTGAAAGATCTACATCTACATCTACATGATTACTCTGCGATTCACATTTAAGTGCTTGGCAGAGGGTTCATCGAACCACAATCATACTACCTCTCTACCATTCCACTCCCTAACAGCGCGCAGGAAAAACGAACACCTAAACCTTTCTGTTCGAGCTCTGATTTCTCTTATTTTATTTTGATGATCATTCCTACCTATGTAGGTTGGGCTCAACAAAATATTTTTGCATTTGGAAGAGAAAGTTGGTGACTGAAATTTCGTAAATAGATCTCGCCGCGACGAAAAACGTCTTTGCTTTAATGACTTCCATCCCAACTCGCGTATGATATCTGCCACACTCTCTCCCCTATTATGTGATAATACAAAACGAGGTGCCCTTTTTCGCACCCTTTCGATGTCCTCCGTCAATCCCACCTGGTAAGGATCCCACACCGCGCAGCAATATTCTAACAGAGGACGAACAAGTTTAGTGTAAGCTGTCTCTTTAGTGAACTTGTTGCATCTTCTAAGTGTCTTGCCAGTGAAACGCAACCTTTGGCTCGCCTTCCCCACAATATTATCTATGTCGTCTTTCCAACTGAAGTTGTTCGTAATTTTAACACCCAGGTACTTAGTTGAATTGGCAGCCTTGAGAATTGTACTATTTATCAAGTAATCGAATTCCAACGGATTTCTTTTGGAACTCATGTGGATCACCTCACACGTTTCGTTACTTAGCATCAACTGCCACCCGCCACACCATACAGCAATCTTTTCTAAATCGCTTTGCAACTGATACTGGTCTTCGGATGACCTTACTAGCATCATCTGCGAACAACCTAAGAGAACTGCTCAGACTGTCATCCAGGTCATTTATATAGATCAGGAACTGCAGAGGTCCCAGGACGCTTCCGTGGGGAACACCCGATATCACTTCAGTTTTACTCGATGATTTGCCATCTATTACTACGAACTGCGACCTTCCTGGCAGGAAATCACGAATCCAGTCGCACAACTGAGACGATACCCCATAGGCCCGCAGCTTGATTAGAAGTCGCTTGTGAGGAACGATGTCAAAAGCTTTCCGGAAATCTAGAAATACGGAATCAACTTGAGATCCCCTGTCGATAGAGACCATTACTTCGTGCGAATAAAGAGCTAGCTGCGCTGCACAAGAACGATGTTTTCTGAAACCATGCTGATTACATATCAATAGATCGTTCCCTTCGAGGTTATCCATAATGTTTGAATACAGTATATGCTCCAAAACCCTACTGCAAACCGACATCAATGATATAGGTCTGTAGTTCAATGGATTACTCCTACTACCCTTCTTAAACACTGGTGCGACCTGTGCAATTTTCCAACCTGTAGGTACAGATCTATCGGTGAGCGAGCGGTTGTATATGATTGCTAAGTAGGGAGCTATTGTATCAGCGTAATCTGAAAGGAACCTAATCGGTATACAATCTGGACCTGAAGACTTGCCCGTATCAAGTGATTTGAGTTGCTTCACAACCCCTAAGGTAACTACTTCTAAGAAACTCATGCTAGCAGCTGTTAGTGTTTCAAATTCTGGAATATTCCATTCATCTTCCCTGGTGAAGGAATTTCGGAAAACTGTGTTCAATAACTCCGCTTTAGCGGCACAGTCGTCAGTAACAGTACCATCAGCACTGCGCAGTGAAGGTATTGACTGCCTCTTGCCACTTGTGAACTTTACATACGACCAGAATTTCTTCGGATTTTCTACCAAATTTCAAGACAATGTTTCGTTGTGGAACCTATTAAAGGCATCTCGCATTGAAGTCCGTGCCAAATTTCACGCATCTGTAAATTTTAGCCAATCTCCGGGATTTCATGTTCTTCTGAACTTCACATGCTTTTTCCGTTGCCTCTGCAACAGCATTCGGACCTGTTTTGTGTACCATGGGGGATCAGTTCCATCTCTTACCGATTTATGAGGTATGAATCTCTTTGAATTTAAGCCACATCTCGTCCACATTTGCATAGTCAGTTCGGAAGGAATGGAGATTGTCTCTTAGGAAGGCTTCTAGTGACACTTTATACGCTTTTTTAAATAAAATTATTTTGCGTTTGTTTCTGGTGGATTTGGAAGAAACGGTATTGAGCCTAGCTACAACGACCTTGTGATCACTAATCCCTGTATCAGTCATGATGCTCTCTATTAGCTCTGGATTGTTTGTGGCTAAGAGGTCAAGTGTGTTTTCGCAACCATTTACAATTTGTGTGGGTTCGTGGACTAACTGCTCGAAATAATTTTCGGAGAAATTATTTAGGACAATCTCGAAAGATGTTTTCTGCCTACCACCAGTTTTGAACAATTATTTTTGCCAACATATTGAGGTAAGGTTGAAGTCCCCACCAACTATAACCGTATGAGTGGGGTATTTATTTGTTACGAGATTCAAATTTTCTCTGAACTGTTCAGCAACTATATCATCGGAGTCTGGGGGTCGGTAGAAGGAGCCAATTATTAACTTAGTTTGGCTGTTAAGTATAACCTCCACTCATACCAATTCGCACGGAGTATCTACTTCGACTTCACTACAAGATAAATCACTACTGACAGACACAAACACTCCACCACCAATTCTGCCTAATCTATCTTTCCTGAACACCGTCTGAGACTTCGTAAAAATTTCTGCAGAACTTATTTCAGGCTTTAGTCAGCTTTCTGTACCTATAACGATTTCAGCTTCTGTGCTTTCTATTAGCGCTTGAAGCTCAGGGACTTTCCCAGCACAACTACAACAATTTACAACTACAATTCCGACTGTTCCTTGATCCAAGCATGTCCTGTATTTGCCACGCACCCTTTGAGATTGCAGCCCACCCCGTACTTTCCCGAGGCCTTCTAACCTAAAAAACTGTCCAGTCCACGCCACACACCATTGGCGAAAGTCAAGGAATCTGCAGCCAACACGGTCGCAAAACCGTCTGAGCCTCTGATTCAGACCCTCCACCCAGCTCTGCACCAAATGTCCGCAGTTGGTTCTGTCAATGATGCTGCGGATGGTGAGCTCTGCCTTCATCTCGTAAGCAAGACCGGCAGCCTTCACCAAATCAGATAGCCGCTGGAATCCAGAGAGAATTACCTCAGATCCAAAGCGACACACGTCATTAGTGCCAACATGTGCCACCACCTGCAGCTGGCTCCACCCTGTGCTCTTCATGGCATCCGGAAGGACCCTTTCCACATCAAGAATGACTCCACCCGGAATGCACACGGAGTGCACACTGGATCTTCCCATCCTTAGCCGCTATATCCCTAAGGGGCCCCATCACGCGCCTAACATTGGAGCTCCCAACTACCAATAAGCCCACCCTCTGTGATTGCACGGACCTTGAAGGCTGAGAATCATCCTCTGAAACAGGGCAGGCAGCTGCATCTGGCTCAGCCAGAGACAGTACCTGAAACCTGCTTGTCAGACGCACCGGGGAGGCTTTCTGATCAGCCTCCAGGGACGTCTTTCACTGCTTGCCACACCTTGGAACGACCTCCCAATCAACCACAGGGGAGGGCTCAGCCCCACTGCGGGCAGCAATCGGGGCAACCACAGCAGCAGACTGATCTGGGGACAGATGGGATGAGGTTGACATCCCCGTGATACCCAAATCTGGCTCCCCACAGTGGTGCCCATTGGCAACAGCCTCAAGCTGCGCGATCGAAGTCAGCGCCGCCTGCAGCTGTGAGCGAAGGGATGCCAACTCAGCCCTCATCCGAACACAGCAATCACAGCCCCTGTCCATTCTAAGCAATGTTGAACAACAGTTACTGAAACACGAGTCCGTGCCTAGATAACGCAAGGGAAACACGAAAAGAATGTATGAACTAAGCTATACAAATGCCTAACGACTGCGCTACAATCTGCCTGAATTTACGATTACAGTAACTAAAACTCAAAATTACACCTCCTATACGAAACTCACAAGCAATTTAAGTAAGAATCTACGAAGTAAACACAGAAAAGAAGCTACATACATATCTTTCTGCACTGTCGATGTGCACCAACTGGGAGCTCAGTAAAAGTAAATTTTACAGCAGAAACCACAAAGTAAAAATCTGATGTCACTGTAATCAGTGATCAATTAAACAATTTTAAACTTATGTTATGAGAAGAACTGGTTAAAAAGAAAATGTTTGAAAGAGGAGTTTAATAATAATTTAGAAGTTCTCCGAACTGAAGTCGTGGCAACTGTGCAGGAAGTATCAACTGATGTAAATCTCCAAACTAAATTACAGGAAGAGGGTTTCTTGGATGTAGCAACTGACTTAAGGAAAAACAAACACGAATTCAAATCTTTCAAGAAGAAGGTGAACTGTAACAATCATTTGATTACCGAACTGAAAGAAACATTTCAACAAAATTAGATTTAAGAAGGGGAAACAGAGTCAGTGCCAGCAGATTTTGTACCCAGAATAGAACTTTTTGAGAGTAGGTTACAGGAAATTACTAAGTAGATGGTGGAGATTGATAACCAAACATGTATCAAAAGTATTTTGATTTGAGAGAGAAATTAGAGGAACCTGGAAACAGGGGAGAATTAAAAGAAAGTAATGTACGCTGACCACAAATGTCAGGAAATGCAAATGAGTGGTGGAAGGAATTTCGTCTAGAAGGCAGAAGAAATCTATCCAATACATCTCCATGTTTCAAGCCTGAAGGGGAAATACACCCTATAGTCATTTTACGAACATTTGAATATTTTTTCCACTAATACAGAATGATGAAAAGAAAATCAAATTCGTAACAGGACATCTGAGGTCCAAAGTGGAAGAATGTGGAGCCCTTAATGTGAAGGAATTCCAGAGTTGGAAAGATTTTGAGACACAATTGAAAGAGAAATAATGGACAGAGGGAGAACAGCAAAAACTAATCCTAGAACTGACGGAGCCAAAACCATTCAACCTTTAAGGGGGTGGATTCTGGAAGTATTTTGAATGGCACCTTACAAGGGTAAAGTTCTTACATGAATCAATAAGTGAGAGTCATCTAATGAAGGTAATAATCAGTAAGATGCCCACCTACATACATGAGAAAATGATTGGGAAGGATTGGTCAAGAGTCAGTTGAATATTAAGTTACTTGGAACTATTGGATAACCTTAATAAAGGTCACAAAAAGAGGTGGGGAAGGAATGGTCAGATTTCATCAGGGAAAACTAAATCCCACCACGGGAAAATTAAACCCCACCATGGACTGACAATAGGTAAAATTAGTTGTTACTGTACAGTAAAGGAAGAAAGAAGTAATGAGCCATACATGAGGTTCAGATATAAAGGGAGAAAAATACTGGGCACAGATCGAATGAAGAAGGAAACAGGATTGCTGACACTGAAGATATCAAAAAGGAAGGAATGTTTTAAGAGTCCATGTAATCTAAAATAGATTGACAGGTATAATGGAGAAATGAGAATTGCAACAAGCGTCACAAAGTACCGCCACCTGTAGATTGTAATGATTAAATTGATATTTTTTAGTTTTCTACACTGCACTGATTATAGTTTTGAGTAATAGGAAAGGATTTTTATAATTTTTGTACACCTTTAATTGACTATAGTTAAGAAAGTGGGATTCTTAGTTAGCAGTGAGTTCTTGTAACACAAACCTACTGCAATTATGAAAATATAACTTTGTTTTCTCCATTAATAACCAAATTAGACCCTTACCCGCCAGTTATTTACAGGTTTTTCCATTGTGATGGTAGGGTAAAGAGAAAATGCTCTGCAGGGCAAGTAATCATCAAACCAGTGAAGTATCATGTATCAGAGAATCGTCACGATCAGTGACTGCAAATCTTTAACTTGACTGACAATTAAGTCTTATTTTTGCAAATAGTAGTGCTTTGTAATTTCTGTACTGGGATATTTTGTAGCAATGCAACTTGTAATGGGTTGAAATTATGTTATAATTTGTGTCTAGGTTAATGTCATTAAGCTATAATTTAATACGTTTTGTGGGCAGACTTCACTTTTAAGGATCTTAAAACAGCCAATGTACTTGGCTAAAAGTGGTCAGTGAAGAGGATTGTCTTGCTCAAATAAGAGGTGTTAAGGTTCTCAAGTACGTTTGTACTGGGACAATGGGGAGGGCAGGTACCTCGCACCCATGGACAGTTTATGCTTTTGTACTTTTCCCTGGAACCAGTCTCTGAGGATAAACATTTAAATAGGAATCTGGAACTACTCAGGAAAGAGATAATCTTTCCATAGTCTGGGGCCACAGTCATATAATACTGTTTAAATGTATGTTCCACCATTTAACTGTATAGACTGTTTATTTTATTGTACAGTCCTGATTTTAGTGAAACAAATACTAACAAAGAGATAGAGGGGCTGGCCAGTACTTACCTCAGCTCAGTACAGCCGATAGATACACAAAACAAAACAGAAAATTTACATTCCTAGCGTTCGGACCTTTGTTCATTCATCAGGGAGGAGAGAGGGGAAAGAAAGGGAAGAAGGGAAAGTGGATTCAGTTACTCACAACCCAGGTTATAAAGCAACAGGGAAAGGAAAACAGGGAGGGTAGCAAGGATGGAGGCATGGTTGTCAGAGGGAAGCCAAAGATATTCTGTAAGTACTGTGCCAGCTTCAAACCAAAGAGGATGCATACAGAAGTAAAGAGGTATATAATATAAAGATAAACACAACTATGTAGGATGAAAAGATGCGTGAATGGCTAAAGAGGAGAGGGAAAGAGGTGAAGACTGAAGAGTAAATGGGAGTGAGGTTGGTTAACGTAGGTTCAGTCCAGGGGGCTGGCAGGATGAATGGATGTGTTGGAGTGCAAGTTCCCATCTCCGCAGTTCCGAGGGACTGGTGTTGGGTGGGAGAAGCCAAATGGCACATACGGTGTAGCAGGTTCCTAGGTCCATAGAATTATGCTGGAGGGCACGCTCTGCTACTGGGTATTGGACATCTCCTAGGCGGACAGTTCACCTGTGTCCGCTCATGCGCTCAGCCAGTTTAGTTGTCATACCGATGTAAAAGGCTGTGCAGTGCAGGTATGTCAGCTGATAAATGACGTGTTGTTTCACATGTGGCCCTGCCTTGAATTGTGTATGTTTTACCAGTAGCGGGGCTGGAGTAGGTGGTTGTGGGGGATGCATGGGGCAAGTTTTGCAGCGGGGTCGGTTACAGGGGTAGGAAGCGCTGGGTAGAGAAGGTAATCTGGGAATATTGTAGGGTTTGACATGAATGGACACAGACGAACTGTCCGCCTAGGAGATGTCCAATACCCAGTAGCAGAGCATGCCCTCCAGCATAATTCTAGGGACCTAGGAGCCTGCTACACCGTATATGCCATTTGGCTTCTCCCACCCAACACCAGTCCCTCGGAACTGCGGAGATGGGAACTTGCACTCCATCCTTTCATCCCACCATCCCCCTTGACTGAACCTACGTTAAACAACCTCACTCCCATTTACTCTTCAGTCTTCTCCTCTTTCCCTTTCCTCTCTAGCCATTCACGCTTTCTTTTCATCCTACATAGTTGTGTTTATATTATATACCCCTTTACTTCTGTATGCATCCTCTTTGGTTTGAAGCTGGCACAGTACTTACAGTAGAATATCTTTGGCTTCCCTCTGACAAACATGCCTCCATCCTTGGTATCCTCCCTGTTTTCCTTTCCCTGTTGCTTCATAACCTGGGTTGTGAGTAACTGAATCCACTTTCCCTTCTTCCCTTTCGTTCCCCTCTCTCCTCCCTGATGAATGAACAAAGGTCCGAAAGCTTGGAATGTAAATTTTCTGTTCTGTTTTGTGTATCTATCGGCTGTACTGAGCTGAGGTAAGTACTGACCAGCCCCTCTATCTCTTTGTTAGTATTTGTTTCACATCTTTATATGAGACTTTCCATTAATTATTTAAATCCTGATTTTAGCCCTTTTTTCAAGTACTATGGTGTTAAGCATATCAGACTTCTGTAAACAAAGTCATCATCACAATGGATTAAACTTGATTATATACCTGCATTATAAAAGAAAGTTGAATATATTTTGATGATTTACTTCCTAATCAGGCAACTTTATAGATATGTGATATTAAATACCGTCCATGGGAAAGAGACATAGCATAAACAATTCAGGGTGACAGTTCTGTTCAATATAACTTTTTTATAATGAATCAGCTGGAAGTTAATTACAGTTGTTAACAAAGATTAATTTGATGAAACAGTTGCTAAAGGACTATTCTTGTTGTACTTACTACATCTGAGGGAGACAAACCTATATACGTATATAAAGCTAAAAGATCAATCTTGTTTGTGAAAAGAGTATTCAAACTGAAATTGTGTCATAACTCACAGTTTCTCGATGTTTTGTTAATTACAAACAGATATTTATGTGAAACCTGTGTTGTCAAAAATAGTAAATGCTTTCTCATGTGAAGTATAATGTGATCAGAGAAAATAAAAAAAATAAATGAAAGAGTGACAACCACTGCACAACACCATAATCTCCTATTTAGTTATATTGGCTGGAGAACGTAACTCATTGTGCACAGTGTCACTTACAAGCCAGAAGTTCATAAAATATGAGGGGGAATTGTTTGTGTATGTAAAAACAACTATAGAGGGTGTTACAAAAAGGTACGGCCAAACTTTCAGGAAACATTCCTCACACACAAATAAAGAAAAGATGTTATGTGGACATGTGTCCGGAAACGCTTAATTTCCATGTTAGTGCTCATTTTAGTTTCGTCAGTATGTATTGTACTTCCTCGATTCACCACCAGTTGGCCCAATTGAAGGAAGGTAATGTTGACTTCGGTGCTTGTGTTGACATGCAACTCACTGCTCTACAGTACTAGCATCACATCAGTACGTAGCATCAACAGGTTAGTGTTCATCACGAACGTGGTTTTGCAGTCAGTGCAATGTTTACAAATGCGGAGTTGGCAGATGCCCATTTGATGTATGGATTAGCACGGGGCAATAGCCGTGGCACGGTACGTTTGTATTGAGACAGATTTCCAGAACGAAGGTGCCCCGACAGGAAGACGTTCGAAGCATTTGATCGGCATCTTAGGGAGCACAGAACATTCCAGCCTATGACTCGCGACTGGGGAAGACCTAGAACGACGAGGACGCCTGCAATGAACGAGGCAATTCTTCGTGCAGTTGACGATAACCCTAATGTCTGCGTCAGAGAAGATGATGCTGTACAAGGTAGCGTTGACCATGTCACTGTATGGAGAGTGCTACGGGACAACCAGTTGTTTCCGTACCATGTACAGCGTGTGCAGGCATTATCAGCAGCTGATTGGCCTCCACGGGTACACTTCTGCGAATGGTTCATCCAACAATGTGTCAATCCTCATTTCAGTGCAAATTCTCTCTTTACGGATGAGGCTTCATTCCAACGTGATCAAATTGTAAATTTTCACAATCAACATGTGTGGGCTGACGAGAATCCGCACGCAATTGTGCAATCACGTCACCAACACAGATTTTCTGTGAACGTTTGGGCAGGCATTGTAGGTGATGTCTTGATTGGGCCCCATGTTCTTCCACCTACGCTCAATGGAGCACGTTTTCATGATTTCATACGGGATACTCTACCTGTGCTGCTAGAACATGTGCCTTTACAAGTACGACACAACATGTGGTTCATGCACGATGGAGCTCCCGCACATTTCAGTTGAAGTGTTCGTACGCTTCTCAACAACAGATTCGGTGACCAATGGATCAGTAGAGGCGGACCAATTCCATGCCCTCCACGCTCTCCTGACCTCAACTCTCTTGACTTTCATTTATGGGGGGCATTTGAAAGCTCTTGTCTACGCAACCCCGGTACCAAATGTAGAGACTCTTCGTGCTCGTATTGTGGACGGCTGTGATACAATACGCCATTCTCCAGGGCTGCATCAGCGCATCAGGGATTCCATGCGACGGAGGGTGGATGCATGTATTCTCGCTAACAGAGGACATTTTGAACATTTCCTGTAACAAAGTGTTTGAAGTCACGCTGGTACGTTCTGTTGCTGTGTATGTTTCCATTCCATGATTAATGTGATTTGAAGAGAAGTAATAAAATGAGCTCTAACATCGAAAGTAAGCGTTTCCGGACACATGTCCACATAACATATTTTCTTTCTTTGTGTGTGAGGAATGTTTCCTGAAAGTTTGGCCATACCTTTTTGTAACACCCTATATACATACAGAACTTTGAATTTCCTTTTCTGTTTACACTGTTGAATACTATAGTTACTATCAGAAACAGACTTTCTTACCTTTGATTGGGCAGTTAGTAAGGAGGCTATGTAATGTCACAAAATTGCCCATGTTTACGTTTGTACTCTTACTACTAATGCAATCACGGGTGTTGCGGTCCACTAATATACTATTATTTAAGGTTTTAATTGTATTCTAAAAGAATTTAATTCTGTTAGTTCCTTTTTTTAAAACTGTCTTTTATTTTCACATGAGGAAAATGAGCATCATGACTGAATGAAGTTCGTTTGCCACATAGCATTAAGTGGACTCTGTAGCGCCTGCTGTGCTCACCAACGAAACTGATTGGACAAACTCCATGATGCTTCAGATATTAAGCAATTTGTAGCTTTTATGAGGAAATATATTAATACTAGTATACAAAAAGAGGGTATATCAGCAATAAAAATAGATCAAAACTGATAACACAATTATATACTGAACCACGAATTAGCTGCATTTCCCCCAATCTGATTAAACCAGATTGTGAGAAGTAGTCCAAGGGGAAGAAACATTATAATATCCTAAAGCCTGACTAGCTGTTAAGTTTGCTTTAAGATTCCTCTATGTACACTATGGTTAGCAAAGTTTTTAACCTCTTCTGTGTTCTATCATCACAAAGTAATAAACAAAACTTCTTGAACTACATGGAAGGGATGATTTCATCTCCATTAGTTCGAGTCAAATGTTATCTTAATTTTATTCACCTGTAGGTGACTTCTTTTTGTCACGGAAAATTGCAACACATCGATGTTGATACTTGAGGGGTGATTCAATACGTTTGTACTCCTGGGGTTTCCCTTCTAATTGATACACTATGAGTCCTCGGCCGGCAGTACCTACCACTGCCATTGGAAAATCCTGAAACATAGTTGATGACACAGAAATATAAAAAAATTGGCCAATACCAAATCAGTTATTTTTTACTGCTTACTATTTTTAAAATTAAGACACAAGAAATTTTATTATTATTACTATCATTTTGTTTCAGTTTAGGGGTGTATGGCAGACTGTTCATTTTTTTGTCCTTATGAGGTTAGGTAATACAGCACTACGCATACTTTAAATGCAATTAATACTATCACGCGTTGTGGAACAACTAATGGAATATAATGGCAGTTCCAAAAATAGGAAGTGTAGTACTATAAAAATACCAATTAATACATGGAAAGAAACATATTCAGAGCATTACAAAATGCAAACTCAGGAAATCAAGCTTTTCAATCAAGGCTGTATCTGTACCTAGAGATTGTGCCCTATTTAGACCCATCAGAGTATACTATAACATGGTTGTAGTTACTTTAGTACTCCTGCTGCTGCTGGACTTGCAAATGGAAGATATACATATGCTGATATGCATAACATTGCCCACAAGTCGAGGGCACCTCCAACAGGGTATGCAATGACATTGCAGGCTGCTGCATGAAATTCTATAGTGGGACAACATAAGACTGCTTGTTGATAGCTTGCCCTCAATTTTTCTTTGCTAGCTGCTGGGTAACTAGTGATGGGACTGTAACATGCAATCCAAGAGCTGGTATAACATTTCTGTATAGTGCTTCTATTTGATGAGCATGTTGTTTCCACCACTGTAAGACTTACTTGGAACTGTACTTAATATTATAATTGCCATACATTTGCACAACAAAGTAGTATGCTTGGACTTAACATAAATTGAATCAGGAACTATTAATGTTTGGTTTTTGTGAATTAATGTGCAATTCAGTCTGTTGTTACAGAGTGCTAATTCGGCCCCATAGTGAGGGTTACAAAAGTAACCATTTAAAATTTCTTTGAACACAGACTTAAAATCATGTTCTGAAATACTCTTAGAAACCAGAGGTTGTAAACAACTTCTCAATCTGATGAGCATTGTTTCAAATCATATTATATCCATCAAATGACAAAATTGAGGTTAATACACTTTCATATAGTTTCTGAAGCAATTTTCATGTTTTGAAACTGTAACAAATCTTATTCACTAACACTGTAAATAGCTGCTGAAAACTAGCTGTTGTTTCAAATCATATCAATCCTCTATAGAGTGTGTTTCAAACTGTATTGTGGCCAACATTAACACTACATGAAGCTGTTACTTTGCTCAGCTGATTATGCTGACAACAAGCTTACTTTTCTCTGCAATGCTAAATCTAAATCTTCAACAACAGCTGCTGTCTGTAAAGGAAGAGCTTTTTCAATTATGAAGGAAAAAATTTCTGCAAGTGATAATTCAAGAGGTGGCCAAAAGCGGTAAAAGAAAATTTGTCCATCAGTAGAGTGAGTGAAACGAGCAGGAAGATTAGTGTTTAATGTCCCGTTGACAGCGAGGTCATAAGAGACAGAGGACAAGCTCAGATTAGGTAAGGATAGGGAAGAAAATCAGTCGTGCCTTTTCAAAGGAATCATCCTGGTATTTTCCTGAAGCAATTTAAGGAAATCATGGAAAACCTACATCAGGATGGCCGGGCGCAGTTTGAACTGTCCTCCCAAATGCGAGTCCAGTATGCTAAGTCCTGTGCCACCTCGTTCGATGTGAAGCAAAGAAGGCTGATGTGAATAATGTTTTCGGGATAACTGGAGCAGCATAGGAGATTTATATTTCAATGCTAACATTTAATATTAAATTGCTATGGTAAATGGCAATGAGGAAAAAGTAAGTACTGTATGTCAGTTTGTGGTTGCTTGGAAGAAGGAGAACTGAACCAAATTTGAAGAGAAACCAATAGGATGGTCATTATGAACATACTATAAATCGAAACATTTAACCATAAGATTTAGATTTTGGATTGACTATTTCAATAATAACACAAACAAGTATTTACATAACACTGTATATCATTAAAGAATTATAGCAGAAACAGGATGTTAATTATATATCAGAATGATTAATGTGAATATTTTTATTGCATAATAACATGGTTTTCAATAACAACATGTTGGTTTGATACAAATCCTATTAAAGTCAATTGACAAATATACATTAGAATGTATATTGTGAAAAATTTAATTTTGCATTAAAAGACAATGCTCTTCTATAGTAATAACAAAAATAATTGGTTAGCTATGTATTTACTTTATTATGATTTTTGTTTATATATTTTACAGATTACTGGATCAATGGATATTAAATCCAAATCATTTTCCTTGAACCTGAAGAACCCAACTGCAAATAGATTCCACTTTTTCATGTTTTTAGAAGTAAGCCTCAATCACAATACCTTCATATTTCACAACAGTAAAATTTTGTTTCCTGAACATAAAAGATTTGAAATGATGCTCCTCATCTGTTAAGGATAGCATTTTACCTCCACATCTATGGTTAACATGAAACTAGAATGGTTTTGTCGTCTTAAGAGCCACTTCACTGTAGAGTGTACACCATTTTGGAAAGCTGTTAAGTATGAAAGTGACAAAGTGCTGTATGTTTGTTGCAGAAAGAAGAGATGCAATATGATGGCAAGTGGTGTCTCACCAGCCTCAACACCCCACAAGCTTTTGCTTTTGTTACATGCTCATTCTCTTGAATGAAAAGGCTGTAACTTTCAGATATGGACGTTGAAATTAAGCATATCTTGTGCAACTGTAATCCAGCCAGCATCACAGAAAAGCCTTATAGAATTTCAGAATGTGTGTTCAGTCTGGTTCTCATGGTTTGTGGCTCAGGTGTGTAAGATGATGGGTGACTTATGGATTTGAGATATTTTAGATGCGAGAAAACATGAAATTTCTTGGTGGAAAGTTATGCTTATATTTTGAGTGCCCTTCATCCATAATCATGAATGTGAACATATACTGTTCTTCCCGAAGATAACTTAAAACACGAGTGGACAACCGGCAGCACGCAGCCCAGACCCAGCCTCCACTGGTTTCAATTTGGCCTGCGGTAGAAATTCGTACTCTGCCTGTGACACATTTTCAGATGTTCACCATTCTATTGTTCGCATTATTCCAGTTTGGTTTCTGCATAATACTGCTGATATATGCCAAGTGATTTATACTATTAAACGCTTTAAAATAAATAAAAAAGTGATGTTCCTTTTGTGTTACAGTAACAATCCATGCCTATGCAACCAGTCATTGAAAGTATTTTTGGACAAATATTTAAAAAAGTGCCTGCTAATAAAGTTTGGTGATATTAGTACATTTACGTTTAAAACTCTGTAATGACCTGCTTGTGGCCATATATCATGAATTTATTCCTAATCACTTTTCAACTAGGATTGCTTGTTTCATTGCCATATTTTGCTTTCCTGTTCTTTCTCACACTAACATCAGTAAATACTTCTTGTCGACTGTGAACATATTAGATCACTGCAACTGTTGAAACTGAAGGTAATTTATAAATAATTAGGTGCAACCAGCTGCTTTTATTATTGACATTTATTTTTCCATGATATTTATTTATATGCCATGAATGTTGTTTCTTACGAACAACATTGCATAATTTTGTAATGGAAGATTTTATGGCAGCTACTGTAAAACACTGTAAGTAAAGAAACAATGTTGACTAAATATAAATAAATGCAAACATCTGAAAATGGAATGAACAGATAATGAATTTACTCTCAAAAACACTTGTTCTGAGGTACAATTTATTGACATGGCACATCGGGAAAGGGGTGCCATTCATACCAGTGTGTTGTGTTATACACATTAACATCATGGGAACTACAGTTTTAATTCATGTGCTAGGAGTGTTGCTGTCGCGTCACGTGACAAGCCAGCCCGCAAGTTTAAGTAAGAATTTGAATCAGGCCCGTGGGTCACCAAAGGGTGCCCATGTGCCTCATCATTTAGCACATGCCTCCAACCTATTATCTGACAACTGAAGGTGATTGATTGATTGATTGATTGAGGGGGAGGGGGGTTATGGGACTAAACGGCAAGGTCATCAGACCTGCAATTGGAAATCATGGCTATTAGGAAAACTACAAGGTAACAAAAACATCCACATAAAGAATCACTGAATAGGGCTTTACACTGTGTACAATATACTATTAATAACTATAGCAAACATGGCTACATTTAAAATAAGTTATTGGTAGATGCTACTGTTCTGACCAAAACAGTTAAGGGTGCATTGTATGTGAAATTCGTTGAAATTTGACATTTTCTGTTTTCTACTCCAGAATGTACTTTGGACTTCCTGAACATTTTGGTATACATTAAAAACAGACAATTGAGAGACCTTCAAATGATATTTTGAATATTGACATGTGACCGTCAAATTTCACAGCTACGCTTATACTGCCACAGTTGAGAAGTCACATCTTGGGAACTACGCAGTCTAGAAGGCTGTGAATTGCTTTGTTTTGTGCCTACTGCTACGTCTCAGAAGTTGGCATTACAAATAAACAAATCAGTCCTTAGTTTATTTACGTATAAAAAGAAATAGAAGTTAGCTTACTCCAAAAATAGCCGATAATCACACTACTTTCAATGAAAACTAGTATCAGAAAAGTAATTGATGAATTACAGGAAAATTTTGGGAAGGCCATTAGAGATAACTGTGACAATTTAGAGAAGATGAAAAGAGCTGTGTGGAGCACTTTCTTTCATCGAATATCAACCAATGAAAAGCCATGTCATGCTTTGTGTCCACCTTCACCAAACACTTGGTGTAAATATAGGCAAGCTGAATTTTCTGGCACCCTGTATGAATTTACACAAACATTCTCCTCCTTTGACAGTAATGGAGGCAATCAAACCTATTTACAGAGATTTGGCAAATCCTGAGCTACTAAAGAAGTGTTTACATGGGAAGACCCAGAATGTTAATGAGTCCTTCAATAATGTTGTAGGGTGTCGTGTGCCTGAAAAAGAATTTCTTGGCCTTATGACTCTAAAGTTAGCAGTGCCTGATGCTGTAATAACTTTTAATGGTGGGAACTATGGAAGACTTAAGGTTCTGGAGAAATTAGGGTAAGATTTGGATAGAACACAGCTAAATGACTGCGGGAACTGGATGAGCTTCATGTACGTGAAGCAGAGTTAGCTGCCAAATCACAAAACAACCAAGAAAGAAAAAGAGGAGGCAAGCACTGGGCTGTTGTGACACTGAAGATGACACAGACTATGGGCCAGGGCAATTCTAGTGGACAAAAGACGCACAAATGTAAGCCTGTCTAAGAACTTGTAATAAAAAAAGTTTTAAACCTCAATACCCCAAACTACATTTTTTGCAATAAATGACCCATTTTCTAAAATCGTACTGATGGTAGAGACACGAAATTTTCACAGCATGCCAAGTGTGAGATTCAACACATATGGAACTAGAATAATTAAAATATCTGGAGTTGTTTTGGTTTTATGTTCTTTTATTTACAAAATTTTGTCAAAAAATTTGAGTGTTTGGAAAAAAAAAGATAACATGCCTCACAATACAATTTAGTAATAATTCTAGTTCGGTGTATCTAGAAAGACGCATTCAATAATTATAGAAAATTGTAAGTTGGTGTTTCAAAAAGTTTCCAAGATAATGGGCACAGAATTCAACAATTGAACTTTGGCGGCATAGGGCATACAATGTCCCCGTAAGTAAGGCATGGCCCCCAAAAGTCTAAAGAAATTTTTGTAGAGAAACGATCACAAGAAGATGAGAGTCATCACTAGAAGCCACATCACTGGAGATGTACCAATGACACTGTGCCTCAAGTTGTCTGAGAAGGATATACTTCTCTACAGCCACCCCCCCCCCCCCCCCCCCCGTAGGTAAGTTATCAATGGTGTATAACTATGAATTCACAATAGATGTGACTTCAGAGTTTCTTAGTTTCTAGAGCCTATTTTAACCAGTTGCTCACTATATCCTGCAAAGTCTCACCCACACAGCTTGAAATAACAATACTGTGTTAACTATTTTGACACATACAGCCCTTCCTTGGATTGAAGAGAGGAACTACAATTGCCTCCCTCCAGGAATCAGTACATTGTTGTATACAAGATTTGGTCAAATGAAGTGAGTTTCCTTTTCCTGTCCATTAAAATGCTGCAAGTGGGACAATATTTAAATCCAATGTTGATAATATTTTTCACATGGATTAGAGGCAGTTGTGTTGTTTTTTTATGATGGCAATCAGATCCCATCTCTTCCTTTTTAGAGGTGACAGAAAGCTTCGTTTTAGCTAGCTACAGCTGCAATGCTAGTATAATGCTCTGACTTTCTCTGGTCGGTACTCTAGTGACTGTCTAGGAGCTGTTAGGAGACTGCCTGGACTCTATAAGTACAGATACGTAATCTTCTTGACTGTACAAGGGGATACCCAAAGGAAAAAAAATTTATTTTTCAGCTTATTTAGTCACTTTTAAGCACAAACCTTCAATCCCCTTAACAGTACTCTCCACTTGCACTAACACACTCTTCTACTCTTTTATTCCATATTTCAAAACATTGTTTAAATTCATCTTTACTGATGCTTGACAGCACCTCCATCTTTTTTCCTTCACCTCGGCAACATCAACAAAACATTTTCCTTTCATGTCCGTTTTCATTCTAGGAAACAAAAAAAGATTACATGGGGAAATGTCTGGTGACAGTGGGGGTGGGTATGGGGGGGAGGAGGGATGGAGGTTGAGGAACAGGGGTCATACCAGTTTTGGTCATGAATTGTCATACAGACACAACTGTGGGAGCAGGAACATCGCCGTGATGAAAAAAACCAGTCACCCAATTGCCACAAATGAGGCCACTTCCACTGCACATTTTTGCACAGTCTTTTCAAAATTTCCAAGAAGAAAGCCCGTTAACTGTCTTACCCTGAAGAACAAATTCTGAATAGATGACTCCTCTCACATCGAAAAAGCAAATTGGCAGTGTTATAATGTTTGACTTCATCTGATGAGCTTCCTTGGGGCGAGGTGAACTAGAAGTATTCCACTGCTTGACTGTTGCTGTGATTCACAATTGTTGCTATGACTGTTGCTGTGATTCACAATTGTTGCTATGACTGTTGCTGTGATTCACAATTGTTGCTACAGCATCTAGCTTTGCCACATGTACCAATTTTTGAAAAAAGTTTGGATCATTTCAGAACTCTTCTTTCAAAGCACAGCATGTTTCCTCCTCCTTATTGTTCAACATTTAACAGTCGTGGCACGAATTTCGCAGTCACACTTTTCGTTTCCAAACCTCCTGTCCCAACTCAATGACCTCAAGTCATTCCCAACAGCTCCACAATTTCTTTAATGGCCCATGTTTATCTCTGTTGATGAGTACATGAATGTTTTCAACATTTTTGTGTGTTTGGGCCATTGAAGGATACCAAAACAAGATTTGTCATTAACTGACATTTCACCATTTCTGAAACAGGAACAACCACTCAAACACTTGAAATTTCCCCATAGCATCATCCTTGTACACCATTTTGAACATTTCAAGAGTTTCTGTTCCACTTTTTCCAAGCAAAAGTGAAATTTCACCATGGCATGTAGTTCATGAAAATCAGCCATTGCAAAAACAACTATCTCACGAAGCAGTTGTCACTATAAACTCTGCCAAAACTAGTTGTGACCTCCTTCAGTGAGTGTACTCGGCTTAATGACTGGAATGTTTACTCTATGTGATCCTAGCATTAAAATTCAGTACTAGAAAATCTCTGCCCACCAGAAAATTAGTTCATTACTTTTGGGTACCCCCTCATACATGTCCAGCCTAGGGATCTTGTGGTAAATCACATGCATGGAAACTGAGAGCGCACAGGATTGAATCTGTTGGACCACAGATTTTTCGTTGTTTTAACCTAGCCTTTACCCCTCAACGATGCAAGGAGTTGGTAGAAATGACGTGACTTGCAATCCATGTTAAACTGGAGATCCCTCGTCCCCTGTTGGATAACTGGGGTAAGTTAGGTATATGCAAGTCGCCGAAGTTGCAGCCAATTTAATGACTTGCACTAAGCCACTGAGCCAAACACAACAATAATAATAATCATAATCATCATCATCATCATCATCTATATACATAATTATGGTTGTACAAAACCCTCAGAGCATTAAGACCCATTCGCATTAGTCCAGTTTTTTTAAATTAGCACTTAGGTTGCCAACCCGACTGGACTGTTTTCCTACGTTTCACATATACAGTAATCATTCATATAGTTTTCAACTGTTCAGTACTGTGCTGTTATTGATTTAGCACATAATTTTGTGGTACAAAGAAGCTCTTCGCAGTAGCACTCACAAAGATAGTGAATTAACACTGCTTTTGGTTTCAACAGTAGCTATTAATTGATATTCACCACTCTTGTCATAGATAGATCAGTTGGCTCCAGACCACCAGACATAATGGGAAGTGGTGAGGGTGCCAGACGTATCTTAGTTCTTGCCATTTGCTGAAGGCCAAATTCCACATTCTACCCAGTGCACTCTTTCTTTAGTATATCTTTTCTCTCTACTGAAACTGTTGGGACAGATCTGCAGTTCAAAAGCTTCAGTAATTGCCGAATGTAATACTTTGAGATCATAGCTAACATTTGGTAACTTTTTACACATAACACAAGCTACAGTACAGAGCATGATGCTGGGAAATTAATAGCAATACGGTATTAATCATTACTTATAGTGTCCCATCAGGGTCTATGAGTGGGAGGCAAATGACTGTGACTGTACACACACAAATCTCTCATGTTCCCTAAATAAGTAATAATTCAAGCAGCAGAATTGTGCAGTGTACCTTGAGTACTGGTTCTCTAAATTTACCAAAGAAGTTTCCACAAAGACACTGAACGTATCTGCGAGTGATCCGCATTCAGGTTTCCTGTTACATATGACATTTACTACTTATCTATGTTGGACTTACGCACATTGGTGAGGACAAGGTCTTTAACAGCAGATTCATCACTTCCCCTTGTTATATTAGCTCTGAGCGACAATGGGAGCTTCAGCTTAAGCTTAAATACTTTAAGTAACAAAATTTACTAACAAGAGAAAATGAAAATTATTCACAAAAGAGAATCAAAATCATTTAGATCCACATACAGTTATATTCACACAATATAAAGGCTCAGTTTATTTGGAAATTTTTTCTGCCCCAAAAATGTATGTTAGACTAATAAACAGCTGGTACATAACCAAGATAAACTGTAATAATTTGCCAGTTAGGTTACTAACTAAACTGAGCATTCAACTAATAGTTATGTTAATATACACAGAAAGTAACTGCTCAAATGTATGAAAGGAAAATATGAAACACAACCTACAGGCGCATCACACTATTTTAACAAGAGTAGTAAGGGTGATATGAAGGTGTACTGTGACTGCTTTAATGACTTTGGCTTTGAATTTTGCATGCAACCAGGTTGGATACAAGGCAAATGTGTAGGCTGTGAGCGGTGAAGTATCCCAGTTGAATAAAGACCTGCAGCAAATAATGACAACACAAAGAACTGTCAGGTCTATAAAACATAAAATCTTTGGACTTATCTCAATTCCAGTTTTCCTTTTTTATTATTTCCATTAGCTGCTCTCGTGACTGTTTATAACTTCATCTACTGTCAATGTTTAAAATTACAACTACTGGGAAGACTCTGTAATGAATATGTCCTGGCATTAGGGAACTGTCCGATTCCGCCTGCCTGCTTTGACCTATGACATCACCAGTACAGCTGGAACACTCACTTCCACCTAATGCAATATAGTGATTATAATGTCACTACATACATATGCGAACAAAAAAGTAACACAATTTTTTTCGCTCCAACAGTAAAATGAAGTTAATTGGAAAACTGCTGGTAATAGAGGGTTTAGGGTGGTGAAAAGCTAAATATACGATAATACAAAAAATGGCACCAACCCAAAATAAATATTATCAAAAAAAAAAAAAAAAAAAAAAAAAATCTCAACATACAATACAGTGTTATAAGCAAAAAACCACAGGAATCTTATATTTCAATTGACCTATAAAGTTAAACAAAGCCCTCAATGCCAAAAAAACAACATATGCATTTCCTAAATGGGGTATCACAAAATTCCCTATACCTATATAGCTCAAGCAAAGCTCTAGATACCTGCAACCCAAACATAAGTAAAAAAACTAGTTCAACAAACTGCACAAGAGCTAAATAGCACACAAACATCCAACAATATGAAAAGCACAACTCGAAAACACAACAACCCCCAAATTCCCTAAATCAACTGAACTATAACAAAAAGAAAGATGATGAAACTTACCAAACAAAAGCGCTGGCAGGTCGATAGACACACAAACAAACACAAACATACACACAAAATTCTAGCTTTCGCAACCAATGGTTGCCTCGTCAGGAAAGAGGGAAGGAGAAGGAAAGACAAAAGGATATAGGTTTTAAGGGAGAGGGTAAGGAGTCATTCCAATCCCGGGAGCGGAAAGACTTACCTTAGGGGGAAAAAAGGACAGGTATACACTCGCACACACACACATATCCATCCACACATACACAGACACAAGCAGACAAAGATGACACCTAACATACTCCACTACCAGTCCAAAAAACTGCAAACCTTAATGGACAACAACATGTCTCCATCCAAATCCAAACCCAATGAATGGGTCTAGCTTGTAACTTATCAGTCATGCCCATGCCTAATAAAAAACCATTAAAAATATTAAGTTTCATTCTACATGCAATACACAAAGCTAATCACACCTAACAAAAATGCCAAATACATAAACCACATAAACCAATAAATCATAATACCTCAATGGAAACAAAGCACACACTTTCAAGTTCACAGATTATCAAGACTCAAATCAACCCAATACTACAAGTTACAAGAACAACTTTACATGTCAACATCCACCACCAGAGTATAACACCTACTATAACATGAAATCTACAAAAACAAACCCGCTCAAAAACACCGCACCACAGTGACGTCACACACTGTAACACCAATACATCAATGGATCAAAGAAGACAGATGGAATCCTGAGACTTCTGTAGACCTGTGTCTTCTAGTTTTGGTGACAGCAACAGTAGATTGTATATGACAACACATATAATACCAAACATCCTGATTAAATATTTGATGTCACTACGAAGTTAATGAAATATAAAGGCAAGTCTCATGCACATAATGTTAATCTTCCAACAAAAAGAGAAGTTAACCACAGGATAATACAAAACTATACTTACAACATCTGCACAATATACCCTTTCCGGAAGAGTGATACTTAGCATGGGGGTTGCACTTCGCGTGTCCCAGAACTGAAAAAACATACATATAATTTTATCATACATATGCATCCATTAGCTTTCAAATGTTTCAAAACTAACAAATACTCTTGCTATTCCACAAACCTTGAGAGTTTTGTCCCATGATCCAGTCATTAAACAAGAATACATGTTTCCTTTTATCCAGTGACATGTTTTCACCGGTGCATCATGCTGGGCAACTTGCACTGTCTGGTTGCTATTCAGATCCCAACATTTTACCATCTTATCGCAAGAAGCCATAAAGACTTTAGTCCCGTCCTGTGATAAAATAATAGTCTCAAATTTAAATTTCGTACATCTTGGTAAATGACAATGTAATGTTTTCTTACATGAAACATATTCTAAGATTTCAGCAAAATGTCCATTCGAAATGTAATGTTAACACTTACATCGCTCCAACATACGTCCAGTACTGGACCCTGCATGGTCTGCATTGACTTGGGAATTGTTTTTCCTGTCTGTTCAACTTCCCAGCAGCGGACCTTTGTGAAAAATCTCAACATTATTCAGACTACAAAATATAATTGTCATATTGCACAATACACCGATTTAAAGGAAATTAATTATACGATTTCCACAATATTTCTCTCGTCTTATGCACTTACGTTGTTGTCCCAGCTTCCAGCTATCAAAAAATTTTGTGGAATTGTGGCGGGACTGAACGCTAAAGACGACACTGAATCGTCAGGAGGGGACGTAACTTCAAAATCTTTCATTGGGTTAGCTGACGATGGAGTAGTCGTTGTGCCATACCCCGATGTATTACCCAATGTACTTTGATTAAACATTCTGAGTTCTAAAACTTCCTGCAACTAAATACTGTCAACAACCTTACTAACACTTCCAGAGAATACACTGCACATTCAAAACAAAAACATGACGCATAGGGGTCAAAGAATTTACAGGAAGAGATCCCGCAGCATAGAAGAAAAATAATACAAAGGACCCCCTTCGCCACATTTAGTTTTCTATTGTAATTATATTTCTTTACTTAGCTATTGAATCTCCATACTGTTGTTCATGATAATACAGACTAATAAGCAATGCTTACGTAAATTAAAAACACGAGACACTACTGACGCCATGTAATTTAAATTCCATGGTTACCAGAGTCCTTCACAACTTAGTTTACATCATGTTTATCTGATGACTACAGTGTTCTTGAACTGATAAGATATTACATGAGTATTTTTTTTTCTTATATAAGTGACGTTAACTGAGTTGTGTTGTAAAAACATTGAAGGCAAAAGTAACAGATTTAACAACACTGATTTTGTTTACAGACTCTATTTGCTACTACTTGGATTAACGGAACTTTAGCGTTTGTGTTTGATATTTGTGTTCAATTTTTAAGCAGAGTAGCTTTAGAAATCGTGGAGCTTATTGTAAAGTAACAGTGTGGACGTTCTTCTTGTATTTCAAACGTGGGTCAGAGAAGAAGATTTTATTTAATCCTTCCCTTATCATTGACGTGACATGCATTTTTTACGGTTCTGTACAATTCCAGGATTAGTAATACAAAGACGGTTTGGCACCAGCAGACTTTGCTTATCAGCTATGCCTGCAGTGAAGCTGGAATTCCAGGATGGTTTAACGCCAAGCGATCCGCAAAAGAAACCAGTATTAATTGTAGGCCAGTTAAAAAATCTGGCAAAAGTGAAATATAACGATATAAAAATAAAGTTAGAACCTAGAGTGACAGAAGAGGTAAATGGCTTGGTTTGACTGTATTATATTAATTCTTTTATTTTGGTTTTACGATCTGTTTGTGATTTTTTTTTTTCTTTCAGGTGTACAAGACAGCCTTAGCAAGTTTGCATCCGTCACCAACAGACAGCTGTTCGTTGTATCTCAACCTAGCAACACTTGCTGCTCTTCCTCTCAAATGTAGCCGTCATAACACTTCGTCGAGATCACATGCCCTTACCAAGCTGATTCGTAGCTCGACGGCAGGAGTTGAAGAATCGATTGTGGTGAATACTTCTTATTTGTTTTATAGTTGGTCCTATTTCCTGATTGTTCATTAAGCCCTCGGACACTTTAAAAATTGCTCAAGAATGGAAATGTCAAGTTCAAACTTCCTTTCGAACAAAAATCCGTCTAAGGCCCTGTATTTTCCGTGTTTGACAGTATGGGACTAAAACTCAGTTGGAAAAATCGTTGATTACCAAGGTATGTAAGTACCAGTATTTGAAACTATTAATTTCTGTTGCGGCTGGACACCGCTATTTCTACATGTTTCTGATAAAATTTAGGGATCAGAGCAGTAATCAGACCATGTTTAATGCTCTACTGAAAGCAACTACTATGTCCTACTCTCCTCTTTCTTTCTGGCAGTGCTCTTTTGTACACATGTAAAAAAAATATAGATCATCAGAGGAATTAATGTATCCTGTGGGAAGAAAGGGAAATGTATCTTTTGGCAAGAACAAGAGGAGATCGTGCAGTATCTGCACGTTTCAAAAACTACTCAAAATTACTAAGAAAAGCTATTAAAAATCAAGGAATATGCACATTATGTCAGTAATTCTGCCAATAGACTTACAGCTATATGGAATTTAATGAAATGAGAGACAGTACAACAAGCTACAGATCAAGGATAACATGGAATGGAAGTGCTACAATTGAAGAGTCACAAGCAGCAAATGTGTTTAATAATCACTTCTGAAATATAGTAGAAAATAAAAGTATTAACAGTTCAAAAGAACAACCACAGCAGTATGTTGAGAAGCAACTCTCATAGTATTCAGTCATTAAATATACTACTGATTTCTCCCGAGGGGGAAAAAAACCATACACATTCTCTTCATACAATGTAACCTTTTACAGTTGCTACTGACATCACTTCATAAATAAAAGCTTGTCTGGCTTTGATGGTGTTTCCAATAGAGTACAAAAGATTTGTACCCTTATAGTATGCCCATTCTTATCCGATACATGTAATGCATCACTAACTTAGTGTATTTTTCCAGAAAGACAGAAAACTGCCATTGTTAAACCCCTTTATCATAAAGATTATAGGAGCAATGTCAACAACTACCAACCTGTTTCACTGCTGACATCATTTTCCAAAATTTTGAGGTGATTTATTCTAGAATATTATCTCATTGTAGCAACAACAACATCCTCAGCAAATCATGGTTTGGGTTTCAGAAGAGTTGCACTACCGAGAATGTCATCTACATATTCACTCAGCAAATTTTACCAGTGCTAAATAATAAAATAGTGCCAGTTGGTATTTTCTATGACCTGTCAAAGGCATTTGATTGTGTGGATCACAGTATTCTCATAGATAAATGGAAGTTTTTTTTTTTATAATGGTGTAGCCAACCAATGGATAATATCATATCTAACCAAAAGAATGCAAGGAGCTGTACTTAGTAATTCAAGCCATATAGTCAGAGGACATAATTCTGAATGGGGAGAAGCCACATATGAGCTTCCCCAAAGTTCAATCGTAGGTTCACTATTGTTCCTCATATATGTAACCATGCATACTTAGAGTAACAGAAGAATGGTAAACAAAGTTCTTAAAAGTATCATTGGTTTTTTGTGAATGGTCTCACCCTGAGTTATATAAAACAAGTTCTGCACACATATGGGTGACACAGCAATGATAAGTGTAATATGACGAGGAAACAATAAATAGGTTGACAATTTCAAAATTCATAGGTGTCGTATTAATGAGAATTTAAATTGGAAAAAGCAAATCTTTTTAACTCCTACAAGAACTTAGTTCTGCCACACTTGCACTTAGAATCATTGCAAATGTTAAGGGAGAGAAAATCAGTATGTTGACATATTTTGCAATTTTTCATTCAGTAATATCATACAGAATAATGTTCTGTTCAGAAACATGCTGTATGAATAATATGTAGGACTCCCCCACTATCATCTTGTAGACATCTGTTTAAGGATTTGAGCATTCTTACTATGTTTCACAGTATACTTATGTCCTCATGGAGTGTGTTACAAATAATCCACTGCAGTTCAAAAGGAATAATGATGTTCATAATGACTATACACGAAGAAAAAATGACATTCATTATGCCACATTAAGGTTGCATTTAGCACTAAAAGGAGCGATTGACTGCAGGAAGCAGCACTCCCCTGAAAAGTATTCACTGAATTTGCCATTATGGAACAAGGTTTTTGAATTGGATATTTTAGAATTGGACCTACTCCCATTCTCTGTACTAAAGGCAGTCATAATTTATCGTGAAGTGTCTATTGTCGATAAATTGTGTTTGTGAGTCGTCCATTATCAACAGAGTCCTTATTGTAGTGACTTGCACTGAACATGACTTCAGGACACGAAGTTTGGGTAAAATAATTATTGCCCTGGTTGTTTAGGCTGCAACTTAACTTATGATAAGTTGCTATAAACAGTACATCAGAATATTTCTTTGTCTGCATTTTACAAATTTTAAGTGATAACAACTGTGTGGTAGTGCATACTAATTGCTTTAAATAGGACGACTTTTCTGACTTGACGGAATTATGTAAGTGTCCAATTCCACTCATCTGCTTTGACCCATGACATCATCAATATGGTGGAAATGGCTATTCTAAGCGTCTCCAGTATGGTGCCAATGATGTGCTCTACATACACACAGCAACAAACATGAAAACAGCTATAAATAAATAAGACAATAACATCTCCCTCCTAAAATACAATCAAACTAATGGGACAACTGCGGGAAACTGGCAGTTTTAGTGAGGGGACAAGCTAAGTATAACAGTAAAAAAAAAACACTCCACACTCCCAAAACACACAAAATGACGAACAAAAAAATAATTACAAAATTTACAGGAATCTGACACTTCCCTTGACCTGTATAGGCAACTGCAGCTGACGATACCAAAACACCAACGCCTACAGCAAACACTATGGAAATTGGAATCAGACATTTCCCTTGACCACAGCTGATGATACCAAAACACCAATACCTACACATAAAACTACAAAAATGAGAATTGGTCATTTCCCTTGACCTATATAGGTCAACCATAGCTATTAATAGAAAAAAACCAACAACTACGAAAGACAAAACCACACACACACACACACACACACACACACACACACACGGCACCATCAAACACAACAAGACAACATCTACAAACACAGCCAACTCATAAACTCTGTGCCTTAATGACGTCGCATACCATAATGTCCTTACACTATGGGTCAAAGCAGACAAGTGGAATCGGACGCTTCTGTTGACCCAGCTTGACTACTCATCAGTATGCACTGTTTGTGTCCATAGGATTTGCATGCTAAAGGTTTTTACTGTCTAAAATCTAGAGTTATGTACCCACAGTCACTAAGTGCATTGTCACTTAATTTATTATGTAAAAGAGGCAAATTGGGAAGTAAAATACTATCATAATGTGGGAGTCGTTTGTCAGGGACAGAAAATCAGCACAATATGATTTTCTAATGACAGCAGTAGTTGCCAGGAGTGAACAGCAATTGAATCGGGTTCTTAATGAATTGGAATGTATGTTGGCTGATGGCTGTAAGTGCAAACTGGTACAAGAGACTAGAAAAGGTGGACAAATTTTTCTGTTTCGGGACTAGAATAATAAAGATTGAAGATACATGAAAGACATATCACCAAGTACTGCATAGAGCAAAAGGGCTGTCTTTGAAAATTAACAGTCACTAACATCCAAATATTTAAGCTTTATTACCAGGAAAAGATTCATAAAAAACGTGTTTTTAGAGAACAGCTCTATAAGGCAAGAAACATGGGGAAAGGGGAAGTTAGAAATGAAATGATTAGTATAAGATTTTGAAAGGTGATTTTACAAGAGACTGTTCAAACAGTGGGTGGAGTGATCAAGTAAAGAAAGAAGATATTTTGGATTGAGTCAAAGAGAAAAAATGTCAGAACAGGAAATAAAAAGAGCAAATGCAGAAGCACGTATTATGACATGAGTCACTGTTGAAATCTGTTGTTAGAGATGTGAAAGATGGAAAGAATTGCAGAAGCAGCCCTAGATATGAGTGCATTAAGGCAAATCATCAGTGCTGTGGGATGCGACACTTGTGCTGAAATAAAGACGATAGCTGCCAACTGACAGGAATTTATATTTCGTGTCAACCCAATATACTGTTTATGACTGAAACTAAAAGGTAGAAAGATTAGAGTTTAATGTCCCATCAACATCTTGGTAATTTCTGATGGAGCACAAGCTCGGATTACAGAAGGATGGAGAAGGAAATCGCCTATGCCCTGTTCTAAAGAGCCATCCCAGCATTTCCTGGAGTAGTTTAGGGAAATCACAGAAAACCTAAATCTGGATGGCCGCATGGGAATTTGAACCACCTTCCTCCTGAATAAGAGTCGAGCATGCTGATCACTGCACCATCTCACTTGGGCCAAAACAAAAACTCTCTCCAAGTTATATTGTGTAGCTTGAGAACACACTTCATAAATAATGAAGAATTTGATAAAAATCAAAATAGTGAACGAAAGGAGGAAATGTGAAATTAACTGATAAGACATGCTCAAGAATAAGAAAATTTAATAATGAAAAAAGCATAAGGGAAAGAGATGTTTTGTGATGTATCTTTTAAAGTTTTAATAAAAAGAAGGGAGCATATGAGCAGATAGTGGAAGATGTAAATCTTTTATTAATAATTTAGGAGTAAAGGTGACAACCTGCAGAATAGTTGAGATGTTGAGGCCTCAATGGGCACATAAAAAAGACTGAAGACCTTGCTAGCTTTCAGATGAATCTTTTTTGATTTACAACGCACACGCATACCTGCAAGGCTATGTTGTGCCAGCTGAATACATTGTACCCAGTCTGCAGCCCTGCAGCTTGACTAAGTTGAGGAACTGTGTCAGTTGATGGCCGAGGGGAGAAAGGAGGTGGCAGTGGGAGGGAGGGTTGAGAAGGTGTGGCTGACACCCAGGGAGAGAGGGAGCAGGTGCACAGGATAGAAATGCAATTTCTTACCAGTGCAGATTACCTCAAACAGCAGGCAATGACAATGATACATACTAGTGGGTAAAAGTGCACTTATGGTGTCTGCAGCTTTTTCTATTGCATGCTGCTCTTGATAACAATTTATGTGATGAATCGTGGGAAGTCGACACAATGAATTATGAGTCAGGTGTAGATAGCCATTGAGATTCTCATTTGTAATGTCCTATCATTTGTCAGTAAAGTTAGCTAGTATTTTATTCTTTTAGGTTATAATTTAACCATAGTGTCAGAATTTCTGTCAAAACCGTGGATCAGACATACAGGTAGGTTATATCTTGGGCTACACTATCAGTTTATTACAGCAGTGATATTTTTGGGTTGATACTTGTTGGATTCGCCAACCAACAAGCAGATTAGAAAACTATAACTTAACCCAGGCTTCAGGTTATGTTACAGGTCAGTCAGTCAGCCCATGTAGTTTTTTGAGTCACCAAAGAAATGCAAAAATCAGTAATCAACTTTAATATTAATATAACCAGGCCATTAACATTATTCTAGCACTTTCAATATCTGAAACAAATGTAATCAATTTGTATCTTTTGCTGAAAGAAGCCATTATACTCAGTGATTATCATTGGCTTTGACCAATGTCAGTGTATTACCAGTACCAACAAGCAACACAAGACCTGACATAAGTGTATTTTAGCCAATGAGTGAACTGGGAGGAAGTAAGACAATAGAGAAAGAGGAAACTGTTGGGAAGATGGCTTGGGGTGCAGGTTGAACGATATTAGGGCGCTCGTGTCAAACGTCCACACACTTACTGTATGGGTCATATCCTTTGGAAGACCTGTCTGATACACCCATCCAGCACACCTCCAGTTCCGTCATAGGCTTCTCCTATCCCATCAGAGCCAGGGCCACCTGAGAATGCAGTCATGTTGTATACAGGTATGGTGCAGTTTCTGCACAGCATTTTATGTGGACATGACCACCATTCAACTGTGTACTTGAATGGATGGCAACCAACCAAATTGTGACCAAGAAAAGAGCTGAATGCTCAGTGGCAGAATACGTCACTGAGCACAACATGCTCTATTCCAGTGGCTGCTTCACAGCCCATGCCATCTGGATCCCCACCACCACCACCCCCACCCTCACCACCTCTCAGATACATAGATGGGGGTGATCCTTGCAACATTTTCTTTGTTCTCATAATGCTCCTGGCACAATGCCTGCTAGCCTCCTGCCCCTCACCTTCACCCACTTACACTGTGCCCCAGAACCCTAATTCTGCTCATGCTGCATGCTCACCCACATCCTCATGGTGTCTCCTTCTTCTCTATAGCCCCTCAAATTCACTCATCGTCATTGCGTACTACAAGAACTCACCACTGGCGTGTTGCATTCCTGTACTTTACACTCTCTGTCGCATTCCTATCCTATGCACCTGCTGCCTGCCTCCAAACTCCCAACTGTCCTTCCTACTCCCCACCTTATCTCTTCCATCATCCCCTCCACCTCACACCATACCTCACCCTGCATCCAATCAGAGTGTGTGTGTGTGTGTGTGTGTGTGTGTGTGTGTGTGTGTGTGTGTGAGAGAGAGAGAGAGAGAGAGAGATATCCTCACAAAGAGTATTATGGAGACCTGTAACTATTCTGCATTGAAATTAAATGTCAAATGTAGAAGTACGTTAGTGTGTTATTGTTTTGCATGCTGTATCTAACATTGATTACATTATTGTATCCAGACCTTCTAGATAAGAATTTTAAATGTGTACTATGTCATTTATGTATGCAGATCGTATGTGAGCGGAAGGATGTATTTGCATCAGCGTGTGCCGTGGCGCGTGCCTATCCGCTGTATTCTGCAAAGTCGCCAGGTTCATCACAGGACTGTAAAACACCAACTGTAGTAAATGTTGAATTCCTCTTGGTTCCTGAGTCAATTGCTGATGGGGCGAATGGTGCTGAAGATGAGAGTGAGTCTGAAGATCTGCATTTAAGCCAAGAAGATTTGCGTTGCCTTGAAAGTGCAGCATCTGGTGTTCGACTTGCAGCCAAAATTGTTGATATGCCTTGCAATGTAATGAATGTGGATCACTTCCTCAAGGTATGTAACATATGTAAGGTTTAATGCCTTACAGTTACATGTAGAATGTTGTAGTTAGTTCTGTTTGTTTTTTCTCTAATGTCACTTCTGTTTAAGAGGCATACATTCTTAAAGCTTGTTCTCTAATGCTATTTCTGTTGAAGAGACGTACATCCTTAAAACAACAGACGAAGAGAGAATTGATTGTTCGTATCTCCTATATTAGTAAAACACACACACACACACACACACACACACACACACACACACACACGCTCTGTATTGATCTTTGAAAGTGTATATTGCTTTTTTTTGTGATTACATGTACTTCCATACTGTACAAAAACTATAAAGTGCATGGCAGATTGTATGACCCACAGAACTGTGTGTTAGTGTTTCTATTTCGTATGCATTTGGAGTACAGGAAGATTTGCTGCTTAAAATACCAATATTTATGGGCTAATTAGACTAATCTTGTCATCACAGTTCTTTTGAGAATGATATATAGAAGGCCTTGTTCAATTTAGCCTTTTGTTTAGTTGCATAGGTGGACCACGTCTCCAAGTAGGTAGTGGTGGTGGAGGCGGCAGCGTCACTTACATAGAAGAAATAGGGGAACGACAGAAAACATAAAGAATTGCATTGTGTTACTTCCCTTCTTTACCTTATTTTTGGAGTTTGTCTGTTATTTGTAGGTGGTTGGGTGCATTACAAAAATGGTTAACACCTTTTAAACATAGTATAATTTACCTGATCATACTGCCTGAAGCAAACATGCCTAATATTTTATAATTTTAAACTTCTACTCCGAGTAAGTAAGAATTATTTGAATAAAATGGTTCAGGAAAGGAAGCCTCTGGTGCTTTATTAATCAAAGTGAGCAGTGCACTTTCCTAACTTGTCTGTTTCAGTGTTCACGTAATCAAAAAGTAATACTTTCTCCATTCATATTAAAGTTTGGCATTGCTCATATTGTTTAAAGTTTCAATTAAATAGGCTAGATTGTCACTTTGTGTTGCCATAATTTTTAAACTTGTATGCATAGCCACTTCCATGATATCTGGATTGTTAAACGCAAATTTGTTCTGTCACAGTTCACTGAAAATTAATCACCCTAACCTACACACGTTGACATATGAGTCTACCTATTTTTACCTGACTGTTTGGTGAATTGCCTTTCTGTAAGAATTTGTAATTAATTAGCAAACTATCACAGCTCTCACATACATGTCTGTATGTGATTACAGCACTTAGTTGTCTCTTCTTGGTCTCAGTATTGAAACTCAAACCACAGTGGAGACATAGCTGTTAGCAGAATTCCCTGTACTCGGAAGGCACACTAGCATACAAGATGTAGAAAATGTTGCAAAACCTGCTGTATATTCAAGAAAGTACTCCCCTAATTTTTCTACTACATTCATTCCTGTGATACCAGCTGCTGTTGTGCACAATGCTTCACGACCCTTGAACATACAGAAATCCTTGACTTTCTCATAGTGGTCAAATATGATCATATTTTGATGTAAACATAATAAAGTGAAAGAAAAAACTCACACTCATGTAAAAATGTTACAGACCATTTATCTGTGTAAGCAAATGGTAATCTTATTTAATGATAAACAAAAGACCATTGTATGAATATTTCATGTAAGCTGTCTCAGGGCAAGACTTTCTGCTCAAGCTGTATCTTTCTAATGTGTACTCTGCACATACAGACACCATGTTCTGTGAAAATCTGCCAACAGCATGTGTATAGAAATTTTTGCAAATTGCTTTTGTTTAGGAAGTGGGAGCTGTAGCTGCTGCATACCCGGGAGTGCGACTAACTGTCATTCGAGGCAAAGAGCTGGAGGCCCGCGGTTTTGGTGGAATCTACGGAGTCGGAAAGGCAGCAGCTGTTGGGCCAGCTCTTGCTGTGCTGTCCCATGAACCGCAGGGTGCGACTGAGACAGTTGCCTGGGTAGGCAAGGGCATCGTTTATGACACCGGTGGACTCAGCATCAAGGGAAAAGTGAGTGATCCAGAACTGACGTCAAAAGGGTAAGGTGAGAAGAACTCAGTAACAGAACACCGACTAGAAAAAGTTGAGGAGACAGGCACATCACATTATTTTTAAATTATGTCTTTTTGGTGTTATCTTGGGGCATCCAAATGTACTGTGTAAAATTTGTTTTTTAATGCTTTAAAAGTGGGCACATTTGAGATGAAGTAACTAGCATGGGTGAATTTTCGAGGGATGGCTTTAGTACTGAAAATTCACCCAGAAGTCTGTGTAGTGTTTGATATGGACAGGAGGTCTCATTTCAGTCAGTATATAGAATTCTTGTTTGAAACTTCTATCACATCTAATTATGTGTTTGGTATGGATATTATTAAAATGCAAGTAGGGAACCTTGTGCTGTCTAGCAATGGAGGGGGGGGGGGGGGGGGGGGAGTGGAAAAGCTCACCATCCATTTTATAAAGAAGACACCATTAGCATATATGTCAAGGATTTCTTTTTAGAGGCAGACACATTTTTTCAATAATTCTCTCTCATTGTCCAAATCTAAGTTCCATCCATAACAGAATAAATTCAGCATAACCGATTGTTGAACAATGTTACAATATTCCAGCATGTAAACTTTAGTTGTGATGGGTATTCGTCATTTTGCAAAACAAAAAATACTTCATCATGTGGCTAGAGGTTTCTGGGAGAGTACACTAGTATTCTTCATTGCATCATAGCTCATCGGGGGGGGGGGGGGGGGGGGGGGGGGGGAGATAGGGAATCCCAACTCAAAGAGCACATAATCCAGGGTAAAACCATGAAATGAATTAAGATTAAATGTGTTTTATTTAAATTTCAGAAATATTTTATCTTTCCTGACATTCATAGAATTGGAAGTTGGTTAACTAATGGTGTATGGAAGAGGTTTAGCTTACACAATTGGCAGTAAATGCTAACCAAACATCAGCCCATATAGTCAGTAACAGTCAGCTCTACATTTCTGAGTAACTGACCTTATATCTTCATGACTGTCAAAATATAATGCAAAGATAAAGATAGATAATAATTTCTGCTTTGCTAAGTGTAATGGGACTGAAATATATTTAGTGTAGATGAAGTACTGTCTATAATACATTAGCTTTAGTGACACTGATTTCACATTCACGATGAGCTGAATGTACAATATTTGTATGAATATGTTAATTCTTTGATTCCAGACTACTATGCCAGGCATGAAGCGTGACTGTGGTGGAGCAGCTGCCATACTTGGTGCGTTCATGGCAGCAGTTGAGAGGGGCTTTGCACAGAATTTACATGCTGTTTTCTGTCTAGCAGAAAATGCTGTGGGTCCTGATGCAACACGTCCAGATGACGTCCACACTCTTTATTCTGGCAGGTGAGCATCATTTCTCCATGTAAAACAACTTAAAATTTTCTATTTGTATTTCCTCAGAAAGGAGTTATTATTATGTATTTGCATTTCAGTGTTTAGTGGAAAAATAGGCCATTTTAGTATATCTGTACTCTTGAGAATATACATTTGAATATAAATAAGTTAGGGATACAGAAAATCACTCAATGCTTCTCCTCTTCAGTGTGTGGTCCTTTACTCCTAAATTATTTACATTCTGCCAGGACTTTTCCTTGTTATAAATTTGAAATATTTTTCTTTCACTATAGTATGCTACTACCCTGCAAATATAGACAAAAATAAAATAATAAAAACCTAACTTTTCAGCTCAAAAATTTAAAAGAAAAAATGAGGAAAATTAAAAATCAGTTCTCTGAAGCAGAGATCCACAGTGAATTAAATGTTATTAACAGTGCTCACAGTATTGGCATTGCACATGTAGTTGATAGATAATATTGAGCAACAAATCAGTATCTTGTATAACTTTCTCTAGTTACAGTGCAACCCTGCAGTTGAGCTTAGACGCAATCATAGGCTTGTTACAAAATTCTACTCGGTATACTAAAATGTTATGGTTTAATAAAATCCCACTTGCATAGACGGAGCCTGACCTTCATAATAGAAAGCAGATTGTCTTTCTGACAGACTGTCATGGGCATGAAACTAATCTTGGAATGAATTGTGTAACCTAGGGGATTTTGAAGGATTTAGAAGTGTATATTACTAGGCAGAAGACAGTTACTGCCCACAGGAAAATTAAAGAGGCCTTTGGAGAAAAGAAAAGCTGCAGTATGAATATCAAGAGCTTCGATGAAAAACCAGTCCTAAGCAAAGAGTGGGAAGCTAAATGATGGAGTATGTAGATGACCTACTGAAGGGAAATATACTTGAAGGCAATATTATGGAAATGGAAGAGGAGATGGGAGATATGATACTGCAAGAATAATTTGCCAGAGCACTGAAACACCTAAGCCGAAACCAGACCCCAGGAACTAAGACATTCTGTCGAAACTACTGATAGCCAGGGGAGAGCCAGCCATGACAAAGAAAGGTTTGGAGTAGGAATTATAGTTGAGAGAGAAGACATAAAATCTTTGAAGTTTGGCAGTGAGATTGTAATTCTGTCAGAGACAGCAAAGGACTTCGAAGAACAGCTGGATGGAATGAGCAGTGCCTTGAAAGCAGGATAAAGACTAACATCACCAAAAGCAAAACAAAGGTAATGGAATGTAATCAAATTGAATTAGGTGTGCTCAAGGAATTAGATTAAGAAATGAGGCACTGACAGCAGTAGATGAGTTTACCTTTTTGGGCAGCAAAATAACTGATGATGGCTGAAGTTGAGTGGATATATAAAGTGTAGACTGGCAGTGGCAAGAAAAGTGTTTCTGAAGAAGAGAAATTTGTTAACATTGGATACAGATTTAAGCATAGGGAAGTCTTTTCTGAAAGTATTTGTATGGGCTGTAGCCGTGTATGAAGTATTTTGTATAGGTATGTGATCAGAGGCTTTGTATAGGGTTTAGCCATATATGGAAGCGAAACAGCTACAATAAACAGTTTAGACAAGGAGCAAATAGAAGCTTTTGAAATGTGGTGCTACAGAAGAATACTGAAGATTAGCTGGATATATCACAAAACTGATGAGGAGGTACCGATTTGAATTGAGGAGAAGAGAAATTCGTGGCACCAATCGTATCGGTCAATAGGACCCATGGTGAGACATAAAGGGATCACCAATTTAGTACTTGAGGGAAGTGTGGAGCTAAAAATCACAGAATGGGGTCAAGAGATGAATCCAGTAAGCAGATTCAAAAGGATGTGTTTGCAGTAGTCATTTAGAGATGGAGGCATGCACAGGATAGAGTAACAGGGAGAGCTGCAGCAAATCTATTATCACACTGAAGACCACAGTAACAACCACTATGGAACCCCCACAAAAAATCTTGACCTACATAAATGATCTTCCAGTGACTTTACAGAGTAGTTCAAAAACTGCTATATTTGCTCATAACTCAGGCATACTAATCAAGGGTCCAGACTGAACCTTGGCGAACAAAGTTCAGGTGATGACTGAACGGGCATGTAGCTGGTTATCAGCATACAATTTCAAACTAGCAAAAATGACCTGCTAGCACCAGAAGTAGGCATTAATAGTCATTCATTAAATGAAATTTCGTAGGGTCCAGCTGGATTACAAATTAAAATGGAATCAACACACACACAAACAAACAAATTAAGACGCTGAGTTACATGTGTTACACCCTTGGATCTCTCATTACATTGAGCGAAGGACAAGGAGACTGTGGTAGCTTTATTTACATATTTTCACTCCTTATTGTCTTGCGGAATTAGCTTCAGGGAGAGGGCACTTAATGTAAATAAACTATTTATTCACCTGGCACTAGCAGTAAGGATATTGTGTAAAGCAGATAACCAAACATTTTGCAGAACTCGATTTAAGGATTTATGAATTTTTATAGTTCCTTCCCGCTACATCTATTCTTTAATACATCGTGCTAGTAAAAATCAGCTTCACCTGAAAGTGGGTTGTGTAATCACAATGGAAGACAAAAATTATTTGCACTTTGACTTTGCCTTCTTTTGTAGGGTTCAGAGCGTAGTTGTGTGCATGACGGTCTCCCATCTCACACAAAGCAATACACTTAGAATCCTTACAAGTTCAGATGAATATTAATAATATATATCATTAACACTTTTTCTATAAATTATCTGAATATTGAGACTCAAAGATTGAAAATTTCTGTTAGTACAGGGCAAATACCAGTGTTCACTGTAATGCAGCATGACAAATAGTAAGGTACTGTAAACAGGACTTGGTGTTTACAGATGTAGGTAACTATTCACCGTGAAAAACACTAGTGTAATAAAGTAAATATTAAGGTATGAGATAACCTGCAGCTCTTTAATATAAATAGGGAAACAGCAGACGTAAGAGTGAATGTTATCAAGCAGGATAGTGATAATTCTTTTGTTAATATACTGATCAGACAAAGTTACTAAGTATTCGTGTGATGAAAGTGCATGCTACAAGGTACGGGAAACCTGTTAAGTGAAACAGTAGAAGTTTATTTTACCTGTGAATAAAGAAAACAATAATTTCTTGTTTCACTATGAATAACAAAACAAAGCATCTTGGATGTGTGGCTTGGTACCAGCCTATTGTCTGTTACTTTAGTAAAATGTCCTTGATCTGGTTGTAGTTGTTGTGTAGGGTTGGGAGCTTGACATCGAAGTTGGTGGTGATGTCTCGCGATGTGGTCCGGAGGCAGCGCTTGGTGAGGGTCAACAGCTTGGAAGCAGCAGGCGAGGTGCTCTTTGGACTTTTGATGCAGGCAGATGTCAGTCAGGCGAGTTTGGTGCACTCCTCCATAGGAAATCCATGCTTGAGGAACTGTGGCAAGGTGGCCACGGTGTCATTCCTACTGAGTTGCGGCTGTGCTTGGTGAGGAGAGGTCCGTACTGAAAAACTGCAGATGTTTGGCGCCTGGCCACAGTGCTGCTCCAGTGTACAACTGCCATAGATTGGCTGAGCCGCAGCCTTCATAGCTAGGTCACAGAAGGATACAACGACCAGCGCTTGGAGGCACGTGACTGCCTGCAGCGAGATAGTGCCAGTGCTGGTAGCGACACCTGCGTGAGAGACTTGCACCCCCAGGACTTGGGGCTGCTGCTGGAGATGTGGAGGAAAACAGTCCTGAAGATGGCAAACAGCAGGATTGCCAAAGTATTGAATCTAATTTACTTTAGTATCTGGCTGCAAACGTGAAGAGACTTTCAATCCCGCAGCTTTAGATTTACATTGGATTGTTTCCTTGTGATTGCCGGAGTCCTTATAGCGAGCAAGCGAGGAATGCAGATGAGCAAGCGAGGAATGCAGATCACTTCTACTATACAGCTGTCTGAAGGCTAGTAGAATCATAGGCACTAGCTATACAATGCTACAGTACTATGATTTGCTTGTCTTTTGCTATGTGTACCTTGACGCATTCCACTTGCCTGAATATTCTCATTCTTTATGTTATCTGCAGCACATGATGAATTAATGAATAATTGTAGGTTATATTATTATGTTTTGCTTCCATGTGTTTTGTCACAGTTTGTGGGGTGTTGCCAGTATTACACATTGTTGGACAAATTTCCAGTTCATTGTTGTTACATATGATAAATGGTGCTGCTGAAAATCTTTGAGAGCGTGTGAAGTAATAAGGCAAATCTGAAAACTGATACTGAGAAAGAGTGCATTTCCCAGATTTAGTAGCAACAACAGAAGGGGGTGGATGATTCTGTGCTATTGTGTTCCCTCGGCAAACGCCAGAAGTGGACAGTCACTGCTCCCCATACCGTGATGCCCAAGAGCTGTCCCCATACATGACTTCTTGATACAGTCTACTAGTTTTTGCTCTATTAGCTTGGCACCATGCCTACAAATGCCAGTCACCGACACCAAAGAGAGCCAGGTCTCTTCATTAAGTACAACTTTGTACTTTCTAACCTTCCGTTCCTCTCTTCTGCTACACATCGTGATGTGGGATGCGTGGGGTTGAGAGGAAGCATGTTAGTGATCCACATTCTCATTGCCCTGTTTTCAGTCAACAATTTCTGATGCTCCTAGCTGACACTATTGAGGCAACAATAGCACTGTAGTAAATGTACATTCCAACTATGGCTGTTCATCTGATACCGCAACCAAGGTGTGTTCTGTATGCTGCTGCTGTTCAGAATCAAATCTGCGAGGATCCTTGAATTACCAGCACTGATATTAATACACCACTGACAACTACATGCAACATTTCTTTGATGGGCCACCTGGTCTTTGGCAGTTCCACAATATAACCTTGCCGAAATTCCGTTAACTACATGAACTGGGTTCACTGAAATCAATTTGGCATATCCACCATTGCACTAAGGTGCTCAAAATAAGACAATTTCTTCAGAAAGCATTACATAGTTAAGAGCTCAGAACTATACCATCCACAGCCTATTGCTTTAAATGCTTGCTGTTACTGCCCTTGATCAGAGCCTATGCATATTTTACATTTCTACATCAAATCTTTAGAGGTATTACTTTTCTGTTTTCCACTAGGCATTTTAGGGCAAGGCCCCTCTGGTACCCGCTGAGGTGCCACCTTCCCCTCCTCCAGCCAATGAACCAACAGAGTCTCACTCCACCTATATGGACATTACCCCATCCTTCTCGGTGACGGATGGTGACCCTGCGGTGTGACTGGCTCCGATCCGTTCCCTTCCCATTTGGACTCCAACTTGAGAATCCTCCAGTGGAATTGTAATGGTTATTTGCATCACCTCCTGGAGTTGCGGCCCCTTTTTTCCTCCTACCCTACTGCTTGCATTACTCTCCAGGAGACTCATTTTGTCAATTCTTACTCACCCACCCTTCGTGGGTTCCACGCTTTCTGTTGGAACTGTATTGGCCCCTTGCGGGCTTCTGGTGGTGTTTACATCTTGGTCCACAAGGGCATTGTTAGTAAATGGGTTCCCCTCCGTGCCACTCTGGGTCCATCTGGCCACGCCAATCACAATCTATAATCTCTACCTCCCATCTGACAGGTCGCCCACATCCCTTGCCCTAACCACCCTTCTTCAACAACTCCCTTCCTGCTTCTAGGGGACTTAAATGCCCACAACCCTCTTTGGGTAGTCACACAAATACTGCCCTGGGCAGGACAGTGGAAGCTTTTCTGGCAGGGCTTGACCTCTGTCTACTAAACACCGGCAAAACCACACACTTTAATGTGGTACATGACACTTTCTCTGCCCTTGACCTCTCATCTGCAGTCCTGGCCTTCTTCCCTCCATTCAGTCGGGTGTCCACGACGACTTATGTGACAGTGATCATTACCCGATTTTTTTTCCTTCCTTCAGTGTATCTCGCTCCATCACCCTCCCAGGTGGGCCTTCTCTAAAGCTGATTGGGGTGCGTTCTCTGCTACCATCTCCCCTCTACTACCACACAGCGGTATTGATGAGTCTACACAGACTTTGACTGCCGCTATCCTTTCCGCAGCTGTTTCAGCCATCCCTTTTTCCTTGGGTTGTCCCCTGTCGGAAGATGGTCCTTTGGTGGACTCCGGAAATTGCTGTGGCCATAAAAGACCACTGTCATGCTCTTCAACACTCCTACTGCTCTCCTTTTGGTCTTTAAACGATTCCACACCCGCACCCATTACCTAATCAGATTTCGAAAACGGATTTGCTGGGAACGATATGTGGCTGCCGTAGGGTCGCACACTCCCTCTTCACAAGTCTGGGTGAAACTCAGGCGAATTTTTGGCCATCATCCTCCCACTGGTGTTGCAGGAATTTCTGTGCATCGTGTTGTCCTTACCCATCCAGACTTTGTCGCAGAGCATTTCTCTCAACACTTTGCCCAAGCCTCTGCATCGACTCAGTATCCGCCCAAGTTCCTCCTCCTGAAAGAGTGCTTGGAATGCCTGCCTTTGTCTTTCGTTTCTCACTGCTTGGAGCCGTACAATGCCCCATTTAGCGAGTGGGAATTCGCCAGTGCCCTTGCCCTTTGTCCCAACACGACTCCTGGCCAGATTGGATACATAATCAAATTCTCCAACACTTATCGGTGGCTGGCCACCGTCGTATACTGACCCTTTCCAACCGTGTGTGGAGTGAAGGGGTATTTCCTACCCAGTAGCAAGAAAACATTGTTATTCCGGTGTTGAAGCCTAGGAAGCCACCTCTTCAGTTGGATAGCTACCATTCAATTAACCTTACCAACACCCTCTGCAAGCTCCTTGAAAGCCTGGTGAGTCAGCTGACTCACTTATCTCCTCCGTCATGAGGAAACCCCTCTCTGTCGTGATGGATCAATGTTGACTGTGGCTCATCTCTTACTGGACTGTCCCAACTTAGCCGCCCTGCAACGGACTTTTAGCTTTCCTGACCCGCTACCCCTTGCGTTAACTGACAGTGCCTCAGCAGCTGATATAGTTTTACGATTTCTTCATGATGGGGGTTTTTATCGCTTTATTTAGTGGTAGGACTTGCAACGTTATCACTGGGTGGAGGGGGTTGGCAGGCCGTCTTGCTCTCCCCTTCGCCCCAACTTGACTAGCTTCGACTGGGCTTGGTGGTTCACCCCTGCCCTCTGCCTTCCCACTCCTTTCCTTATGGGGTCTGTTTTATCTTGAGTGTCTGTCTTGGCTACCTGTGCTTTTTCCTTCATGCTCCTGTCATTAATCACTTTCTGTCCCTCCTCTCTTTCCGCCTTCTTCCTTCCTTCTCTGTTTTTGTAGTTTGTAATTTTTGTGGCCATTGTAGTTCCCTCTTATAGTGTGAGGTTTTATTGGTTTTAGTTATTCCCGGGTCGAGGGGCTGATGACCTCATAGTTTGGTCCCTTCTCCAGTCTAACCAACCAGCTATCCACTAGGCATTTTTATTAGAAAATGCTTTTTACAGACAAATTAAGGTTCAGTTTATGAAACTGAGGAAAGTGGAGGAAAATTTTGTATAGAATATAAGCAATGTTACAAGGAAAGACATCTCTGTGCCATATAGAACAGATGTTGGGCAGTTACCATACACACAAACAATTTAAAAACAATTTCTGGATTACAGGAGCTCAATTACAATTTGAACTGTATTGTATGTTGGCATGATCACTACAGACCTATTTTTTAGAATGAATGGCTGCACTTAATCTCTTTCTGTTGGTAGCATCCAACAGTCTGTTGCTGGGCATGTCTTGGAACATTTTGGGCAGGGTCGTGGGCCTGGATACTTTATTGACCCCAAAGGCTGGTGGTCCAATCCCACTTAAGAAAATTAGAGATGGTGACAGGCTTTCCAAAAATACTTGGCGCTTGCCAGTTGTGTGGTCTAAATTTATGTTGACAGTAATATTAGCTGTCAGTTCACCTGTTGGATCTGCAGATCTTGTAAAATTTGGTTTGTAAGAGAATGTGGGGAGAGCTTAATGAAATATGATAGTGGATGTGAGAGAGGAAATTAACAGTCTGAGAAGCTAAAGAATATTGGAAAATGTTAAAAAGGCATTCAGAAAGTGAATGCGATTTGATGTCATGTATACACATGGTCAGGGTGTGATGAAAATTAACTTCACACAGCTTATAGAGTGGGAAAAATAGTGAATCAGTCACAGATAATGAAATTGAAAATTTTGTTGCTTGTTAAAAACTGTGAGCGAGCTCAGGGATAATAATACAATGCTACCAAAATTATCGTAAGAGTGGTTTAACACCAGATTGAAAACTAGTAGGTGAGAAGGTAATGAAGGAGATCCAGTTGATGTAACAGGATGGCTGCAAACGTCCTTTGCAGGAATACAGAAGCGATGGTCAGAACAAAATGTCATCTTGAAGTAACAGTTTTGTGTTTCAGACCACAGTTTATATCATATAAAATGTTTCATAAAATATGTTACCAGAGTACTGTGGAAATTGCTGATGCTGAAGTACTGCAGTGACATCATTTAAATCTCTCCATGACCTCCGTCTCAGTATGTAAGCCTAACATCTGAAAGTGGCTGGGAAGGGACATTTTCTAAGTAATATTTTGGCATAAAAGTGCCAGGTAACTGTAAACCAAATCACTGTCTTATCTAATAAGAGGGAAAATCCTTATTTACAGTGAAAATAGGTCACATCTATCTCTGTTGCTGAAAGTTTTCTCTGGCAATAAGCATACCTTCATTAAATAGGCAGGCTCTATGGAGGTATGAATTAGCCCATTATTATGTGATGTTCTGCAGATTTTGTGATTATGGCAAGATCTTTAACATATATCTTAGTGTGGTAAGTTCTATTTGTAAACAAGATTTGAAGGTTATACTATGGGTGGGAGGGGTCGGGGAGATTATTAACTTTCTAAAACAGTTTCTCTTGTAAAAGTACATATCCAGCAACTCTTATTATCTGCATTGCCAGAGGCATTTGATGAATCATTGTATAAGCAGTACTCATATGTAATTTGCATAATCAAGTGTGTTGGTTTCTGGGAGGCAGTGAGAAGGCTTCAGAAATTGTAAGCAGTTTCTGGTTACTTGATTTAATCAAGGCATTTGGCTGTCTCAATAGCAGCGTATTATGTTTCCCCTGTGAACATCTAACTGAAAATCAAATTGCATTGAATTGTTTTCTGTCAGCAGTGAAAAATTAACAATGGAAAGTAAAGATTGGAATATCAACAGCACATGCGCGCGCGCGTGCGCACACAAACACACACACACACACACACACACACACACACACACACACACACACAACCTCTGTCTCCAGCTGCTCCAGCTGTCACATTGAATGGGAGCAACAATCCAGAGTGGAGCAGGGAAGGGTAAGGGATAGCAAAGCTTGACTTGGATCCGGGGGGTGTGGAGAGGTCAGCATTGCCTGGTGGAGCATGATGAAGCTAGATGGTAGCAAGACGAGGCTACCAGGTACAGCTTCAGGGAGCTGTGAGGGAGGGAATGAGATACAGAGAGTGGAAAAAGAGAGGACAAGAGAAGGGGAAAGTCTGATGGATGTGTTGGAAGAGAGCAGCACAGAGGGTGAGTAAGGAGACATAAATTGGGAAGAGGTATAGGACAGAGAGGGCGGAAACGATTGGATGAGGGTGTGGGGAGAGAGTACATAACCGCAGATTGAGGCAGGGTTGATTTCGGGAACAGAGACCATGTTGTAAGGTTAACTCTCATCTGTGCAGTTCAGATAAGCTGGTGGTGGAGGGGAGGATCCATATGGCCCTGGTTGTGAAGCAATCCGTGAAATCAAGCATGTTACATTCAGCTGCATGTTGTGCCGCAGGGTGGTCCACTTTTCTTTTATCCACAGCCATTGGGCCATTTGTCCTATGTACTCATACCAGTACAAAAAGCTGTGGAACAATTGCACTAAGGCTGGTGGTATATGACATGGCTGGTTTTATAGGTGGCAAGCAACAGTCTGCTGAACGTAGGATTAAATAGAAAAATAATAAAAAAAATTGGCTGTCTGATCTCCTTAGGGAGTATTTGCAGCAGCTGAGTTGTTTTAATTCTAAGATATATTACAAATACCTGCTGTTTCAACACCAATCCATTAATGTATTTCTCTTCAAGGAGGAAACGAACATCATTTCCAGTTTTTTTTTTTTTTTTTTTTTAAGTTAATAGCAACTTTTTACAATGCTGAACTGTAGACCTAGTGTGATAATGATACGTTAAAAACAAATTTACTTTCTGAACTGTATCCTGCTCTTGCGTACCCCGATAGCTTATATCTCCAACTGGAACAACCAAAAGTAACCACTAATAGCTCTCCCCCCCACCTTATCCTCAGTGCTGCATGCATTCTGTTTGGCATATTTGCTCCTATATGATGCATTTTCATTTTAGATTATACAAGCTGTTGATTCCATTAAATGTTATTACCTAGCCATAAAAAGGGTTCCAATGCACAGTTTTTAGCAATATTTATTACTTTATCAGCTGGTGATTCTTATTCATTGCAGAAGCTTAATATAAGTCACTACAAACTTTAATTTCTTTTGTGAATCATGCAACAAAATTTCTCTGCTTCTCCAATGTAATGTTTTGCACATGAAGACTGTTTCTCCTTTTATGCATATTTACAGTTAGAGTTCATTACTGCATATTTCTAATGAGAAAGAATGGTGCCAGAAAACTTTAAATAGTTGTTAGCATGAGATTTAGTAGTGTACCATTATGATGATACAGGTGACCTGTGTCCATAATTGTCAAGACTCATTACACAAGCTTCCTGTCAGTGTCCGTAATCACATTTCTCATGCTACATTGCGCATGAGTGGTGATGTAATGTTAAACTAAATAGATATGTTTGTTTTTGTATTTACACTGAGTACTGCTGTTGTGTCCATAGCTTTCTGTAGCATTTTTACCTGGAAATATACTGGATACTGTGGTTCTAATTAAGAATTTAGCCAGAGTACATGTATTTTATGTCATATTTTAGGACAGTGGAAATAAACAACACTGATGCTGAGGGGCGGTTGGTGCTTTCAGATGGTGTTTCCTACGCCCATAAGGATCTAAAAGCAAATATTATTCTTGATATGGCTACACTCACAGGTGCTCAGGTAATGTTAACTATTAAAAAATCCTCAACTTTCAATGTCAGTATCATGACAGTGTGGTCATTTTCTTGGATTGTGCTGACTATATATACTATTTTACACTAATCATAAAACCTACTGCAAAGTCACAATAGCTGTCATGAGGGAATCAGTTACTATTGGCACTATTATAGCTATATCATAATGGTTTTACACACAGAATTTGTGTGGACCACAATGTGTTTATGATTTCTTCTGATACATTTTCAGTCATTGCCATCATCAGATCAAAATAGAATCTGAAGCATAAATACAATGTGTCACATCAGCAGTTCTAATATATATTACAGTGACCAGTGCATTAACAGTTGTCATAAGGAATAAGCCGGCCGCGGTGGTCTCGCGGTTCTAGGCGCGCAGTCCGTAACCGTGCGATTGCTACGGTCGCAGGTTCGAATCCTGCCTCGGGCATGGATGTGTGTGATGTCCTTAGGTTAGTTAGGTTTAAGTAGTTCTAAGTTCTAGGGAACTAATGACCACAGCAGTTGAGTCCCATAGTGCTCAGAGCCATAAGGAATAATAAACACATTGTGATCTAGACAAAGTTTGTATGTAAGTGCTAAGAATGATCATAGACTTCTATAAGGTCGTGTCCTATATACTGTGAACTAATTTAATTGACATTTTTGTAGTAATTTTAAAAGTTGTTTTTAGTGTACATCATAGTAAATAAAATTTTCGCTACACTAACAGGGTATAATTTTTCATAAGTGCTGAATCCAACTTCACTACTTTGTAATAGGCTACATTGTCCATTCTTCTATTCAGAATTGCATTGCTGAAGCTGTTAATGAAATGAAAACTATTTTTTAGGACCCTGTTCATCATAATGATGAATTTGGAATCGGATCATCTGACTGATATTTTTGTAACTATTTTTACGGTAGAATATCTTCAGTGGTGGCTGTTTGGAGATATTTGTATGAAAAATTAAGAAACCACTTTATTACTTTGTTTCTTCACTTTTTAAGATTCATTATTTTATCTGAATTTGCTGCCTGCACATTTTGCAATAAATAGTTTCTGAAATTTCAATAAAAAATTCTTAGCAGCTACAGCTTGGCTGTAGTGTACTTGTAACAATTCCCTACAAAGTGAAACTAACTGTATTATTGTTGTGCTCCACTCATGAGCTTTATAACAAAGACATCAGAGTATGGGCTAAACTGTCATCCTGTCATATGTTTTCAAATCTAGACAACTCCTTAGTTGTTTCAGATTTGGGTTACAAGGTACCATTCCACCATTCATAACTTGCTCCTGCTAGAAATGGCCATACTAAAAACATTTTTACCTACTCAACGCCTCATACATGTTTCTTTCAATATCACTGCATTGAGGAGGACTACAGTATCAGCTACAGTCAGGAAGTCCTAAGAGACACTTTTGAATGGAAGAATGATAACCCCCAAGTGCCACTGTTTTGCCAATGCCATCAATAGTACAACATCCACAAAAAGGAAGCCAGTAATCCTTATTTCTGAACTGTTTTGTTCTTTTCTGTAAAAATGTGATGACAAAACACTAAATAAGTTTGTGGAATTGACTGTACATATGCAGGATTCAAATTATGTGTTTAGTCCATCAGCATTTTGAATGAACAACATTCTGAGTGTGAAAGAGTCTGCAACATTTCAGGTATTCTTGTTCCATTTGAAACTGATATTGTTACTGTATGTGAAGAACTTAAAAACTATAATAATAATGGAAATTTGTGGATGGGTGGAACAATATGTAACATAAAGAAAGGCAACCATTCACTTTCAGCAGACTGAAACATAATGCATCCCTCCCTTACGTAACACAATATTAACTAGGTTTTGAGCTCTGGCTCTTCTTCTGGCAGAAAGTACGCACAGGCACCCAAATGCGCACTACTGCAGCCACAGAGACACTGAATATTAGAGAGCAATTGCCTGATCTGATTGATGTACAGAAGGGGTAGGGAAGGTTGCACAAGGTGAGGAGGGGATACCAGGAAGTACCAGGAAAGACAGATGACTTGGGAGTTGCAGAACAAGACAATAGGACTTCTGAGGAAGTAGAGCATGTAAGAGATATAAAGGTACAGAAGGAGTACATTGGAGACAGACAGGTAGACAGAGAGAAGGGGAGAGGGATGGGAAGAGGGAAAGGGGGGGGGTATAGAGAGACAGAGAGAGGGGGAGAGAGGGAGAGAGAGAGAGAGAGAGCCAGCCCACATGAGGACAGGATGGGGAGGGGGGGCCAGGAAGAATAATGGTGGGGACAAGACAGTACACGAACTGAATGGTGGAGGGGTGGTATGGATAATGAAAAGAGAGAAAAGGGAAAAGGCAAGATGAGGCAGTGGGAAACAGGTTAGCAGAAGTGTAGGCTGGGGGATTATGAATATGCAGGGAGAGAATTGCCATCTGCATAGCTCAGAAAAGCTTGTGCTGGAAAGGAGTATCCAAATGGCAAGCGTAGTGAAGCAGCTGCTGATCATTTGAATTTTGATGCATAACATGTTTGGCTGTTGTACAGTCAATTTTCACTGTGGCCATTCTTGGAAGTAGAGTTGGTTATGTGTCATGCCCACAGAGAATGCTGTGCACAGTAATTGGAGTGTAATTGGTATATAAGATCATGAATCAAGCGCATGTTTTCAGCCGGTGTGGCTGAGCGGTTCTAGGCGCTTCAGTCTGGAACCGCGTGACCTCTATGGTCACAGGTTCGAATCCTGCCTCGGGCATGGATGTGTGTGATATCCTTAGGTTAGTTATGTTTATGTAGTTCTAAGTTCTAGGGGACTGATGACCTCAGATGTTAAGTCCCATAGCGCTCAGAGCCATTTGAACCAATTAAGGCTGCAGGCATATTCCAAGGTGTTTTTCATCTCCTTTGTTTAAAACAACTAGGCTAGGTGATGGTATTCTGATGGATACCAGACAGGTAGAAATTTGGAGGAATTAGTGATGGATTTAGCAACTAAGGAGGAATGGAGGATACACACTGCATCACACTCCGAAGTCTTTGACTCCTCTGAAATGAAATGCATCAGTGGTAAGAGTGACTCAAAACAAATGACAAGAAGCTGCGTAGTAAAACCTTCTACTGGGCCCTGGTGGTTCCAGCCATTTATGTAAGAAGAAGTGTCTCCAAAAAGGATACTTTATCATGAAGCACAGATTTTGTTTCCAATAGGGGGATCCTCTAGTGTCTGTGATTGTGGTTTGGTATTCCATGAATTGCAACTCTACTGGAAAAATTCACACACACACACACACACACACACACACACACACACACACACACACAGTTCAAACTCTGATAGTCACTGATTGGTCCAGAAATAACAGTCAGTGATACACACACAGTCCACAAACCAAAATTCACAGAAAATCCAAGCATTCATCTCATGAGAGTCCTGGTGTGAAGCCGAGTCATTATTAGTCTATCCATAAGCGATGTGCTGGCATCCGTGGAGTGAGCTGAACTTCTGGCCTATGGAAGGCCTGTGCTATTTATCTCAAGAGTCAGGACTTCTGGAGGCATGGCTGCTGAGAGTGTGGTGGAGCTACTTTTAATGTTTCCTGGTGCCAGCTCCCGTACACTGCCCTCAGAGCTGCTGTCAATTTACTGTTAAATATTTTCCGATTTGTGATATAACATGCATTGTATGAACATTACTGCGCCATATTTTGGAAGATTGCACCCAGTTTGCACATGAGATGATTGCCCATGGATTTTATAAGGATTCAATTTAGAATTTATGCTCATTAAAATATTGCATCTCTTGTCAGATCTCCAACAAAGAAAAGGAGTAATTAACTTGTATCTTAGCCTGGCACTAACTTCAAAATTTTGAAGTATTCCAGTTGGCAGAAATCAGTAAATTGCTAAATAAAATTCAGTCAGTTGGGTTATTTCTGACATGCTTTAAAATCAGAATGTAGCATTGCTCTCACAGACTGTCTGGGAAACACTCAGAAACTCTCGTTCGACCAGCATCTGATTTGAGCCCTCCAAAACAGGAATTTAGTTAATTGCTTCCATTGTGGCCTCTGGAAGTAACTGCCTACTCTTGATAAGCTGGTGGTACTTGTAATGGCAATATAGACGTTCCTATGCAAACAACGCTTCTCATAATAATTACGCCTGTTGAGGCATCCAGAGGTACCCTCCCATTTCCCATCTTCAAATAAATGATATTGTTTTATACAGAAGATTGTATTAAGAGAAAATTGTCTTTCTGGATGTTTTTTAAAGTTAGATGATCATTCAATAAGTCCTTAGGGGAAAAAAATAACAATTATTTCGGGATTCCCCCGCCCTCTCCACACTCTACAAAATTTAACTCCATACATTTTTCCAAGTGCTGCTCCAACTTATTTTAGCCATGAAAAAGTAGGATTCCAGAACATCTGCAAAACAGGCATCTGCTTAAGTTGTGACCACTTTGTTTGATGTGAACTGCCGTGCCATTTTTTTCAAGTTAGGAAATTAAATAAATAGTCACTGGGGCCAGATCCAGTGAATACGGTGGACGTTGCAGTAATTCAAACTTTAATCCCATTATTTTGGCAATTGAAACTGCATGCATGCATTGCTGTGATGGAAGAAAATGATTTTTCTTTTTCAAATGAGGACTTTTCCTTTATTTATTTGGGCAACTGGTACAATAACGGCGTAAAACACTCTCCAGTTACTGTTTGTCACTTTTTCAATTAATTGACATAGATGTTTCCACAAACATCCCAAAAAGCAGTGCCCATCACCTTGCTAGAAGGTATCACCATCTTTGCCTTCTTTGGAGCTCATTTGCCTTCAAAAATCCACTGTTTTGATTGATTATTAGTCTCCGGAGTATAGTAGTGTACCCATGTTTTGACCACAGTTACGTACTGACTTAGAAATCCGATAGAATTTCGATGGAAAAGTGCAAAAACAGCCTCTACATCAATCACAATGTTGCATTTATTCTCTACTGAGAGCCAATGCAGGACCCATCTTGCCATGATTTTTTCCACACTCAGATATTCATGCAAAATTGAAAATACCTTGGAATATGCCTGCGGCCTTAATATTTCATGCACTTTGATTCATCAATCGCTCAGAACCATATTTTGGAGTTTGTCGATCGTTTCTGGGATGGTCATTTTCACTGGACATCCTGAACACAGTTGATCTTTTGTGGATGTATGGCCACACTGAAACTCATTTATCCAATTGTAAACACAGAAGCAGGTGTGATGTGAACTTCATCTACCTCGGATTTGATCTGTTTTGGTGTTATCCCTTTTAAACCGAAGTGTTTATTCACTGCTCGAAACTAACTTTTTTCCATGTTGCTTCAGTGAAATGGGACAGTGAAACCAAGTGATGGATACGATTGCAACTTTACCTATTCTCTAGCGACATATAATCCTGACTACCAGCAAATTGTTTCAGTAGTACATGTCATCCCTTGGGTTTTCTAAGGGCTTAATAAACAACCTTGTATGTTTCCTATACTGTGAATGATATCATTATGTGACCACAATAAGCAGGAGATCTGGGTTAATCCCAGTCCAGCACAAATTTTTATATGTTACTAACAGGTAGTACAACTATAACTACAGAGTTGATGCAAGCATATTCGTATTCAGTGAATATATTTCAGCTGCCTGTCAGTTGTCATTAATGTCTGTTCACACAGACAAGAAAATAAATACAAAATGCCATAGTGGGCACAAGACAGTAATATAATGTGTCTCAGTTCCTATAGTCGTGTTTGCACTGGTGTGGCAATACAGAGTAAAGCTACAAGCATTAGGTAATGACTGTAGGAGTCTATGCTATAAAGATGTATACAGTATGACGAGTGGAAGTTTTGGATCTGTCTGAGAGGTGGTCAAGGATAGCCAAAGTGGCTAAGGCGACCGCTCGTGATAGTGAGAAATCCGAGTTTGAGAGCCAGTCTGGCAGAAATTTTCATATGTCACTTATAGATTGTGCATCTGTGCCTAACACAGCTGATGCCAAGATATTAGCATGCAGCAAATTTACTTCATTTTAAAGTTTGTCGGATGTCTAGCCTTGTACATAAAGTAATTTAACTGGATAGATAAAAAACATACTCACCAAGTGGTGGCAGAACACACACGTAAAAGACGGTTGTAATTGGCAAGCTTTTGGAGCCAGCGGCTCCTTCTTCAGGCAGAAGGGTTGAAGGGGAAGCAAGAGGGATGAAGGAAAAGGACTGGAGAGGTCTAGGAAAAGGGGCAGATTTTGGGAAAGTCACTCAGAACCGTCGGTCAGGCAGACTTACCACATGGGATGAGAAGGAAAAACTCAGTTCCCAACAATCAGTCTTTCCTTCTCATCCCATGCGGGAAGTCACCTCTGACACTCGGTTCTGGATGACTTTCCCGAAATCTACCCCTTTTCCTAGACCTCTCCAGTCCTTTACCTTCACCCCTCTTGCTTCCCCTTCTACCTAAAGAAGGAGCCACTGGCTCTGAAAGCTTGCCAATTACAACCATCTTTTATGTGTGTGTTCTGCTGCCGCTTGGTGAGTAGATTTTTTACCTATCTAGTTAAATTTTTTTGTCAATAATTGATTGTTTTCATTCTTATACCTAAATTGTTGGATAAAAAAGATTAGTATCTTTTGAAGATGTCTGGTATATTCATTTTTTACAATACTGGTATTCTGGAATATAACTATAGCTTTTGTTCTGCTGTAGTTGCATTTTAGAAATATGATTTAAAAGTAAATGAAAATAGATAAATTGTAATTTAGTGTGATTCCTCAAGAGATGGGAATGGGGATGAGAATAAAAATTTAAATTACTGTCTATATTATCAGTATTTGAATTTTCAGTATTGTAACATTTGTCTCCCAAAAATTTTGTCAAAGGTGGAAAAAACTGCACTGTTAGGTAACTTGACACTTAAATTGTGACAATACTTTGTATAATCAATGGAGTAATATCATATTTTCACTGTGCAGGGTATATCAACTGGAAAGTACCATGCTGCTGTTTTAACTAACAGTGGACAATGGGAGACAGCTACTGTGACTGCAGGCCGCATCTCAGGTGACCTTGTCTTCCCTATACCATATTGTCCTGAGCTACATTTTAGTGAATTTGCATCTGCGGTGGCTGACATGAAGAATTCAGTGGCCGTAAGTTTTATCCATAATATAGTTTAATTGTCAATAGATCTGAAGCTGTGCGTGGCAGTTAGCAGATTAGAGTTGCATTATTATTATATTAGTTGTAAACACAGTGTATATTTAAGCATTATTATTAGATTAGTTCTAAAAACAGTGTATATTTTAGAAGACAGTTGATTGCGTACATAATTTTACTGAATGCCCCATTTTCTCTGTATCTTTCTAAATCTACTTGCATGTGGCAGTCTGTGAGACAACCATTGTACAGTAATCAAGCCTGTAGAAGTTCTAAGACTCTTGTTAACATTAGTAAAAAAAGGCACTTATATACCAAGTTTCCATAAAATGATAGCTCATTTTTCTTACTTCAACATATATTTACAAATTTATAATTTCTTTGGACTGGTCAGAGTGCAAACAGTTGAATCACCAAGTATTTTGCTCACCAGAGGGCTCATGACTCTTTTGTGTGTGGTGCACATTGGGCCCCAAGCTATTGCAGCCCTTTTTTCCTTCCTGGGCTGCATTCCCTTCCCCAACGTGCCTCTCCCTTCCTGCCCTTGCTCCTTCCCCTCTCTCTGTGTCCTTGCTTACATCAGCCTTGTTATCCTCATGAATCTTCTATCCCATGTGCTGTGGGATCTCTTCTCTCCCCCTCCCTGCTTTGGGGTTTGACTTCCCCTTCTGAATTTTCTCTCTGTAGTGTGAGCCAACTGGGGAAGAACACTTTACTTAGCGTATTCGGCATTTGGCCTTACTGCGTTTTCCATCTTATAATCAATGCAGTTGTCCTTTTCATGCTATATTGCCAGAAAGATAGCCATTCCGTGTGGTGGGGGTCTTACGTACCCTTTTGGCTGAGGCCCCCCCCCCCCCCCCACCACGCTCGCTGCATTTCCTGGTTTACAAGAAAATACAGTAGTGTTTATCCTAGACTGAGTCTCATCAGAAATATGACTGTCTTCACCCTGTGTCTATGACATCTAACTTTGCCTCTGTTAAGTCCTTTGCACCTTCTCCTTATCCCAGTCCTGACCCCCTCCCCTGTATGTGCCACCCACCCCACCCGGCCAGAGAAGTGTCCTGTACTTCAGCGTCTGCTGGTGATGGGGCCTTCTCATGGAACCCCTTCTCCTGGCGTCTTCCAGGTTAGAGGTCTGTTGGTACGTGTCAGCCATGGGACCCACATTACATGCGCCCTAAGATCACCTGCTCTTTGTCAGTTCCAGGTCTCATTGAAGCCTGCTTTCTTTCTCCTGTGAAATAAAAAAAGGAGAAACAAGTGTCAGGACAAGGCCCCACCGCTACCTCTGAAGGTGCCAACTCCCCCCTTGCGACCTGACCCCCCTTTTTTTTGAATGCTGCCCTGTCCTAGTTGGTGACTTGTAGTGACCTGGCGGTGTGACCAGACCCAGCCCATTCACCTCACATTTAGACCCTTGTTTCATGATTATTCAATGAAATTTTAATGAAAACTGCCATCACCTTCCGGAGTTGCAGTCCCTCATTTCCTTTTACTCTGCAGCTTGTGTCATTTTATAGGAATCTCATTTTACCGATGCTCACTCGCTGACGCGTCATGGGTTCTGTGCTTTGTCAGAACAGGGTTGTCCTTTTGAAGGCTTCGAGTGGTATTTGCACATTGCTGCATACAGATGTTGTTAGTACATGGACTCCCCTTTGTACCACATTGGAAGCGGTTACCATCAGGACTCTGTGGTCACAGTTTGCAATTTCTGTCTCTCTCCTGACATGAACCTCATCCACTGCCCTCCTTCAGCAACTCCCCCCTCCCTTCCTCCTCCTCGGGGATTTTAATGCCCATCACCTCTTTTGGGCAGTGCTTCTGTCTAGTCTGGGGTCTCTTCATAGACCAGTTTTTTGCAGATCACGAGTTGTGCTTTCTTAATGATGATTCCTACCCGTTTTAGTGCTGCTTATGGCACTTTCTCTGCCATTGATCTTTGGTCACATCCCCTCCTCTTCTCCCTTCATTACACTGGTCACTGCTGCAATAGCAACCACTTCCTGTTGATTCTTTCATTCCCTCTTGCCTCCAGATGGTTAGGTTACCCCGCAGGACTTTCCATTACATTGATTGGCATCCATATACCTCCTAGATTGTGTTTACTCCCTCTTTGTCAGGTTGTATTGATAAAGTCATCCATGACTTACAATTATTTACGCCGATGAATTGCCATTCCTCACATGACGGGCCTCTTTAGCCCCAAGCAGCCCCATGGTGGAGCACGGCCATTGCCATCACCATCCATGATTGCTGTCGAGCCTTGCAACACCTTAAGTGGCACCTGTCCTCCTCTCATCTTTTTTTAAACATCTTTGCACCAAAACCCATTACTTCTTAATCAAATAGAGCAAACCGGTGTAATGGGAACTCTTTGTCTCTTCCATAGATTCTTCTGTCATGAGTGTGGGCTACACTCTGCATCCTCCAGGGTTGTCGGAGGCCATCTTCCATGTAAGGATCAGTGAGAACACCTTGCGATCTATTTCAGCGCCAGCCTCCTATCTGCCCACCTTCCTCCTCTGGAAACAGTGAACCGAAGCTTCCCACTTACATTTTACCCCATGTCAGGAAGAATCCTACAATGAACCTTTCACTGAATGGGAACTGGCCCTCTCCTCTTCCCCCTATTCAGCCCCAGACCCTGATTCCATCCAAAACCAATTGTTTCAACAGCTCAGTCCTCCACAACGATGATACCTCCTGCAGGTGTTTAACCTTATTTGGCTGCAAGGTATTTTCCCGTCAGTGGAGGAACAGCACTGTGGATCCCTCCTTAAGCTGGGTAAGGATGAGTCATCCATCAATAGTTACCAAGCAATCAGTCTGACCAACATCCCCTGCAAGTTATTGAAGGGGTGGTGGCTCATCAGCTCTGTCAGATCCTCGAATCTCATGACCTTTTCTCTTGCTACCATTGGGGCTTTCTGGAGGGATGGTCTCTGACTGATCATCTGCTTTGGTTGGAAACTGCAGTTTGGCTGGCTCTTTCTCAGCGTAACCATCTTTTCACAGTTTTCTTCAATCTTTGTAAGGCATACAAAACGGCTTGGTACCATCACATCTTTCTTACACTTCATGAGATACTACTCCATGAGTAGTATCTTTGGGACCCCTGCCCCATTTTTATTCACCTGTTCTTGTCCCACAGGTTGCTCTGAGTTCAGGTTGGCACTGTTCTCAGCTCTTCGCGGACTGAGGAGAATGGCAGTCCACAGGGTTCTATATTAAGTGTCCTTATTTTCTTTGTTACTATTAATGGACTTGTGGGCTTTGTCGGACGGTTGATTACCCTGCTTTGTATGGTTTATTTGGGCTAGATCCAACTTTGGTGGCCCCCGCAGAGTGACAGCTCCAGTGCACCATCCACGTACTGTTTTGTGGACTCTCTCACATGGTTTTCAATTCTTTCCCCAAACCATGAGTGGTGCATTTCTGTCGCCATACTACAGTCCATCTCGATCTGGAGCTCTACCTCATTGCTCAATGCCTGACTGTGGTCCCCAGCAAACTTACTTAATTGCCCCATATCCACCTTCTGAAGATTTGGTGTTTCCGTAAACTCAGTGTGCTTCTCTTCCTTGGCCACACATCTTGGGGTGCGGATTGTTGGGACTTTTCTGCTTTTATTGGGCTTTAGTTCTGTTCCATCTGGACTATGGTTGTCAAGTTTGTGGCTCAGCTGCCCCTTCCACACTGTTCCTCTTGGACCCAGTCTACCACAGTAGTATCCATTTGGCAACTGGTGCCTTTTATTCTAGCACTGTCAGTCTTCTGGTTGGCACTGGGATTCCGTCCTGTCCCCCCCCCCCCCTTTTTTTTGGTTCAGCAGTCCCAGCGCATGGTTTCCTGAGCAAGTTCTATCAGCTCTTTCCATGCTTACCCCTCCTATTCTATTCTTTTTGTGGCGCCAGGAAGTTGCCTGACCTCGGTTGAGTTTACTAGTTGGGCTCTGCCACACTTCTATCACAAATTCCATCTTCCCTCTTGTTCCCTTCCCAAGGCCACTTTCTCTCCTGGAACCCCCCCCCCCCTTTCCTGTCCACCCTCCACCCCTCCCAGCTAGTTCCACAGCCCTAGATTCAGATGGATCTCTCTTGTGATCCAAAAGCCCCCATCACTCTGATGGTGTTCAGTCATTTGTTCTGCCCCCTTTTACGGGAGTTTCGGGGTCCTATAGTTTTTTTACGCTGTGGCTCTAAATCCTCCAAATCCACCAATATACTTTCACATCTTGTGTTGGCATGGCACACCATCTCCTACCTTCCATGTGTATGATGTTTACTGCCAAACTAGTGGCCATTTACTCAGCCCTTTGCTTTATTAAACGGTCCTCCCTTGTCCAACTTTGTTGTGTATGTACTCAATGAGTTCCCTTCAGGCTATTGCTCAGTGTTTTTCCCACCACCCATTGGTCTCTGCCATTGACGACGCTGTTGCTGATCTTGACCGTGCTGCTTGTTTGGTTGATTTCCTTTGGGTTCCCAACCACTTGGGTAATCCAGATAATGAGCTTGCCGATTATCTGGCTGGGAGGGCAACCACCTACCACCTCTGTGACTCCTCCAGGGGTGGATTTGCAGCTTCTTGTCAAATTTCGTTTTTGCTCATTGGTGGGCTGGCACTTGTTCCCGTCCAACAAATTTTGTTAAACTAAGGGTCCACCTCTATGTGGTGTTCTTCCTTCTGCCTCTCCCAGCGGGAATCTACCATCATCTGCTATCTTCGTATCGGCCATACCAGGTTGACCTACAGTTCTTTTACTCTGTAATGGGGCCACTCCCCTCCTCTCTTTGTAGTTGCAGGGTCCCCCTCACAGTGATCCGTATTTTGCTGTACTGCCTCCACCTTTCGGCCCTTTGAACTAAATATGTCCTACCACTCTCCACGTCATGGGTGCTAGTGGATGACCTTCACTTGGTCATGTCTGTCCTCGGTTTTTTTTGCAGAAGTGTTTGTCCTCCCAGATTTCAGTTCCTGCATTGCCGTCTGGAACTAGAGTCTCCCAGTTTAGGAGGCCTTTGACCTTGCCTGCACAACAACCAGGTTCCTCCCCCCCCTCCCCCCCTCCTTTCCCTGTATTTTGTCTAGTCTTTTGTGCCATTTTGTTCTCCTTTTTTTGTGTTGTCTCCCTGTGGTGTCATGGTAATGGTATAGTATGGTATGGTATGAGATGGGGATTGGGATTTGTCTGCAGCAGTGGTGGTGGTGGTGCCTGCACCCCAGCATGCATAGTGCTTCTGGGATGCGTCCTGCTCTCGCCCCTGCCCACCTCACCTCCTTTCCTGTTCCTTACTCTTCCTGCCACTCCAATGTTCCTTCTGTGTCTTTGTTTGCCCAGTTCCCTATCTCATCAACTGGACTATGCTGTTAGCATTGTACCTCCTGTTGTTACTGCCACCTGGAATTGTGGGACCGATGACCTCGTTCTTTGGTCTCCTCCCCCCCTCCCAATCAACCAATCGAGTATCTCTCTCTTTCCGTGTCATGTTAATATGGCAGTTCTCGAGTCAGAGTTGTAAGGAGCAAAAAACTAAAATTAAAAGCAATAAATCAAAAAGAAAAATTAAATTAACAGAAAACAATAGAAGTCACAATATATAGGAAGGGGTGTGGAGCAACAGATGTCACTTGTCAATCAGAAACAATCTTTGTTTTTTATGGTTTTATTAAAAATCTCTTCTTAAGAGGAATGTCTATGATTCAAGGTGGTGGTAGTGTAATCTCTTCCAAACAGGACTAAATTACCAGTTACAACTTTTTGTAGCTGTGTGTTCATTGTGTACATGCACAGTGGTGTGTACTGCAGTGAAATGTCAAACAACATTTTGACAAAATTGCTTACAATTTTTTTTTTAGGTGTTCTGCAATAATCCATAGTAACCTAAAAGAAGATGGCAAGTACCAACAAACTGAATAACTTTTACTTCTCACTTTTATTTTATTTCTATTTCTGTTTCAATGTTCAGAAATATTCTTTCCTCTTTTCAGGATCGGAGCAATGCCCAGTCTTCATGTGCAGGACTGTTTGTTGGTGCGCACCTTGGCTTTGATTATCCTGGAGCCTGGATACATGTCGACATGGCGTATCCTGTGCATAGTGTGAGTACTTTTTTCCTCAACCCGAGTAAAGTTACATAATCTTTAAGCAGTGTGCCATATGTTAGGACTTGTCAGCAAATATCAGAATAATTGTTAATGTATGCCTTCAAATATCAGAATAATTGTTAACATACACGTTCAAGAAATAATGTTACTAACACCACCACTTGACTACATAGTCACTTGCTTGCTGAGAAAGACTTGATTTCAATAGCATTATCACAAGTAAGAAATGAGTACAGAAACAGTGACAATGCTGTGAACTGTGCGGCACAAAGTAAGAATATTCTAAAGTTCTGTCTTGTTAGGGCAAGCAGTCGTGTTGATCTTAATTATATTGTAAATATTGTCTAATGGAAAAACAGAAATTTGACTCATTTACAAATATTTTTATTCAGTCACAACCACAAGATGTAATACACAGTACTGGTTTCAGTTATTTCTAGCAATATTTTGATGTTAGATATAGTATGCAACAGCAATTCACTATGCTCTGCTGTAGCTAATTATCTCAGATATACCACCATAATGCTGCTGAAGATAGGGAAGGAAAAAGAAAGGAATGGGACAGGCATAGCACATTCATTTTGAGTATATACAATGTGTCCAGAAATGTCATGACAGACTTCTAGGGAGGTGTGGCACATCACAAGGATTGAGAATTGCATAACAGCTCAGAACACAAACATCATGTGTAACTGGTACCGGAAGTTTATTTATTTATTTATCCATCTATCCATCCATAGACACTCGAATCCTGCCTCGGGCATGGATGTGTTTGATGGCCTTAGGTTAGTCAGGTTTAATTAGTTCTAAGTTCTAGGCAACTGATGACCTCAGAAGCTAAGTCGCATAGTGCTCAGAGCCATTTGAACCATCCATAGACAATGTAAATTCTATGGATATGTCAACACATAAATGCATAAAATACAGACACAGAGATACATAAACATACACAATTACACACATAAATAGATACAGACATGTCTTGCTTTACTGAGTTACCCATTTTGACATTGTATTTCACTGTTCTATTGAACATATTGTAAAATGCCTCTTAATTTCAGTAATTAATTATTAGAATTATTGTCAACAAAATTTACACATTGTTTTAGGTAGTCTAATATAAATACACTTTTCTAACAAATAATTTTTAGGTCATTCCTGAAGGCATGTTTAATTCCATTATATAGCACACACTTTTGTGTGTGTGTGTGTGTGTGTGTGTGTGTGTGTGTGTGTGTGTGTGTTTTGAGATGTGTGATGGCTGTAACTGGTTCCATGTTCATGTAGAGACCTGTTCATTGTGTACTGATCAGTGTGTCCTTTTTTTTTTTTTTGGATTGCTGTTTGCAAAATGTACTCGCATCAAAGAGTCAAGATTCCCATAGATTTAAACAGCTCAGTACAGCAAGTTGTCTTGCTACATTTTGTCATAATTTGTACAGCCCTTTTTTGTAGCTTAAAGAGTGTTTGTCTGTTCTGCTCATTTGTTCCCCAGAACATTATCCCATAACTCATCACAGAATGAATATATGCAAAGTAAGTTGTTCTAGTGCATGAGCTACTTCAATCAGAATTTATTAGTCTTAAGTGCAAAGCATGCTGAAGCTATTCGTTTCCCAAGGACAGTAACGTACTCAGTCCATTTTAGTTGTGCATCAACCTGCACCCCTAGAAATTTGGTTTGTGATAGACATTCTGTGAGCTCATCTTTCACTTTTAAAGAGTTATTTTTGGGTTTTCTGCTTATGTGGAAACTAATACTTTTTTTTAGAAGAATGTTAATGTCATCAGCAAACAATACCGTTCCATCGTGTTTGACACTGTTGAAGATCGGAAAGGAAACGAGTATGTGATTCATTTGAAACATTTATTGGACATAATGAGTACACATTGTGTACAACATGAATACAGCTCTAATGCTACAATAAATGCTTGAAGTTTGCACTATCAGAGGCCATGCATACTGATACCAACAGAGCATCAAGTGCCTGACATGCTCAAACACACTGGGAGTTTATTTGATTGTAGCAGCTGCCCAGACGATGATGTGATGAGATCCATTTCAGACTCATTAGGATAACAATACAAGAGAGAAACATTCATTTTTATTGGCTCTTCATAGGTACCTGAACAAGTCATTCCCACATTCGTTGATTGGGCATAATGGACTGGTTCCGTGGCACTCACAAAACCTCTCATGTATCATGATCCTGTGGAGTCTGAAATTGATCTCGTCGCAAGAATTATCTGCACAGCTGCTCCAATCAAAAAGAAACTCCCGGTATGTTCAAGCTTGGCTGGCAGTTAATACTCCATCGGTGTCAGACATGCGTGGCATCTGACAGTACAAAATTGGAGCATTAGAGCTCTATTCATGTCGTACACTATGTGTACTCATATGTCCAATAAAGTTTCAAAAAAATCAGTCTCTTGTTTCCTTTCCGATCATCGACATCTGCTACCACTCACCTTTGATGTTTGTGGCCATAGCTTGCTATGCAGTTACCAATCCTAACAATGTGCCCAACCTCCCCTAGAAGTTAGCGGCAACATTTCTGTGGTACCCTGTAAAATTGGGTTATATGGAGCTGATTGTGTTAAAACAATGAACTGAACATCTCAATGGAGATTTTATATTCTAAAACAAACCAGAAAAATATGCTGGTGTAATGGAATATTAAAATTATAGCTCATTGTTTTATAATGTTGGCAGTTACACAAAACATTTACTAAAATATTAACCCATTGTTTAAAAGAATGTCAAAGTACAATCACATAGGCACAAAAAATTAGTAATTGGTAGTTTCATACAAAATATAAATGATGCAGCACTGTACATTGCTGCTGCTGGATCATGTGCCTTGTAGTGGTGGTTGATTTCCTGTAGTGTTGTGAGCCAGTGTTGTGAGCCACTTGCAGGTGTTTTGACATCGTGGACACCAGCCATTTAAAACACTCCATAAGTAGCTCCAATTGAATATACCATTACCAATCAGTTCCAAGCTGACCAATCTCAAAGTACAGTTCATAAATAATATTACTTGGTATAATTACCTGGTTTGTTGATAAACTTCTTTGGAATCTGTTCACAATGAACATAAATGTCCAATTCTTTAAGAATGGTAATCAGTTTTCCCTTTATAGTGCTATGCAAGACTTCATATTATATGTAGGCTTGTGACAATGTGTTTTCTTATTATTATTTATTATTGTTATGTACATCCAAAAAATGTGTTGTTTTCTATACAGATCTACTCTTTTAAATATTGCAGTGATTCATCTCGTTTGTCCAGTATAGATCTTATTCCAATAAATATGTGCTCAAATTTTTGACTGTTCTACTAAACAAATTGTAATGGAGAATTTGTAGTTTGGGGATTCATATAAAAACATATAGCTAGCAGAGGATAGTTGTCAAACATCATACAGAATCTGCCATTTACCTTCACAATAAATAGAATCCTGAGCAGAGTCCTGACAAACATGATGAACTATACAGTAAATATATCAGTTTCATTAATAGCTAATTGAAAGGCCTTTCTCACCTGAACAAGAATGTGTAACCATTGGGGAGAGGTCAACAAAAACCATGTGATAGTGGTGAGTTCCTGTGGCCTTAGTCCAAAAGGTTTTCACTGTTCTACCCTAGGTTGTATAAGAGCTGTTGTCATGTATGTTGCTGTTATGCTGCTTCTTGATGAATGATACTGTAGTTCTACTGTGTGTGAAGATGGCTATAATAGGCATAAACTGGTAATATTTGTATTACCTTTTGGGACTATGACTGAATAAAATCTGTTGTAAAAGTGTAGTGCTTTAACACACACACACACACACACACACAGAGAGAGAGAGAGAGAGAGAGATGGCTACATTGTGCTGTAGGAATACACAGTGCCGTGACTGCAGTTTGGCTAGGGAAAAGGGAGAAAGGACACTTCAGTTTTTCCACATTATCATCCATTCTTGAAGTTAATGGTCTACCTACACACACTTTGCCTCGCACTATTTGTTGACCTCCTAAAAAGAACTGGTGCATCCAAATACCCATGTCCCTTGCAATTTTTCGTAACTGCCAGTAACGGCTTCGAACAGAATTTGATAGTGCGATGTTGGTCGTATTTCTACTGGTCTATTTTTGTAAAACATTATTTCAGAAGCTCTCAACATAATGTTAAGCAACTGCAGCAAGTTCAACCAGGTATGGAGTTCAGGGCACAATTCAGCATAACTGATGCGGAGAGGAAGTAGCAGTGTTACCATTCTCACTTACCTTTATAATACATTTTGTGTATTAGTGTTTGCTTTTCTGTGTAAGAAGTGCAGGAACACAGATATCGGTATTGATTAACAAGTTTCACTGTGCATCTGGTTTTAATGTTATAGATAAGGTTGCATGTTTAAGATACAGCAGTCAGTTTTGACTCCAGTTTTATTCTTATTATTGGTAAACAAATCCCACTGTCTGCCACATGAAGCTGAAATGGTCGTCTTTGCTGAAAGTACAATCAGTGTAAAGTTTAGTGGAGAAACTTTTAGCCCAGGAAAGTTAAATTATGTATTTAAAATAATCAAAAGTTTGTTGGTAGAGGGACTCACTGAAGTTGGATGAAACATAGTAAATTAATTTTTGGTTTTCACGAGAGAGAACCATAGCACCACTGGATTGTTGGAAATAAAATAAAAATTAAATTTTGATGTGCATCGTACATCAGATGACAGATCTTGTTCTAGAATCCTTGCATCAACAGTAATAGGTGACTCATGCTTGCTTCATTTCATCTCGGACACCTAAAGGCAAATTCTGCTGCTTTTCCTTCATTTCTCTTCCTCTCCCTTCAACTTTTCTGCCAGAAGGAGCCACTGGCTCTGAAAGCTTGTAAAAGTTAAGTTCTGCTTAGACTTTCTTTGTTACATCACTAATTTTGGGTTAAAAAGTACATGGCATTATTGCCATTAAATGGGAATACCATAGTACAAACAAAACTTAATGAAAAATTAAACAATGGAAAATCTGGAATGGAATAATGGCAGTATTATGAAAAGGATAGATTGCTGCTCACCATACAGCACAGATGTTGAGTCACAGACAGGCACAGCAAAAAGACTACTAAACACACTAGCTTTTGGAGCCCCAGCAACCAGACAGTGTTCATGGGTGTGTGAGCTGCGTTTGTGTGAGTGTGTATGTATGTTGTCTATTTCAGAAAAAGGCCTTCTGGCCGAAAGCTTACGTGTTTAGTAGTCTTTTTGTTGCACTGTCTGCATCTCAACATCTCTGCTATATGGTGAATAAATATCTATCCTTTTCATAATTTTATGTAAATGGATAGATAAAAAATCTACTCACCAAGTGGTGGCAGGAGGACATGCACACAAAAGGGTATAACCTTTACAAGCTTTCAGAGCCAGTAGCTCCTTCTGGCAGAAAAGTTGAAGGGAGAGGAAGAGGAGTGAAGGAAAAGGACTGGAGAGGTTTAGGGAAAGGGGTATAGTTCAGAAAAGTCACCCAGAACCCCGGGTCAGGGGAGGTTTACCAGAGGGGTTGAGAAGGAAGGATTAATTGTTGGGGACTGCAACAGACTAGATTTGAAAACATGAGAGCTTAAATGTGGAAGACAGGATAAATATGCAAGACAGAGATTACTACTACAGCATCATGCACAAGAGTGAAAAGCAAAGTGTATTGTATGTAACAGAGGTGGGAGGGGAAATGGCGAAAAGTAGACAGGTCAGAAAATGAAAGATGTAAAAAACTAAAATGGAGTGAAGAAAGGAGTAGTTGCTCTGAAAAAAAAAAAAAAAAAAAAAAACTGAGACGGAAGGAATTAACATAAGTTACAGCCAGGTGGCTGACGAGAATCAAAGACATGTTGTAGTGCTAGTTCCCACCTGTGAAGCTCAGAGAAACAGGTGTCTGGAGGAAGAATCCAGACGATGCCTGTGGTGGAACAGGCACCAAGGTCGTGACTGTCATGTTGTAGAGCATGCTCTGCAACAGGATATTGTGTGTTGCCTGTATACACTTTATGCCTATTTTTCACTCTTATTAACTCATGCACAATGTTTTAGTAGTAATCTGTGTCTTGCATATTTACCCTGTTTTCCACCTTTAAGCTCTCGGGTTTTCAAATCCTATCCATTACAGTCCCCAACAATCAGTCTTTCCTTCTCATCCTATCTGGTAAGTCTCCCCTGACCCGGGGTTCTGGGTGACTTTTCTGAACTGTACCCCTTTCCCTAAACCTCTCCATCCTTCTCCTGTACCCCTCTTCCTTCTCCTTCTCCTTCAACTCTTCTACCAGAAGAAGAAGAAGAAGAATCCACTGGCTCTAAAAGCTTGAAAAAGTTAAACCATCGTGTGTGTGTTCTCTACCGCCACATGGTGAACAGATTTTTTTATCTGTCCATTTACATTATATTGTCAGTAATTGATCTTTTCATAATGTTGTTGTGTCTGAATGGAAAGAGTTATATGGTACAAGCTGTCATATGCATGAAAATGGCAGTGTATTCACACAAGATGCTACTATTCAAGTGATTTATAAATTATACTGTTTGTGCACATAAAATAGGAAAAATGTACAAAGATATAATCCTGACCAAAGAATAAAGCTGGGGACAGAGCCATACTGCTTGGATGTCAAACTGCTCGCCACTCTTTGGCGGGCTTGTCCTAAGCTACCACAGGGCCCCAGCCTCTGCAGCATCTTTTTGCTTCCATGCTGCATGGCTATCCTCTTCCTATTTGTTTTCTCTCCCTTGGGGAACATGTCTGGAGCGTTTTTGGGAATGTTGCACATTGTCTGTAGCTGACGTAAGAAGTCTCACCACTGTTTTTCGTTCCCTTTTCCTTTCTTCGTTCACCTTCTCCTATCCTTCCTCTGCTTCGGTATTTGAGGCTCCTCTTTTTCTTCTTCCTCCCTGTGTGGTCCTGAAGGCCGGCCCACATGTATAATGTGTAACTGGTGACTGGATAACGCATAATTCCCAGCCCCAGTTCAACAGGTAGGGTTCACACGGCTGCTACCTTCCCAAATTGCTGATTGGTCCCTCTTATCAGGTGTTCGGGAGGTGTGAACAGTCACCTGAGGCTGGTGTGCCCCCTTGTGAAGGGGGCGTTCCGGTTGGTAGGAGCACACCATCGGAGACGCTGGCAGTCGTGGGGGATTTATTGGCAATCAGCCAGTCATCATCTTTGCAGTCCTCATCTACCAAATGTAAATGGAATGAAGTTCCCGATTCAAAGACCCTCCCATCTGCATCACAGTTCCTCGTGGTTTCACATACTGAAGACGGTCAGTCTTTCGCAATGGTAAATCCGTTTATTGTTCAGAAAGGTGTTGATGCAGTTGCCAGCTCTGAGAAATCCTGCTTTCATTTTTGGAATGTCAGTTTGCTTTTAGAGACTACTTCTGATTCTCAAGCAGAACTACTGCTTGCCGCTTCGCTTCTCCACAGCTATCCTGTTCATGTTGAGGCCCATAGAACTCTGAATTCTTCCCGTGGTGTTATTTACACTAAGCTGCTCTACATTCTGACTGAGGCTGAAATCCAAACATACCTCTCTGATCGGGGTATCATTGCCGTCCATCGGGTAATGAAAAAGGTAGATGCCTCCTTAGTGCCCACACCCACTCTTTTACTCGCCTGTGATAGGGTGGTGCTTCCGTCCTAGATCAAAGCAGTCTATGAAGTTATCACAGTCCGACCATATATTCCGAACCTGATGTGCTGATACCAGTGCCATCATTTCAGCCACACTCAAATGTCTTGTCAACACCCAGCCAAATGTGTAATCTGTGGTAGGGATGCGCATGAGGACGATTTTCCGCCTCCTTCTCCCCACTGTATCAACTGCAATGGCAACCATGTACCTTCTCTCAAGATTGTCCTATTATCTTGATGAGTGGGCTGTCCAACAGATCTGGGTAAAGGAAAATGTGCCTTACCCAGTCAGTCGCGAGATGTTGGCTAGTCCGAAACCCTGCATTATACTGTCTGGCACTTTCAGCACTGTTCTTCCTACATCTTGCTCCATGAAGAATATGGCCACGCGGACGTGACCTCAAATTCAGCTCCGAGGTTGCGAAATTGCCCAGTATCACGGTAGCATCGCCGTCCCCTCATCCAGCTGTGCAACAAGCTATCAAATGCTTGCTTCATGGGTCAGAGTCACCAGCTACACAATCAGCAGGCCAGAAAGGATGGAAGGAATATTCCCATGAAGAGATCCTGTGTCCCACCAGCCAGCTGGCAACCAAGTCTTCCTCTGCTAACTGGAAAGGCTTGAAGGAGTCCAACAAAGCCAAACAGTCTTCTCCTTCACCAACTCGAAGATCATCTTTGACAGTGTCGCCACGTAATACCTTCACCTCCATGTCGCCGGTGCGCACCTCCAACCATTTTTCTGCATTGGACTCTGCGGGCCGACAGCACAAGAAAGCTGACACTTGTGTGGACCTCCAGGGAGCAGGATCCTCCTGCCTCTGTACCCTGTAGCAGCAAGTCTTCGTAGGCTGGCTCTCGGCAGCTGCTGAGGTGACACCCCTTCATTTTTTCCTCATCATGACTCTCATCCAGTGGAATGTTCATGGCCTTCGATCCAAAAAAGAGGATTTATGGTTGCTTTTAGAATTGCAGCGTCCACTTGTACTCTGCCTTCAGGAAACAAAATTGTATCCTCATGACCACTTTGAGCTTTCACATTTCTTCCCAGTCCGTTTTGACCTTACCCCCTGAGGTCGCTCCATCTCATGGGGGAGTCATGCTGCTCATATGGGATGACATTCGTAGTCAGCCCATCTCCCTGACTACTCGCCTTCAAGATTTTGCAGTTCACCTTTTCCTTCCTCGGTTGACCTTTTCCCTTTGTACCATTTACATCCCTCCATCTTTTGATGTCACCAGGGCACACTTCCTCCAGTTTACTGGGCAGCTACCTTACCCATTTCTGCTGCTCAGTCACTGTAATGCGCACCATTCCCTTTGAGGTTCCCCCTGAACCTGTCGGAGAGGTGCCCTCTTGGCTGACCTTAATCAACTTAAACTCTTCTGCCTTAACATAGGAGCAAAACATCGTCTCGAGTGGTCTGTTTTCTCTGACACCTATTCAAGTGACCATTTTCCGTATGTTATCTGTTTCCTGACTCCTACCCCACCTTAATGCACACCCAAATGGCAGCTTGCTAAGGCCAACAAGTGGCTTTACTCCTCCCTGGTGACCATCAATGAAGAAAATTTCCCCAGTTGTGATGACCAGGTGGAATATCTTACAGACATATCCTTACCGCTGCAGAATATTCCATTCCTCTCACTTGCTCTTTACCACGCCACGTCCCAGTCCCTTGTTGGACTGAGGCATGCCGTGATGCAATTCGCACGCAGAGACACACACTTTGTGTTTTTAAATGTCATCCTACGATTCCAAACTTCATTTGTTATAATGAGATGCTTGCGCAGTGTGATCGCGTTCTTCAGGATAGCAAAAAAACTAGCTGGATTTCATTCACTAGTTCCAGCCCTTCCTCTGATGTGTGGGCCAACCTCCACCAACAGCTCTCTGGGACCAAAACGCATTCGCTAATTTCTGGCCCGACAGTAGCAGACAAAGTCATTGTGAACCGTATTGCAATCTCCAATACCTTGAGCTGCCATTTTGTGGAAATTTCAAGCTCCTTCTACTATCACTTTGCCTTCCTCCATTGGAAACGAGCAGTGGGGGCTCGGGCGATACTCGTCTGTTCTCAGAATCATGAGTGCTACAATGCCGCCTTTGCTATGAGGGAGCTAGATCATGCTCTCACTTCATCCCAATCCTCCTCCGCAGGGCCAGACACTGTTCACATTCAGGTGTTACAGCACCTGTCTCAAACGCATCTGGGCACGGGGCACATCTCCCAGATGCGGGCATGAAGCCACTTCCATACCCATATCTAAGCCCAGTAAGGACAAACACTTTCCCTCTAGCTACCACCCCATCTCTTTCACCAGTTGTGTTTGCAAGGTGATGGAATGTATGACTCATGCCCTGCTGGTATGGTGGCTCCAGTCTTGCAATCTACTCACCGCTGCACAATGTGGATTTCGAGTGCACTGTTCTGCAGTTGACCATCTTGTTACTTCGTCCACCCTTGTCATGAAGGGTTTTCTTCAGAAATCCCAGACTGTGGCCGTGTTTTTCGATTTGGAGAAAGCCTACAATACCTGCTGGAGGACTAGTATAATCCGTACTCTCTGCATGTGGGGCTTCCATGGTCGCCTGCCCTGTTTCCTTGAGGAATTTTTAAAAGATCGAGTTGTCAAGGTCCATGTGGGTTCTGCCTTGTCGGACACCTTTATCCAGGAAAATGGTGTGTCTCAGAGTTCCGTCTTGAGTGTAATCCTCTTTGCATCGCTATTAACCCTAAAATGGCCTTTCTCCCGCTGGGTATATCCGGCTCCCTTTCTGTTAACAATTTTGCCATATATTGCAGTTCTCCACATACCTGTCTCATTGAGTGGCATCTTCAGTGATGTCTCAGTTGTCTTTAATCATGGAGCATCAACAATGGCTTTCGTTTTTCCACTGACAAAACCGTTTGTATGAATTTCTGGCAGTGTAATTGGTTTCCCCCACCATGTTTACATCTTGGGCCTGTTGCTCTTTCATTCATTGAAACTACGAAATTCCTGTGGCTCATGCTCGACAGGAAACTTTCTTGATCCTCCCACGTGTCTTACCTGGCAGTCTGCTGTACACGTTTCCTCAGTGTCCTATGTGTCTTCAACGGTACTTCCTGGGGTGCAAATCAAACCATCCTCCTCTGTTTGTACTGGTCCCTTGTCCATGCGAAACTAGACTATGGGTGCTTGTTTATGCATCTGCTCGTCCGTCCCTCTTACACCATCTCAATACTATCCACCATCGTGGCGTACATTTGGCCACTGGCGCCTTTCGCACTAGCCCAGTTGAGAGTCGGTACCAGAAGCTGCTGAACTACCACTGTCCTACTGCCATGCCTTTCTCCCCAGCAGGCATGCATGCCATTTGTCTGCCATCCATGGCCACCCATCCTATGCCTCCTTCTTTGATAGCTTCTTTGATCGCCAGTATGGGGTGCGTCCCTCTTCTGTTACCTCCTGGAATTCGCTTTCAGCTCTTGCTCTGGTAGCTTAACTTCACGCTACCTGCAAGTTTCCCGGTGGGTGTGAACCCTTCACCACCTTGGCTTCGTGCGGCGGCCCGTGTTCACCTTGGCCTTCATTCACTTCCTAGGGACACTACTCCAGCCTCACTCTATCACCTTCAGTTTCATGACCTTCACATGCATCTTCGCGGTAGCCATTGTGTACACTGATGGCTCTCAGAGTGACCTTGGTGTTGGGTGTGCCTTCGTCATTGGCGCTGACATTTTTCGGTATAGGCTTCAGTCACACTGCTCAGTATTTACAGCAGAGCTCTTTGCCCAATATCAGGCCACAGAGTACACCCAGCGACACAGGCTTTTCTATTGTGACCTTTGCTCAGACTCTCAGTGCCCTTCAAAGCCTCTGTGCACTGCACACACTTTGACTATTTGTGTTGAACACTACACAGAAAGCGTTTGTCTGAAATTGGCCACCTTGTAGAGTTCTGTCCTTCTACAACATTCTCTGTCATGAAAATATGCAGTTATAAGAATCAGCTACCAGCCACTTTTAAGATGCAAATAGAATAAAAAACAGGAACATAGCGTGGGGAGGTCATGTTAGTTATACAACTTGCTGGTGAAATAGCACAGGCAGTAAGAGAGGACATGAATGAGTCAGCTATCTACAAATATTTGGGTGCAACAAATACCTAGAGAACATACTTTACTTGATTACTCTATAAACATACTACAATAGCCTATGTATTGCTCACATGGGGATCATGAGGATAAGATTAGAATAATTACTGCATGCACAGAGGCAATCAGACAATTATTCTTCCCACATTCCATATGCGAGTAACAGGAAGAAACCTTAATAGCTGGTACAGTGGGATGTACTCTCTGTTATGCACTTCAGAGGTTTGCAGATTAAGGAAGTGGATGTAGATATGAAGCAGAATAATCACATGGACTGTCTTGTAAATAAGAAAACCTACATCATTTCCGACCAACAGAGCACGTCAGGCATGTGCACAGAAGATAGCAGTGTAATAGTAATGTTGAAAAATCTTAATTGGCAGACACTTAAAGATAGTGTACACCTTCTTAAAAGACTTTCTTTTAGGTCCAAAAGAACAAATCATCCTCAGCCAGTTTGACATCTAGCCCATATATACGTTGCAGGCAAACAATGGCATGCACAGAACCGTACAAGCTGTCAATCTTGCCGTTTTTCATTCATGAATGGAGTGGAAAGAAAAATTAAATTATGCAACTAACGCATATATGTAGGTGTATAACCTAACAAAACAATTAGAGGAAATACCAAATGGTGCAAATATTGCTGTAAGTTTATTCAAATCAAGATGATTATTTGGAAATCGGAATTACTCTTATCATAATATTGGTATAGGAAATATGTCCTAACTGCATAATGTCAAAATAAAAAGAACCTTCAGCCTCAGAAATTCTTGAAACTGGTTTGTAAAGCTCCATTTGTCTTTCAGGGTGAACGTGCCACTGGTTATGGAGTTGCCCTCTTGCTTACATTGTTTGGTGGATTTTCAGAAGATGCACTGCTGCGTCAGCTTGCACCATCTAAAGCCTTTTCAGATGATGTTTGTGGTACAAAGAAGATAAGAAGAAATTAAATGAATACTGATGGATGGTCCTCTGTATTAATTCTTTTCTATGATGTCACTGCCTGTTTTGTTAACATGTGTAAAGAGCTAGCTGTATTGTGTTAATCACTATTTTCACAATCAGTGTGTACTGTATGTGGCAGATGGCATTGACTAATATAGCACGACCTTTGTATTTTTGCTTACAAATGAGCCAAAATTTGTGTATTGCATGTGCTCCTCTAATTTTGGGTTTTACTTAACAAGGAATTAAAAGTTTCTCTCCAAAGTCTTTGGCATTATTTGTTTCTCCATGTTCTCCTCACTCCTTGTATACCAGGCTATTTGCGATGTCTGATTACTCAACAGAAATACTTAGGATATTATTAGGAGTGATTTTCAGGTACAGCACATGCCTGTGTTCAGAATATGCAAGTTAGTTTTATCCTTCGAACAGTAATCAACAAAAAAAAGGACGTTTCACACTCTAAAAAACAGTGGTTGCACTTTTGGCCAATATCCCACAAATACAAACAACTATTTGCACAAAACTCTCACATAGTTAATTCTTTATGTAAAACATACTGTAGTCATTGGGATATAGCAACAATGTCACCTATTCCATACACCTTGAAATCAGTTGATCGCCCAAGGTTTTCAACTGGGGTTGCAGTTTTGGGATAATCCGCAAGAAGAGGAAAACTGCATTTGAATTCAGCAGCTATTTCTTAACTGTTAAAAATGAAGGTACAAACTCCTAAATCACCACCAACTTTCAATGGTTTCATTAGTACTAAACCAATCAAAATGAAGAATTCCATTATTAGAGGGAATTCCTGCTTTCTGCATGAAAGAAGACTAGATTAATTACTACACCTTTCTAAATAGAAATATTCGGCAGATGTAGCAGACATTTAAGTTATTGCCCAACACACATAAACAAAATTTTATTGATACCAGAGTAGGAAAGTTGCTACTCACCATATAGCGGAGACGCTGAGTCGCGATAGGTACAATAAAAGGATTCACACAATTAAAGCTTTCTGCCATTTAAGGCCTGAGTGTGGTCTCTGCTCTCTGAGACTGCAGATGTTTGTGCAAGTTGCGTTTATGTGTGTGTGTGTGTGTGTGTGTGTGTGTGTGTGTGTGTGTGTGTGTGTGTGTGTGTGTACTGCTGACAAAGGCCTTAATGCCCGAAAGCTTTAAATGTGTGAATCTTTTTATTGTGCTAAATGATTAATGGAAAATATCATATAATGATGTGAAACAAATAATAACAAAGAGATAGAGAGGCTGGTCAGTACTTACCTCAACTCAGTACAGCCGATAGATACACAAAATAGAACAGAAAATTTATGTATCCTAGCTTTCGGAACTTTGTTCCTTCGTCAGGGAGGGGAGAGGGGAAAAAAGGGGAAGAAGGGAAAGTGGATTCAGTTACTCACAACCCAGGTTATGAAGCAACAGGGGAAAGGTAAACAGGGAGGGTAGCAAAGGTGGAGGCATGGGTGTCAGAGGGAAGCCAAAGGTATTCTGTAAGTACTGTGCCAGCTTCAAACCAAAGAGGATACATACAGAAGTAAAGAGGTATATAGTTCAAAGATGAACACAACTATGTAGGATGAAAAGATGCTTCAATGGCTAAAGAGGAAAGGGAAAGAGGAGAAGACTGAAGAGTAAATGGGAGTGAAGTTGGTTAATGTAGGTTCAGTCCAGGGGGATGGCGGGATGAAAGGATGTGTTGGAGTGCAAGTTCCCATCTCCGCAGTTCCAAGGGACTGGTGTAGGGTGGGAGAAGCCAAATGGCACGTACAGTGTAGCAGGTTCCTAGGTCCCTAGAATTATGCTGGAGGGCATTCTCTGCTACTGGGTATTGGACATCTCCTAGGCGGACAGTTCTTCTGTGCCCGTTCATGCGCTCAGCCAGTTTAGTTGTCATCATGCCAATGTAAAAGGCTGTGCAGTGCAAGCATGTCAGCTGATAAATGGCGTGTTGTTTCTCATGTGGCCCTGCCTTGCATTGTGTATATTTTACCAGTAGTGGTTGTAGGGGGATGCATGGGACAGGTTTTGCAGCGAGGTCGGTTACAGGGGTAGGAACCGCTGGGTAGAAAAGGTGGTCTGGGAATATTGTAGGGTTTGACAAGGATGTTACGGAGGTTAGGGGGGCGACGAAAGGCAACTCTGGGTGGTGTGGGGAGAATATTGTCAAGGGATGATCTCATCAAGGGATGATCTCATTTCAGGGCTTGACTTGAGAAAGTCACATCCCTGGCAGAGTAATTTGTTGATGTATTTGAGGCCAGGATAATATTGGGTGACAAGGGGGATGCTTCTGTGTGGTCTGGGGGTAGGATTATTGTTGTTGCACGGGGAGGAATGTATTGCTCGGGAGATCTATTTGTGGACGAGGTCTGCAGGATAGTTGCAGTAGAGGAAAGCACTGGTCAGGTTATTGGTGTAATTGTTGAGGGATTTGTCACTGGAACAGATACGTTTGCCACGAATACCTAGGCTGTATGGAAGGGAGCGTTTGATGTGGAATGGATGGCAGCTATCAAAGTGAAGGTACTGTTGTTTGTTTGTGGGTTTGATGTGGACAGAGGTGTGGATGTGAGCTTCAACAAGAAGGTGGTTTGTGTTTTGGAGAAGGACCAGGTGAAATTCAGATTTGAAAATGAGTTGAGGTTATGGAGGAAATTAAGGAGTGTTTCTTCACCATGAGTCCAGACCACAAAGATGTCATCTACAAACCTATACCAGGCCAGGGGAAGCAGCTGTTGGGCCTTCAGGAAAGCCTCTTCCATGTGGCCCATGAAGAGGTTGGCATAGGACGGAGCCATCCTGGTTCCCATGGCCATTTCCCTGATTTGTTTGTAGGTCTGGCCTTCAAAAGTGAAGTAATTATGGGTGAGGATGAAGTTGGTAAGTGTGATAAGGAACGAGGTTTTTGGAAGATCTTCAGGTGGGCGTTGGGAGAGGTAGTGTTCAAGGGCAGGGAGACCATGGGTATGTGGGATGTTTGTGTAAAGGGATGTAGCATCTATGGTGACAAGAAAGGTTTCAGGTGGGAGGGGAGTGGGAATGGATTTGAGGCGTTCTAGGAAGTGGTTTGTGTCTTTGATGTAGGATGGGAGTCTGCGGGTGATAGGTTGGAGGTGTTGGTCTACCAGAGCTGAGATACATTCTGTTGGGGCTTTGAAGCCTGCCACAATGGGATGGCCAGGATTGTTCTCTTTGTGGATTTTGGGTAATAGGTAGAAGGGAGGGGTACGTGGCTCAGCTGGAGTGAGTAGGTCTATGGAAGCCATTTTGAGGCCTTGTGTGGTACCTTAGATTTTTAGGATTTTCTGCAGCTCAGTCTGTATGGAGGGAATGGGATCCTGGGTAACAGCTTTGTGGGTTGAGGTGTCGGAGAGTTGACACAGTCCTTCTGCCACATACTCCACACAGTCAAGTACCACAGTTGTGGAGCCTCTATCCGCTGGGAGGATGACAATAGAGCGGTGTGCTTTCAGCTCCTTAATGGGACGGGATTCACCTGGGGTGATGTTGAGGGTTATTGGGACGTTCTTCAAGAAGGACTGGGAGGCAACACTTGGATGTGAGGATTGTGTCTATCACGACTCAGCATCTCCGCTATGTGGTGAGTAGCAACTTTCTTTCTCTGGTATTGTTACATTTCCATTGTTTGATTGAAAATTTTATTGACTTAATTTCCACCTGTGTGCCTTGGCAAGAATTTTTCCACCTCTGTTTTTTATCACTCTCAAAAGTATATTGATATAAAAATTCCCAGTAAGTTAAAAATTAAAGCAGGGCGTACAACAGAGAACACCAAATAGATGCATGTGGTCTGTGAGTTAGGCTAAGCAAACATCTAAGACATTAATAGCTTACTGTGGTCTCAAAGAAGAGTTAAGTGTCTTAACACACATTTAACAATAAGTCACATCCTGTTGGACAGTAAGTAAATCAGAATGAACAAGTGTTAGAATAGAATACGACATGGCAAGTGAACTGAGGACAGTGTTGCGAAATGTGAGACGGCAGATTGAGTAGCAGCAAATTATTAATTAACAATTAAAATAATCAATGTTTGACGATTCCTTCTAATCTCTTCCAATAAGTCTCCCTTGATCCAGGGTTCTGGATGACTTTTCCGAATTCCACCCCTTTTCCGAAACCTCTACCCCTCTTCCTTCCTCTTCAACCCTTCTGCCGGCAGAAGGAGCCACTGGCTCCGAAGGCTAGGATAAGTAAAACCTTTTTTCAAATGTCTGTGTTCTCTTGTCAGCACTTGGTGTGTAAATTATGAATTAAGATCATCACTGTCAGTAGCACCTAGTGGTCAAACCACAAGTATTAAAATGTGTACATGAAGTGGTAGAATAATCTCATTCTATGGCTCCTGTTCAATGAGTGAGCTTGAACAAGAGCAAAATCGGTTTTTTGTTAAGTGTACTAAGTATGTTTCACAGTAGTTGTGGCACTTGATTTTCTTTCAGCAGAGTTCAAATCACTCTCCAACTACTTGGATTTTAAGTTTTCTGTGTTTTTCCCAAAATCATGTTAACAATTAATCCCTTCCCTGTCACTCTTCAAACACTGCTCTCTCCAATGACCTCATTATTGAGATGTCAAACTCCAAGCTTCCTTCTTGTCTTCCCTCAACACAAAATGATAGTTTGTGATCAGATTTTGTCTCTTTCCCAAGGCATAACTGGTACTGTGTTATCTAATCTATCTATGTATCTTGAAACCATTTTATGAAAAAGGATGGGCTGCTGCTCTCTGTAAAGATGACATGGGCCATCTGGAGCCTCCACACCTGATTTATTGTGCTATGCAAATGGGAGTTACTCTGTACAACATATTCTCCGCTCCCGAAATCATCCCAGCCTCAGCCAGCACTAACCCATGGTTTCCACCCCCCCCCCCCCCCCCCCAACCAACTGTTGCTGCCCCATCTGTCGTGTTACCTCCTTACAAGTCACCTTCCTTCATTCTCATTACGTACTGTTACCTGCCGGCGCGCACCCATCAGTCTTTTCCCCTTCTCTGCCTCTCTTCTATATGCTCCCCATTTTCCCCTGTTCTCCCTCCTCCACAGCCTCTTGATGCTGTGCCTGGCAGCCCTGCCCTGCCACTTGTAGTCCCTGTACACTCCACCAAACACTGCCAGTTCTTGTTTCCCCACCCATACGCTGCTATCCCTCCCCCTTTCCTACCCTGCTCCTGTTTGAAGAGTTTTTGTTGTGGTATGGTCAGAGATGCTTTGGTCATATCTGACTCACCCACAACAACCCACCCCCACAATGTGGTCGTTGAAGCAGACTGACGATCCCTCTCATATTAGTGGAATCTTTCTTTCAGCACTTCATGTTAAGTATAGGCTTCCCAAGTCCTTAAATTTAATATTAGTATACGATCCACAGACGGTTGAACTGGTCCTAAGTTTTGTCCATGAAAGTGGTTTTTATTTCCAGAAATAAGGTTCTACTTTAGTCTTGGAGCAGGAGTAGGTTGGTTGTTGTTGGGATGTCTTTTACAGTCTCCTCAGTCTGTGACCCCATGACTACCCACTTTTTTCCTGTTTGTAGATTTGGTCTCACCTCTTATCCCTTTACTGTGTGTGTGTAATGTTCAATATTTTATATCTACATCTACATCTACATCTACATCTATACTCCGCGAGCCACCTTACGGTGTGTGGCGGAGGGTACTTATTGTACCACTATCTGATCCCCCCTTCCCTGTTCCATTCACGAATTGTGCGTGGGAAGAACGACTGCTTGTAAGTCTCCGTATTTGCTCTAATTTCTCGGATCTTTTCGTTGTGATCATTACGCGAGATATATGTGGGCGGTAGTAATATGTTGCCCATCTCTTCCCGGAATGTGCTCTCTCGTAATTTCGATAATAAACCTCTCCGTATTGCGTAACGCCTTTCTTGAAGTGTCCGCCACTGGAGCTTGTTCAGCATCTCCGTAACGGTCTCGCGCTGACTAAATGTCCCCATGACGAATCGCGCTGCTTTTCGCTGGATCATGTCTATCTCTTCTATTAATCCAACCCGGTAAGGGTCCCATACTGATGAGCAATACTCAAGAATCGGACGAACAAGCGTTTTGTAAGCTACTTCTTTCGTCGATGAGTCACATTTTCTTAGAATTCTTCCTATGAATCTCAACCTGGCGCCTGCTTTTCCCACTATTTGTTTTATGTGATCATTCCACTTCAGATCGCTCCGGATAGTAACTCCTAAGTATTTTACGGTCGTTACCGCTTCCAATGATTTACCACCTATGGCATAATCGTACTGGAATGGATTTCTGCCCCTATGTATGCGCATTATATTACATTTATCTACGTTTAGGGAAAGCTGCCAGCTGTCGCACCATGCATTAATCCTCTGCAGGTCCTCCTGGAGTACGTACGAGTCTTCTGATGTTGCTACTTTCTTGTAGACAACCGTGTCATCTGCAAATAGCCTCACGGAGCTACCGATGTTGTCAACTAAGTCATTTATGTATATTGTAAACAATAAAGGTCCTATCACGCTTCCCTGCGGTACTCCCGAAATTACCTCTACATCTGCAGATTTTGAACCGTTAAGAATGACATGTTGTGTTCTTTCTTCTAGGAAATCCTGAATCCAATCACAAACCTGGTCCGATATTCCGTAAGCTCGTATTTTTTTCACTAAACGTAAGTGCGGAACCGTATCAAATGCCTTCCTGAAGTCCAGGAATACGGCATCAATCTGCTCGCCAGTGTCTACGGCACTGTGAATTTCTTGGGCAAATAGGGCGAGCTGAGTTTCACATGATCTCTGTTTGCGGAATCCATGTTGGTTATGATGAAGGAGATTTGTATTATCTAAGAACGTCATAATACGAGAACACAAAACATGTTCCATTATTCTACAACAGATTGACGTAAGCGAAATAGGCCTATAATTATTCGCATCTGATTTATGACCCTTCTTGAAAATGGGAACGACCTGCGCTTTCTTCCAGTCGCTAGGTACTTTACGTTCTTCCAGCGATCTACGATAAATTGCTGATAGAAAGGGGGCAAGTTCTTTAGCATAATCACTGTAGAATCTTAAGGGTATCTCGTCTGGTCCGGATGCTTTTCCGCTACTAAGTGATAGCAGTTGTTTTTCAATTCCGATATCGTTTATTTCAATATTTTCCATTTTGGTGTCCGTGCGACGGCTGAAGTCAGGGACCGTGTTACGATTTTCCGCAGTGAAACAGTTTCGGAACACTGAATTCAGTATTTCTGCCTTTCTTCGGTCGTCCTCTGTTTCGGTGCCATCGTGGTCAACGAGTGACTGAATAGGGGATTTAGATCTGCTTACCGATTTTACATATGACCAAAACTTTTTAGGGTTCTTGTTTAGATTGTTTGCCAATGTTTTATGTTCGAATTCGTTGAATGCTTCTCTCATTGCTCTCTTTACGCTCTTTTTCGCTTCGTTCAGCTTTTCCTTATCAGCTATGATTCGACTACTCTTAAACCTATGATGAAGCTTTCTTTGTTTCCGTAGTACCTTTCGTACATGATTGTTATACCACGGTGGATCTTTCCCCTCGCTTTGGACCTTAGTCGGTACGAACTTATCTAAGGCGTACTGGACGATGTTTCTGAATTTTTTCCATTTTTGTTCCACATCCTCTTCCTCAGAAATGAACATTTGATGGTGGTCACTCAGATATTCTGCGATTTGTGCCCTATCACTCTTGTTAAGCAAATATATTTTCCTTCCTTTCTTGGCATTTCTTATTACACTTGTAGTCATTGATGCAACCACTGACTTATGATCACTGATACCCTCTTCTACATTCACGGAGTCGAAAAGTTCCAGTCTATTTGTTGCTATGAGGTCTAAAACGTTAGCTTCACGAGTTGGTTCTCTAACTATCTGCTCGAAGTAATTCTCGGACAAGGCAGTCAGGATAATGTCACAAGAGTCTCTGTCCCTGGCTCCAGTTCTGATTGTGTGACTATCCCATTCTATACCTGGTAGATTGAAGTCTCCCCCTATTACAATAGTATGATCACGAAACTTCTTCACGACGTTCTGCAGGTTCTCTCTGAGGCGCTCAACTACTACGGTTGCTGATGCAGGTGGTCTATAGAAGCATCCGACTATCATATCTGACCCACCTTTGATACTTAACTTAACCCAGATTATTTCACATTCGCATTCGCTAATAACTTCACTGGATATTATTGAATTCTTTACTGCTATAAATACTCCTTCACCATTGGCGTTTATCCTATCCTTGCGGTATATATTCCATTCTGTGTCTAGGATTTCGTTACTGTTCACTTCCGGTTTTAACCAACTTTCCGTTCCTAATACTATATGCGCACTATTTCCTTCAATAAGAGATACTAATTCAGGAACCTTGCCCTGGATACTCCTGCAGTTTACCAATATTACGTTAACTTTTCCTGTTTTTGGTCTCTGAGGACGGACGTTCTTTATCAACGATGATAATGTCCTCTCTGGTAAGCCGTCAGGTATTTTATCGTTTCGCCCAAGGGGGGGGTCCCTCTAACCTAAAAAACCCCCGTGTGCACGCCACACGTACTCTGCTACCCTAGTAGCTGCTTCCGGTGTGTAGTGCACGCCTGACCTGTCTAGGGGGGCCCTACAGTTCTCCACCCAATAACGGAGGTCGATGAATTTGCAACCATTATAGTCGCAGAGTCGTCTGAGCCTCTGGTTTAGACCCTCCACACGGCTCCAAACCAGAGGACCGCGATCGACTCTGGGCACTATGCTGCAGATATTAAGCTCAGCTTGCACTCCGCGTGCGATGCTGGTTGTCTTCACCAAATCAGCCAGCCGCCGGAAGGAACCAAGGATGGCCTCAGAACCCAAGCGGCAGGCGTCATTCGTTCCGACATGTGCTACTATCTGCAGCCGGTCACACCCAGTGCGTTCAATAGCTGCCGGAAGGGCCTCCTCCACATTACGGACGAGACCCCCCGGCAAGCACACCGAGTGCACACTGGCATTCTTCCCCGACCTACCCGCTATTTTCCTGAGGGGCTCCATAACCCGCCTAACGTTGGAGCTCCCTATAACTAATAGGCCCGCCCTCTGTGACTGTCGGGACCTTGCCGGAGAATCGGCCACTTGCCCAACAGGCGAGGCATCCTGTGGTGGCTCGGAAACGATGTCATCACCACTAGGAAGCACCCCGTACCTGTTGGAAAGGGGTAAGGCAGCTGCCACGCGGCCAGATCCCACCTTTGCCTTTCGGCCAGGCACGCGCGAGCCCACCACTGTCCGCCATTCACCCTGGAGTGATGGCTGACCGGTAAGATGCTCACTGCCGGAAGACGCAGCGACATCAGGGGTTCCATGTGATTCCAAGGTCACCGAAGTAGGCATAGGTCTCACCACAGTTGCCCCAACGCCACTACGAGCCGACGCCTGCGCCTCGAGCTCGATGAGCCTAACAGACAAAGCCTCCACCTGCCCCCGAAGAGTGGCCAATTCTCCTTGCGTCCGCTCACAACAACCACAGTCCCTACACATGACTATGTTTACCCTACTCTATACGGTGACAAATTCCCAAGATAATCTTCTGATGAGCTACTCTGATAATCAAGAAACACTCACTGAAATACGAGATGCGAAAACTACGCTAGGTTTTCCCAGAAAAACTATTTAAAAGCTAAGCGCAGCAAATAAGTACAAAAACGCTTTATACAAACAGTACTCGCTGCTGCTGGTGCTCTCGCTCTGGCTGTCACAAGACAACTGCTGATTCAAGTGACTAGTGGCTAACGGCCGCGAAACAAACAAAAGACGGTTTTAGGGCGCTTTCTGTTCTAAACGATCAAGAAAACACTAAGAAATCTAACACGAAAACTACGTAAAGTTTTATCAAGAACTGTTAGTTACTATGCAGAGCAGATAAACACAAATAGAATCCCTTCCTTAGTGGATGGTCGTAAACAAAATGCAAAATAAACACTTTATACAAACAGTACTCGCTGCTGCTGGTGCTCTCGCTCTGGCTGTCACAAGACAATTTGACTCCCCTGACTGGGTCCGTCCACTTTTAGCGAACCCTCTTTCTTTTGTGACTAACTTTGGAACTGCAGGACTGATGATGACCTTGCCGTTTGGTCCCACAACCCCTCCCAATTAATGCACCTTCTCACAATGACATTACATTTAAATTCCTCCAGTAAAATGTAAGAGGAATGTACCAAGCTCAACATGAATATTGCTTACATTCATTGGAAACTTATCATTCCCATAAAGGAAGTATCTGCTTATTCCTGAAATATTCAAATATTTCAAAATATAGTAGTGTTAAATAACTGACAAACCAATAGATGCTTAAGAGATAAGAGTGGTCGGGCCACAAACGGTACAATTTCTAGTATGTAATATCACAATAATCCTGCCATTTGGTACTAACTATCAGTACATAGGAAACTTGAAAAGAATCTTCTGAGCTTTAAAATGTTTCATCAGTGCTTAATTTTTATACGAGTTTAAAGTAAAGCAGTTTTAATGGAGTGCAAATGGCTTTGGATTCCTCACAAGCAGTTCAGGAGAAACAATAAAATCACAAGAAAGTTTACACTTTTTCAGTCTATCATCGAAAATGTTTTGCATGAGGTGTGGTCTTAAACTTTCATTGTGAGTCAACTGTTTATATTGTGCTTGGGTGTCCAGCCAGGTGCTGTCGTATATGTAACACAATATTTCAGCATTGTACCTTGCAGCCGTTTTCAGGCGATACCTCTAGAATGAGCGTCTTCACTACACTGCACTTCCTTTGTACTCTTATCACTACCTACATCTTCCCTCTCTACCTGGCAACACATCGCATTGGGTGTGGAAGTCACTTTCAGCTAGTGTTGTGACCTCAGTTGGCTGAGTGTGGGGTCTGACACTTGACTGACAATGAAGCCTTTGTCTGTATTGCGGGCCGTCAGTCTTTCGGGTTTCAACAGTCTCCTTTTGAACACAGTCCCAAAACAACAAGATCTGTCTTAGCACTTCCGTTTGTTCATATTTTGTTGAGTCCCCTACAGCTATGCAAAGTTCAAACGTGTAGATTTTACTGGTTGTTCCTGTGCTTGTGGCACCTTTCGTTGGCTTTCCACGTGGTCTAATTAATTTATGCCTTACCTGTTTACATTGGTCTCAGGTGTCCAGCCAGGTGCAATAATTATGTAACAATATTTTGACAACTGCGTAGACTGACCATTTTCACTACATAACACCTCCTTTATACACATATCAACCCCCACCTCTTCCCTCATTATCCAACCATACACTGCTTCAGGTGGAGTGGTGGGCAATGCAACTGCCAAATGCTGGACATGAACTGAGGTCTCTCAGTGTTTCTGCTACCCCTGTCAGGCACAAAGTCACACTTGGCCAGCATTGTGACTTCATTTGGCAGAGTGCTGGGTCATGTGCTTACTTACATATGGCAGACTATGCGGGCAGTTGGAGAGTGTTGCCAGGAATGCCGGAGACACAGTGAACTCAAGTCATCATCATCACATTATCATCATCATCATCATCATCAACAACATCATCATCATTTAAGACTGATTATGTCTTTCAGCGTTCAGTCTGGAGCATAGTCCCCCTTATAAAATTCCTCCATGATCCCCTATTCAGTGCTAACATTGGTGCCTCTTCTGATGTTAAGCCTATTACTTCAAAATCATTCTTAACCGAATCCAGGTACCTTCTCCTTGGTCTACCCAGACTCCTCCTACCCTCTACTGCTGAACCCATGAGTCTCTTGGGTAACCTTGCTTCTCCCATGCATGTAACATGACCCCACCATCTAAGCCTGTTCACCCTGACTGCTACATCTATAGAGTTCATTCCCAGTTTTTCTTTGATTTCCTCATTGTGGACACCCTCCTGCCATTGTTCCCATCTACTAGTACATGCAATAATCCTAGCTACTTTCATATCCGTAACCTCAACCTTATTGATAAGGTAACCTGAATCCACCCAGCTTTTGCTCCCATACAACAAAGTTGGTCGAAAGATTGAACGGTGCACAGATAACTTAGTCTTGGTACTGACTTCCTTCTTGCAAAAGAGAGTAGATCATAGCTGAGCACTCACTGCATTAGCTTTGCTACACTTCACTTCCAGTTCTTTCACTATGTTGCCATCCTGTGAGAATATGCATCCTAAGTACTTGAAACCGTCCACCTGTTCTAACTTTGTTCCTCCTATTTGGCACTCAATCCGTTTATATCTCTTTCCCACTGACATTACTTTCGTTTTGGAGATGCTAATCTTCATACCATAGTCCTTACATTTCTGATCTAGCTCTGGAATATTACTTTGCAAACTTTCAATCAAATGTGCCATCACAACTAAGTCATCCGCATATGCAAGACTGCTTATTTTGTGTTCACATATCTTAATCTCACCCAGCCAGTCTATTGTTTTCAACATATGATCCATAAATAATATGAACAACAGTGGAGACAGGTTGCAGTCTTGTCTTACCCCTGAAACTACTCTGAACCATGAACTCAATTTACCGTCAACTCTAACTGCTGCCTGACTATCTATGTAAAGACCTTTAATTGCTTGCAAAAGTTTGCCTCCTATTCCATAATCTCGTAGAACAGACAATAACTTCCTCCTACGAACCCGGTCATATGCCTTTTCTAGATCTATAAAGCATAGATACAATTCCCTGTTCCACTTGTAACACTTCTCCATTATTTGCCATAAACTAAAGATCTGGTCCTGACAACCTCTAAGAGGCCTAAACCCACACTGATTTTCATCCAATTTGTCCTCAACTAATACTCGCACTTTCCTTTCAACAATACCTGAGAAGATTTTACCCACAACGCTGATTAAAGAGATACCTCTATAGTTGTTACAGTCTTTTCTGTTTCCATGTTTAAAGATTGGTGTGATTACTGCTTGCGTCCAGTCTGATGGAACCTGTCCCGACTCCCACGCCATTTCAATTATCCTGTGTAGCCATTTAAGACCTGACATTCCACTGTAACTGATGAGTTCTGACTTAATTTCATCCACCCCAGCCGCTTTATTGCCCTGCAATCTATTGACCATTTTCTCCACTTCCTCAAATGTGATCCTATTTCCATCATCATTCATATCCCATTTTACATCGAAATCTGAAACATTACTGATGGTATTTTCACCTACATTGAGCAACTCTTCAAAATATTCCCTCCATCTGCCCAAGGCATCAACAGGATACACCAGCAGTTTTCCTGATCTGTCCAAAATACTTGTCATTTCCTTCTTACCTCCCTTTCGAAGACTGCTAATTACACTCCAGAATGGTTTTCCAGCAGCTTGAGCCAAAGTCTCCAACCTGTTTCCAAAGTCTTCCCAAGATTTCTTCTTGGATGCTGCAATTATTTGTTTGGCTTTGTTTCTTTCTTCAACATAACTTTCTCTGTCTACCTGCGTTCTAGTATGTAGCCATTTTTGATACCCCTTCTTTTTCCTTTTCCAGGCTGCCTTGACTGTGTCATTCCACCAAGCTGTTTGCTTCATCCTACCTTTACACACTACTGTTCCAAGACATTCTTTAGCCACTTCTAGGACTGTGTCCCTGTACCTTGTCTATTCCTTTTCCAATGACTGTAATTGACTACATTCAACTAACTGGTACCTTTCTGAGATCACTGTTATGTACTTGTGCCTGATTTCCTTATCCTGAAGTTTCTCCATTCTTATCCTCCTACATATAGACCTGACCTCCTGCACTTTCGGCCTCACAATACCAATTTAACTGCAGATTAAATAGTGATCAGTGTCATCAAACAATCCCCTGAATACACGTGTCCCTCACAACCTTCCTGAATTCTTGATCTGTTATTGTATAGTCAATGACAGATCTGGTTCCCCTGCCTTCCCAAGTATACCAGTGAATGTTCTTATGTTTAAAAAAGGAGTTTGTGATTACTAAACCCATACTGGCACAGAAATCCAAGACTTGTTTCCCGTTCCTGTTGGCCTCCATATCCTCTCCAAATTTACCCATAACCTTTTCATACCCTTCTGTTCGATTTCCAGTCCTGGCATTAAAATCACCCATAAGCAGAACACTGTCCTTGTCCTTTACTCTAACAACTACATCACTGAGTGCATCATAAAAACTATCCATCTTATCTTGATCTGTCCCTTCACAATGCGAATATACTGACAATCCTAATTTTCTTGCTAGACACTGTCAAATCTATCCACATCAGTCATTTGTTTACATACCTTATTGCAACTATGCTGGGTTCCATTTCTTTCCTGATGTAAAGCCCTACACCCCATTGTGCTATTCCTGCTTTGACTCCTGACAGGTAGACCTTGTATTCTCCCACTTCCTCTTCTTTCTCACCCCTTACCCGAATGTCACTAACAGCTAAAACGTCCAACCCCATCTTACTTGCAGCCTCTGCCAGCTCTACCGTCTTCCCAGAGTAGCCCCCATTGATATTAATAGCTCCCCATCTTGTTACCATTCATTTGCCGAGTTGTATCTTAGGAGTCCCTGGTTTGTCAGTTAGAGGTGGGACTCGGTCACCTCCAAAGGTCCGAGGCATTTTGCTCTGATTGTTTCCAGCATCATATTTAAAGTACCAGGGAAGCAGGTTGCTAGCCTTACTTGCCCTGGGTCCCATTGAGTTTTACCCCTAATGGTTGAGGGACTAACTGGTGGATTTGGTAGTCCTTGCCGTCTGAGCACAGAGGTGACGACGACTCAGAATATGTCCGAGATGCCTAGCCTTATTCCAAAGTAACTGGTATCCCGACTGTCAGGACCACTTACTTGGCCACTCATACATTGCCTGTGGTTCATGAACTAGGACATGGCAACAGGAACCCACACCATGAACCACTAGTAAGTGACCAATAAAATCTGTGACTGCAGAAAATTGTATGGCTACAGGGTACTCAATGAGATATGAACAAAAGAAAGTGCTAAGACAGACCTCATCATTTTGGGACTGTGTTCTAAAGAAAGCTGTCGAAATCCAAGTGGCCAGTGGCCCTATCAATAAATAGTGGCTTCATTCTCGTTTCAACTGTGAGTAACTGTCGAACCTGATGGGGGCAGCAAAAGCACTGAGAAACTGAGTTAGCACCTACGTGTTATGATTGCGTCCCTCTCCCGCCCCACTCCACCGCACTGCCCTGTATGGCCAGGTAGCAAGAATAGGGATGGGGAGGGATAAGAATGTAAAGGAGGCACAATGTAGCGAAGACACTCATTCAATATGTATCACCTGAAGGTGATGGCAAGGTATGCTGTTGAAATATTGTGTTACTTAAATGACTGCACCCAGACACCCGAGAGCAATATATACTTTTGCAAAAGGTAAGAAACGTATAATATTATGTCTAGAATGAGGTTTTTACTCTGCAGTGGCATGTGCATCAATAAGGAACTTCTGGCATATTAAAACTATGTGATGGACTGAGCTTTACTTCTGCCTGTACCTCAACTCCTACCTTCCAAACTTAACAGAAGCTCTCCTGCGAAGCTTGCAAGACTGGCACTCTTGGAAGAAAAGATATAGTGGAGACATGGCTTAGCCACAGCTTGGGGGATGTTTCCAGAATGTGATTTTTCACTTTGCAGCAGAGCGTGCGCATATATGAAACTACACAGCAGATTAAAACTGTGCATCTGTCTTGCATTGATGGAGTTATATCTTACCAACAGTAAACATATGCTATAATTTATTGCTACGTCCCACCAAGATGTTACATCCACATCAAAATACAAATTAAAATTAACAGATGATACCACCAGAAGATAAACTAAATTCGGAGTGGGAAAACTTTAAACATGGTGTTCCCCAAGGACAGGTACTGATCCCACTTGTATTCTTGACCTGCATAAATTATTTATCAGGACTCTTCAAAAGCTGTATGCTGACACAAACAGTAGAATAATGGAAAAGCTTACACTTAGTGGGTAACTGAACAATGGAATACAACTCATTGGCTTTGACCAGTGACATCATATTTTAATCATAGATAATAAATTGATTATCTTTTGTGGTGAAGCATCATAATCATAAATAGATATAAATGAATGTGTTATTAAAAGACAGATATTGTGTACACTTTTTGTCGCTTGTGGTAATTTTAAATCATTTGTGTACATGTTTTGAATTATACCTCTGTCTGATTGACAGTGAGTTGTTCCAATGGCAAATGGCCAATGGCCAGTGATTCGTGTCTTGTACTATGTAGGGCAGCTGAAGAATACGAGATTAGTACTAGCGAAAAAAAAAAAGAAAAAAGGCAATGTACATAACACTGGCATCCTGTGGCTCAGCTGAACTATGAAGGTTGTATCCTATTCTTCAGTTGACCATGAAGATCAACTTAAGTATAGGATACAAATTTTATGTTTGTCACTTTTCTCGCCTTCACTGGTACCAGAATCCTGTTCCTCAGTTGACGTATATAGATCAGCTGAAATACAGGATGCTAATTGTACGTTTGTTACTCTTTTTGACTTTGCTACGACCAGTATCCTATTCTTCTGCTGACCTATATAGGTCAACTTAAGTACGGGATACAAACTTTATGTTTGGTGCTTTTTTTGCCTTCGCTAGTACTAGTGTCCCATTCTTCAGTTGATGCTACACTGGTGTCCAAAATTAAAGCAACAAACTGCTATTTCCCTGTCCTGTGACTTACTCACAATATAATCATACAAACTGTCAACAGATGTCGTTATGATCGTGTTCTGCATGGAAGATGGCATTCCGATCAACGGACAACCTCTCCAGTAATGATGCAGGGCACATATCAAGTGGGGTAGTGTTTGCAGGGTAGTCCCACATCCACAATCATTGTGTACACAGTCACAGACAGTTCAATATGGCACAGAGAAGAGGCCTACAGACCCTCTGCTGTGGGGCGCCACAGGATGAATGCAAGCAAGAGTGTCGCAAACTGAAGTGGTCCAATGGCTTAATGTGAATCGTTCTGTTGCTTCTTGGATGAGGCAACATTTTATAGAGACCAAAACTGTATTCCGGAGAGCAGGATAGGGCTGACCATATGTGACATCAGAAAGAGTGGACCATTATTTGGCTGTAAGGGCATGACAGTGTACCACCTTAGTACTGCACTGCAACTGGCATCTGACCTCACAGCATCCTCTGCATTTGTTGTATTGAGGCAAACAGTGTACAGAAGGCTTCACCAGAGTGGCCTTTATTGTTGGAGACCTGCTCTACTGTTTACCTCTGGAATGTCTTCACAGAAGGGAATGTCTAGACCCATCAACATGCCACCTGTACGGTCGAACGGTGGACCAACATTCTTTCCACAGATGAGTCCTGATCTTACTTGGAGAGTGATTCTCAACAATTTGCACCTGTAGGCCACATGGAACATGATTTTGGGACACAAACGTTGTGGAAAGAGACCAATATCGAGGAGGATCCCTAATAGTGTGGGCAGGGGTTATGTTGACCACTTGAACACCTCTTCATGAAATTGTGCAGGTGAGTCAGCAAGATTTTACTGCTGTGAGGTACTGTGAGGATATCTTGGGATCTCACGCACTGTTGTTGTGAGGTGCTGTGGGCCCAGACTTCTTATTGATAGACGATAATGCTCGACCTCATAGAGAACAGGTGGTTGATGCTTTTTGGAAATGGAAGATATTGCACACATGGTGTGGCCTGCTCGCTCTCCCAATTTGAATCTCATAGAACAAGCCTGGGATGCATTAGGGAGACAGGGTGCATTACATCAGCATCTGCCAGCCACTCTCCCAAGACTTGTGAGCAGCTCTGCAGGAAGAATGGGCATTATTGCCTCAACATGAGATGATGACATCATTCACAGCATGTCCCATCGTTGTCAGGCCTGTGTTGGTGCCAGAGGTGGTCACACTCCTTACTGAGCACATTAAGCAATTGTCAGAATGTGTGTGCAAATCTGTTAAGTTGGAAAAAATGAAGAACATTTTTGTCTATCATTATGCATGTTACAATTGTTTACATTCTGTATTATTTACATTGTTTCTACTATTCTATCACTTGTGTCTACTGTTTTGTGGCAAAATAAATGCAACTTTGCAAAATTTCTATTTGTTGCTTTTATTTTGGAAACCAATGTAGTATTAATGCAAGAGAAAAAACTGACATACATAAAATTTTTACATATTTCAAGTGAAGTACTCCATGCCAATTTTACACATGTTACTTTTTTTGCTTTCAGTAGAACTAGAATCCTATCCTTCACTTGGCATATATAGGTCAACTAAAGAATAGGATACGAGGCTTTTTTACTGTGAAAAAAGTGATACATGTAACATTATGTTCAAAATATGGATGTACATGATAAATGTCCATAATCTGTTTTCTCTGGACTACAATCATTTGTTTCTCAACATGCATCTAGTCTTTTGAATCTTTGCAATACATCGTCTGTGGTAACTTGTGATGTCATTGGTCAAAGCCGACACATTGTATCCCTTTCTTCAATATTCCCCAACTAGTTCAAAGAAAAATAAAAGTGACTTAAAAATACCATCACATGATAGGGGAAACAATAAGTGCAAAGGTCCTAGTCATCCAAATGGATAATAAACTGAGGTATAACCATGTGGATAAGGTTACAAAAAGCTCATTTCTGGATGTTTTGCACTTGCAGATCTGTCAAAATGGATAATAAACTAAGGTATAACTATGTGGATAAGGTTACAAAAAGCTCATTTCTGTATGTTTTGGACTTGCAGATCTGTCACTGCATCGGCCAGCAGTGAGAATTTTTAGCTTATTTCACATTCTTTCACTCTTTACTGTTACAACAGAATAATCTTCTAAATTAATGAAGCTAATTAAAAAAACTTTTATTTTACTTAAGTGTGCAGTAAGCACCATACATAGAGTATATAGTGATTGTAAAATCAAATGTTATAGAACACTTTTATGCAGTTCACTGCCAGTGAAGTATTGGTCTTAGATGCGAATGCTAACAAAGCAGTCACATTGGCAACAGATGACCAACCTATGTAAGTTCTTGTAACAAGACTGTAGTACTTCCCTATGTATCCTGTGGCACCCACGGAAAAGGTGATTGTGTCCTCTTCATCACAAATAGAGCAGAAAAATATCTATGATGTACAGCCTGTGAAGATGTTTACAGAAACACCTGTGAATAATATTGGGTCTGGCTACTAGAGGGTTGAGATGCCTAGGCACTGAAATCATGTGAAAAGTAATGGAATAAGGGACTGACTGATGAATTGCTGTTCCCTGCCATTCCCATTGCAAGTTGTCTATCGTGTATCTGTGTAGGACATATCAGGAGTCCTTCATGGCCTGTTCGGATGTAGTTTAGTTTAGTTTAGTTTAGTTTTACTTCAGACTGCAATCCAGGTGGTATGCCCTGTCACAGCAGCTTCTTTGGCATGTAGTCAACAACTTTACTGCCAGTGACCCTACAATGTGATTTCACCTCAAGTTAAAATAATGGAATGGTCTTCTTCAAGCACTGATTCCAACACTTCAATAACCTTTTATACAATGGACTTTTCAGACAAACAGCAGCTGAAATTTTTAAGCAGTGTTAGAGCACATAAAGAGTCATATTGTAGGAAACATAGAGATGCTGTCATCCACAAGCAGAAACAAAGTGCTTCTAGTGTTGCAAGAAGTTCCATGGTCATGACAATTGCCTTTGTTAGTAATATGAATAGCCCAGACTTCTGCAAACATGTATGCAGTACACACTTCCGACAGAGACACTGAATTTGGAGCTGTCAGTATATACAGTGTGTGCCAGAAGGAAAGGTCAGTATCCAGGGATATGAAAGGAACAGTTATTCGAAGCAAAAGAGGTCTAGTAAACATGGGCTCTCAAATACATACCTTGAGGGCTGTGAGCAATTGTTCAGTAGAAGAGATGTGTTTCACATTAGTGAAGATGAACAAATGCTCATAACTCTTGAGATATGCTTCTTAGATCCCACATTTACTGGACTTTTTCTCTTCAAATGATTGTTCCTGTCATAACCCTGAATATTGAACATTCCTGCTGGGGCATCCCGTGTATTGCCTCTGGGCACTGTCTTAAAAACAACACCAGAGCTTTATAGTTAATGTGAGCCTCATGTTCAAAGGTAATGCCAGTTATTATGTGCACCTTAGGCTATTTCAATGGTAATGGGACACAAACTATTTAGTCTAGGTGCTGTAATGATCTCTATTGAAATCTTCTGGGTATCTAAATATGCTTTGGCTAGGAGAGGAAGAGTTCTAGTTATCCAGAAGCATTCAGTTAAGCACTGTACTGTTTGAGGCAATCGATTTCAGATTGTTGTGTTCATATTGATTCCTTGTAAGACAAAATTTGGTACAAAGATAGCACCGGTGTGGATCGATAGGAGGTTTGTGTGCTTCAACCAAGAGTGTGTTGGTAGGGATGGAGCGCATTGCTCCCAACAAGCTCTCAGCACTTTATATTGGCATTCATTAATTCCATTGAGGTTGATGTCAGTTTCAGATCCATGACAACCACATCAATAATCAGTAACTGGACATATCATTGTACGGTGAACAGTTAGTGCTGTGCTGAGGTTCAAACCTCATACATGTCCTGTCATAGCTCTGATTATATTGACAGCCATCTTGCATTTCTTGACCACATATTCTGTGTGCAACTTCATGGTTAGCTTATGGATGATGAAGAGGCCAAGGGATTTGATTACTGTCTTCAAAAGGAAGTTGCAGGAGCTTATAGCTATTTCCCATGGCAGATTCACTCTGTGCCTCAAAAACATTCCTGCATTTGATTTCACTGTGGATACATCTGGTCTATTGCTTGTAAGCCTCTGTTGGAGCATGAACATTGTGGTTGTCACTTGTGTCATGCAGTACTTCCCACGTATATACATATACCACCTGCATATTGCAAAACTTTCATCTTCTCCAGAAATATCCTATGTTAAGTCAATGGCTCTGAGCACTATGGGACTTAATGTTAAGTCAATTATGTGTATATTTAACAGAAGAGGTGCCACAACAGATTCTTGCAGCAACCCACACTAATAGTTCGTGATCCTATTGTATATCTTTGATGTACGACTCGTAGCACCCGATCAGAGAGAAATGATGATAGGCGTTTTGCAGGTATTTGGGGTATTACTCTGTGACTAGCATTTGTAAGTGCTGCTTAGGTCTAGAAACAAAGCCAATATAAATGTGCTACAAATGAAGCAGAGCTGTATGTTATTAACCAAATGCATGAGAACATTTCCAATTCTTTTCCCTTTGCGAAAACTCATCCAATATTAGGGAATGGTATATGGACTTAGGATATTCAGCCCACCATTCTAATTGGAATTTGACCATTGTTTCCAACACTTTGTAAAGACATTGTAATGTTCTTGGTTGGGACATTGCCACCAAATCAGGATTCTACCCTGGTTTGAGAATAGGTATAATCCTGCCTAACTTTATAGACACAATGTTGTAATGTTCAGACCATATTTTATTGTAAATATGCAGAAGGTATTGTTGCCTTCTTATGGCATATTGTAGTGGATATTATCTGGGCTGTGGGCAGTATTTTTAGCAGAGATGAAAGCTCTCTGCAACCGTATAATTGGATATGGCAATGGAAGACGGTGGCTGTTATCAGGACTTGGAATGCTATGTGCTGGTTGGGTGTTTGATGGAGGGATGTGTTTACTTTTGTGACATTTGTTCCATACCACAACTCATAGGCAGTGAATTGTAATCGTGAGCTGTCAAGGGTTTCTTAAATCACTTTGTCTTCCTGCACACATGACATTGTAGTGTCCTTCGCTATACAGGATGAAAATCATATAAAGAAACAATTTCAGGGCAGTTGCTCTGGACACCAATTCATATATTTTTCTCTAATTTCATATTTTCCTGATGGAGTTTTCCTCAAATGAAAATTAATGAAACCAACAGGACCATGCATGTTGCATGGAACACTGAAAACACTTTTTTGAATGCGTTTTCCTGTGAGGCACCATTTTACAGGAACATCAAATTTTACATACAGTAAACAAAAAGTAACAGAATTTTTAAATCTTTATTACCAAGAGACAACAACATTAACAAAAGACAATTACTTCAATTACAGCACAATTTCAAAATTGCCTCCATTGACTTGTAAACAGAAATTACCTCAGAGGTAACGTTCTGTCTAAACAGTCAAAGACTGTTGAAGTGCCCTTAATTTCTCCTGCTGCTGCTGCTGCTGCTATCTGGGCAACCAGATCTTCTAAGTCAGCAGGGTTTTGTAAAAAGATTGCTCATCTTTCCCACACAACAAATTCCAGAGAGGGTGAATTGGGATGGAGCAGGCCATGGTACAGGAACACCTGTGCCAGTTCACTTCTGGAAACTGCTGGGTCAAGAATCAGTGCACAGGATGACTGAAATGTGCTGGCACCCCATCATACTGGAATCACATATGCTGTCTTGTAGTATGTGGCATGTCATCCAGCAATTCTGGCAATGCTTCCCATTTAATGGCACAGGCAAGAGATATGACCCAATTAAAGTGACCAACAAAACCTGCCAACACATTCATCTAGAACCACACTTGATGAGTATAATTAAATGTGGCGTGTGGATTAAACTTGCTCTAAACATGTGAACTGTGGATCTTGAAGACTCCATCATGCCTGAATGTACTTCATCTCTAAACAGCACACGTCAGACATTTCTTACATTCATCTGGTTCATCTCAAGTTATGCACAACTCCACAAGCGTTCATGGAAGGGTGTTGCTACACATGCTGAACAACAGATTTCCCAAACTGCTGTGTTCATATGTGTGACTTCGTTCCTGACAATGTTGTCTCTAAATGATATAGTTTCATGCAGACATTGATACACAACAGTAAACATCGAATGACGTGGGGTGCAGTGATTCAGATATTGTTGTTGGTAAACCTGAAGTGTTGCTTGTGCATTATGGTTTGCTATGTAGTAAGCATCGACCACACCAGTGTATCATTCCACAAGTAAACAAGTACTGTGCTGGGTCAAGATGTGCAACTAAATGAGAATGTGAAACAACTATTACAACTGAAGAGTGAAATATGCCCTCTACATGGTACAACAGGAACCATTACAACATCAAGTCAGTCATTACAAGTCAAAAGTGAATATGTACCCTACCAGATTAAAAAATTCTCACAGAAAATTTTGACGCTAGTGACTTTGTTTTGGTGTCTGTGCAAGCTCCAGAATTGAATTGAATTGAATTTTATTTGATCCTGTAAGATTACATTTTGTACAGTAAATGTACATGTAATATAGGACATATCAAAGTATTAACATTCATCATCACTTATTTTTCTACACCTTTAGCTTACATTTTTACATCACTGATAAAGAATAACAATATATACAAATTTAATGGCATAAGTATTCTGCAATACTGTAAAACTCTTTTTCAATGAGAAAGTCTTTAAGTTTCTTTGGAAAGTCATTGTGAAGTACACTATCTTGCAGGTTTTTCGGCAGACTTCTTAGTAGTCTGATAACAGAGTACTGGGGTCCTTTTTCTAGCATTGCCAGTCGGTGGGGTATGCTCCGTACTTCATTCTTCCTTCTTGTATTGTGGGTGTGTACACTAGCATTTGTAATCCAGTCCTCACTACCTTTTGTGATGTACATTATTGTTTTGTCTGACATTTGTCATTACCCCCAAAGGCCTCACACTTAAAGTTCCCATCTCTGGCTGTAATCCTTCTTTCCATCAGTCCCTATACCAGTTCCAAACTGCACAATCCATAGCCCTCACCCACCTAATCCTTCACCTATACATCGACTCAGCCAATGAACACACCCATCAACTCATATCCCTAATCAAAGTCCTCAATCTTTCCTCTCCCACATCCACACCGGCTGTTCATAGCATCCTCCTACAGGCCAACCGCAAATTAGAACAGCATGCCACCCTCCACCTCAAAAAACTATCCAATCTCCTGGTTTCCCACCTCCAGAAAGGCAACTCACTCACCCTCCACAACCTTTCCAACAAACCTCAACCTCCCCTCATTGCACACAGACCCAGTCTCTCCCATCTACTCAATCTCCCACTTCCAGCTCCACTCCCCCCAACACCTCAAAATTCCAGTTCCACTTAAAAAATTTTAACGCTTTCAACATTATTGTTTTATATATATACAACGATGAAAAAGTAAAGATACCTAAAGAGGTCTTTCTTCTTAAAATGGTCCTAATTGCTTTCTTTTTTCTTTTTGTAATGTGAACACTCGTTTTGTCTCTTGTTTGTCTGAGTTTCCCCACACAGTCACTCCATACTGTAAGTATGGTTCGAAAAGTCCATGATACACTGTACACAGAAGGTTCTTGTCTGAATACTGTGATAGCTGCATCATTAAGAATATGACAGAGCTCAGTTTCTTACAGACGTTATTAATATGTTTTTTTCCATTTCAGTTCATTATCCACAAGAATACCTAAGAATCTAGCAGATTCTACTTCTTCGAGCCTTGTTCCATCAACATCTAAATCCATGTCTACAGCCTTTTCCTTGTTTTTAAACACTGCATACATAGTCTTTTTTAGATTTATAACCAGTTCATTTTCCAACAGCCATTGAGCTGTGCCATATGTATGCTCTTCTCTCAAGCTGTTCCATATTTTGGTCACTATTTAGTATTGTCATGTCATCAGCATACAATATTTTCTTTTCTTCCTCCTCAACACCTATATCATTAACAAACACATTAAATAACAATGGCCCCATTACCGAACCCTGCGGCACTCCATATTTAATGGGTTTTGTTTCTGATTGGTACGAGTTTCCTAATGATACATACTGCTTGCGGTTGCACAAGTATGATTTTATCCATTCACCTGGTTGCCCCTGAATGCCATATTTGCTTAACTTTTGTATCAGCATTTCATGGTCAATGGTGTCAAATGCCTTTGAAAGATCCAGAAACATTGCAGAAACAACCTTTTTCTCATCTAAGGACTGTGAAATGTATTCTGTTAGACTGGCAATTGCTGATTCTGTAGATTTACCCTTTCTGAAACCGTGTTGTGAGGGTATGAGAATGTTATGTTTGTCCAAATAGTTAACTAATCTGGTATACATAAGCATTTCTAGTATTTTTGAGAAACCTGATATCAGTGAAACTGGTCTGTAGTTGTTGGGATCATCCTTATACCCTTTCTTGTACACTGGCACTACCTTTGTTATCTTCAGTTTTTCTGGAAAAATTACATCTCTGAAAGAACAGTTTGCTATGTTCAGCAGTGGTGTTATTAGCTCCTCACATACCAGCTTTATTAGATGATTTGATATTTCATCACCACCAGCTGATTTCTTGGACTTCAGTTTCTGCATAGTTTTCTGCAATTCATCTTCCGTGAGTGGTCTTAAGAACATAGTACTGCATGATCTTTTTGGTGCCTTAATACCATTCTGTTTTTTACTATTTCTTTCCAATTTTAAGTTTTCCACTACACTGATATAGTTATTATTCAGTATGTTTACTATTTCCATACCATCTGTGACTACTGTGTTGTCTATTTTAATTGACCTAATACCTTCTTCTTTGTTTGACCCATCTTTTTCCTTTCTTTCAGCATTGATTGCATTCCAAGCTGCCTTTGCCTTGTTTTTTGAGTTCGCTATGGTGGTGTCAATTGCTCTTGCTTTCGCTTCTCTTATTGTTTTTCTATACTTCTTTTTTAACATTTTATAGTTTTCAGCTTCACCCATCCGTCTCACATCCTGAAGCTTCCTTCGCTGTTCTAGTATTTCACTGGTAATCCACTGTGTTTGATCTTGCTGCCTTTCTTGTCTCTTTATTTTGGGAAATGCTACATTAAAATGGTACTTAATTGTTGAAATAAATGCATCATATTTTTCATTTACACCCTGGGCCTGTAGGGTTTCATTCCAGGTTTCCTTACTTAACATTGTTCTAAAGATGTTGATATTTTGTTCACTGATGATCCTAATTTCTTTGGTTGTTTGTTTTGGTTCTGATACTGTGTCATTACTTCTGCAAAAGCTGATTAGTTGTCCATAATGATCAGATATTTCTGTACGAACTACATTTGACTCATAGTTACACATATTAGTAATTATGTTGTCAATAACTCTCTCACTTTGTGAAGTCACTCTTGTTGGTGCCGTTATTGTTACTTTCATGTTATGCTGTATTAACAATTCTTCAAAATCCTGTCTTATTTTTGTGTCTTTTCCCATGTCAATGTTGAAGTCTCCACATATAATAAGATTTCTCTCCATATTCATTCTCAACAAGCTAGCAGTTTTTCTCAGAAAGATGCTAATATTGCCACATGGTGACCTGTACACACAAAACACTCTAAAATCCTCTGCCACTATACCAGTAACTTCACAGTCTTTTTCTCTAGCTATGGGCAATGTAGCAGCTTCACTGTTTACATTCTTTGATAGAGTACCTGTTTTAATATATATACAAATGCCACTACCCTTATATTTAGATCTGCAGAAGTAACTAACTAGTTTGTAGTCCTTTACTGCAACATTATGTATTTTACTTTCAGTTAGTCCATCTTCACTTATGCATAATATGTCTGGTCTTACTTCACTCAGGAGTACTTCTGCTTCTAATTTTTTGTTACCAAAGTATTGAATATTTTGATGAAGTACTTTTATGTAATTTTTCTTTTGTTGATTTACATGTTGTGAGCTGTATTCTGGGGCCAATTCTTTAGTATCATCTTTTTTTGTATGGTGCTTATATTTTTCTTTTCCAGTTAGAGTGTATGATTTTTCACCCCCTTCAGGCCATATTAGTTTCCCTTGCTTCTAATGATTTTGCAAACATCTGCAAACATTCTGCTGAATGTTACAGACCCCAGTCTATTTAAATGCAAGCCATCCTTCGCTAGTGAGTTTTCACTTATGAATTTGTTTGGGGTTATAAAAATTGCCCCAAGACGATCACATTGTTCTTTAAGAGCACAGTTTATTTTGGCAATATATTTTTCACTCGCCAACCTTCTGTTTATGATTCCGCTAAGTATCAGCCGAGATCCTGCATACATATTTCTTGCAGAAGGAATCATGTTTCTTGTTTCGTTTGCCATTTCTTCCTCACTACTGCTCCTTAACGAATTCGTTCCAACATGTATAAACACCCCTTTATAGTTATGTCTGGTTTCAGAATCTGGTTCTGTAGTATCTTGTCTTGCATTTACCATATTTTTAAAATTTTTACCGAGCTGTTGCGTTCTAATTCCAGGTCGTATGTCGATCTTGCAATTGGGGACAGCAATATTCTTCAGCAGCGAATCGCCAATTATTAAAAAGTCATTTTCCTTTTGTTGCGTATCTGTCGCCTTGTTTTTCCTTTTGCTGTATGTCACCACCTTCCATTTATATTTATCTTCCAGTTTTTGGCTCACTGAGTTTACCGAGACATCAACGGGAACACTTGAAATGTTGTTGTTTTTAAAATCCGATCGGTCACTCGAGTTTGATGGTTTAAATAATTTTCACTCTGTAGAGCTGCAGAGGTTTTTCCAACTAGTCGTCTTATTTTTCAAAAACCTCTTGGTTTCTGCTTGTATTTTTTTGCAGGATTACGTAGTTTTGTTGGATAATATGTCTCTTATACTTCCTCACTTCCTCAGTGCTTCCTTATGTTCATTTAAAGCTCTCTGGCATTCAGTATCCCACCACACAGGACTGAACTGATTCTTAGTAATACCACAGTCTATCATAACAGTTGTGACACTCCACCTCTTTTTTGTGTCACCCATTGGGTTCAAATGGTTCAAATGGTTCTGAGCACTATGGGACTTAACATCTATGGTCATCAGTCCCCTAGAACTTAGAACTACTTAAACCTAACTAACCTAAGGACAGCACACAACACCCAGTCATCACGAGGCAGAGAAAATCCCTGACCCCGCCGGGAATCGAACCCGGGAACCCAGGCGTGGGAAGCGAGAACGCTACCGCACAACCACGAGCACCCATTGGGGCTGCAGAGCACCAAGTGCACAGGAAGTTATACTGTTGAGTTTGGAGATATGTTGTGAAAGCAAAAGCGAATTGTAAATGTTCATTCTGGTCTGTAGAATGGTTTTTATAGAGGGGAGTGCCCGTAGCACAAAAAATTGCAGCAACAGCAAGAAGAAGATTTCAAATTTGTCTTCTTTAGGTTACCTAGGGGGTGTGAACCACTACATTACAGAACAATTTATTTATGATTTTTTTGTGACCTACAGATATTTATGTTCTTTGAGAGCAAAAAAATTGTTAGTAAACAGCAGAATACCTGACCTTTTGCAGAAAGGCATTGCATATGTACTTGTGGCACTGATGAAATCAACACCAACGTCGATATGCATCCATCTTTGGACTCTAAGCATTATCTTTGGCTCTTCCGCCATGTTTAGTTCAGTTCTTTGTGAGCCTTGTATGTGTTAAGGTTAATGAATGAACTACTGCTAAAGGGGAGTTATTATTGGTGCAACCAACCCGGTAATCCTCCTCACTGGTGACCCTGAGTTGTAACGTCTTCCATTTTCACCTTTTTACTGTGTCTGCGACCTCAACGTCAGTTATTTTCGCGTGTATTACATCAACATAGCATTCGAACAATGACTTCGGCCCAGCACCTAACGCCGGATTTTGTGATCGACATGCATCGTGTTGCGGGCAATATACACCCTCCAGGACTGCAACACGATGCCTCTCACTCGATGATTCCCCTGATTTCGCTGGACGTTTTCGAGCCTGCAACAATAAGTGAGGTTAGGAGTGCGCATGACTCCGGCTATCAAACGCCTTCGTTTCCACCATGTGTGCCCTCCCTCATCAACTGTGCAGTTACCATTCACGGATCTCCATGGAGTGCGGGACCAGTGCCGATTTCTGCAAATGCTTCGTCGGACAACCTACTACCGCCAGGACAACGATTTGCCACGCCGCAATCCATCCAGTACCACATGGATACGCACCACATGGCTGGAATTGCCTCGGTTCAGCATCAGCACATGCCTTCCTACTTCGATACCTCGGCCTGCAACAGGGACAATAACTTGTTACCTGTGCCTGACCTCCATCTCCATCCTACTGCTGAGCCTCAGTGTTTTGTGCCACGACATTCACCTGATTCGCACACTGTTTTCAGTGGAGTGACTATGAACAGTGAACAATCACAGATTCCGTCCCACGTTCGACATCATTTCCCACACTGTGCTTCTGGACAGCCCGCACCTCCACAGCCTCCCTGCAATACAGGTGGCCCCGTCTCTGATCATATGTCGAGCTTTCCGCGGACTAACACGCGTTCTCAAACTTTGAACTTTTTCTCACCTGTCACCCCAGCGCCGGCCCCAGTCGAGCTTCCGCTACCGTTCCCAGCACATCTCAGTGCCTCATCCGCGTTGGTCTTCCGCGACGCGTCAGTCTGAACACACACACAATGTGTTGAGCTTCTGCAACTGCAATCGACACATTACGGTGTCTCACCCGCGTAGGCCTTCTGCATCGTGACGGATCGAGCTCAACCACAACGTGTCACCTTCCCGCTGCCACCCGAACAGCCGTTGTTGCCACATCCCCTGGAGGCACATTCTCCTGGAATACTACAGCAACAACAGCTCGATTCAGGCAGTGCCCCGACGAACTCAACTCAACCTGTTCTTCCGAACATTCTTCAACGCTTACTGACATTGCCGCTGTTTAATCCCGACAGAGCAACAACCTGGTTCAAAATTGTGGATGAAGTGTTCGACAATTACAAACTCGACGAGTCAACCAGGTTTCTGTGTCTCATCACCCACCTGCACGACCAGGAGGACTTGATTGCTGACCTGGTCGATGCCCCGGACTCATCTACCCGGTACACTCTAGCCAAAAAGACAGTTCTACGTCGGCTTGCACGCTCAACTGAGGCAGCAATATGGCAAGTGCTCCACGTCGAGCAACTAGGCAATGACAAACATTCCCAGCTCTGGAGATGGCTACGTGTCCTGGTCAGTGCCGATCTATTCTCTGACACAGCTCTCCTTGCCATCTGGTCAGATAAACTATCTCCTCACATCCGCGTTGCTCTGGGTCAAAGGTCTCCTGAACCTGTCGAGCAAAGAATGACAATTGCTGACAAGCTACACGATGCATAGCTGCTCTCTTTCGCCAGCCACTGCCTACCTGACAAGTCTCAGGTTCAGGCTCATCACCCTGCGGCCGGACGCGGCCGGGGCCGTACTGTGCCGACTGTTCCGCTCGCTCCGGGAAGCAGTAAAGAAGCAACTGGGACGTCACCAGCTCTGCCCACAGTCACGCCTCCTCCTGCAACTGAACCTGCTGTGCCCACCGAACCTCGGCCACCGCCACTGGCAACAAACTTTTCGCAGGAAATGCAACTGCACTACCCGTACTGTTACTTGCACACACAGTTTGGGGAGGCGGCACGGAACTGCAGACCACCCTGCTACTTCCCAAACGCCAATTTCAGGTAAGTCTAGGTGCCACCTCCTGCACACAACATGACAGGCACCCCCCAGTGCTCCATTCTGTCTGGGAACGACCGGATAATTGCGGACGACTTTACATTAAAGTCATTTTGTCGGGATACCTTTTCCTAGTGGACACAGGCGCCGATGTTTCGCTGCTGCCTACGTCCTTAGCATCATCAAACATACGCCCTCATCATACTTCACTGCAAGCCGTAAATTCAACGAAACTACAATGCTCGGGTTCAACTTCCCACATTGTCTCACTCTCCGCAAACTCGAGTGGACTTTTTTAGTGTGCGAAATTGACAAACCTATACTAGGCATTGACTTCTTGTGACACCACAAATTTTCACTGGACCTATTGCGAAACACCGTGTTTCATCATCCGTCCAAGACTCTCTTCCTCTGTGCTGTCGAGCAGCCCCCCCCCCCCCCCCCATGACACATTGGTCCAGGCTCATCTCATCTGTACATGCTCGTCTCTGTCGACAACGTTACAAGAAACCACGCACAAGTGCCTTGTCGAGCTTGAACATGTCACTCGCCTACACAAGGAAAACTTCGAGCTCTCCCTCCGACTCCATGAAACACAGCTCCAGCTCTCCGATGTAGCAAAGGAATTGCAGACACTACAGCAAGGACAAAGCAAGGTCGGTAAGTGCGCCGAATCTGCTTGCAATCCCAGCAATCGAGCCTCTGTGTGTTTACCTCACGCTACCCCTCGCAACTGTGCTATCGAGACTGCCATAACGTGTACTGACAGTTCCGCAGGGCCACACCCTCCTAACATAGCAGCGTTTGACACTCGGCCAGACACAAGTGCGCATGCGAGACAAGCGTCACATGTTCCCAAACTGACGTCTCCTACCCCGCCCCTCACGGACAGCACCTCAAACTATGAAACTTCGGCTCCTGTGCACCACCGTGCGACCGCCACTGACAACACAAACAGTGCACTCACGCCAAGCGTTTCGCCCGCGACCTTGCTGCCACAAGTTGCACCCTCGGACAATGGACTCACTAACTGCTCATGAGCTCACCCAACCACGGAGCCACTGCTTCGGGTCGGCAGCCATCTTGTCGCGTTGACTCCTGGGACACTTCGCCGCCTCGGCTCCCTATGGATCCACCGAGTGGCTCTGAACACCACGCCTCGCCTGCCCCGCCTGCCACACATTGTAAACAGACCGCCTCCTGTGCCGCTGGAAACATTTCCGTCGTCACCAACGGAATGGTTCACAAGCTTCGCCTCATGCCAGGTCCCCCAATCTCCAGTAAACCATGTTGACTTTGTCCCGAGCGCCTCTCCGAACTTAAAAATCAGATTTATGAACTACTAAGCATCGGCGTCATCGAACCCTCTGCCAGTAGCTGGTCTACGCCCATACATATGACACCCAAGAAAGACGGGTCCTAGCACATTTGCGGAGAATACCGTCGACTAAACGCACGAACAATTATGGACATCTACCCCATACCCAACATTGCTGACTTTACCAGTTCCCTCGCAGGTGCGATCATGTTCTCTGTCATTGATTGCAAATGGGCCTACCACCAGATCCCCATGGCACCTGAAGAGATCGAGAAGACAGCAATCACCACTCCGATCACGTTATTTCAGTTTCAATTCATGCCCTTCAGTCTGAAAAATGCGACCCAGACCTGGCGACGCTTCAGCAACGAAGTGCTATTCGACCTAAAATTCTGCTTTGCATATCTTGATGACATTCTTGTGTTCAGCTCCTCCATCGAGGACAACATTCGACATGTGTAAACTGTTACGAACACTGTCATGAACACTCTCGCGGCAGCAGGCATCGAGACCAACCAGGACAAATTGCAGCTACATCAACCCACTGGCACTTTTCTTGGTTTTCGGGTCTCTGCCGACGGCATTTCACCGCCCCCTAAGAAAGTACAAACGATACTAAACCTACCCAGACCTTCGTCATTCAAAGAGCTCCAGCGCTTTCTGGGGACGGTTAATTATTATTGCTGACATCTACCTTGGACTGGGGAGATTCAGGCTCCACTCATGGACGCCTTGGCAGGCACCAACACTTCTGGATCTCGGCCTGTTCCATGGACCCCTGCTATGACTGATTCTTTCACTGCCCGCAAAAATCTTCTTGCCGAGGCCTGCACCGTCGTGCATCCTCATCCCAATGTGCAGCTTTTCATCACTACAGACGCGAGTGATACTGCCATTGGTGCTGTCCTTAACCAGACAATCAACGGCCAAACTTCACCTCTGCAGTTCTTCTCATGCAAGCTCACCAATGCACAATGGAAATATTCCGCGTTTGACAGGCAGTTGCTTGCAGTCTACGAAGTGATCAAGCATTTTAAGACTGATGTTGAGGGACGCCCTTTCTATGTTTTAATGGACCACAAATCCCCGGTTGCGGCCATTACAAACCCGCCAGCTGACCCGCCTCCTCGCCGCTTGAGATACATGGACTTCATATCTCAGTTCACCACCGATGTCAGACACATAAAGGGTGCTGACAATGTAGTTGCTGATTTACTTTCAAGAGTCGACACCGTCCATTCACTGTTAGACCTCTCTGAACTGCCTGACCTCCAACCCGCCGACGAGGAAACACAAAACCTGATTTCAGACTCTACTTCTTCACTACACTTCGTCCGCACCACCTTCCCTGGCATTTCTGGTGAGATCTGGTGCGACGACAGTATGGGCACGTTACACCCCCTCATTCCAACCAAGCTCTGTCAAGCTGTCTTCAACACATTGCATAATTTAGCCCACCCCAGTGTTCGTGCGTCCGCCCGCCTCGTAGCGGAGCGCTTTGTGTGGAGAAATGTCAACAAGGACTGCCAGCAATGGGCATGCTCCTGCGTCGCATGCCAACGCTGCAAAGTACACAAGCACACTTCACCCCCTCCCCCCTCCCCCCTCGGTGCCTTTTCGATCCCTTCTGGACGTTTCCAGCATATTCATATTGACATTGTTGGCCCTCTCTCCCCCTCTAACTGCTTTCGTTATGTTCTCTCTTCTATCGACCGAACAACTCGCTGGGTCGAGGCTGTCACCCTCCCCAATGTTATGGCACTATCGACTGAACAACTCGCTGGGTCGAGGCTGTCACCCTCCCCAATGTTATGGCAGAAACTGTTGCTCGAACTTTCGTCGAGTCATGGGTATTGCGTTTCAGATGTCCAGCTATCATCACGACTGACCAGGGCAGACAATTTGATTCGGCCCTGTTCAACGAGATTTGTAACATTTGCGGCATCCAGCGCATCCATACCACAGCATATCACCCGCAAAGTAACAGGCTAGTCGAGCGCTGGCACCGCAGTTTCAAGGCGGCTTTTCGATGCCACGACTCTCTATGGACGGAGGTCCTTCCCCTTGTGCTACTCAGCATTCGTGCGATCTATAAGGAAGACCTCAAAGACACAATAGCCGAGTTCATATATGGCCAGAACATTGTTCTCCCTGGCGAACTTGTGAGCCCTTCCGCTTCTCTCCCTCAGTCTGACTTACCTTCCTTCGTGGACCACGTCAGACGCCACTTAATCAACCTCCGTCCGCCAGCCCTTCCCGCCCTAAGGTTCACGTCCCGAAATCTCTGGACAATTGCGAGTGCGTCATGCTCCGAGATGACACTGTCCGAGCTCCCCTTCAACCTCCATATACCAGCCCATACCAAGTTCTCTGGCACACAGCCAACAGCTATGACATCCAGATGAAAGATTCAGCTGTTACAGTCTCTCTCTCAACAGACTTAAGCCTGCTCATGTCGAGCCTTTTTCTACCCTCCTTCAGGCCACAACCATACCACTCACTGTCGTGGCTCACGACGCTCCGACCAGTCCCTCCACATCAGACTTAAACACTCGATTGAGTGACTTCCAGCTCCAATCGTCGAGCTCTCCTCCGACCTCGCCCTCTACTCTGGTCTCACGCACTCCGTCGAGTGACCACATGCTCCCCACATCGAGCTTACCTATGATCACGCCCTCGCCGCTGGGCCCTTCGCCGGTCCTTTCGACCTCTCCGCCGTCGCCTGCCTCGCCCTGTCAAGGTTTCTCATGACCCCCCCATCTTGAACGTGCCCTCGCTCGAGGTGTTTGTGCCTGTCCCCCCGGACATAATCCACGACATCTCAATAATACTGCGTGATTATACACTGTTCATCATGTGTTTCTCTTCATCCAGTGCTCATGACACAACCTCTGCCATTCCCTGGTGAAATGTGTTTCCCTCCCACCTGACGTCGACCTGGACATGCTTCGTGTGTTCGCCACACCCACCGGAGACATCGTCATCGTCGCTCTGTTCCACCCACAAACCGCCAGCCTACCTGTCGCCACACGACCAGCATGCCAAGTACAACGCCCGGCTCACTTCAACGACTTCCAGGTTCGGTTGCCGAACCTTCCTTCATGACATCTACCCACACAGCTCCCCGACGACGCTGTCGAGCTGACCGTGGTCCGGCTCCCGCGGACCACTCCTGCCAATGCCATAGTCACCCCCCCCCCCCAGGCCTCTCAAGAGTACTCTGTACTACAGGGGGGGGGGGGCTATGTGGCACCAATGAAATCGACACCAACATCGATATGCATCCATCTTTGGGCTCTAAGCATTATCTTTGGCTCTTCCGCCATGTTTAGTTCAGTTCTTTGTGAGCCTTGTATGTGTTAAGGTTAATAAATGAACTACTGCTAAAGGGGAGTTATACTGGTGCAACCAACCCGGTAATCCTCCTCATACTAAAAAACATGAAGTTTTCTTCACTATACTTCCTGTCAAATCAGTGAATGTGGAACACTGGAAGCATGTATGGAATGGAATACCTACATTATTTAACATAGTAGATAACCTACAACAACTGCAGCTGGAGAAAAACCACACAGACGTGATGATAAAAGAACAAAAACAATGAAACTGATTCCCAACACAGAAGAGCGAATTCCACAACTTATTGTTGTGAAACATGGGCTGTTGGAAAACCAGAATAGAAGAGAATCGAAGCATTTCAGATGTGGTGCTACAGACTAATGTTGAAAATTAGGTGGACTGATAAGATAAGGAATGAGGAGGTTCTGGGAAAGGAATATGAGGAAAACATTGACAAAGAGAAGGGACTGGATGATGGGACACCTGTCAAGATACAATGGAATAACTTCCATGGTACTAGAGGGAGCTGCAGAGGACAAAAGCTGTAGAGGAAGATAGAGAATGGAATACATCCAGCAAGTAATTGAGGATGTAGGTTGCAAGTGCTACTCTAACGTGAAGAGGTTGACACAGGAGAGAAATTCGTGGCAGGCCTTATCAGACCAGTCAGAAGATTGGTGACTCAAAAAAAAGTTGTTGCTTCATCTGAGCAACAAATAACAAGAATCTTAAACACTTTGCTTTTGAAGCTAGAGTAATTGCATTTACAACAGTATTCATGAATTAGGAAGTCGAGTGAAGTGTAAGACTGTGTGAACATTAGGCTCCCTACTACTTTGTTACATGTCAAGGAAAGTGTCTGTCATAATAAGAACACACAACAAAATGAATATGTTCTTCTCATGTATGAAATATGAGTATAAATTCTCTTCTTTTCAGCGGAGTAAACTGTAAGTATACATATATTCGAAAGTATTCCTTCTTGATTAAATTATAGCTTATGTCACTGAATCAGGCAGATTTGGCTGTTTTATTTTATGATCATTCAGGTCTCTTAATAATTTGCTAACACTTGGAATGCAAAAATATAATAAATATTTTGCTAATTAAATGTAAAAATAATTAAAAGCAAATTTTATTCTTACGGCTGCTTTCTCACTGCTTCAGGTGCTGTGTTGCACCAACTGGCAGACAGTAACAGTTTTCACAGCAGTGAATGTTGTGACTGTATATGTTAGATCATGATAATACAAAACTGCTTCTGTTGAGGAATTGCCTCCATGGTAGCCTCAGAAATCCACTGTGTGTGTGTGTGTGTGTGTGTGTGTGTGTCAGAAACTATACCTTTGGATGCTTGTAATTGTATGAGGCTCACGTTTAATCTGCCAACACATTTATTCCAGTCATTTTGACTGATTCTCAATCTCTATGCAGGTCACATCCAGCATAGTTCTTCCTCTGAGCCGGATAAAGTGAAAACAATTGGCAGATGGCTGGAACCCAAAAGGATCTACTTTAATTCCAAGCTGGTTAGTAGTACCACATGACGTGACACGAAGATGAGGTCTATTGCTGATCATGTCTGTAATGGTAGGGTTACTCTTGTGGGGGACCCGTCATTCAGCAACTCTAGGTTTTTATCTTCTAGGATTGTCAGTAATAGCTCTCCATTGCGATCATCGTACACACATTCCTATGATGTGTGGTGGGCTTTAAGTACCCAGCAGAAGCAGTTGATGGTCAAGTTATCGTAACAGAGATGTAATATTGTGTTAGGTGGCCTGTGGTAACCAGTATATTTAGAACATATTCTGAGATGCAGGTGGATACTGCTGCAGCCTGTATGTCTTGGTGCAGTTAAGTTCACAAATACATATTTTCTTTCAGAAGTATAGCTATCCTTCCACATCCATTGTTTCTGTTGCTATTAATTACATGTACTCAGGGAAGTGGAAGTCCTCTGTGTGCTTGAGTCATGTTTCAGAAATGGCATAGACTGAAATTGTTTATGTTTTGTTGTGGTGGATGAGACACTATTAGATCATTCTACTGTAGTATGATCCTGACAAGTTTCGCCATCATTTAAAATTTCACTTTGTAATTATGCTCAGTATATTGGTTAGGTTTTCTTTTTTTACCTAAAACTGCATGTACTGTTGACATTTCCTCTACTCATTTTACCCCATTTATGTCGATAGACTCATTATCAGATTAAATACACTCAAAACCCTGATCATGTTTTAGCAGCATTTCTCTGGACATAGTATTTAAATAGTATATATAAGATAAGAATTGAATAGATTGCTATTCACCCGAAAGATGACTTGTTGACTTGCACACAGGCACAACGAAAAGACTGTTGCACATGTACCTACTGGCCAAAGCCTTCCTCAGAGAAGAAAACACAAACATCCACAAAGGCAAGCACACCTCACGCACACTTGGCCACCACCACCAGCATCTCAGAACGGAATGTGGCTGTCATGTGAATAACAATCTGTAGTGGGGTAGGAAAGGGGGAGGGATAGCAGGGTATGGGTGGGGGGCACAGAAGAGTGCTGTCTGGCAGTGTGTGCAGAGACTAGAGACTGGCAGGTAGTGTGTCTGAAAGGGGGGAGGAGGAGAGTGGAAAAGGAGGAGAGAGGAAAACGAGAGGTGCGAAACAGGAAGGTGACAGGGAAGGGGAAAGGACGGATAGGTGCCCTGGCAGAGGGCAGAGCACAAACACAATGAGAGAATGCAAGAGGGGAGGAGGTGATACGACGAGGGGGCAGAAACTGTTGGGTGGAGGGTGTGCGAGTGGTAGGTTACCATAGGTTGGGGCCAGGATAATTTCAGGATCAGAGAATGTGTTGTAAGAATAATTCCCACCTGCACTGTTCATCAAAGCTGGTGGTGGAGGTGAGGACCAAGATGGCCTGAGTTGTGAAGCTGACATTGAAATCAAGTATGTTATGATCAGCAGCATGAAGGGCCACAAGGTGGCCTACTTTGCTTTTGGCCACAGTTTACCAGTCGCCATTCATCCTGGTGGACAGCTGGTTGGTAGTCATACCAATATAGAAAGCTGTGAAATGGTTGCAGCAGATCTGACACACAACATGGTACTGGAGAGAAAGGAATTCCATTTCAGAATTTAATCCGTGCCACAGCCATGAACACCTGGATGGCACCCTCCTATGCCAACCATTTTATGGGCCACCTATGAGGAAACTTCCTAGCCTCCCAAAACCCCATGCCCCTGGTCTAGTTCATGTTCATTGATGATATCCTCATGATCTGGACTCAGGGCCAAGATTTCTTATCCTCATTCCTTCACAGTACTTCTCCCATCCACTTCATCTCGTCCTGCTCAACTCAGTGTGCTACCTTCCTGGATGTTGACCACCTCCTCTCTGATGGCTCCATCCACACTTCTGTCCACAGTGAAACCACCACCAACAATATCTGCATCTTGACAGATGCAATCCTTCCCACACAGCCTTGCCACCTGGGGACGGCATATGTCCAGTGACAAGAATTCCCTTTCCGGTATGCTGAAGGTCTTCACAGACAGGCACTATATGCAGGTCCTAGTCCACTAACAGATTTCCCATGGCATTTCCCCACACACACAACCAATCCTCCCACCATCCCTTGGAGACAGCAACAAAACAGTGCCCCCTTTGCCACTCAATATCACCCCAGACTGGAACAAATAAACCACATCCTTCGTCACGGCTTTCATTACCTATCACCATGCCCTGAAATGAGGGTCATCCTACTCAAGATCCATCCCACTCTTCCTAAAGTGGTATACAGTCACCCATCCAACCTCAACATCATCTTAATTCATCCCTATGCCATACCCAAACACAACACCACAGAGATCATATCTCCGTCGAAGATCTAGATGCAAGTCCTGCCCACTCCACCCACCCAGCACTTCCTATTCCAGTCCTGTCACAGGCTTATCTTATCTCATCAAAGGCCAGGCAACCTGTGAAAGCACCATGGTCTGCACCAGCTCTGATGCAACCATTGCACTGCTTTTTGTATTGGTACGACTACCAACCAGCTGCCACCAGGATGAATGGCCACTGGCAAACTGTGGCCAAAAGCAAAGAAGACCATCTTGTAGAACAACATACTGCTGAACATAACATGCTTGATTTCTATGTCTGCTTCACAACACAGGCCATCTGTATCCTTACCTCCAACACCAGCTTTTACAAACTGCACAGGTGGGAGTTATTCTTACAACACATTCTCTACTCCAAAAATTATCTGTCCAGACCTATGATAACCTACTGCCCCTACATCCTCCACCCAACACTTTCTGCTTCCTTGTCCTATCACGTCCTACCCTCTCACATTTCCTCACGGTGTTTGTGTCCTGCCCTCTACCAATGTACCTGTCCATCCTTTCCCTCTCCCTGCTCCCCCACTTTTCTGTTCTGCTTCTTTTTCATCCCTCCACCCACCTCCTCATGTTCACCTGACAGTCTCCAGTTCCTGCATACGCAGGCAGCCAGCACCCATACCCTACTATCCCTCCCCCTTCTCCACTCCACTCCAGACTGCTATTCACATGACAGTTGCATTCCAATCAAGAGTTGCCAGCAGTGGTGGCTGAATGTGCTTGCCTGTGTGAATGTGTGTGTTTTCTTTGCTGCATGTGTAACGGACTTTTTTGATGTGCCTGTTTGCAATTCAATGGGTCATTTTTTACAGTGAATAGCAATCATCCTATTACTATATATTGTTATTCCAGCCTGTAGTTTCCATTGTTTAATATAAGATTTCAAAATATTTACTATGATTATTAAGTTGTTCAACTGTAGCATCAACTGCATTTAATGTTTGATCAATTGTAAAAAAAAATGTATTTTATAATGTTCTTTTGAATGTTTGATGGATTCATCTCGTATTTCGTATAAGTTTGTTTCTATTCTTCTAACGCAGTGTCATGTTGTCACTGATCCAAAATTAGCCTCCACATTAGTTTTGGCAGCAAGTTATTTTGAATCAGTAATAGTTTCATCAAAGAATGAACCCAATTGAAAATTTGTAAAACATCTTATGTAGTTTTTTAAAAGTGCAAATGCAAAGGCTAGATCAAAATCTTTATTTGCATCAACTTTCTTACTGGATTAATGGAATTTAGTATTTTATGCTAATGCTATATAATTTTATGCTATACTTAAATTGTTTAATATAATTTAATGAACCCAAACCCTTCTCCCTTTTTAAATTAACAATTTACAGGTTTTCATAAATGCTTAGCAAGGCATCATATACATCTTCCAATTGGAATCTCAAAGGCTTTAAGGCTTCATTCGTACTCTTCCATATAATGTCACTCACTGCTTTGAAAGTTAAACCTTGAACATGTTTTAAAAGTACTGCCTATCGAAAAGTAGATGGCAAAAAAATAAATTTCTTTTTTTGGACAATTTTGAAAAAATTAGCAGCTTCCAAGGATGCTTTTGGTATATCATTACCAACAAGATTGAAAGATTGGCTACTATATGGAACACAGAATGCTCACGACTTCTTCTTGTTGTGGTCTTCAGTCCAGAGACTGGTTTGATGCAGTTCTCCATGCTACTCTATCCTGTGCAAGCTTCTTCATCTCCCAGTACTTACTGCAACCTACATCCCTCTGAATCTGTTTAGTGTATTCATCTCATGGTCTCCCCTACGATTCTATTCTAAATTGGTGATCCCTTGATGCCTCAGAATATGCCCTACAAACCAATCCCTTCTTCTAGCCAAGATGCGCCACAAATTTCTCTTCTCTCCAATTCTATTCAATACCTCCTCATTAGTTATGTGATCTACCCATCTAATCTTCAGCATTCTTCTGTAGCACCACATTTCGAAAGCTTATATTCTCTTCTCGTCTAAACTATTGATCATCCACGTTTCACTTTCATACATGGCTACACTCCATACAAATACTTTCAGAAACGACTTCCTGGCACTTAAGTCTATACTCAATGTCAACAAATTTCTCTTCTTCAGAAACACTTTCCTTGCTATTGCCAGTCTACATTTTATATCCTCTCTACTTCGACCATCATCAGTTATTTTGCTCCCCAAATAGCAAAACTCATTTACTACTTTAAGTGTCTCATTTCCTAATATAATTCCCGCAGCATCACCCGATTTAATTAGACTACAGTCCATTATCCTCATTTTGCTTTTGTTGATGTTCATCTTATATCCTCCTTTTAAGACACTGTCCATTCCATTCAGCTGCTCTTCCAGGTGCTTTGCTGTGTCTGACAGAATTACAATGTCATCGGCGAACCTCAAAGTTTTTATTTCTTCTCCATGGATTTTAATTCGACTTATATTGTTTAATTCTGGATTGCATTCGTGCTTCAACAACCCTCAAAATGCAACTGTTGTAATGTCTGTGCCCTCTGTTAAAGTTCTCATATTATATCAGACATTAGTTTTCCTGTGGATCTGGCAATTGGTAAGAAGCCTAAAAAGCTTTCATCAATTTTAATTTCAGTATCAAATTTATTCTTTGTGACATATCTGGTTACAAGGGTTATTTGCTCTAAATTACTAATGTCAAGAGTACAGTCTAAAATTATGGAAAACTATTTGGATTTTCAGAATGAGATTTTCACTCTGCAGTGGAGTGTGCGCTGATATGAAACTTCCTGGCAGATTAAAACTGTGTGCCCGACCGAGACTCGAACTCGGGAACTTTGCCTTTCGCGGGCAAGTGCTCTACCAACTGAGCTACCGAAGCACGACTCACGCTCGGTACTCACAGCTCCCGAGTTCGAGTCTCGGTCGGGCACACAGTTTTAATCTGCCAGGAAGTTTCATATTTGGATTTTATTTTATTTTATTTTTTTATTTTTATTTCATCGGTAATATGAGAACACACTTTGATGCAGCTGATCTATTATCTCGTTTTGTATATTTTTCCTGATACAGTGATTTTTAGACTTCTTTTTTTTAGCATTCTACAGATGAGGTCTTCCATAATGGGATCAAATCCAGATAATAACTCAATTATTTTTAGGGAATTACTGTGTTGTTGTCCAACAACTTGTTGCTTGTAGTTTGGAAAGCTAGACCACTTTTACCAAGCATTTTAGTAATTGCTACAATTCTTAGAAACACATTTCAATAATTTGTTTCAGTGCTAACAATTCTTTGACTGGCCACATATATAGTTTTGCAACATCAACCTTTGGTTCACTTCAGGCAATGATTTTTGGGGCTTGAATGTTTTTTGGAAATTTTGTGCGCTTTAAGTTTCACCATGGTACTTCCAACTTTTAAAATGTTGCAACAGGAACAGTAAACAGTTTTCTGAAGAGAGTGCACTAGCCAGTCTCAAAACTTGCTCTTTGTTGATTAAAATTTGAGTATAATAATCTGCACTAAAATGTCAACCAGTGTCACTGGAACAAAATTTGTAAATGTGCAGTAGTTTTAGTGGACGCTGTCTTACTAAATTCTTGGCCACAATGCTGGACCCGAACTCAAAGCCTGTAAGAATGCTTTCTATTGGTGTCACATTGGTGCATTCTTCTAGTGATGGTAGAGTCAGTGTGTCATCAGTCTCAACTGATTTCATTCATACATTTGTTTGTCATTGTCACCCTTTGAAGATTTCATATTTTCTTTTATAACTATAATTGATGTTGGTATCTCAGTCAAACAGCTTTCCTTGACCACTACTCATTCTGAAAAAGGTGTGGACATAAATTAAATTAAACTACAAAAAATAAAGATTTTTCCATCTTTTAAACAACAAACTCTCAATTAACATAGCTTAAAAGTTATATTCTGTGAATTGGCATACAAGTACTTATTGCCTACACAAAATGTTTTTCACGTCCTGTGAATGAAAGAATGTACAGGGTAAGTGTCTTTTAATTGGGCCTGTCAGCGACTTAATTTGTCTTCCTTATGGTAAGTAAACCAATCTTTTCCTACATTGTTGATACCCCTAGCTGAAATTTCCGTTGTCTGAAAGTATAGTATCGTTATGTATGTGTTTTATATCATCAAATATTTCAGCACATCATAAATAATCATTAAAAAGAATTTTATAATTCTTGATTTTGAGATTTCATTCAGCCCAATTGTTGAAATATATTATTATAAAACACATTTTATCAAAGCACTGAACTCAATAATTGGCTTATATCAATAATTTAGAAAATTATTTTCAAAAACAAAAATATAAATTATTATACCTATACAACACAGAAAATTATTTTCAAAAACAAAAATATAAATTATTATACCTATGCAGTACAATCAGATTTGATACAATATTCTGTTGATTCAATAAACAGTCTTTCTGGATAAATTACAGATTTATTTTATTTAAAGATGCTTTTATTGTTTCAATTTGACAATCTATTTACAATAAACCAGTATCCATCAAACTAAACAACAGTTGGATTATACATGTACTTAAATTTAAAAAAAAGCTGCTGCTTGTTTTGCTGTGAGCCACATAATAATTCACCCAACTGTGAAAGTGGCATCTCAGAGGGAGCAGAGACCCTTTGCCATCTCAGTAAACTGTGAAAATCAATCAGACACACTCGATCGCACATAACAGACCACACAGCGAGAGAAGTTATCATAATTATGAAATTGTAGATAACTGACGTGACAGAAACTACTTGCATGACTACAGCTTACTTTTTAGATTTGCAAGTTGTAATTTTTTTAAATGATTGAGTACGGAACATATCAACATTTTTCTCACACTTACAGCCAAAATTGTGGCACCCTGGCCAAATGTTTGGGTTGTCCACCTCTAGATCAGGCCCTGTTCACATCGGGCTGCTGCAGTGTCAAAGTGCAACATCCTCAGAGTAGCATGGAAATGGTTGCACGACAATTCCATTGAACAGCGGTTCGGTCATTCTCAAATCTCCAAAACTGACTGACACCTTCATTTCTTGACTTATAAAGACTAGTCAGGATCAGAACCTGAAGAATTTTTTTTCATTTTGTGCAAATCTCTAACTACCCAGTTCTTGTACGCGATTCAACCTACCTTGTTGGTCCACATACACACTTTCTCAGTGAAGGGTATGAAAAACAAAAACATATAACAAGACCCTCCATTGTCACAGTTCCTAATCGAACACTTTGTAGGTCCTTGGTCTTCTTTCAAATCATCACTTTTGCTCCATCTACCAGAAATTCCAGCCTGAGGGGCTGTAGCTCATATTTCATTCCCATTATGAGAACACAATAAGACATGTGGAACAGAATTGGACTAGATTTTAAATTTTCTGCTACATCATCATCACCACCACCACCACCACCACCACCACCATCGACATCGTTATCAATGGAAAACTCAAATTCACTAGGTGGGTTTTCAGAGTAAGAAACTGCTCCACTAATGCCCTTATCTCCTCATCTGATAGTCTTCTTCTCTGTAAATTTTCCAGTTGGTAGAAAAGCCAACAGGTATGAAATAATGCACCAAAATACACGTGTTTCTCAGTAGGAGGACTGTTGAACAATGAAAGAATATCAATGCCAGTCAACAATAGCAAATGTAACAGATGCTGTGCAGACAGACATCTCATTATTCAAAAATTGCTTCTAACCACACAAGTTTGTGGGGTCCTTATGAGAGGAAATGTGAACCAACACTGAAGACAATTCCAGAAGTAAATTTTTATAATTATTTTCCTAAATGATAAAAATCATGGATGGGCCTCTGAGGCCAATGGTAGTTTAAGGGTTGTTATTTTTTGTGTTTTCAGATTCAAACATGAGTGTTTTAATGTTTTGTGTGAGTTCAATCTATGGCATTTATGAGTTCACAAGATGGAATAGTGATGTTTTCGCGATGCCATGGGTCTAATGCTGTGACTGGCTAACAGTTCAAGCAGAGTGAGCAGCTGCCATGATGGTTTGTTTGTGATGCTAGCACACTGCATTTATTGGTTTTCGTATTTATACTTGTATATTATTATTTGTAGCTCAAATGATGAACCTCATTACAGATGTCTCAAAAATGCATCATTTTTAATAAGAAACAATAGAAAATCCAGGATGGAATAATGACAGTACTGATACCATATAGTGGAGATGTTGGTGTTAGGTCGCAGACAGAAATAATAGGAAGACTTAACAAGTAAGCTTTCACCAAAAGGCATTCTTTAGGATTAAACCACACACACACATATTCATGCAAGCACAAATCCCACACACATGACCACTGTCTCTGGCTGGCCTCGGCCAGAGTTGGGAACATTGTGAAACCAGACAGGTGTATGGACCAGAAGCATTACCACCACATTACTTCAATATCCCATGATACCACACACGTGGCACTTAATAGGGCAAGGGTTCACATTGTAACAGCATAACGACCTGAACATTGGTCGATGTTCTATAAGAAGTACATTGCACCGAAGGAAAAACACAAGGTACAGGAAGGTATGGTGTGGCCGTCCCAAAGCCCTGATTATAATCCTATTGAAATGGTCTGGAGTGTAGTTAGTCGACAGACATATCCAAAAATTTCACATAACAAGCAAGGAACATCTCTGGAATGTCATTTAGAATATGTGGGATCATACAGACTCTCAATACCTATAAGAACTTATTGACTACATGCCTCAAGTTTGAGAGGTAGTCATTTAATCCAGAGGAGAATACTTTGATGAAAGTAAAGTGTAATATTTTTGTTTGTATTATACATGGATATGTGTATATAATTATATTTTTGGAGGAATAAAGCTTTGTTTGTGGTCATACTTTAAATATCAGATAACAGCCATTGTTTAATGAAATTAATGAGCGGTACTGTAGTTTTCACAAAAATCTAATCTATGAACTTATTGTATTACACAAAAGGATTACTCTATCTTTCACTTTTATTTAATGAATTTTGCAATGCGCTTTTCATATGAGATGTTTTATAATCACCTCTAATAATGACATTGAAATCAAAACACCAGTACACAAAATAAATATTGCATTAATATAGCCGGAAATTATTTCTGCTCATAAATAAATTATGATACCTAATTTGTCCAAAGTAGAGATAAATAATCCTAACTGCATATGATGACAACTGTATGACAAAATGTTGATACAATTTGTTTAACGCAGATGAAACAAAATGTTGATACTATTTGTTTAATGCAGATGAAGAAAGAAGAGAATAATATTACTGTATTATTTAACACATTTAAGGAGGCATGATGGTTTTCAACTTTATGCCTGGATAAAAAATGTTTTCCACCGCTTTTCCCCACGCATGACAAAATGGCAATTCCAACAACTTCTAACATTCAGTACAGTATGAGAATTTCAACGATAATTACGTTCACACTAGCATTCAGACATAAATACTGAACTGCCAGTTTTTCTTTAGATTTCTTCTTTTAAATATTTGGACCAAACGCTACAATATATTCACCAATTTTATTTTGTAACATGGCATATAATGAATGATTGGTCAGAGAAGGTTCTATATACTACTGTGTGTATACAGCTTATTTGCACAGTCTGTTCACAAAGCTGTCTGCAAACAACCGATATTTGTAAAACTAAAATAAAATCAGTCCCTCAGATTCCTCCCCTCAGCCAACTATACAGGAAGCAATAAAAGTCCAGAACAGCAAACATTTCTATAGAATGAGCATCCATTAAAAGCTTCACATATAGAGTTCAGAATCTTGCACACTGTGGTCTCTCAGTCAAACACTTTTACACACTGACACTCAAACAGAAGGTGACTCTTCCTGTGTCTGTCGCTGCTGTCGGTGCTGCTGCAAGGTCGTAATCCGCTGTCGCAGCATGTCTGTCCACTGCTCCTCTGGAACGGTGGATGCCCAAGCAGGCACTGCAGTTGGAGGCAGGCTGAAGCCCTCCATGGCAGCTCGCACAGCAGCCGCTCCCTCTGTTCCCAACGCAATGTCCCTTGCTGGGCCGGCCCAAAGCTGTGAGATGCTGCCATTACTTGCCTGCAGCAGAGGAAAAGAATCACCGACACCAAATGATGATGCAAGCAATTATATTTGAGTAATGGAAAAAAAAAATTATTGCTTTAAGTAATACTTTTAATATATGTGATATTCTTAAACAAAATCTTGGCACAATATTTAAAAAAATAACATAACTGTATACACTAAAAAAGAAATCTAGTTTGCCCAAATTCATAAAACAAGAACCACTAGAAAATATTCCACCCCCAAGCTACAAAGAAGTTATACTGTTATTCTGGAAAGTCATATGAGAATGGAAAAAGAGAGTCTACCAAATTCCAAACATCACAACTTGTAGAAATGTACAATTTCACTGCCTTCAATTTGCACATGATCCTGCACTACTGGAAAATGATGTGAAAGAGGCTTAACATCAAACTGAGAAACTAGAAGTCTTAGCAACAAAAGTGGAACTACAAATCTCATTTTGGAAGGTGGAATTCTTGATAACTTTATCAACTGGACCCCCCCCCCCCCCCCAAATCCCCCTTCATTCAAATAAAGAATAATAAATAAATTAAAGTTGTAAATAATGGGTTGTTTCAATATGGATATCACAGTTTTAAGGCTTGCATTTATTTACATTCAACTTACAACTATAAATAATACATCGAATGAAAGAGCAACCCTAACAGTTTTTCTTACCAGTGTTTGATGTGAGCACCACTCATCACACAGCACACATCAAGTCAATATGTGAGTTCTTCCCAAACCCTGAACAGTGTGTCTGGAGTAGGCCTAATTGTCGCAACAACTGCTTCAATTCCGTTTCTTAATTCAGGTACATCAGCTGGTAGTGGAGGCACAAACACACGATTCTTTACGAACCCCTAAAGGTAAAAATCGCACGGCGTCAAATCGGGCTGACATGAGGCCACGGGAAACAAGCTCTGTTATCCAGTCCCTTGTGAGCACTCCAGTGGTCAAGTATGTCATCATTTAAAAATTGCATACTGAATTAGGCCACTGAGGTGGAGCACTATCTTGCTGCCAAATATAGTTCTGTGGTTCAGCTTCTTCCAATTGAGGAAAGAGCCATACTTCTAGTACATCAAGATAACGAACACCAGTTATAGTTGCTTCACCAGAAAGAAAGAAAGAAAAATGTCTGATTTAGCCAACTTTCATGCAACTGCACGATCTCATGAGGATTTGCTGACCCCCCCAGATGCACTCATTATGTGTGTCCCCATTATCAATCATGTGAAATGTCGATTCATGATTGAAGGTGACACAATACAGAAAATCTTCGTCAAGCAGCAACATTTCGTTTGCTAAGTTGGCAGGTAAGCTGCGGCCTGTAGGCTCTAGAGTTTGCAGTAACTTAACTGTAAGGCCATAGCTGTAGGCATCTCCTTAAAAGTTTCCACCTTTGCTACTGAAACTTTCTAACAGATGACACGAAAAAGAGCATGTGCACAATAAAAATCAAACAATGGAAAATCCAGGATTGAATGTAACAATACGAGAATTGCTAGTTGCTACTCACCATATAGCGGAGATGCTGAGCTGCGATAGACACAATAAAAAGATTCACACAATCATAGTTTTCAGCCATTAAGGCCTTTGTCAGCAGTAGACACACACACACACACACACACACACACACACACACACACACACACACACACACACACACGTGTGCGCGCGCAAGCGCAACTTGCACACACATCTGCAGTCTCAGAGAGCTGAAACTACAGCAGGGGTGTGTGTGTGTGTGTGTGTGTGTGTGTGTGTGTGTGTGTGTGTGTGTACTGCTGACAAAGGCCTTAATGGTCGAAAGCTATGATTGTGTGAATCTTTTTATTGTGCCTATCGCAGCTCAGCTTCTCTGGTATTGGTATACAACAAAACTGAGTTGCTCTTCCATCTGATGTATTAATTATAGCTGTCAGCTGAATGTAATAAATGCAAGCCTTAAAACCCTGATATTCATATTAAAGCAACATGGTATGCTCTAATGTCATAACTTGGAACACAAATGGGGGAGCATTAATACAGGGTGTTGTAAAAAGAATGACCCGATTTCGAAACTCCATCTTTATTGATAAAAACATACTACAAAAATAGGATAAATTGCATAACACTTACAAAATGTTGAAGTTTTAGCTATGTTATTCCAAATACTCTGTGTGTCCACCAGCAGCAGCACAACAGCATAAAGATGATAGCTAAATTCATCATAAACTTTACACAATGTATCTGCTTTTACAGAAGTTAAAGTGTCTGTTATTCTGTTCTTCAGTTGTTTTGTGTCAAAACGTAAATGGGGACATGAACATACTTTCCTTCACACACCCCCTAAAAGATAAAGAACATCAAGTGGGGCCATGTCTGACATTCTTTGAGGCCAAGTGTCTCAGGATCCCGTACACCCCATCCAGCGCTGAGGTAGAGTGTCATTGAGAAACTGACATATGCTGTTGCACCAGTGTTGTGAAACTCTATCGAGGTGGAAACTGAAGTCACTGGAGTCCTCCTGAAGTTGTAGAAAAAGCCAATTCTGCATCACTGAAGACAGCTCATTCCAGTCACAGTGTTTTCCTCAAAAAAGAAGGGCCATACACTTTTTCACGAGAAATGGCACAAAAACCATTCACTTTTGATTAGTCTCTTTCGTACTCGATAATGACATGAGGGTTCTGGAATCCCCATATACACATGTTGGTTAACTTTACTGCTAACATGAAATATTGCTTCGTCACTGAAAATTAACTGTGGCAAAAATGTATCACCTTCCATGTCCTGTAGCAGGGCATTGCTGAATTCAACGCATTTCCTTTTATCACCAATTGGTAGAGCTTGCACTAATTGTGGTCTGTATGGTTTACAGACCAAATGACACATTAACACTCACCCGATAGTCGTATGAGGCATTGCCAGTTCTCTGCCTGCTCTGCAACACATTAAAACCGCCACCCTAAAAGCACTAGGGTGGAGGATGCAGAGGGACAAAGGACACATGCTAAAATTTAGATCAAATGATAAAACTGGGACCCTCATGAATAAAATGCAAAAATAAATCAGCCAATGAGGCACTGTCAGATTAAATTAGCAGCATCGAGTCTGGTAACCGAAGATTTCGTCGCACGGCAGTCACAGTGGGACAGTGCATGAGAATATGGGCTGCTGTCAATTGGGCACTGCGACACTGAGGCAGGTCTTCACAGTGCAGGAAGTAGCCATGGGTTGTCCAAGTGTGGCCATTGCGGAGTCAGCAGAGAACCACAGAGTCCCTGTGAGAGGCCCGCATGAAAGAGTGCTACACATTCGTAGTCTCCTTAATGGTACGCAGTTTGTTGCGCGTACTGAGACTATGCCATTCCGTCTCCCAAACCCAAAAACCTAGTGGCGTAAAAATGAACGCAGGTCAGTTAATGGAATCCCAATCTCCATAAGCGGTTTCCATGTAAAACTTCCTGGCAGATTAAAACTGTATGTCAGACCGAGACTCGAACTCGGGACCTCTGCCTTTCGCAGCCAAGTGCTCTACCAACTGAGCTACCCAAGCATGACTCATGCCGTGTCCTCAGGAGGAGATGAGATAATGGCAGAAGTACAGCTGTAAGGACGGGGTGTGAGTTGTGCTTGGGTAGCTCAATTGGTAGAGCACTTGCCCACGAAAGGCAAAGGTCCCGAGTTCGAGTCTCGGTCCGGCACACAGTTTTAATCTGGCAGGAAGTTTCATATCAGCACACACTCCATTGCAGAGTGAAAATCTCATTCCAGTTTCCATGTAGCCCGTCAGCAAGTTCGTTGCCTGGGATTCCGACATGTTCTGGGGTCCACACAAACACCACTGAACGACCGGACCATTCGATGGCATAGATGGACTCCTGGATGGTCGCTACCACAGGATGACGAGAGTAGCACTGGTCGATAGCTTGTAGGCTGCTCAAGGAGTCAGTACACAGAAGAAATGACTCAACAGGGCACGAACGGACGCGCTCAAGAGCAGGAGATATAGCCACCAGCTCTGCAGTGAAAACACTGCAGCTATCAGGCAAGGAATTCTGTTCAATACGCCCTCCATGGACATACTCGAAGCCGATGTGACCATCAGCCATCGAGCCGTCAGAGTAAACCACCTCATGGCCTCAGTACACGTCGAAAATAAAGAGGAAGTGTCAGCGGAGAGTCGCGGGGTTAACTGAGCCCTTAGGGCCATGTAAAAGGTCCAGGCGAAACCATGTCATAGGTGTACATCATGGTAGTGTACATGAGTGGAGCTCAAGCATACGTGGTAAAGGCAAGGACTACAATTCAGATAGAAGGGATCGGACGCGAGCTGCAATTGTAAGTCCTGACCTGGGCTGCCGATGCAGGCAAAGAACTGCTGTGAGTGGGAAAAGGAGAGTGTGATTCGGATGCGCAGGATGACTACGAACATGTGCAATGTAACTGGTGAGCAGTTGTGCATGCCTGACCTGCAAAGGAGGGACTTCAGTCTCCACCAGGTTGCTGGTCACCAGACTTGTCCTATAATCTCCCGTCGCTAGTCGAACGCCACAGTGGTGCACTGGGTCAAGTAAACGCAATGCTGAGGGCACCGCCGAACCATAAACCAGACTCCCATAACCAAGGCAGGATTGAACAAGGGCTCTGTCGAGCTGCAGGAGCTTAGAGAGAGCTGCAGCAGCATAGAGCGATCTGCACCCCAGTTGGTGTTGCTCAGGCAACGGAGGGCACTGAGGTGCTGCCAGCACTTCCACTTAAGCTGATTAAGGTGAGGAAGCCAGGTCAATCGGGCTTCAAAAACCAGTAAACCAGTCCTAAAAATTGATATCTCTCCACTACAGTGAGGGGATTGTCAGTAAGGTAAAGTTCTGGTTCTGGATTAATGGTACGACGTCGACAGAAGTGCATAACACACGACTTTGCGGTCGAAAACTGGAAGCCGTGGCCTACAGCCCATGACTATGCCTTGTGGATGGCTCCCTGTAGGCGCTGCTCAGCAACACCAGTACTGGTGGAGCAGTATGAAATGCAGAAGTCGTCTGCATACAGAGAGGGTGAGACGGACGGCCATACAGCTCCTGCTAGACCATTAATGGCCACTATAAATAGACACACTCTCAATATAGAGCCTTGCGGAATGCCATTCTCCTGAATACAGGGATGGGAGGGGCGGGGAGGGGGGGGGGGGGGGGGGGACTATGGCAGGCACCAACTTGGACACGGAATGTACGAAGTGACAGGAAATTCTGGATAAAAATCAAGGGCAGACCTCCGAGACCCCACTCATATAATGTGGCAAGGATATGATGTCGCCAGGTGGTGTCATAAGCTTTTCGTAAATAAAAAAAGACGGCAACAAGGTGCTGGCATCTTGAAAAGGATGTTTGGATGGCAAACTTGAGGGACACAAGATTATCAGTGGTAGAGCGACCCAGGTGGAAACCGCCCTGGCAAGGAGCCAGTAGGCCACGTGGCTCCAGGACCCAACCCAACCACCAACACACCATACATTCCAGCAGCTTACAAAGAACGATGGGCCAATAGCTATCCACATCAAGTGGTTTTTTGCCGGGTTGGAGCAGGGTTTGAGCACTGGTATGATGGTGCTCTCCCGCCAGTGCGATGGAAAGACACCATCACCCTAAAACTGGTTTGATCTTTGCCCAGACTTGGAAAGGTGATGTATGGTGACCAATGGTCAAGACATATCTCTCCCAGCACTCCTGTTTCCATCATTTGATAAGCTGGTGAATGTGGGCACGGAGCCATTTAAAGGCTATGAGGTGCTCCAGGGAAGGGTGCAGCTTACGCCACTGCAGAGCTCGCTGACACTCCTTAGATGCCTCGGAGACTTCTGGCGACCACCAAGGGGACTGTCTTTCACCGGGGGCACCCTAAAGGACGAGGGACCACATTTTCTGCTGCAGAAACGATTGTTGCAGTTACCTGCTCAACCACCACATCGATGATACCATGTAGGGGAGATTCAACAGTGACAGCAGAGGTGAAGAGTTCCCAGTTTGCCTTGTTTAAAGCTCATCTGGGCAGGCGTCCGAGGGGCCAGACACTGGGGCAGACAGGAAGATGGGGAAGTGGTCACTACCACACAGGTCATCATGTGCTCTCCAGTGGATAGATGGGAGGAGGCCCGGACTGCAAACCGAGAGATCAATGGCCAAATATGTGGCATGTGACACACTGAAATGTGTGGGGGCACCTGTATATAAGATGCAGAGGTTGAGTTGTGACAGTAAATTTTTGACATCTCTGCCTCAGCCAGTAAGCACGGTGCCACCCCAGAAGGGGTTATGAGCATTAAAATCTCCAAAAAGTAGGAAAGGTTTAGGGACTTGATCAATCAGCGCAGTCAATGTGTTCAGGGGTACTGCACCATCTGGAGGAAGATATACGTTGTAAACAGTTATTTCGTGTTGTCTTTATCCTGACAGCCACAGCATCAAGAGGTGTTTAAAGGGGCACACGTTCACTGCATACTGAGCTCAGGACACAGACACAAACTCCACCTGACACTCTATTATAGTCACTATGGTTTTTGTAATATCCCCTATAGCCGTGGAGGGCAGGGGTCTGCATTTCCAGGAACCAGGTATCCTGAAGGGCAATGCAGAAAGCAGGTGTAAAGCTTAAGAGTTGCCGTAGCTCAGCCAGGTGGTGGAAAAAACTGCCGTAATGCCATTGGAGGAAGACATTATCGTGAGGCTGGGAAGGCATGACGTGCGCAAGGAGGCAGGTTATGCCTCAAGGTCACCTGCTGCCACCGATTGAGTATTTGTAAATATTTCTATGGCAGATGAGGCATCAGTGAGATCCAGGTCTGCAGGGGATGCTAATATCTCCACCGCATCCTTAGATGTGGAACTGATAGGGAGTGGTGGTGTTGGGGCCACAAGAGGTTCCTGTTTTAAAGCAGATTTCACTGTAGTTTGCTTGCACGGAGAACTTCTCTGAAGTAGCTTCAGGCACAGAGGAAGACCGTGAAGCTCTTCGTCTAGCAGCTTTGAGCTCCTTGAGCCCCTGGCGAGTGTCCGCCAAGCCATTAGAGGAGACCTTGGGAGAGAGGGCCCCAAGGGACCCCTTCCGCACGAGAGGAGCCGGAGGAGGCTGTTGCTTCTCCGGCAAGGCGGAGGGGACCAATGGCCCCTGCATTTGGGGGAAGGGAGGTCTTGCTCCCGAAGTAGGTGCTTTGGGAGCAATGGAGGAAGATTTGCCCCCTACCACCAAGGAGACAGATGTATCCTGGTGGCCTGGAGGGGCCACTGTTCGTGGCACAGAGTGAGGAACCACTGGCACTTGGGACGGCGATGATGTAGTAGCTGCAGCATACGCCGACGTCAACGAAATGGGGTGTAATCTTTCAAATTTATGTTTAGCCTCTGTGAAGTCAACCGGTCCAGGGTCTTGTACTCCATGATTTTCTGCTCCTTTTGTAGTACTGGGCAGTCTGGCGAGCAGGGGGAGTGGTGCTCTCCACAGCTGATGCAAGTGGGAGGTAGTGCACATGGAGTACCTGGCTCCAGTGGACGTCTGCAGTCTCGACATGTGGCGCTCGAGGTGTAGCAGGAAGACATGTGCCCAAATTTTCAGCCCTTAAAGCACTGCATAGGGGCAGGGACATATGGTTTAACGTCACAGCAGTAAACCATCACCTTGACTTTTTCAGGCAATGAATCACCCTCAAAGGCCAAGATGAAGGTACTGGTAGCAACCCTGTTGTCTTTGGGTCCCCTGTAAACATGCCAGATGAAATGAACACGCCTTCGTTCTAAATTGGCGTGGAGCTCGTCGTCAGTCTGCACGAAGAGATCACGATGGAAAATGATCCCCTGAACCATGTTGAGGCTTTTATGGAGAGTAACTGAAACAGGAATATCACCCAGCTTGTGACAGGTGAGTAAAGCTCAGGATTGGACTGGGGATGCTGACTGAATCAAGACTGCACCGTTTCGCATCTTGGACAGCACTATCACTTCTCCAAACTTATCCTCAAGGTGTTCAATGAAAAACTGAGGCTTCGACTGTAAAAAAAAGTCCCCATCAGTTCTGCTACAGACTAAAAACTGAGGCGAATATGGCTGTCTCCGTTCTGTAGCCCTACTTTCCTCCCATGGTGTAGTGAGGGAGGGAAACGATTTAGGGTCATACCTGTTGGCATTGTATTTGATCTTGCCCTTCTTAGAGACTGCTGGTGCCGCATAGTCACCAGCAAGAGATGACTTAGACCACATCATTGCGGGTCATTTGCCCTGATGCCACCCACTCCGATCAGGGGCTCTCCCCACGTGTGCCACCCAGCTACAACAAATGCCAACATGCATGATGGCCATTGCCGGGAGTCCTGATGCCTCAGGAAGACAGGCATCTACTCCTTGGCATACATGGCGAGTTTACAGCTCATGCATCCGCAGTGTGATCCCTGTGTTGTCAGGGGGCTACCCCCAAATGGGTACACGATGGCCCCACCACAACGGCTGGCTACCATGCTGGATATTGGGTACAGAGAAATCCGATGTTGTCATGGGGGCAAAAGAGGGCAGGAGACAATGGAAGAAGATGACATACCCTGGAAAGTGTCCGCACCCAAATAGTTGACTTGCAGGTGGGGATGCAAAGCGATGACAAGAGATTCAGGGGATTGAATCTGAGGGCACTATGGATAACTCATGCACCACGTAGGGCATCCTTTCCCATATCACCCGCACTTCTGTAGAATTCTGAAAGTGGCAGGTCAAAACAAAGAATGGGACCTGAACTCATAAAGCCAAAAAGTGAGAGACTCCTTTTAGTCGTCTCTTACGACAGGCAAGAATACCTCGGGCCTATTCTAACCCCTGGACGCGCAGGGGGATCAAAATCTCTGTTCTCGGAGGCCCTAATTCCTGGCAATTTTCTTTTCTGTTCCCAGAATAAGATTTCCACCCTGCATTGGAGTGTGTGCTAATATGTAACTTCCTGGCAGATTAAAGTTGTGTGCTGGCCCGAGACTCGAACTTGGGACCTTTGCCTTTTGCGGGCAAGTGCTCTACTCACTGAGCTACCCAAGCATGCACACAACTTTACTTTTCT